>NC_072732.1:70098437-70800095 GCF_026930045.1 Uloborus diversus | reverse complement strand
TAATAAGGGAATCAGTTCATCATAATTACTGAAAGTACGGAACAAACAAAATAATCCCGGTTATCGGCGATCGGATTTATCCTTTTGTCTTTTCACATTTTTTTAAAACTTATGACTGTGTTATTGTTCGTTTTTAAATTTTGCACATATTTTTTACATTCAATGTTTGTAGACGCAATGTAGCAATGCTTTTAGTTATTTAAATGTATGTGTGAGTGTTATAAATATTCTATATCTATAGTATACACTAAGTATCATTTTGGACCTATTAGCCGGTTATATGCGGTTTTCGCTTATCCGCGGTCACCGTGCCACTCTATTCCGTGGATAATCCAGAGTTTACTGTTCTTTACATACAGTCAAGTGCCCATACTTGGGACAGTTTTGAACTTTTAGCTTTAATAACATATTAATCATATGTTTTCATTAAAACGAAGTATTCTATTTTTAGGATGTGCCTTAATACTTCACTTCAAGACAAGGTATAGATGTGTAGATGTGTCCCTTTAAAAATAAAACAAAAAAATGTACATCGTCCCCCCCCCTCCCTAACTTAGGACACTTATTAGTTTGATCTTTTTTTTTCATGTATTCAGCAATAGATAATAGTTTGGGACACCAACTATCATTTTAAACAAGTTTATTTTACAACCAAATAAAGAACAAAATATCATTGGACGAAATAATACAATCTAGTAAACTTTCAATGATTTCAGAATGCACACTTGCCCCTGAAAACATTGAATGTCTCCCAAGCCTGAATTCTTTTGCATGTAATATTTCTGATTTCCCCTCTATATTTGGAAGCATAAAAGCAATTGTTGAACCCAAATAATTATTAACGCAGCTTATTTTTAGTTCTCCATGTTACTTATTTCACATCTCTTCACATTCACTTTTATTCCTTCATAACACTTGAAATGCACTACAAATAAATCAGCCTCATCTATACTTTGAGACTCATTTTCATTAGTGGAACTAATAAATGTAATATTTTGGAAAACATCTTTTGCTCATCACTAGATTCAAAGTTTTTTAACAGTGACAATTATTCTGTCCTGTTATGATATGACGCATTTATTGTCATCAAAATAGCCCTCAATTTATAAAATTTTGTATATATACGTTTTGCTAATAGAATTAAACGCTTTATTTCCTCACTATTCTTATAGACATTGTTTATGCCTTAGTATCCTAACTTAAAACAGTGTCCCAAGTTATGCAATTTCTCAAAATAATCAATAAATAAGTTTAACTGAATTAGTTGGGTGGAAATTAATTTGCCCAATAAGGCACAGGTACATAGCCGAGACGAATTGTGAAACAAATTCAAACTAATGCTGCCCAGTTAGCGTAGGTAACCAAAGTTATTTCCATATTTAAAAGTCGCATGTTTATTCCAACTTTTCAAAATCATAAAAATAACCCATAAAGCTGATACATCAAAGTTCAACTCACATAACCTCATAAGATAACTCTTCATTTATTCTGTAACATCATTTGTTTCTTATTGGTGAAATACCAACTGGTGTACCAACCCACAAAACTAAATTCGGCAAAAATGTCCCAAGTTAAGGTTAAGGTACCAAGTATGGGCACTTGACTAGTAAAAGTTTCATTTTTAACGCAAGATATTGGATAACAAAACAGTATAAGAGAAAATTATGTAAGTAAAGTCGCATACTAGAAATATAAAAAGTGTCCCATGGTACAACATTCTCCTCTACTACAGTAAAAATTTCGCAGCTCGCATTTACAAAATCATTGTAACCCTAATATTATGCAACAAAAAAGTGTTGAAACACTTTTTAATGCAATTGGTTTTTCTTTACTTTAAACGAGTTAAGTTAGTTTCATACTTTTTATTTCAAACCTTTTCTTTGCAATAATCAGGGCTCACATTATCTTTAAAAAAAAAAAATCTGAATTTTTGACTCCTTAAATTCAAATAATGTTTTTCAGAATCATGAGAGTGTGCGTGTGGTGTGTGTAGGCGTGTGGTGTGTGTAGGCGTGTGTGTGCATTTCTGAGTGTGTGTGTATGTAGGCATGTATATGTGTGTGTGTGTGTGTGTGTGTAGGATTATGGACGCAAACGCCCAGGCATTCCGGTGCACAGTGCTATTGGTGTAGAACCAGCAGCAGTTCCTAAAATCAAAGGACGCGGACGTCGTTCAACGGTCAAGTGAAAACAATAAGCAATTCGTGATTTTTCAATTAAAAAATAAAAAAGTAAGAAACTTTTATAACCGCAGATTTAGCTTGTACTCTTTAAACAGCAAAGTTGGGTATTTCAATAACAAACCATCAAAAATAGTTATTGAAGTTATTTTTTACTTTTTCGGAGATTTTTTTTCTTTATATCAGTAATTAAATTTGCGCATTTTAACCTTTCTTAGAATAGAAAGAACAGGTAAATATTAGCAGCAAACGTTTCTCAATAAAAACAAAATATTTCTACTAAAGAAATTGAAACAGAAATGAAATACGAACAATTTTTAAAAATTCAATGCTGCAGACGATAATATTAGTTCGTTCCTGAAGCTTAAAAGTGGGGCGCTTTCTCTCTGAAATGCATTCTATGTCTACAAATAAACTCTTGCTTAGAAATAAATTTATAAATAAGTAAATCCGTTTTCCTTTCAAGCAAAATCTGTCAACTTCATCTTATCTAAACTCTACTGCTGTCACATATCACAAGCATTTTGAAAGTTAGAAACGGTCTTTACTGAATTTTTTGATAGTTAAACCTACGCGATGTATTGATATTTCATTTGCTACTGACAAGTAAAGCACTTAAGTTGGTTTTTCATGCGTTTCAATGGCCACTTCACGCATTGTGAATTTCAGTTTAAAAGGAATTATGTTTCATAGATTCTCATAACATTTCCTTTTAGAAAGTGAAGGGAATGGGGAAACAAAGTAACTCGGACACGTTCGCATCAGACTTCTTGCATGACACAATATTTTAAAGAAATATTCACTTGTTCAGATATTTAAAGACTTTAATGTTGTCAAGGAAAATGTTTAATCCATCTTTCTTCTTCGTTTCTATTTTTTTATTTTCTGGGGTTTTTAACCATAGCTGTTGAGGTGAGATGTCTTACATCTCAGAAAAATTAGAGTTTTGCACTCAAACGTTTCATAATGCCTACCTGATAGAAGTTAAGCTTTTATCTCTTCTCTCTTTTTTTCCCCCGCTCTTCTTATTCTTTTTTTTTTTATTTTATTTATTATTCTGAACAGTTACTGCACACGAACGATTTATCTCTCACGCCACATTCTTGTTTTTTCTGCGCTTGTCCTATTCACATTCACAAAACATTTCATAATTCAATGAAGAAAATAGATTGTAAACAATACTCGAAATCTGGTTTTTAATTGTTGCCAAAAGTAATGAAAAATAATAGTACTAATTATAAAGTTAATTTTTACTCCTTTTTACAAAAAAGGAAGTATTGTATTCGCGAAAAAAATTTCACTCAAAAATCGACCTTAATTTCCATTTTGCACACCCCCGAATGAATGTTGAGTTTTTTTCTTTTTTTCGTCTCGACCACACGTGGATAAGTGCTTAAGAACGTATAGGCAAGCGAAATATCCATTTTGAAGATTCTCGAGTGAGTTACAAGGAGTTTTCTCGTGACGTCTGTATGAACGTATGTGTGTATGCGCGGATGTGCAGATGTATGTTGCATAACTCAGGAAGCGTATGTCCTAGAAAGTTGAAATTTGGTACGTAGACTCCTAGTGGGGTCTAGTTGTGCACCTCCTCTTTTGGTTGCATTCGGGTGTTTCTAAGGGGGTCTTTTTCCCCTCTTTTGGGGGGGGGAATCATTGTTAATTTCGATGTAAACTCAAGTGGTGTTACAATTTGGAGGACACTTGGCGATATATCGCCAGTCTTTTGGTCGCCAACTTTTGTCGCGACAAATTTGGCGATTTTTTTTGAGCAATCACGATTGCTTATTGTTTTTATTTGACCGTCCTTGATGTCCGGTTCCTTTTTCAGAATGGACCAGAGGCCTCTGCAGCACCGCCGTCCACCGGAGGACGGAGCTACTCCTCTGGTCCTAGCCTCCACTAGCAGCAGTCCACCGGAATCCCCTCCTCTTAGGCGGTAGCATCCATATCCTGCATACACACACTCCTACATATACACACGTCTACCCACAAACAAGTCCTTACACACAGTCACACGTAACCACCCAGGAGGAGGGGCAGACTTAGGAGGACATGAGCCGTTTCTAGAAACAACAGCCTCCAATGAGTAGAGTCTTGTCGCAACTCGTGATTGCGAAAAACATAATTCGAATTCAAAGTGTCAGAACTTAAATTAGATATATATACACACACATATATATATTATTTAGATCTGGATTCATTTTGGCCACTGTTGGTGATATTTAGAGAGTAAACTATTCAATCACATCAAAATTACCAATAATGGGAAAAGTCATGTGTGGCACACATCAGCTCGTTTAATAAAAGTTTAATATAATTTCAAGGCTAAGCTTAAGCAATGTGGGTTACGTTTTCAAACTTATGATTTGACTTGAAACACAGAAACCTGCATTATTTGAAAAGTTTCAATTCGGAACTCCAGCACTCGAATACGCTACCTTGTGGTGATTCACAAAACTGCAAATGAAACTAAAACTTTGCCACGTTGCGTTCCACGTGTGTCTGTTGACGTAAACACACGCAGTTTGTTATGAGTATTTATTAACGCAATCGATGTGTCTTAGTTTGCTTTCAGCTACAGAAATTAATTCGTCCCTTAGTAGTATTCTCGAGCTCCTCAAAATAATGTTAGTTTTCATTATTTCCTTAATAATAGGTGAAAGCGAAAATTCTGGATTAACAAACTTGGATAACGTTATACAAGGTAAAAAATTTTATTGTTTTGTATGAATTTGTAAGAATATGGGAGTTTTTTTAATCTTAAATTAATTAAACTTACCATATTTTACAGCAGCATTTAGTTGGAATGGACAGTATGCAAAATATTTTCTTGAATATATTATCGTAGAACAAAATGAATAATCGAGAAAGAATTTACTTTATTCCTTTTATTCTCAGCTGAAAGATTTCGCCAAATTTGTTTAGGGTTATAGTTTTGGTATTGTGCGAGCAAAGTAGCCTTGGCGAGATTTCGCGTTTTTAGTTAAACCATTTTTAATTTTTATCACGAGTGGAATAAAATAGTAGTAAGATTACAGAATTCGATAAGTGAAAGGAAATAATGGTCAATCAACTGAAAAGAAAACTACCGCCATATATCCGTGAGAATTTTGTTGATGATTTGCATAACATGACACAATTAAATTGTAGTTCAGAAATTAGAAAAATCGAAACAGAAAATTTTTAAATGAACCGATTCGGGAATTCGAGAGAAATAACTCGGCTACAAATGGAAAACAATAAGCGCTAGCCAAGCAAGGCAAAAAAGTATCATCTTCTTTCGATAACAATTTGTAATGTCATATTGAATTTTCTAGCATTAATTGTTATTCTTGTCAGGCCACAATTATTATTTAGTTTTATCAAGAATTGATAAATATCGAATTCAACATCGTGGAAATAGCTGCTTAGAACTACGGACTACGTAGTTTTCATTAATCTTTGACGGTTAGTAATGCTTCTTGAATTCTCATTTCTTTCTACGTGGGCCAGAATATCCACAAGACTTTGAAAATTAATTTAAAAAGAATAAAGCGAAAAAATGATACGTACGAACAAAAATCACAACACTTTTAGCATTTTCTTCGTTACCATGTGCGTTTGTTTTAGTTTTCAAGTCCGCCATTAGACAGTGACTTCAGTGCCCCCTATAGTTCGTTGGAGTTGCGAATCAAAAAATGTATGCAAGTTTCAGTTTAGTCGCGAAATCAATTTGTTGAGTTTATTAATAAAACAAACTTTGTAATTGCTTACATTTTTCATTGTTTTTGGCAACAATTGAAAAACAACTACGTCACTTTCGTCACACAAAAAGTTTACCGATCAGAGTTTAAAAGCCCTCAGTAGTAAGTAGGCCACTATAGGGGCAGAAGGAGGAAAACAACTCAACATTCCTGAGGGGGCGTGGTCCTCCGCCATCTTGGATTTTTTCTTGTAGTCTTGTACGGGGGTATTTTTAGGATGATGTCACTGATTTTCTTGAAGTCTGTTACGAGGTTATTTTTCGGATGACGTGATTAATTTCTTGAAGTCTTTTACGAGGCTATTTTTCGGATGACGTCACTGTTTTTCTTGAAGCCTTTTACGAGGGTATGATGACGTCATATATGACGTCACGCTTCAACGACGCCATCTTGTAGTACGTCATAGAACATGTTGTTTCCTGTCTTAATTTTAATTACGTAATTAAAGTAAATACTAACTTATGCAAATTCTTATTTTTAATTAACTCAATTAATTTATTTATTTATTTATTGAATTTATTCTGAAATAGGGGTAATATTCTAAAATGCTCTCCCTGGGATTTGAACCGGGGACCTTTCGCTCCGAACGCGGATATGCTAACCACCAGACCAGAGTAAGCAGTTAATAGGGGAGGATAATAAAGCTTTAAACGCATAACATTCAGTAGTGGCGCCATCTATTGGAGGCTAGGGCCATGACAGAAAGCTTATGTGAAAGTGTGAATTAAATTCAGTAGATTTGCTGGTGGCGCCAGCATTTTATTTTCCATAATATTTTCCACATACATTTTTTTTTTCCACATACATTTCCAAAACAACTCTTAAAAAAATAGATTCGCAATTAAGCACTTTTATCATTCATTATCACTAGATGGCGCCACCAGCAAATCTACTGAATTTAATTCACACTTTCACATAAGCTTTCTGTCATGGCCCTAGCCTCCAATAGATGGCGCCACTACTGAATGTTATGCGTTTAAAGCTTTATTATCCTCCCCTATTAACTGCTTACTCTGGTCTGGTGGTTAGCATATCCGCGTTCGGAGCGAAAGGTCCCCGGTTCAAATCCCAGGGAGAGCATTTTAGAATATTACCCCTATTTCAGAATAAATTCAATAAATAAATAAATAAATTAATTGAGTTAATTAAAAATAAGAATTTGCATAAGTTAGTATTTACTTTAATTACGTAATTAAAATTAAGACAGGAAACAACATGTTCTATGACGTACTACAAGATGGCGTCGTTGAAGCGTGACGTCATATATGACGTCATCATACCCTCGTAAAAGGCTTCAAGAAAAACAGTGACGTCATCCGAAAAATAGCCTCGTAAAAGACTTCAAGAAATTAATCACGTCATCCGAAAAATAACCTCGTAACAGACTTCAAGAAAATCAGTGACATCATCCTAAAAATACCCCCGTACAAGACTACAAGAAAAAATCCAAGATGGCGGAGGACCACGCCCCCTCAGGAATGTTGAGTTGTTTTCCTCCTTCTGCCCCTATAGTGGCCTACTTACTACTAAGCCCAATGCTATAGCCATGGTTCCATTACGAGGCTACATAAATTCTACCAATTATAGTGCTGATGCAATTAGATGGTTAGACTATGTGGCAACCATGGAAGGCATTTGTATAGCTCATGCTCTAAACGGATTGGGAGAGAAGAAATTGAGCGGTATTTCAGTAGATGGTTACTGCGAAAGTTTGAAGACAGTCTACCAATATCATGTAAGTTTTTCTTTTTTTTTCAAAAAATTATGTATTAAAAAAATATATAGTAATTTTTATTTTCACATCCGTTTTTCCCTCATATATAATTTCTCTTTCTAGGGCTGTTTTTTCCATGGGTGCCCATCTTGTTATGACACCAGTGTGACAAATCCACTCTCTGGAGTTTCTATGAGCAGTTTGTATGAGAAAACTCAAAGAACTACAGCCAAACTAAAATCCATGGGATTCAAAGTAGTGGAAAAGTGGGAACATGAATTTAAAAACGAAGTGAAGATAAATGAAGAATTACAGTCTTTTATCAAATGCCACAATGTGCAAGATCGCTTAAAACCTCGTGATGCTTTTTTTGGAGGCCGTACGAATGCTATTCGATTGTATTACGAAGGGATAGTAAAATACGTAGATTTTACTTCTCTCTATCCATGGGTAAGTTTCTTAAGCTGTTAACTTATATATTTTTCTCCCTCCACTTCTTTCTAATCATTGTTTTTTAAACTTTTCAGGTGAATAAGTACTGTCGTTACCCAGTGGGTCATCCTATTATTATAACGGAAAACTTTGACGATCCTTGCAAATACTTTGGAATAATAAAATGCAAAGTTTTAGCACCAAGAGGATTGTTTTTGCCAATACTTCCGTACAGATGCAAGGATAAATTAATGTTTCCCTTGTGCCGATCCTGTACTGAACACATGAGCCAAGAAAACTGTACTCATCAAGGCGAAGACCGAGCATTGATAGGTACCTGGTGTACAGAAGAACTGAAGCTGGCAATAAAAAAAGGATACAAAGTCATGGACGTAAGTTTGTGTTTTTATGTTTGTTGGTTTTTTAATAAAGAAAAAATAGCAAGAGTACTGTTTCGAGCAAATAGGCTAACATGTTTCTTTTTTTTTCCACTTTAGATTTACGAAGTTTATCACTTTGAATCTTCGACAGACTCCTTATTTAAATCATATATTGATCTCTTTCTCAAGATAAAACAGGAAAGCAGTGGCTGGCCTGTAGAGTGCGTGACTGATAAAGAGAAAGAACAATATATTCGCCAGTATGCAGAGAAAGAAGGAGTACATTTAGATATTTCGTCTGTGATGATAAACCCTGGTCGACGACAAGTAGCAAAATTAGCATTGAACAGCTTTTGGGGGAGGTAAGCAATATTTTTTTTTTCAATTGTAATAAGCACACATCTAAATGAACATAGATTTTAATGCAATGCTCTTTTCTTTACAGGTGGGGAATGAATATGAATAAACCGAAATTAGAGTACGTCCATACAGTGGAACATTTCAACAAACTTTTTTTGGATTCCACAAAAGACGTAAGAGTTGATCTTTTTTCCCTTCTCTTTAAATTTTTCTTTATTGATTGTTCTTAACGTGAGTTAATGAATACCTCATTTTTCTGTTTGTTACAGGTACAAGACGTCTATTTTCCTGCACCAGAAATTGCGGCGATACAGTATAAAATGGTGGAAGAATTCGTAACGGAAGACATTTCCACCAACATTTTTATAGCTATTTTTACAACAGCTTGGGCCAGACTCAAATTTTATGAAGAAATGGATAAGTTGGGGGAGTCTGTGTTGTACCATGACACAGACTCCATAATTTATGCGAGTAATGGCTTAAATGACCCCCCATTGGGGAATTTTCTCGGTGACTTCACTGATGAATTGAATGGGGACAAAATTAAAACCTTCGTCTCAGGTATTTATTTTATTCTTTATCTTATGACTCTTTTTTCGTAATTGCTCCATTTTTAAAGACTATTTTTTCCTAATTAAATATTCTTTGCTATCTTTCAGGAGGACCCAAGAATTACGCATATGAGACGGCTTCTGGAAATACATATTGCAAAATAAGAGGTTTTACTCTTAATTTTAAAAATTCTTTGATTTTAAATTTTCATAGCTTAAAAGCGATTATCAGTGAGCTAGATTACACTTCAAAAATTGAAACTTATGACGAGAGAAAAATCACAAGAGATCCAAAAAGAAGGAGAGTGATAAACAAGCCGGAGAGTAAATTGTACAGAATTGTGTACGACAAAAGAGTTATAAAAGAGAACTTTTTGACACTCCCCTACGGCTTCTAGAAAAATAGAGCGGATTCTAACTCCCAGAAGCAAGAGAAAAAAAAAAAAAAACGGCCCTTTTCAGGGCCACCCAAATTAACATGAATTGGAATGCTTATATAGCAAAAAGTCTTTTATGAGACTATATTTAAAAAAAAAGGTTCTTTTCAGAACCACGAAAAAAAAAAAAACAAAGGCCCTTTTCAGGGCCACACAGAAAAAAAAAAGACCCATTCTGGGCAAACTTTTCTTTTTTCAGGACAAATGGATTCCTATAAAAGGTGGTATAATTTTCTCTTTTATTAAAGGTATAAAAAGCTTTGTATACGCGTAAGACAATCATTCAAAATGGAGTTCCCGTACTTGAAACATCCTTCCACGTGTATGATTTCAGGCCCCACGGGCTCTGGCAAAACTGTGTTCGTAAAGCGCTTAATCGAAGAAAACATGTTTAGGCCTCAACCTCAGAAGATTATTTACTGCTATGGAGTCTATCAGCCCTTGTTTAATAAGATGAAAAATATTGAATTTGTAGAAGGGTTACCCTCTCATTTAAATACTGTACGAGACGTTGTTATTGTGATTGATGATTTGATGTCAGAACTAGGAAACGATTCGCGGTTGACCAAACTTTTTACGAAAGGAAGTCACCATAGAAATATTAGTTGCATATTCATAGTTCAAAATATTTTTTATAAAAGTACGGAAATGCGAACAATTAATTTAAACTCCCATTATTTAGTGCTGTACAAAAACCCTAGAGATAAAAGTCAAATTACTCACCTTGCTCGCCAAATGTTTCCAGGCAAAGTTAAGGCTTTTCTAGAAATATTTAGTGATGCCACAAGTCCCGCGTACGGATACCTTTTTCTAGACTTTAGACCCGAAACTCATGACCGTTTACGCATGCGCACAGGAATTTTTCCAGGAGATATAAATTACGCGTACGAGCCTCGTTAGTCATTTATGGTGTAGAAACAGGAAGAGGAAACATGTCTGCTGTTGTAGTTGATTTTGAGGGCTTTCAATTAGCCCCACATAGCTATGTTATTAAGGAGCTTGCATTTTACTCTGTGAATCACAATTACCATGGCCGTTGGTCCTTCTTACCTCCTCGACCCTGGGAAGAATTATCGTACAGGAAACAAAAAAGTTATTCTTGGATAATCCGAAATTTACATGGATTGTCCTGGGAAAGTGGCGAGTTACCTTACAAAGCTCTACGTCACATTCTGACTATGTTATTTGTTTCTTTTACTGACATATACGTCAAAGGTTTGGAGAAGTGCAAATTTTTTGAAAAGTTGTCTGGAAAAAAAGTACTGGATTTAAATGATGTTGGTTGCCCTAAATTTCATGAATTAGAAAGCAGTTATGTTTCTTGTCCGGTGCACTCCTCTTATTTTAAGCACTGCGCTTTGGCAAAAGCGGCTGCATATGCCAATTTTCTATAAATAAACAGTACACACCACCAAATACGTCATTTGAAAGCAGAATGTCATCTTTTGCGCAACAAAATTTAGAGCAGCTCCGGCTTTTAAAAAACAGCAAACTTCGTACTGCGTTGTTGAGAAAAGCTCCCAATAGTGTTATAAAAGCACTATGTGAATGCTGTAAGAATTTATTATGCGGCAACATCCCATTCAGTAAACAACGTTTGAAAAGACTGAGACCATATAAAAGGACTCTGCGAGTGTTAGCGCAGCAGAAAGTTCCCTTGTTCAAGAAACGACGCATCCTCGTTCAAAAAGGAGACGGTTTCCTAAGTATTTTAATACCTGCAGCACTATCTGTTTTAACGTCTCTCATTCATGGATAATGCAAAGAAATACGTGTTGTTACCCGAGGATCAAACGCAACACTTTGCTACGGATCATTTATCTACACTGGACAAGGATATGAATGCCATTTTACTTCGCCGCGATCTGGGTGACGAAGAAAAACGTGTGTTGTACTTGCAAATTTTGCAAAAATTCGTAAAATTTCCCTCTACAAAACCCTTGGAATCCGAAATGGTGGAAGAAAGAGGTCCTCCTGATATTCTGAAAGATATTCTGGAAACAGCACCAGAAAAAGGGAAAAAACACGCGCTGAAGATTCTAGAGTTTCTCAAGAACAACCAATCAACTGTTTCCTGGAATGATAAGAATGAGCTTCTGGTACAAGGTGAAAGTATACCGAATTCAAATATTACAGATTTGGTCACTTTTTTACTGCGTTCTAGGAAAGCGAGACCCATTGGACATGAAGCATTTTTGAATGTATTAGACGATGTAAATTTTCCTTCCGAGTTTATTCAGAACAAGTATTTGAAAAAAAGTGTTCCCAAGCCCATTGTTAAAAGACAGAAAACTATGTATGCCAAATCACCTGTAAAAGAGCCCATTGTTAATCGACAGAAGAAAATGTATGCAAAACCATATGCCTGGAAAAATTATTTGTAACTTTTTTTGTTTTGTGTTAAATAAATATGAGTTGAAAAATAAAACTTTGTGTGGATTGTGTTACTAATTTTTTTATAATCGTTTTTTTTTTAAATAAAAGTGAAAAAAATTAAATTTACCTTAAGTCAAATGCAAAGAATTAAAAAAAAAAGTTTAATAGAAAAAAAGGGGGGAACAAAAGACTACAAGGGGGAAAAAATGTAAAAAGTTGGAAAAAATACTTGCAATAAAAAAAATTAAATAGAATAAACATTTATTTACAGAAAGAGAAAAAAAAAATTCCAGATATGTTATTGTTTTGCTGGAAAAAAATATTGTGTGATGACAAAAAATTATACAGACAGTAAAACGAACTCAGAATTAAAAATAAAAAGAACATTTTATTATTTCTTAAAAATCATATTTACACCGAAATTCTTTTTAACATATTGATACAATTGAAAATCACTGACTTTCTGAAATAAATTTTTCACAATGATATCCATACATAAACCTTGACATCTTTTGGTTAGATAGTAAATACAATATTGTCCACATACATTTGAAGTCAAACTTTGAAGAGGTACTTGATTCCATTTTACATGTTTATATTTCTTCACAAATCTTGTAATATGATGGCCATAGGCTTGAGGAGACAAACCATAGGAGTCGAAAAATTCAACAGTTTGAGGGTTTTCTATAAACAGGGCAATCCAGTGAGTTCCTGGTTCAGTGTGCTCATCAGTATTAACAACTATTGCAGCAGGAAACGATGTAATGCAAGGAATCTTATCACAAGGAAAAACTCCTACAAAGTATCTCGACGCATAGCGATGACGAATCAATACTCTACGAATATCCAAAGAATTCATTAGTTACCGAAATCGTACAAGATATTTCTAGCTTTGTTGATTTCAATCAAATTTTCGAATTCGGCATACACCAATAAGGAAATGGTTTGAGGTAGAGGCACTTTAAATTTAAGTTCCAGTCTTAAATTACTGTGTCGAACGAGATTTAAATGAGCTCCATCGCAGAGGTCAGGGGACAGATCAAAATGAAATAAGCAGTATCCGTCGGGAAATTCTTCTCTTGACAAATAAAGTCCTCGATCTTCTGAAGTGCAAAATAAATTGTTAAATGCATGAATATAGTTTTTATTGGTAAAATCAGGCTGCAATGGATTATGAGGCATCGGTTGTCCGTCGATGTAAACTCCAATGAAATTAATATCATAGTGTTTGAATTCAAATGGTGACTTTTTATAGCTTCCATTAAAAGCATCGTTGTCCACACAGGCTACGACCAAGCGCTTTGGCATTTGTCCAGTAAAGATGTTGTCTTGCACAAAACTCATGTTTCCTCCAGGAATAGAATATACTTTACACAGAACTCTGTTAATAGGATACTTGGCTGTTGTCTTCTCCAAGATTTTAGCATGCCCCAACACCACGCCAGGGCTGACTCGAACTTTGCGTACAAACATCGATGCTTGCTCGAGGACTACTTTAAAGTTACCATCTCCCATTAAGCAAAACTCTGGTTTGCTTCGTATTAGCTTGATTTTCATATCCACCATATTAAGCATGAGTCGATCTTGATGAAATATGTCAACATGCAGACGCCCTATCATATCCACTGTAGTGCTCAGTTTAAACATATTTGCTCTTTTAATAAATCCTTCGTTAGGGGTCTTGTTTTCGGCAGTCAAATCACAGTTATTCATTCGACCTGCAGTGTCCTTGAAAAATAATTCAGAAGACAACTGTGACGTCTTTGCTTCATATCCGTGATTTAATAATTTTTCGATAATTGCTCTGTATGGATAAGTGTTGTTGCTCGAAGAAATTAATCTTTCATTCAAGCTAACATCTACCTGGGAAAACAAGGCATGTAAAAATAAATTGACTGGACCCACATTTTCTTTAGTTAATAGAGTTCCATTTCCGTTCACAATTTTAACTTTAACAAATAAGAGATTCTGTGACAAGTCTAAATAATCGTCACCGGTCCCAGAAATGTTAAATTCTATTGGACTACCATCAGATGCATTCGCAACAGGGTGAAATTCTATCCACTGCCCTCTTTCGATAACTGTTTGCGTGGGTGGTAAAGTAAATAAATTAAGTTCAGATTTAGCACATTCAGGAGAATCTTTTAACAAATAAGCCATTCTGATTAGGAGTCAAAAATATCACGTCCTTTTGCTTTCTTGACTTTGGTTCGAATGACTGGTTTATAAGCTTTGCGCTTCCTTTTAAACCTTCCATGGCCAATCATCTCATCCGCCTTTTTAAGAGCTTTCTTAGCTAACAATTTTCCAACTTCTTTGCCTCTTGTTTTAGCTGAGTTTTCTAATTTCTCTCCAGCTAATACATCATTAGCAATCATGGCTCCAGTTCGTAAAGCTTCTTTTCCTATTGTTTTAACTCCACTTCTCAGGAAAGGCAGTGCAGTGCGGAAAAGTTTTGCGAAGAAACCACCAAGGCCGTGTCCCTTTTGCAGAGACAGTCCTTGATAAAAGGGCATACCGTTTCCAGTTTGCCCGACATAATAGTCTTCAAATTTTTTCGGACAGCAAGTGTAAGGAACAAGCATGATTCACGTTTTTTACACAAATGACGATGCACGTCAATGTCATGCAGTATTTATACAATTTGTTTCATGCGAAAATGGAGCACGATGTATGCCATGCCTCGTTCAAAAGGAACGAATTCGCCAGAGTGTAGACGTAAATCTATTTCAATTGTTTGAAAATGTTGTCGTATGACAGGTAAGTAGTGAGGTCTCGTATAATGAACATTAACCATTTCACCATCTCTTCCTTCTACTTTGATAATTTTTAACAGAGGAGCTTTGACATCACCCACGATTTGTGGCTCTACGAGATCGCAATACACATACATGACGGGAAAGGAAGCTGCTGGATCGGCTATAAAGGGACTCTGTGTCGTTCCATTATATTCTCCGGCATGAAAACCTAAAAGTTCTGCTATGCCTGTGTGAAGAATGACTTTACCACCTTCTTTTGTTTTGATTGTCACTCGTTTTGTTACAGGATGATAGTGAAATTCTATTTTATTTTTGAATGCTGTTAAAGTCATAGCTTTCAAGAGATCTGGTACTGTTTCATAACAACCTGGAGGTATTCGTCGGCCATGAACCACTCCATCGCCTAAATCAAATCCAAATAAATTATTGTCCGACCTGATGTTATACCACGAATGAGGGTATATAATATCTGTTAAACCTACTTCCCATTCATGATGGCTCAAATGAATACTTGAAGGAAGCTGTGTAATAAAATGAGAAGTTTTATTCTCAGGGAAGAAGCGACTAGAGCTGTCACTGATAAGCGTCACATAGAATGACATGATTGCGACTGAATGAAAGAGGTAAGTACAGCACTGTTTTATATCCCTTTCACATCATTCACCCATGCATTGAATTTTTCAGGATAGCCTTGAAACTTAACAAAATATTCCGTCTTTCCTAATCGCCGTCTTGTTTTTAAGACCTTTTCTATGGGATAATACCCGGAATCTGTTATTTTCTGAAGCTCTTGTGAGTAAAACGTCCCCTCTAACACTTCGCCAGTGAGATCTTTTAGTTTATACACTACGGGATTTCTGGGCAATACTTTATGGATCGTAAATATTTCTCTCGTCCAATTCTGCTCATATCCTTTCTCAAATCGCAATTTTTCTTTACTTATTCTAACGGTGTCTCCTTCTTTAAGTAAAGATTTACTTCCATGCCTTGGTGTGGTTTCAAGATCTCCGTAAAGATTTTTCCAAGCAATATCTTGATTATCTATGTTAACTGAAGAAGGCTTCATTTTTATGCTTCGATGCCACGTATTATTGTAACTGTAAACCAGTTTATCAATCACATCGATGTAGCGTTTCGTATTCATTTCTGTAAAATACTTCCACATTTTTGTCTTAAGTGTACGATTAAAACGCTCAACGACCGATGCTTTTGTTGAATTGTTTGTTGTAAAAAAGTGTACATTTTTCTTCTTCAGGTATTTTTGCACTTGATTGTTTGTAAATTCTTTACCCGCATCTGTCTGCATTATTTCCGGTGTTCGTTCCGAAAATATAATTTCAAAAGCGGATACGATTTCATCACTTTTCTTACTTTTTAGCGGTACAACCCATGCATATTTTGATAGAATATCCAGGCAAGTAAGTAAATACTTGTAACCATCATTGGTATCTGCTAGGGACTGCATGTCGACCAAATCAGATTGAAACTGCTCGTTTATACTTCCTACGATGACTCGATTTCTCTGGAACTTGTGTCTGATAGGCTTGTGCAAAGTGTACGAGTCCTTTGTCTGCAACCATGTTTTGATCTCCTTTGTCTTCACGCGTCCTTTTAAAGCACGATGTAAAGCATTCACACCTCCAAAACTTCCTGGAACTTGAGGATCCCGATACAGAGGATTCAGAACCTTGTCCATCACAGCAGTGATTATGATCAATCCGTACGTTAAAGTTCATATCGATACAATGAGGTAAAAATGTTTGGGCACCTCTTTTTATACGACTGTTTTATAGCCATGCTAGAAACTCACAACGTTATCTGTGCTTTGTTACTTTAAAATTAATTGATTTATTCTTAACTTTCATCATTTATGCAAATATAATCCTTGGGTGTCAACTGTGCTTGTATATAAACTTTAAATCGTTTGTTCTTCGTAAGGTTCCACAGTCGAGCGGTCTTGCGCGTCAGCAAAACCGCCGACTGTGGAAACTTTATGTCCCAGGTTCAAATCCCACCAGAAACATTTTTTTTTATTTCAAGAAAATAATAAATAAAATAAATAAATAAATAAAGTAAAATGAAAATATAAGGTCATAAAAAAGTCCGATAGATGGCGTCACCATCGTTTATCCATCGACAACCATCTTTATTTAAATTATTTTCCAAAATATTTTCCACATACATTTCCAAAACAACTCTTAAAAAATAGATTCGCAATTAAGCACTTTTATCATTCATTATCACTAGATGGCGCCACCAGCAAATCTACTGAATTTAATTCACACTTTCACATAAGCTTTCTGTCATGGCCCTAGCCTCCAATAGATGGCGCCACTACTGAATGTTATGCGTTTAAAGCTTTATTATCCTCCCCTATTAACTGCTTACTCTGGTCTGGTGGTTAGCATATCCGCGTTCGGAGCGAAAGGTCCCCGGTTCAAATCCCAGGGAGAGCATTTTAGAATATTACCCCTATTTCAGAATAAATTCAATAAATAAATAAATAAATTAATTGAGTTAATTAAAAATAAGAATTTGCATAAGTTAGTATTTACTTTAATTACGTAATTAAAATTAAGACAGGAAACAACATGTTCTATGACGTACTACAAGATGGCGTCGTTGAAGCGTGACGTCATATATGACGTCATCATACCCTCGTAAAAGGCTTCAAGAAAAACAGTGACGTCATCCGAAAAATAGCCTCGTAAAAGACTTCAAGAAATTAATCACGTCATCCGAAAAATAACCTCGTAACAGACTTCAAGAAAATCAGTGACATCATCCTAAAAATACCCCCGTACAAGACTACAAGAAAAAATCCAAGATGGCGGAGGACCACGCCCCCTCAGGAATGTTGAGTTGTTTTCCTCCTTCTGCCCCTATAGTGGCCTACTTACTACTGACGTCAAAGCGTAAACTTGCTCCTTCGCCAAGTTTAAATTTATTTTTAGCGTTTTAAAAATTGTAATAAAATTTCAGTTCATACAAATACAATTCTCAACTAGTATTTTGTGGCCATCACGAAACTTTCTTCTATATTTTTCTTTTTTTTCTGATCTTTCCCCATGCTTGACGAGGAAGCAATATTCCCAACAAAAACAAAATTACACATGCAAAAACTGAAAGTTATTTTAAAAGTCTTGCTTGAATTAATTACAAATATTTTATTTGTTAACAAACATAAGATGGCAACAGTTAAAAATTTTAAATCATTGAGATAATATGTCCGATCATTTCCATACATTTAAAATCACGAGAAATACGCAGACGACAATCTGTTACGATTTATCTTTCTTATTGTTGCATTAATAAAGCTATTTTTATTCGCAAAAAAAAAAGAAAGAAAAGAAAAAAAAAAAAACAACACCTTGGAGCGATTGGTGTCAAAATTGAACCAAAGCCTGTTTACATATGGATTCACATATATTCCAAATTTCAACCAGAACGTAACATTACTTCTTGAGATAGGGCACTCACAATGGAAAAAAAGAACGGGTGATTGCGCTACCCCCCTTTTTAGCTATTGACACCAAAATAAAATCAGCTTTTATACCCTTTAAGGGCTACTTGCCGATAAATTTTTCTTTCATTCCGTTCATTATTTCTTGAGATACAGCAGTCACAATTGACGACAAAAAACATTCTATAGCTCAACCCCCGTTTGAGTTACTGACACCAAAATTGAATCAGCACCTGTTCCTGTTACTGGCAACATATGGCCCAAATTTTGTTTGATTCTGCCAGTTACTTCCTGAGGAATAACAATCACGCGTAACTCAAAAAACGTCCCATTGCTCCACCCCCTTGGAGGAATTCGCGCCAAAAACCAATGGGCACAAGTTCACATAGGGGCACATATGTGTACCAAATTTCGTTCGATTTCATGCGGTAGTTTTTGCTGTAGAGCGGCCACAAAAAACTGGTCACACACAGACGTGACACACACACATACACACACACAGACAGACAGACATTTTCCAAAAATAGTCGAAATGGACTCAGCACACCAAAAAACGTTCGAATCCGTCAAAATTCGAAATTCGAAAATTTGCACGAATCCAATAATTTCTTCTATATATTAGATATAGAAAAAAGTAAAAAAGGATAAAATTCTGCAACTTTTTTATGTATTTATTCTTTCTTAACTAAGAATTATTTATTCACAATAAGCTTCAAAGCATTCAACTCAAAACTTACAGTAGAAAACAGATTATTTTTCTGCATGTTAGACGAAGCTCGACTGATGCCCAAAAATTTTACAATATTTGCCAGTGAGCAGCATCAAAATGACACTTCCCCGATCTACCCTACATATTTCGTGAAAACATTGAGATGCTTAGACTGGATGATTCAGGTATCAATCTTTTTGAATACGGCAGATACATATCCCAACTTCATCTTAAGAACGGCGAAAGTTTAATAACTCAACCCCCTTCCCTTGAAACAGGTGCAAGGCCCCATACGGCTAAAAGCTGCTTTCTCTCGGCGTTGCAACCGAAAGGGTTGCAACCATCAGCATTGTTTGGGACTGACCAGGTTTTTAGGATGCCATTTTGACAGCCATTCTTATCAGCCTGCTCTGCATGCTTCGCTGAACATTGCTAATCCTTCGAAGAATGTCTTGAAACTTCCCCTCGCGAGCAACCTGTCGAAAGGGGGAAAGAACTACCTTGGTACAGCTGCTGTACCGAAGCCGTAGTGTGGTCCAAATTATTTTGTGGTACAAATGCTGTACCGCCGTATTTAAAAGGTTAGCTTTTTTATGGTATCCGAAGACGTTAAAATGACTATTTTAACGCAATTTTACAAATTCGTTTTATGAATTTATTGGTTTAAATATCTCCTTAGCTTAAAAAAATTGGTCATTTTATGATTCTGCGTTCTTTAAAATCATATATATTGGTATGTGTATGTGCATAACCTATGGGAAAAGGCTGAAAATTCAAATTTAAAATTTCCGCAAAAGGAATTTGTATCTTAAATTGCTCACTTCAAATAATAGCTAAAAATCCTATTATATGATTTTTTTTTTTTTTTGAAACTTGAAGACTTTAGCTCTTCTCTGTAAACTAGGGAATATGCCAAAATGTTAATCATAACATGTTAATATGTTATTTCCTATTTTAAAAATATACACGTAATAAATTCGCAAGAATCTTACAAAAACGGTTTTGGTTTGATCTAAAAATTTGTATTTCCACATCAACAACCTAGGTGAGAGTAAATAAGTTAATTATGTCTGTACTTTTGTTCTAATAAAGTAAAAATGTATCGAAATATATTTTTTGAATTTTTCAAGTAATTCCTCAATATGCAACATATATTTAAAAATTGTGTTAAAAACTGGAAGAATATTTAAAAGTCCTAGTTAAACTTTTATTTCGGCTACATCAAAAAAAAAGTAATTAAAATGTCTTTAAACACCGATTTTTTAAAAAGGCTCCTAACGTGTTCGGAGTAGCAGATCCAGCTGTAGCGGTACACTAAGAACACCCTTCTCTCTTTTTTTCAGCAATCATCCCAAGAGCAGCCACTTTCTTATTTCATGTACGATTTTGCCCATGATATTGGGCGTATTTTATATCATGGGTAGGATTATTTTATTTTTAATTTTCAAACATGACTTAATAACCAAACATCATTTCGAAGCGTTTAACATACATTTTGGGAAATATGATGACAGGTATAAATATTAACATTGCGGTTTTTTTTTTAAATCAAATATCACATGCATTTAAATACCAGTGTAAAAGAAATTTTAATAAAACTCTGCTTCAAAAGTCTTTTGTCCTCCACGGTAAAACTATGCGTATAAGCACATCATCACTTCCATGAAAAATTTGTGTCACATTTATATTCAACAACATTCAGAAATACAATCATTCCATAATAAGTTAATTTGAAAAATATATTTATTTGATGGTTAAATTTATTTCAATTAGTTTGATATCGTCAAAATTCAATTCAACTAAATGTGATTGAGAGTCTAAAAGAAGAAAAAAATTAAATGTAAACAAAATATGTGAATTTGAGTTTTTGTAGCTCAAATGAATTATGAAGGAAATATTTTCATATTCAAAATCAGGAAACATATATATTGGTAGTTTATTTTGCTGTAGCTTTCTTGGTATCTTTAACGAAAGAGGAATATGAAATCAGGTTTTTAAACACAACCTTAATTTTAGAGAAAATAACCTTTTTATGTATATTAGTGTTTTTATAGTTGAAATCGAAAGAGTTTTGTTTATTCACGCAATTGTTATTCCTTTGTTATTCATAAATACAGTTTTATCACTATTTCATATTTTGATATTAAATATATCTAAAAGCTGCTTCATAAGAATTCAAGACAAGATATACACGCACCGTTTTGTTAGTATAAATACTTCATCCATATGAATGACGACCAAAAACGTCATTCAAAAAGCAAAGGAATATACGTTTTTTTTTCTTTATCTTTTATGCAAAAAGCAATTGGACTTATGCTTACTGAAGTAGATACTTCTTTGATTTGCATATAACGCTAACGGGTTCGGAAAATGATTTCCAAGCGCTTTGCTGCAAAGTGTTGGAAAGTAAAGAACTCTTTTCTTTTCCAGTGCAGAGGGTTGAAGGCGAATTTCTCAACCTTACACAAGTCACACGGGAGGATATGGGGGCTTATCTCTGCATAGCATCCAATGGAGTTCCCCCGTCCGTAAGCAAGCGGATACTGCTTCAGGTGAATTGTAAGTTGAGATATTAAGGGTAGTTTCTGTGATGTATGGTTAATGTTATCCTTCCTATTTTCCCTTAATGGGCTATAAATTTTTTTACAAGCTTAAACAAAAATCGCATTTATGACGTTTACAAAATTATGTTTCTCTAGTTTTAGCTCTATTGTATATTTGCTCAAAAGTGTTCCTTTGTTTATGATGCCATAGACTTTTTTTATATATGAAAATGGTTTGGCAATTCTATTTTTGTTCTATACTCAATTGCTATTGTATAACATGAGAGGTTTATTTGTATGGTGAAGAATTGCTTCGGATAGCATGAATTGTATGCCCTTTGCAGTCTTGAGTTTCTTTGGTAAACTATAGTTTATATATATATATATATATCTATATATATATATATATATATATATATATATATATATATATATATATATATATATATATATATATATATATATATATATATATATATATATATATATATATATATATATATATATATATACATCATGTTTTTTAGATCAGAAATAAAATAAATTTACAAATATTTAGTCGCATTTTTAACATTCATTTGGCTTCCATTGTCTCAATGCATTAGAAATATTGCTTAAAATATGAAATTTCACGAATCTTAAACGGAAACAATTTAATGCATTATTTTTTTTTTTAATACTGAAAAGTATTTATTTCAGAAATGAATGAGAATCAAAATGATCTTGCTTTCAAGATAAGCCAAAGCAAAATCAGTTGTTTGTTCTATACCTTTGCTAAACAATAGCTTAGTAGTTGTCAATGAAAGAAATGTTCAAAATATGGGGAAGCTATTTTGAAATATATGTTCAAACCCTGCATTGTAATGTGAATCGCAGGAGAAAAAAAAATATTTTGCTGTTATAACTTTATTTCCTGTACCGTATCCTGTCAAACAAAATAGTCTACTTAATGTTCAATAAGGTAAGACTTTGTCTTACACTACGACTTAAACATAATCATTTATAATTCCATACTTTTTACTATTTATTTACGTTGGTTATGGCATTAGTTAATTTTAATGGGATCTAAATTATTGCAAAGAGAGGATCAAGATGAAATGAGTTTTTGTTTTATTCTCCATTTTCTTTATTCGTGCTTTCTTTGTCAGTTAACGGGTTTCTTTTATTTTCTGTTATGTGCGGAAATCATGCGACTTTCCCTAAAAGAAGAATAATTAACGTCAATATTATATTTCGCAGTTAATTGCTTATTTTAATTTTAATTCGTAGAATGGTGTTAAAAAGTTGATAGACAAATGCTAAATGTATGACTGTAAATTGGTAACGAAAACGCATTTACTTTATCCGATAAATATTGCTAATAATTTTTCGTATTTGTCTGTTATTTTTTCATTACTATAAAAAGGAGTATATGATAGGTACTGCATTATTTGTCTGATTTTGAACTAAATTCATACTTAATTTTTTGTTTTTTAATGTACTGCATATAATTTAGGGCGTACCTTTGACTTATATTTAACTGAAAAATGAAATTTTGTAACTTGTGATTAGTCGAAGACCAGCGTTTTTTTATTTTTTATTATTTTTTATTACGGTATTCTAACACCATCCACCTACAAACTACGATAATCATTTCGTTTGTTTCTTTTTTAAATTTAAGGCTATAATTATTAAAATAAAAAACGTGCTTCTGGGCAAAGCGGGTCGGGCAAAGCTGTTTTAGGATTTAATCATGTATTTATAAAAAATTTCTTGACACATGTGCTGACACATAGAATTTCTATTTCAATGGGATAAGTATAACTTTAAAAAGTTATTTTTAATGATGGCAATTAATTAGTACATCA
This sequence comes from Uloborus diversus, assembly GCF_026930045.1. Taxonomy (NCBI): domain Eukaryota; kingdom Metazoa; phylum Arthropoda; class Arachnida; order Araneae; family Uloboridae; genus Uloborus; species Uloborus diversus. The sequence continues at coordinate 70,776,598 of NC_072732.1, read as the reverse complement.
TTTAATCAGTTATTTATTTATGTTATATAAGCAAATATATTTTCTTTAAATTGATTAAGTATAACTTTTTTATATGTTTTTTGTTAAGTATAGTATTTTTTAATAAGGCCAGGTAGCTAGTCAACTAATTTTATCATTTATAGCTTCATATTTGATTGGTGAATGTACCAAATCCCAATTAGTTAAGCTTACCCGCTTTGGGCCCCTTGGTAGGGCAAAGCAGGTTTTCAAGTGTTTCTAATACTTGATAATACATAAATATTTGGTTTGAAACAATACAAAAATCACTTTTTATTTTGAAGTTCCAGAACCCTTCTTGGAATTAAAACCGAAATTGTTGCGGTAAAAATCCAAAAACTACGATTTTTGAGCGTTCATTGTTAACCTACCCGCTTTGGAGACCACCCCTACCCTTTTGGACAGGATCATATCCTTTAACCAATCTTTTGTTGTAATCCGTAACAGGGGACGTGCAGTCTCACCGACCGCTTGAAAGTTCCTCCCACCATCCCTGTTTTATTTTCATTTCGATTGAATGGTTTTTTCCCAATAGCTTTTCTGTTTTTGTGACCTTGAACACCTTCCTTGCTTATCAGTATCTTTTGAAGAGTACATCTAGTTCACGCTTCATTGCATTCTTTAGAAGCGGTCGGTAAGACTGTACCTCCCCTTCAGTCATGCAATTTTTTGCAGTATTTGACATGTCTCTTCACGGAGAGAGGTTCACTTGTTTTACACACGTTACGCGGAAGAGAAGCAAAATATTCTAGATGAGGTTTAGATAAGTTTGAAATGTTCACAAAAGTTACGTAATGATGTTCTATGGACAATGAGGACTGAATCATTACTGGAAATACGGCGCAAAAGGCTAATAGTTAAAGGGCTGTCAAAATTTTCCCGTAACGTGATATAATCGAATTTCTGGTATTAAAATGTTCTGCATATATTAAATAACTAAAATAAAATAAATAATCGATAAGGGATTAATTTTTATAACGATTATTATATTATTTACTGCAGCATATGATTTGTCTCGAAAAATCGAAAGGCTCTTGTTAAATTTCTTTGGAGAAGCATATTCAAAATCAAAATTCAGATTTTTTAACCGTGCTAAGAAAAGTGCGAATAACATTTAAGGGAAATTACAGGAATGTATCAAAATAAAACAATTTTTGAAGAATTTGAAAGTAGAGCGGTCTCTGAGACCTCACGTCCTCTGTTATAAACTACTTTTTCACCTCCCCTGTTACGGGTTAATAAAAACACCGGAGTTCTTATAAGGCCAACCATGGGCTGATGCTATAATCTATTTTTCTAGGGTATCAAACCACAGGATAAAAATGACGTTTCACAACGATTTTTTTTTTTTTTTTTTTGGCAACTGCGTAAATAGTTCACCGTTAAAAAAAAAAAAACTGTAAAATTTGATTTTTCGATTTGGACAGGACTTTATTTTGTAATAAATACTGCTACACATTTGCCTGTTGATAACAAACTGCTTGTTGATAAGACTTTATCATCAGCTGACTTTCTGACGACAATGCAGTAACGATCGACGGAATTTTTGTAATACTCCAAATTTATAGAAAATGAGGCATTAAAATAATCAATTAACCAACATTTTGTAGCACAAAAATTGTAAATTTGGTACATTGTTGTTTCAATCAATTATCTGCAGACAAAAGTGTATGGTAATTTTATAAAATTGGGGATAACTTTTATAAGAATGAAAAAGTTGTAAGTCGTTAGGAAAAATATTTTAAAATCATAATAACCAAAATTAAAAAATGTTATTAGTAGTACAATAACAGCAATAATAGTAGTTATCGTAGCATTTTTCTATTATTATTGTTATTATTATATTTGCTGTTGTTCTTTCTGTGGCAGTTATGTTATTAATAATCCATATTATCGCTCACTAAATATATATTTGTATTTAAGTTATTGTATATGTTAATACTTTCGAAGAAACTGGAGGTGACGGTGTTTATTTCCTTAAAGCTAGTTTTCCCTGTTTGCCAGTCACGGTTTTGGTTTAAATTATATTAAGAAATATACTCATACAATCACTACTATCTTTTAACCAAAGCAAAAATCGAAAGGGGTCGACAAAAGAAGTCTAAATATTTATCATAACAACATTACTTCCTAGTTATTTCAAAAGGAACAAAACATTGTTTTTTCTAAATAAAAAACACTTTTCATTTCTTTTTTTCTATCTTTAAAATGAATAAAACCTTCTGACGTTTTCTAATAAACTTGCGTGCAACGTAATTAATTTATTTTAAAAGAATTTGCAGTAGTGTCACATAATGTATTACTGTATTTTTTTATTCACTAATTCTTTTGCCGTTATTGATGAAATATTTGTGCAGCACGAAAGGAATGTAATTAAATTGATGTTAATGCATTCAAGTTATTTACGTGTTTTAATAGTTTTATAAGGCATCATTTTTCAGATATTTTATTAATTAATAAATTTATGTATAGCTGTTTTTAGAGAAAATTAAAATTAGGTAAATTAATTTCCTTAATGATGGCGAATTCCGCAAAAAACGGTGAGGTTTTTTCCTGATCCTTGTTCTCCAGAAAATATTATTAATAATTTTAAAGAGTTTACTTTGTCTATTATATAGCGTAAAAATTATTTTTTTTCAATTCTTATCTTACTTCATATTTTGTTAGTTGTGATGTATATAGTACAAAATCTTAACTAAGATGAGATATAAATTATTAACATGAATTGCGATCTAAAATATTTTTAAAAAAACGCGTAAATATAAATTGAATTTAAAATAAATGATGAAAAATATTGAACACATTTCGTACAATATTTCATTTAGAGAAATAAAGCTGTTGCATTTAAATAATTATTATAAGGGTCATTCTTCAAAACGGGTAACTTTAACAAAAAAAAAATTAATTAACAAATCATTTAACATTGCTTTTTAATTTCATCAAAAATATATCTATTTAAACCTGCCAACCATGTTTTAATAATAATTTTTATTTTAGTATATTTTTGGTTCTCAACATGTGAATTCTTACCGTCGTGACATGTCATACACCTTTTGTGACTGTTTATGTTGCTTAATATCTTGATCAATTGAAAGTATATTATTATTTGTTTATTATTCCTTTTACAAGTGTCTCAAATACTAATTGTTTAAGTACACTTATTTTTTTTTAATATTGTGTTTTAGTTCGTTTTTTTTTTAGGATAAGTAGTTATGTCACACGAAAAGCTCTCACCTCCCTTACCTAAACGCAAAATGCCATTCCTCATTAGCACGTGGCAGTAATGACATCAAATTTTATTTTCCATGATACAAAGGAGCCTCCTTGTTTTTTTTTCAGCCATAGATGGAGATGTGAGATTTTTGTCGAAAAACAGGAAGATAGATTTTGCTTTAAAAACTTAGTCTGATTATTCTGACTTCTCACCTCCGTGAACTTGAATTTCAGGGATGTAAATTCATGTAAAAAACGAAGTGTTAAGTTTTCATAACTTAACATATGCAGATTGTAGCAACGGAGAAAAAAAGTTTTCCAAGAAAAATGTATCTGTTAGGCCTATATTAAGGGAAAGATCCTCACCTCCGTGATAGGCATGATCAATGTCATTATTTCTGAGTCGAAAATAACTTATGGATGGGAAATAAATCAAGAATAGGAATTCTACCAAAATTATAAATTGCCAGTATATCCTCAAATTTACTATATACTTTTTTAAACATACATTTGAAACTACTAATTAAGCCGTACTTTAATTAAGAAGGCTTAATATTATATTCCCACTAATCATTAAAATAGCTGATTATTGTTTGTACAATCAACAAAATTACTAATTTGATATTAAATTGGCCTCGAGTATTGTTCCAAATTTCAAAAGGATCAGATCACAGGAAGTAGGTGAAAATTGAATTGCAAGATTTGATCAAGATTATACATATATATATATACATATATAGATATATATATATGTATATATCTATATATATATATATGTATATATAAGTGTCCCTCGTATAACACGGTTAATTCGTTCCATGTGGTATCGAAAAATTTTAAACAAGACTTTAAAAATAACATTTCTACTTATTTTTAATACTAGTTATGTATGTGCATGACAAAATTCAGTTTATAAGATGTATCGTCTTATATCGAAAATGTGTTCCATGTTATATCGAAACCAAGTTTCATAAAAACAAAGTAGAAACTTATTAGAGTTATCAACCATTAACATAACGTTTTAAACAAAGACGAAAATCCATTTTTTATACATATTACATTCGTGTTACATAAAAACCAAGAAGTATTAAATTCAAGTTTCGTACCGCGTGATATCGAAACCGTGGTATAATAATCGCAAACTTGGTACCGTGTGATATCGAAACCGTGTTGCAGAAGTGCTGTGTTATACGAGGAACTCCTGTACAAAAAATATGCAGAGATTGTGAGCTGGTAGCAGGAATTGAAAAAATATTTATAAATCCATTTTCTTTTACTTGCAGTTCAACCTAAAATTCGTGTGGCCAATCAGATGGTTAGATCTTCTATGGGGACTGAAGCTGTACTCGGATGCCATCTAGAAGCATCTCCAAGGCCACTCACCTCGTGGATACGTCATGATGACGTCGTACTCATAAATAACTACAAATACGAGTTGCACGAAATTGAAGATTCATACAAAATTCTGATGCAGCTAAAAATAAAAAATATCACAGAAGATGATTTTGGATATTATAAATGTGTCGCGAAGAATACATTTGGTGATAAAGAAGGATTTGTTCGTCTAATAGGTATGTTGCATGTTATAGTAATATTTTATATTATGAATTAATATTCTGTGCAAATCAAGAAAAATATCATTTTAGTTTTAACTGTGTCAAAAAATACTAAGTATTATTATTTATATCATTTGCATTCGCTTTAGGAAATAACCGAATAAGTAACTTATTTTTTTGGATCATTGGTTAAAGTCCCAAAGCATAAATTTGTAAATGAATTGAGCAAGTCTTATCATTGGCTTAGCGAAAGCTGAGGCAAAGACGTCATGCCATGTGGCTCAACAACGGTGAATGGTTGACATGTTTTGTGTAAAACTAGCTAAATAAACCTGATATCTTCTAATGCTTTGCTTTAAAAATACATCACGTGACTTCGAATCTTTTCTTTACGAATGAAAGTTTTCACTCCCTTCATTGTATCGCTTCTCGATAGTTAAAGTACTGAGTTACTATCACAAATGTCCATGGATCAAATTCCACCACGGACATTTCTCCCTCACCCACCCGGTCCACATCCGTACGCCACATTGGTAAAGCTTGACCACGGATAGATGGCGGAGACCTCGAAGCGAAACATCATTTATATCATTCGTAATAGGTAGAATCCGCCAGAAAGTACCGAATGGTAAGAGGCACGGTCTCTCTAACCCTATCTATTCCAAAATAATACCAAAAAACCTATTGAAAATTATACAAATGATATTTTTGTTTCAAGGTCATCCGCCTTCTTTTCGTGTCAAGCTGTACGAATATATGATGTAAACAGAGTGAATAAAAAAACGCATGTTTGAACTGTAAATAAACCAATAAAAAACTTTAATTTAAAACACTACAGAAAAGCAATCATGTTTGCGAGAGTATCATTTTTTAATTGCTTAAATATGTCTCTGATGAATTTTTCTGTGTAGCATATAAAATTATGTGATAATTAAAATACTCAAATCATACGGCATTTTTAATTGCACTAAACACATACATTTAAGTAGTTTTAAATTGAAAATGCATAAATGTTTTTTGATGTTTCATCTATTTCCGTATTCTTGCCCGATTTTAAAAATATACTAGTACTAATTTATGAAGTTTGCTAGCAAACCAAGTTTAATTTGAACTACGAAACAAAAAGCTAATGGAAAAACAAGTTTTAAGAATATGTATTTATCGTGAATTACAATCGAAAAATTAGAAAGTATCTGGAATTGATATGGTTTACCTCAACGCATGTGTCTAATGAAGCAACAAATGAAATGTATAAGGTTTGAACATAACGTTTTAATCATTAGAAGGGATTGTTTCAACTTTGGGTACACAAATTCTCAAAGAAGTTGACGAAGTTTAATGTTCGTGTTTTTAAGCACTTGGAGACATTTTTAAAATACCGGTTTTTGATAATGCTTGCTTGGGCTCAAAACGAGCTTATTTTGAAAAATATAGATGTCAATGGTTGTTACTAAGGTTATTAAATATCATTCATGTATTTTTATGTAAATTAATTGCATTATTCAGCAAACTATTATGTTTGTCGATAATAAAGTATGTATGCCGATTGTAAAATGATTTTAATATTTTACAATAGGTAAAGAAAATATATTTAATATTTCACCGATTATTTGTTAGTTACAAAATTAAAAATATAATGATAACGATGAAGAATATATGACAAAAACTAATTTGTTTCTTATATAAAAAACCACCAGTTCAACGGTAACTACATCTATTTCATCCAACTGAGATTCAAAAAATGTATCTATTTTTTTAAGTGAATGTACACGATTGCAATTTCAAAGAAAAATTTACTAAGCGGTATAATCGGATGTTCTAAAATTCTCATAGCGTCTTTCATGAAAACGAACACTTTTTTTTTTCATATTGATCCTTTCAGTAGAGTAATTAGCATTATGTTAATTGAGGCAGTGAGAAGAAAAGGGATGTAAGTGGACATTTTCAAGTTTTGAGAAATATGCGTTTAAAGACAACATCCTAGGCAGGCTTTCATTGAACTTTTTTTCTATCATGCTGTATAGCAGCAATTACCCAGAGCTACTAGTACCATCTCTTGCCCCAAGACATAGGAAAGGTTCACCTCCCATGTGTACTAGTTATCTCCAAATTTTTAATTTTTCCATTTACATCCCTTTGCTTCTTACTGTCTCAATTAATGTTCGACTAGTGAACAACTTATTTAGGTCATAATTTAATAAATAATTAAAGACAAATGTTTTAACAACTTGTTTTATTTAAAAATAACAAATAAATATTATTAAGTACGATATTTAAAATATAATTCTCAACATATTGTCACCTCAGAGCAACAGTAAGATATATAATCCCAGGAAAAACACTAAGACTATCTAACTTTTGCTCTGAAGTGACGATATCTGCTTAAAGACAGAAACGAATAACGCATTGCATATGTCACATATACATCGTTCTTGTTGTTATTAATACCGTAAAGTTATTTTTTGATAACTACTTGTGGTAGTTTCTTATCCTTAAATATTTGAATTCCTATTAATCATTTTGTTTTCACACTTTCTTCTCAATTATTTTTAGAGATACCTCCTACTACTAGTACAACACAATCTACGATCCCGTACAAGGTGTTTGTTGCAGTTCAAAGAGGTAGTATTTTTTTTTAATCTTTAATTTTTGTGACAAAAAACCAAGTTTCATAAATTTTAAAATGCTTTACGGATTCGTGAAATGTAACAGAGATGAGTTACCTAATTTTTTTTTTTTTTTTTTGAATTTTCTCTTAATAAAATGTGTTTTGGTGCTTTTGAAAATATATTTACAGCTGATATTAGGGCTTTTGTTAATGCTAAAATAATGTCATGTTACTTTTCTAATTTAACATGCACTCGATAAATCATAATTGTCAATTTTTAGTAACTATAATCAGAAATCTTAACTTGAAAATTAAAAATTTAAAAAATGTCGATGCATGAAGTTAATTTTTAACTAGAGTTTCCGCCAAGAAAAAAGCATACTGTAGAATGAAGAAAGGAAAGCGATTTGTTTTTAGAGATCCAAATGAAGTCAGAGCTATGCTAAGAGCCATAACTCATTTTTTTTTTTTTAATAGATTGAACATTAAACTTTTATCTCAAAACCTTGAAATAAAGTTATTCTAAGTAATACCTTTTTAATACATAAAAAAAAAAATCCATTTGTCGCTAAAGTGAAACAATTTTAGTACAGCTTATTTTGGACTTTGAAGTATATTTTGGTGGGGGTAACGAGTGACTAATACATGTGAGTAGAGAGAATAAAGAAATTCGAGAGAGGCACTTTAAAACTTAAAGAGCTTTTAAATTACAATAAAAATAGCTAAGCAGAATGTGCAAAAGGAGTCAATTTACTATATAAAATTAGAGTAAATGAGGAGCATTTTGATGCGATTAATTGGAATTTAAATATAAAATGCTAAGTTATGTATAAAATGCAACGTAGCATACATGGTGCAGTGAGAAGCAAACAGATGCAAGTGCCAAAATTAAAATTTTGGAACTACTCGATACAAATAATAGGGAACCTTATATCTGCTTTGGGGCAATCGATGTTACCTTTTTGATATGAAAATCAATGAAATCCTACCTAGGATCTGAACTTTAAACGCGGTTTAAAAGAAACTTTGTAAAGTTCACCCACATCCCTTTGCCTTATATAAAATTACATATTTGACGTATATAACGTTTAGTATATATAGAGAACACCTTTTTGAAACTTAAAAATCTTTAAAGCTTCGTTGGTGCCTGATATAGGACATTTTTATAAAATAACTAAGTGTAACAACGAAAGGTTCCGTGTTAAAGGTATCTTAGACATATCAGAGGAACATTTTAAATACTTACACCTTCACGTTTGTTGCAAACCAATTAACAATAGAACTCTCGCCAATGGGAAAACATTAAGTTTTAAAGGTAAGGCGACTCTGTTAGCATTCATAAGCAGAACCTGAAATTGGCAGATCATTTTAGGCACCAAATATTGAAAGATATTCTCAAGTTGTTGTAGCATGGTCGCAAATTCCTGACATCGCTTCCGATTTACTATTTCCAATATAATCTGAATTTTTGTTCTCACTACATCCATAGAATAATTTTAAAGAGTTTCACTCTAAAGACACATTAGTCTTAAGTAGAAAGGGAGAGTAATAAAGACTTGCATCTGAAAGTACAAAGGTGGAACATTTCAAACAATGGTCAAGCAGCAACAATACAGTTGAATGTACTTGTTCTCCTTTTAAAGGCATGTATGACTGATACGGTTTCTTGAAGTGGCACTGTGTTATTCAGCAAAGATATCTCTTGGCTTATTGATCTGTTCTGACAAGAATACGATCCTTTGTCTTTCTCCAAATGCAGAGTTCCAAAATTGCAAGGAACGTGGTCAAAAGACCACATGGATTTGTCATAAAACTATCGAACGACTAGTTCTGATAAACAATGCAGATTGATCATTATAAGAGTTTTCTGACCACAACACAATTCAATGGAGTTGGAATTCAAACAGTCCCCCAGATTGCATTGACACTAAACATAGAACCATTGATCATCTTAGGAAGAGGAAAAGAAAATAACTTTTGTGGATGCCAAACGGAACAGTATTGCTACACACCAATGCTACTTAGCAGTACCATTACAATGTTCGACAATACTACTTCTGTACTTACAGTCGAAATTCAAGACCAGTTGCAATACTTCTTGTTTGCTAATTGACAGTAAGATAAAATATTTATGGTTGACGAGGAATTCCGGCATCTCAGAGCTCTTTAATATGGTTGTGAAATATTTTCAGCGAATAAGAACAAGGGGCTATGCAAATCAAGTCACAGTTTCTGCGATTTACCATTCTTTCGTTAGATTATTGACGCAAAAAAAGAAAGCATTTAGCTAGCTGATTTTCGTTAATCGCGTGGCGAGATTTTAAATTTCCGTCAAGATTTAATTTCCATTAAGTAGGAATTACTGTTTTTGGTCGATTGTCGATGCAGAAAAAATTCAAAAGATTATTGACTGAAATTTAGTGTTTAAAGCAAAATCGCAACTATGTTGGTCAGGAGTCGGTCAATTTCCCTCCTTGTCTAAATTTCTGCCAAAGCTGCAGATTCAGAGTCGGAGTCCGCCTTTTTTTATAATGCAGATGTCGGCGGATACGGAATTATGATGCAGTAAAAGAAATCGCAGTAGGGAGTTTGTCATTATTTTTTCATTGAATCCACAGCAATGGTATAAACATTTGCGCTTTTAATTCATTTTATTTTGATTTTCAGTCACATTTATGTCACTCTCGCGTCAATAATAAATCTATGGAATATTGTGAGCAAAAAAGAAAGGTGCAGAATCGTTGTCGTAGAATCGGATTTTTAATTTTTCATGAAGTTTACCTGTTCCGTGTAGAAAACACTTTAGGAAATCACCTTAATAGTTCATTATTCTTGCAATATATCCAAAAAATCTGTTTTTGCAATTTAATTAAATATTTAATTTGTTTTTCAGTTATTTCATTTTTATTTATTTTATTTATTTATTTTTATTTATTTTTTATTTTTTTTTAATCCGAACATTGCTTCGGTCACTCGTCTGGTCAGTGTTCATTCTATATAAGCTACCAGTTTGTTGTGCTCTCTTACCTCCCTTTAAGAGGTTTTCCACCTCCAACTCAGTCACTTCCAATTCCGGGCTGATGAGTGATTCCGGGCACGAAACTGTAGTCCTCGGATCGAATGACTGAGCTTACGGTGTATTTTATTTATTTCATTTTTAGTTTAAATTTCAAAAAATAAACAAATAACGGACCATTTCAGAAAAAATCAGACATTTTGTACCAAACGTGATAACTCTATGTTTCGCGTCAAAAGGAATATTAAAAAAATATATGCAAGCACAGACGTTTTCCTAATTAAACACACATGCATGTATTACACATACATGCTTATTGCTAGTTTCGAAACCAAATATAGACCTACAACATGCGGAACAAATTGTCCACTTTTTGTGGAATGGCACAAAATTATTCTGCATCCTGTGGAAGAAATTATAAACTTTGTATCTAAATATAACTATATTTTTTGAATATTTTAAAAAATAGAATAAAATAATTGACCAAACAATTAACTTTTATGTAATACAAGCGTGCAGTGCTCTTTGTTTTCATTTTTGAAAGGATTCTGCATTGCTGCAAAACGTTATCGTTAGCTATCGTTGTAATTTTTAGCCTACTTTCCCAGTAAAAGTCAGAAAAAGAAGAAAAAAGCATGAAAGAAGGCTTAATGCATCTTAAAAATATCGCAAAAAACAAAAAAAAAGAGTCAAATAAATAAAATAATTGAATAAATATCGAAAAATTAAAAATTGGAAAGTATGGTATTGAGATGGGGAAAAATGTCTGTCGGTCTGTCTGTCTGTCCCACCCTAATAACTTTTGAATGAATAGTCCGATTCGAACAAACTTTTTTTTTGGTTCGAAAGTTTTCGGCGAGGACATCTCATTCCCATATTTCACTTTTTGATTTGAACTATTTTTTGTTCAATTTTGAACAGTTCAAAAAAACTTAACATTAGCACCTACGGGGAAATTGAAGGCAATTCTGAACCATGAGGCGAATTTGCTTCAAACAAACTTTGTAGGAAAAAGCGTTTGATGAAAAACTTGTATATAAAATATCTTTTTGATTTGAACAATTTTCCGTTCAATTTTGAACAGTTCAAATCCCTTAACATTAGCGCATACGGGAAAACTGAAAGTCAATGTAGATTCCGTACTTGAAGGCGGATTTACTTCGAACAAATTTTGTTGGAAATAGCTCTTGACGCCAAACTCCAGACTTCGACTCTGAGAATTTAGCGGCACTTGACCCGGACTCCGACTCCTGTACCCGACAATTAATCGGACTCCGACTCCCCGACTCAGACTTCGTAGCTTTGCCAAAAATTTATACTCAGATTACAAAAAACTGACTTCGATTATTGGATATTCGACTCCAACTCTTTTACCCCAAAATGAGATTGACTCCGACTCCGCAGCTATGGTTTTGACTGTGAAATAATTATTGTTGATGTGACTTGTTTTTATTTTTACGCTAAGGTTTTAATTTAGGTATTCAGTTTTCGGCGAATAAACTCGAAGTCATTTATGTTTCTACATAAAGATATGCGCAGATGGTTTTTTTTTTTTTTTTTTTTTGACAATGAAAATTATTTCTTTAAGTTGACATTTTATTGTTTTTATTTATTTTGGTAAGTGCATTAATTCATTTAAAAAATTGTTTTTGGCAACAGGGGAAAAAGAAACGATTTTTTTTTTTTTTTTTGATATGATAAATTTATTTTAATGAGCTTATTAATTTTAATTAATATTTTTTCGTTTTGAAAGCCGTTAAAGATTTTTTTAATGGAAAAAAGTGTATTAGCTGCTTTGTTTAAAAGTTGCTGCATTTTTTTTACGCATCTAATTTTTTTAGATGAGTGAGGAATATTTTATTCCTAGTAATCAGCTTTTAGTGTTTTAAAAATATGTTTTAAAAGTTTGCAATTTTAGCAATTTTTGAGAATATTCATCAGGTACTAGAAAGTAGTATGGGTATACGGGAAAGTAGGCTCGTCTAGTTCTAGACAGAACTTCTTGTTTCAATCTAAATCTGAAATTGAAAATATTAAAAAACTTGAAATTATTCAATCGCGTGTACTTATTTTTTTTTTGGAACGTGTTCTGTCACCAGCTAGTATATAACACTCAGTTATAAGCTTCTTCGTCCTTCAAAAACTTAATCATTGTAAACAAATCTAAATGCTTTGTTGCGGCTTTGCTTGCAATACTATTCCGCCATCCTTCTACTGATGATGTGATAAAAATTGACATGCTAAAATAACTTTTATGCTGAAAAATTCTTCCCTTTCTTTTGGTAAAGAAAAAAATAAATTTCGGGCGTTTTCAGAGGGAAATTAAGAGCGAAGAAATCCATTGTTCAGGCAGAGTACTACAGTGCAGAAAATAAAGTTGTGGCGCAAAGTAATGGTAAACGTTTGTGAAACTGGTTTCACACTCCTGTCTTAATTTTCTAGTGTGTCCTACCATTTGGAAACATGCGGAGAGCATGTTTATTATATTCTACGAGAGCGCAACTTTTATAAATACTTTTAAATCGGCATAGCTCAACATAAATCAATACATTATGCGCTTGCGGATGACAGAAGAAAAATGTGCCATAACATTTTAGGCGGAAGGTGGAAAATTAAAATCGACGACTATTCAAATCCCTACTAGGTTTAGTACAGCTCTGGTGCAACGTCGTTCGAGGAAGGACGCAGTCACGTGGTCTCCTCTAACTTTCCCCCGCGAAGATTCCTGCATCAACAACCACACCCACTTGCCGTATCTATGTTTTAATGATCAAAGGGCAAACCGGATATTGTAAACAGACTAGTGCAATCCTTTGTTACTTTTTGGCAGTTAAAATTGAAAAGGTGAAACGGGAAGCCACTATTTTTAACTCACCTAGAATCTAAGCCACATCCCCTAGTTTTATGTTCTGTATGAAATATACTTTCATTCAGATTGATCAAACATAAAAGAAATTTAGCCCGACTTTAGCAAAACAAGGAAAAACGTGACAATTTTGAGTGGAAATCCAAAATCCGAAAGATCACGGTCCAGAGCATTTCGGATTTGGGGTCCCATACTTTATTATCATATTGTATACCGATCTACTGTAGCATCTCCATCGCACAGATGATTTTTCCAGAGTCATTTTAAAATACAATTCAGTATTAAAGTTTGGTTTTGTATTTTTAGTTGTAACAGAAAGCCAACCAGTTCAAGAATGGACAACCTTCCAAAAGAAAGAATTTGGTGCTCCAACAACGAATTCTCTAAGAGATGTCTCACATGTAGTTTCATCAGGTGAATTATTTATGCTGTTCTAAGAAATGTTTAATGTAAAAGTCTTAGTTTTTGTGGATAAAATGAATGTTATCTGCATAAAACGAAATTGCTATTTTCAGGCATATAACTTTTTTTTCTGCGGATTTGTTGTTCCTCGCGTTTTTATTTCTTATTCAGATGTTTTCCATCTTTTAATTTCATTTTCTTTACATATTTCTGATTGCTTGATGGAGTGTGTCTATTTCTGAAATTGATTATTCTATTTCTTATGTGAAGTGATTAAAAATATTAATTTTAATTAATACACTAATTGAGACAGAAATTATGTGATGAGCATATGTGGATGGGAGACATCCTCGTCGCAGTTCACATTATTTTGTCTGTTATCTCACATGTATTTATTAAATCAACATTTTCTAGTTTCTGTTGTGCATGGAAGAAAATCACAAAACATTGTCTTTATTATTTTTTTCCTTTGCAAGACAGATGACAGTAGCCACTGTAGCTTTATTTACCCTTCCACTAAAATAAAAGTTTAGATCTGATTATGATTTCAAAGTTTATCAGAGTTCAAAAATACTTCCACAGTTTTAATGGCTATAAGAACAAACAAAGTAGAAAATATGCCCCATGTGCAATATTTTATTTCTTGTCTCTCCTTTAGTTAAAAATGTAAAAAAAAAAAATGTTGCTCTTTTTACTACTAAACCACTTACTTTTTTTTTGGATGAATGTTTGTCTTTGCATAAAATCTGCATTTATGCATGCTGTAATACCTTAAAAGTAAATAGGAAACGCTTATCCAGTTTACCCTAAACAAATATGTCAAATAAAATTAATTAACCACAAATATCATTAACAAATTATATTACGATAATTCAAGTTTTCAAAAACCGGAAAAATTGCTCTCAAGCGGAAAATAGTGGATTAGACTCATGAAACATCCATGAAATAATATAATTCTTGACCGCAACCAGAAAAAAAATATCTTTGGTTGTGACACCATGTGTGAGACCAGAGAAACAAGGACGAAATTGGCCCATGGACGGAATACGGCTACTTAATCCTACTAATTACATTGAGAGGTTTATAACGTATACTGTGTCAGTTTTAATTGTACAGTAATAGTTTAATTAGAAAACTATTTTTCTCTAAATACTTAGCTCTGGTCACTTTTAAATTTTAAAATATCGCAATAAGTTCTGATAACTGGATAGACACGAAAGGAAATCTTAGAAGACGGCATCGAATGTAAAATGCAATGCTTGTAATTGATGAGTGAAGTGCCCCGGAAGTATTACGGAAAAATAAAGTAGCAATATATATTTATCTGCAATAGATATCGAGTTTTCTTGTCCCATGTGGCAGAGATTTATAAACTGCCATTTTGCTAAATGATATTAAACTTCAGTCAAATATTCTGGCACTGTATAAATACGTTGCGTTTCACATTATTTTAAATAATTACTTTAAATAATTGCGACGTACAGTCGAGTCCTGACTTATGCGAGAGATGTGTTTCAGGACCCCTCGCGTAAGTTGAAATTTCACGGTGTAAAAAAGAGTATGTACACAGTTTCTTGAAAAACATAAACTATTGTTTTAGACACTTGTAAACACCCTTCAGACTGCCTTAATACATTCCTTAAGTATGTGTCATTGTTTTCCACATATAGAACTGAATGTATACTGCATTAAAATAAAAAAACTACGTTATTCATTATAAATAATGTTATGATGCACAAAATTAATGATAGATGGGAGAGTGAGACAAAGTGCAATACTGTATGTACAGAATTGCAACACTATTTTACCCTGCTCTACAGTAGATAAATATAATAACTACTATAACTAAGAAACTGAAGATGATGGTGGATGCTGTGAAGCTCGACCGGTAGATATCAATGTTGTACTCCAAACAGTGGCGGATCCTCAGAGCGGGGGGAGCGGGGCGATCGCCCCCTAAAAGGTTTGTGAATTCGAAAAATTTCCAAGCTATCAAATTCCCCACCTCCTTTAACACATCACAAAAAATCGCCTACAACTGTATTTTTACAATTTTAAGCCAAAAACTTTCCAGGGGAGAGTCCCTGAACCCCTCTCTTCAGTGTCATCCAACATCGTACAATGTATTGAATTTTTGGAGATTCAATTTCGAAAAAATCGCCCGAATCGAAAATGTCGTTAAAGAGGGCGTTTAATGTCGTTTTTAGAACTTCAATTTTGAAAAAAATCCGGAGGATCGCCCCTGATCCCGAGCTTATCCCCTAGCATCAATAAAGATCCACTAAGATTGCGTTTATGAAGTTTCAATATAGAAAAGTTGAGGAATAGCTCCTGGACCCATCTCTTCCCTTAACACTACCAAAGACTGCCATCCATTGGATTTTAAGGCTCCAATTTTGAACAATTTCCGATATGGAAAGTTCCGATCTTCTTTCGTACCCCTATATCATTAAAGGTGGCTTATAACTGCGTAATAAGGACTTCAGTTTCGAAACATTTCAGCCCCCCATGTCCTTCTTTCCACGTATTTTAACTTCTACACCAAAACATTTCTTGGGGAAAATTCTGAACCCCATGTCTTCTGCTATGTTATCAAAGGTGGACAACAATTGCGTTTTTAGGACTTCAATTCCGAATTTTTTTTCCGGGGGAAACCACCGAACTCCCTGGTTTTTAGGATAACTATAGATATCTAAAATATCATTTATGAAGCTCTAATATCAAAAAAACGACTGGGGCCAATTTCTGCATCTCATCCTCTCCCTTCAAGCCATCAAAGATAGCAAACAATTATGTTTTCGAAAATATACCCTTAAATTTCAAAACGTTTCCGAAGAGTTACCTCCAAGCCTCCCTTTCTCCTACTAACTACCAAAGAGTCTAAACATGTGTTCCTAACAAAAGATTTCGTGGGGGGGGGGATCCCGCAAACACTCTAACCTACGCGCGAATATTAAACAGCTCAATCAGCAGACTACTCCATAACTATCCTCAAATTTGATTTATAAAAATTTTTGTATTTCATTATGTTCGGTACGAAATCTTGATGCTGCAATCTTTGTTTATAAGGAAAAAATTACAATTGAAGACCTAAATGGCTACTGAAAGTGCTTCACGAGTCCTCAAACGAATCAAAAATTGAAGGGTTTAATTTGGATAACAGATCCAAAATGTTAGTAGACATTCTTTTTTTTCTTTTTTTTAATTCTTGGTACTCGAAACATTTGTAACTTTCATTCAAAATCTTTGAATGCTATAAACATTATTGAAAAAAAATAATAATAACGCATCATGTTCAGCTCTTATTTATTTATTTTTCCATTTTCCTTTGCCCCCCTCTCCCAACAGGATCGTCTGGATCCGCCACTGCCTCAGTATCGAGGACCCTCACTTTTTCTTTAATTTAAGAAATTTTCTCTCCCCTAGCTAAGCTGAAAAAGCACGCTTGGATGCTACTGTGTTAAATCAACTTTCACATTTAGAATGGGAAACACGAGCTGGTTATTTGTATACACTAACAAAGTGACGATATGAATAGTTTTGGGAGTTCCGCACTTCAGTGATGCTAAAGGGATGAAGTCTATTCACGAAACCAGTATTTAATAGCCAGAATCGAAGACAATACTTACGCCCAACGATTCCTCAACGGAAAATTTCGTGTTGCGGCGAGGAATTCCCGTTAATTTTAAAATTCTTTACTCGTGAAAAACTCGCGTTATAGCTGTTTCGCGTAGATCGAATCGCGTTGTAGCGCGAGTCGACTTTACTTTGAACTGAGAAGAACATAGTCCACCATGAACAAAAATAAAACTCGCTGGGCCATCAAACAAAAAACAGGTGATCAACAGAGGACGAACCCCTCCACAAACATTTTGATTTGGTCACTGGATTATCTTAAACTTGTTTTTCCTTTTTCTTTTTTAAGTTTTTACTATTCCATGAATAGCTCTACTCTCTGTTGTCTAAAAAGTAAAATACGATATCTTTCGTCTAGTTATCTGTCGACATCTTACCCCGGGTAACCGTGCAGCTTTGTTTTGAAAAAAATGAACATATGCACCAGAAGTTTGGAAATCACTTTCCGCATTGTAGATTAAATGTGTGTAAAAATGCCTACATACGGATATTGTTATGATTATTAACAATCTTGTTTAAAAGCTTGCGTAAATTTGTGTCCTTACATCTTATTGTTTTTAGATGATTCTAAATGTTCTAGTTTCTTTAAAAAAAAAAAAAAAAAAAAAAAAAACAGGTGAGAATTTAAACTAAGTTTATTTAAGTAATATATATTCGGAAATGTTCCTTTTTTTGTGAGTATTTTTTATTTTGCATTTCAATTTTGAAATGTTTCAATGACTTGGGAGGAAAGGATCAATTTAATATTTTAAATTTCAAGTCATTCAACAGAAAGTTTCCTTTTACTTACATATTTAATGCAAGTTTCGTAATGCTATTGGAAAAAACCGAAGAGAGACGTTGGAAAGTTTAAAAAGGCTTTTTGGAAGAACATTATGATTTCTTCACGTTTAAACTAGTAAGTTAGAGAAACGCGTTGAAAAAACGCGATTTAATTATCAAATAGTTCATTTGTTTCTTCTAACTGCTGAAATAAGAGATTAATTTAGAAATGCAACTTAAAAAAAATCAATGAAGGACCTTTAAAAAAACCGACATTTTGTTTTTCATCTTTAAAGCTTAGTTTTGTTTGACAATTATTTAGAGAAGATATCTCAGTTTTTCTAATGATTTTATTTTTCGATTAATTGACACTATATCTTTTTAAAAAAAGGAAACTTTTTTTCTCATTTGTTCAAGAAGTTTAAACAATTGAATATCGTTTTAACCTAGTCATGAGTTTGTTACATTAATCTTTAACTACGCTCTTTTGACAGGTTTTACAGTAATTGTTAAAAGTAGTTAGTTTGTATGTGTAGCACAATCATACAAAATTACTGTATTTTTTTAACTGATGATAGTTTTTTCCTTTTGTAATAATCTAATTAACCATTCTTCATTTTATAGAGAAACAACTCTTACCAGGGAAAGTGCAGAGTCGAATGGAAGACGAGAAACAGCAGAAGAGAACAACAAATACCAGTCCTCATTCAAACAAATCAAGTAATACAATTTATTTAAAATAAATTTGAATGTAGTGTAATCATTCCTTTACTACTATGATTGATTTTATCTCACAATCAGTAAAATGTTAAGCTATAGTTAAACCTGAAAAGAGCACCCACCAACAAGGCGAACGGTTGCTGGTCTTTATTCGGTTTTAGATGCTTACCTCATCATTTCAGGAATTATAATGGGGCTTTTTACTGTGTAAAAAAAAAAAAGAAATCCGAAATGTCACAAATTATTTCCGTGCAAAGTTTCGGGATTTCACCCACTTCTACTTGAGGGAAACCAGCGAAATCATAGTTTCCTAGGAGAATCAAATCTTTTTGCAAACTTTTCCTGTATTGCTTCCAGTTGCATGAATGCAGATATCTCTCTGCTGTGAAAACTTTTTTTTTAGCTAAACAGTGTCAAAATATAATATTTCTTTAAAACGTTATTCTTTCTGCTCAATTACTGCCCGTCCAGTATGACTGAGCCAAAAACGAGGGTAAACTGCAGCAGACTGTAGCTTTGCAAGAATTGATAATAAAAAAATGTTAGGTATTTGCTTGCAATTCTGCTTTAGCTTTGTCTACATTTGTTAAGTGCTTTACTGCCGAGTTAAGCACAAAAGTCGTATCTGCTCTTTTTATCAAAATTGAGTTACGGTCACCAGGTGGTTCTTTTTCTGACATTTCACCTAAATGCAATGCCTTATGGTCATTTGTCAATGGGAAGTATTTCTTAAAAAAATCTGAAAAAGCTGAATCTGAATCAAATGCATAAAGGCTTAAAACATTAATCGGCAACTTCTCATTTTTAATATAGCTGAAGAAACGACTTTTGCATTTAGCACGGCTGCTTAGCAGCTTTCCTGAAAAATCAGTATGGTGCCAAGCTCTTACTATAAACATCTGTTATTTGTCTTGGAAGTTTCCAGGTTTACTCCAAACACGTGACCGGCGTCTGCAGGGAGCATTTCTGAATTCTTCAGGGCGATTTCAGGTTAATTGAGAAAGGTTACTGGCCGAAAGCGGCACATTTGCCTGCTTTTTGCCAGATTTGTTGCTGGCCGAATTTAACCCATAACAGGGGAGGTGAAAAAGTAGGACATAACAGGGGACGTGAGGTCTCAGAGACCGCTCTACTTTTAGATTTTTAAACATCGTGTAATTAAGATACATTCCTGCAACTTCTCGTAAGTGCTCTTTGTACTTTTATTAGCACAGAAAAAAAATATTTTTGAATTCTGAATTAAAATATAACTTTTCCGAGGAAATTTTAGTAGAGCCTTAAGTTTTTTCAAAAAAATTCATATTATTCGGTAAATAATTTACTACTCATTATAAAATTAATCTATTATTTAGTAATGATTTTGTTTTAAGTGTTTAATACATACGGAACATTTTAATACCAGAAAATTGATTATATCACATTGCAAGAAAATTTTTGCAGTCCTTTAACTATAAGTATTTTGCGTCGTATTTCCAGGAATAATTCTGTCCAAATTGTCCCCAAAACATCATTGCGTATTTTTTTGTGAACATACCAAACATCTCTCAACTTCAACTAGAATAGTTTGCATTTCTTCTGCATAACGCGGGTAAGATAAAAGAACCCCTATTTAAACGGTTCGCTATGTCTACTTCTGCCAAAAAGTGTAACGCTGAAGGTGAGGTGCGGTCTTACAGACCGCTTCTAAAGAATGCAATGAAATTTAAACCAGATGCACTCGCCAAAAGATGCTGGTAAGCAAAAGGGGTGTCCAAGGTCACAAAACAAAAAGTTATAGGGAAAAACCATTCAATCGAACTGAAAATAAAATAGGGGTGATAGGATGAACTTTTGAGCAGTCTGTGAGACCGCATCTCACCTGTTACGGGTTAAGCACATTAGTTACTCATTATTTTCTAGTAATGTCTCTGAATTTTTTTTGGGGTGTTGAAAACTTATTAAGAATAGTGGTAAATACGCTGATAATAATATGTAATGCTCCTTATGTTTTCTGACACCCGGACAGACCATTTCCTTCAGTTTCAAACGGCCATTATTTGAATTTCCTTTTTCTTACATACTACATTGCTGCTTTCATCCCTGTTGATGCAATAAAACAGACGTTAAAAATAATCTGTAGTTATGATTTTTTTGATTTAACCCAATTGTTTTTTTTAAAACAGGGATATTTTATAATTTTTCACATGTTTTGTGTATGAAATTGTAGACTAAATACATATTTAGAAATAACTATTTTTATGTGAAGACATTAGATTCTTAATTAATAGGAAAAACACTCCATGTGGCTCAATATTTTCATTTTAAATTTCTTACATTATTTTTTTTGTTAAGTGTTTTTATTACTGTATGTGGCGTAGTGATATGAATCGCTGTAAACATCTGGTAGCGGATTCTTTTAGCCCTTCTCTGCGTCTTAGTTAGTTTTTCCGCTCCTCTAATTGCGTACAAACGACCGAGATGATATCGGCATGTTTAACTCCATGCATTGTCAAATCAAAAATATTTTTACCTAGATTTTCAAATACCAAGTATATATATATATATATATATATATATATATATATATATATATATATATATATATATATATATATATATATATATATATATATATATATTTAGTTATTTATTTATTTATTTATTTATTTGCCACGCTGACTTCTGTTACAATTGGCTACGCTACCTGGCGACAATCCGACAAAATACGTTGCGATGGCGATGAATGCTAACAATTCAAATCAAATTGTTATTTGGTTAATATCAAAATTTAAATTTAAAAATTAACTATCTGTGTTGACCGCCATTACTTTCTAATACCTTCGACAGATGGCAGTAGCAACTGTACCAATATTTTCTTTCCTTTGTTCCCTCTGTTTGGGATCACTTTCGCTCTATATTAAAAGCAAGAAAGCGACTGGCTTTAGTATTGAGGGAACGTTACTTCAATGCAGCTTCTCCATGATTTGGTTGGTAAAGTTCTGACTTTTCGAAGCATTTCAATGTTGCTGCCACAGGGTATCATACTTAATAAGGATAAATATCATAAGACAAATAGCAAACAGTGTGTTTGTTTCCCTGTTTTACTAGCAGTAAACTTATCCTTGATTACCTAAACAACTTTATGTGAATAACAACTTGAACAGCATGAACTAAGCAATGAGTTTTCTCTTGCGATTCCAAAAATGATGCTATGATTTAAAAGAATCACCAAAAATTTGTTCTTCTTTTCTTTTTTCATTATAGACTCCCCTCCTCTCCCTTCGAAACCACATACATATATCAAGAACCAGTGGTTCACCACAAAAACTGGAAACTTTTGTAACTACACTCATGTGATTTTTGGGTATCATTCTTTCCATGGTTAACACTGAATGTTTCAATCTTCTTTTCTTTTCTTTTTGTTTTCAGCTCCGTGGTGGTGATTAAAAACCAAAGTGATTTTAAGATAAATAAATACCTTTGTGCTGAACAGTAAAGTAAGACAAAACAACGTTAGAAGAAGCACAAATTTGTAAATTACAGCATAATTTGTGCTTCTTCTAACGTTGTTTTGTCTTACTTCAAAGGGATTTTGCTCAAAAACCTAAAAGAATTTCTTTGAATTTCGTTTAAAAACTTCCACTCTAAAAGGTTGAAATATCTAAGCGACTATTCTTATTTACACACTGATTTGGATAATGATGTATACACTGAAATTTAACTTGAACTTTAAACTTAATTCAATGTCTTCTGGAAGCACATATCATTCACTTCAAAAATTGATACAATCCAATTACTTTACTGTAATATAATCTGAGATAATATTTAAGAGTATTAGAAATCATTATTGTCATTATTATTGTTCATTTTATTTAATTTAATGTTGATATTAATAGTCGTAGAATGTTTTTGTTTTTATTTTATTTCAATTTTTAGAAGAAAGACCATTTCCATAAATGTGTTATGAAATGCAAATATTGCTTTAACAATTTCAATTATTAATTGAAAAAGTATGGGTAAATTATACTACTACCACAATCAATTTTTTTAAAAAAATTAAGTAAAAAGGTTTTTTTTTTTTGCAATTTTTTCTTTATCTTCTATGGTAAATGTGTTAGGACTATGCATTTTTTTTTAAATAGTACAACTTTTAAGTCAGTAAATTATTTTTCTTCCTCTTCTAGGTTCACAAGCAACAAGAAACCATATCTTACCCGTACCTGGATTACTGTTCGCCATTTTACTGACCGTGGTTTATCAAAATATGCTGCGTATGTAAATATATTTATACTTGCGCCATAAACAGACACTTCTCAGCAATGGTGAAAACTTGATTGTAATAAATATGTGTACACCGGATATCAAGAAAATATTCCAATGACTCAAAGATTGTGAGGAGAAGCAGTCCAGAAACCAGCAAATAAGAAGAAACGCACTGACATCTTCTCGTTTCAGCGTTATTTCCTTTATCCATAATCAATAGACAATAAGTTCCTTTTCTCAAACGTACTTTTGCTTCACTTGTATATATAATTAATTTTGAAAGACTCATAAACAGCTATCAAAATTGTATATTGCTTTCTGAAGGTGTTTCTTAAATATTCTACAAATTATGGCTTTAAGCTATCGATAAAAAACTGATTAACAGAAAGGGTGTCCCTAAACGCAGGATAGACAATATGTCAATCAATTCACTGCTCTCTCTCAAAAAACTTCCAACATTCTCTTCTTCTTGTTACTCTAAGTTTTTGAGAAAAATACGAAAGAAACGTGTGACGTCATATCCGGTTTAGGAAGGAATAAGAAGTGCAATCAGCCATTTCACGGAATGCGTTCAATGATATAAATGGATATTTTAAACTCCTGCCCATGTAAATTTAATGAGATACATAGGAAATAAACATCAACTAATGTTTAAATTTCTGGTAAAGGATTTTTTCGTGTACCGGATATGGCGTCATACTTTTCTTCCTGATACTGGTTATTATCGAATACTATGGTCCTAGAAATGCAGCTAGTTTGAGGTTTCTTAAAGTTCTACAAGCGAGGGATCTAGTGGTTTTGAGTTTATCCTGCGTTAATGCCACATCATGTGTTACGTTTAAATTTATAACTGTAGGCACGTGTTTTAGTGTGTTAGATTGAGGACATTAAAAAATGCGGAAAAAAAACTTCTAGCTCTACCTGTATATAAAAAAATAAATAAATAATGAAAAACATCTCTGAAAAAATTGTTGGAATCAACTGAGAAATATAAATTTATTTTCAAAAAAAGAGAAAAAAATACAATACTGTCAACTGATGCACTGTTAAAAAATTTCCAGAAAATTTACGGTAATTGTTACTGGCATCCATGTTGCCAGTAACCATTACCGTAAAAATCAAATGCTACTGTAAAATTTTACGGTTTTCTCGATAGGCCACAGCAACCAATTGGAGATGGGATCGATTATTCCTCCGGTATAAATTACAGTAAAAATCAGCGATGCTGTAAGTCCACCATTTTACAGTAACAATTACCAGAAAATCTTCCTGAATTTTTAACAGTGTGTGTTATTACTCAATTTCGAGCTTTGCTGCCAAAACAGTGGTTAAAAAAATTGTCCGACCTATAGACGTTTGCTTGAAGTTAAGAATATCATGATTTATTTTAAATGTGTTTCACACGAATATCTCATATCCATTTTTTCCCGCAAGATAAAAAGCATCAACCAAAAATCAAGTGTTTACATTCCATAAAAAACGAAAACAACCAGTTGAAACACTTATGCTTTGATAGTATATACGAGCAACTCTAAAAGTTACTTTTGGTAACTTTTATTGATTTGCTCATTTGTGTGTTTATTTTTTTCATAACAATACTTTATTCTTACAAAATCATTAAGTTAATATAAAAACATTAAAGAAAAGTTGTGATTTTATAGCAATCAATCGAACATGACATTAAAACATTGTTTAATAGATAAATAAACAAATGCGTGAATAATAAACAATGAATAATTAATTGAAAATTTCATGCAATAATATATTTTTCCTTAACGAAAAAAGTTTTAAAAAAATATTTTTTAGTGAGCAATTTTATCGAATTAGTCTAAAACAATCTGTCGGTGCATCATGATGCTTAAAAAAATACATTTGAAGCAAGGTAAAATATCATCAAAAATCTGTAAGGATTTAGAAAATGAATAAATATATCGAAAGCGCTCTTTTAACTGCCCATTTTATTTCCAAACATTTGTGTCTTTAAAAACCTTTTTCATGAACACTCATCCAACAGTGTATTTTATGCAGTAAGTTACAAACCGTAACCCATGCGCTAATGCAGAATTAATGCAATATACCAACATCTCAGTTATTCTTACAAGAGACTGCAGTTTCGTCTTTGTTATGGACTCGTCATTCAGAATCACGTCTATTTACCAGTTGAACCGCTCCATGTCAGCGGACTCTCTCACTATGGTTTCCAATCTCACGCCGAATTCAGTCCCACATGAGTTTGGGACTGTTAGGAGTCAATCCCCCGGCATACCGCGGGATTCATTTTATTCTTCTAAAACTTAAATTTTAATGTCAAACAGAAAATATTGTGCTTTTGGAGAAGGATTGTAGAGCACGACAAAGTCAGATCCCAATCAGAAATTACCGTTTGGTACGCAAAAATGTGCTCTAAACAAATCCATTGCATCTTAACAAAGCATCGCTCGTGTGGGATGGGAAAAGATTTTTGCTCAAAAAATAAATGAGATTACATCTGCCTCCGGCTCGATTATTCTCCATTCCAGACTGATGAATCCATGCCAAAGACAAAACTACAGTCTCTGGATGGGATAACCGGGATGTCGGTACATTGCATGTAGTGTGTTTCATTTTATCAACGTGTTTTAAGCCCATTCTGTAAAGCAGAAATTATTTTTGCTTTGTAAATATATCTACACACATGAAAATAGTTCTAAGAGAAATCAAAACACGTGGCTGCAGTTATTTTGAACGTTTGTTTTCGGCAAATGCTCTTAAAAAAATTAAAGGTTATGTTAATTGATCTATTTGAAATTTGAGTAAATCATTTGTATTATATATTGTTAAAAAAAATATACACCACATCTTTCATTTCAAAATGTAACACTTTTTCACATTTTACTTATAATAAGCAGTAAAGATACTATTTGTTATTGAAAAACAATTTAACATTCAAGCAATAAATTATCTAAAATTGTTTTTCAAAATAAATTGGGAATTGTGAGTCTTTAACGTCAAAGTGTCAAATATTGGTACTTTTAAAATTTTAATCTTTAGAAAAGTTCTTTCAAATTACATGTACATATGTGCCAATGAACATAAAATTTCAATGTATGTAAAATATTGATAAATATTAACAAGTTATTGTACAGTATATTATGAAATAAATGTTGAAAGAAAATTCAAAAGCTACTTATTTAGTCAAATAAACAAACACATACACATTTCCTTTTGTCAAAAATCTATTATTGAAATTGGCAAGTAATTGAAGTGTGAAACGATTTTTATACTGCATTGCGGAATATTAATAGGTAGTAATATAAATTTTCCTTAAGACTTTTAAATGAATTGCAATATTATGTAGAACATGTTTCTTCTGAACAAAAAACAAAATTTCAGCTAAATGTTTTAATGCTCTCAAGAAGATTGACCTTTTAGATAAATATCAATTTAATTTTCTGTGAATTTCGAGCAGCATGGTTCAACAATGTAATATGTAAATCCATACCAAGTAGATGCAGGACGTTAAAACTCCGTACGTGAAATAAGCAATAGTCAATGTAAAACTACCAATATTTTACACCACACTAAAAGTTGACCCTTATAATGAAAAAATAAATTACAAGATAATAACAGGTGCAAAAAGATCAGTTAAGATTAGGGTTAAAAGTAAACATTGCACACTTAAATGTTTATTTTATTTTATTTTATTTATTTTATTTTATCTATTCATTTATTTATTTATTTATTTCAGCTTCTCTACTACAATTTTATAATTTTTGTTGTTAATTTATAAGAATCAACAACTACTGCTGTGTGAACTATTAGCGTGAGTAGTGTCAGTTACTAGTGTTTCTACCTGAATATTAGGGAACAGTGTAGCTATACACGGCTGAAAACTCAAACATTATTTGATATGGGCATGTCATGTAGCCATTATTCAATGTAAATTTAAAATGAAGATATTAAAAAGTATTGCTTTCTCTTCTTAAGAAACCATATAATGACATTTTTTTCGCAGTAAAGTTTATGAATGACAACTATGCATTAGAAATCATTTTTTTTTCTTGTTCACGTCAATCTAGTTCTAGCTAATTTGTTCTGCACTGAACCCAGCTGTTTTCGTGCAGCTGCTGGCAAAAGAGATTTTGAAGATATATAAGGTACCAAACTTGGAATTTAAAATAGGCAAACGCCTTAATTTTCAAAAAAAAAAAGATTCGATATTCTTCTTTTGAAACAGCGAAAACGTTTTAACCGATGATTTATTGAGAAAACTAGAAGCAATTTAATGAAATCATTATAAATGAAATTTATTTTTCATTTCTTGATTTTCTCTTGTCCACGTTTTATAATTTTTATTTGCGCCAACAACTCTAGCCAAAAAAGTATTAACACTGTGCATTTAAAACTTTCCGAAAATTAAAATTGACTACATTACAGTTATATAAACTTCTAAAAGCTAATATGCATCAAATACGTGATTTTTAAATAATGATCGGTCAAAATTAGGGCGCAAACCGCGCTTTTTCGGGGAACTATTTCAAACTTTTACCTATAAAATCTGTTTATAGTTAATTATCTTCAAATTAAAGCTTCATATGATTCTCTGCGATCTAACAAAGAGTTTTTCACACAAAGTTTTAAAAAATGTTAAAAAGTGGATGCGCTGGATGTGTTACGGAAACGATAAATTTCTTTTCTGAAAAATTACTAACATATTAAAAAATCTTTTATATTATTAACTAGCTTTTTACTAAGAAAAACAGTAATTTTTTTTCAACACATACATTGTCGAATTTCGTAATTTATCTCAGATTAAGTAATGAGGTGAGACACCATACCTTCGGAAATTTAGTAATTAATAAAGAGATCGATATATTTCTCACTGTTTTTATTTACTTATAGAAGCTTCCTTCTTCACATGTCAGTTTTTAATCGACTGCGTTTGAGTGTGACGTATGTATGACGAAAAAATTATTTTAGTGTGAGCATTTTGTTAGTGTGTGTGGAATGTTGGGAAAAATTATTATTTAACAAAAAAAAAAAAAAACTGACTATATTGAATGTTCCTTATGCTAAAAATGGCTGCATGAGTCATGTACAATGTACTGTAGTAATTGTGGTAGTGAAGTAATCCGCAAAAAGATCAGACAACAAATAATAAAATAGATGGCCCTTCTCCCACACCATATGGCGTCTCTCATACACGTTATGGGAGAGCTGGTCTGCTGTCAATTTGCAAGTTTTATTTTTTATTTCTTTTTTCTTAGGTCTAAAGCTCATTAATGGTGATTTTAATACTAAATAATAGGGTAACTTTAAACTAAAAGTTAAAGGGTTGATTAATATAGCATTTTAAATTTGTGATCTAATTTCTACGAAAATTATGGTGGCTCTCCCACTTTTACCCTATTTACCTATAAACGCTTAGTGGGCTTGCAATGTGTAAAAAATGTCCTCCTTAAATATTATTTGTATACAGCAGTTTACAGGAACATCGCTCTCATTTTTTTTGTATAATTTATTTGTATAAATAATATTCGTGTATGTGATCAACCACAGCAAACTCATTTGCAACCAGTGTTACATTGCATTACTACCATCGTCATCTTCTAAACGATTCATGCCAATAAAAATTTTGGCTAATTGATTTTCATTGCTAATTAGTTTACTCTTTTAGAGACAGACCTACAAGTAGACGGACCAGTTGACCCCTTCCTTATATTTGAAGTGCTTAATAATCGTCAGTTATCAATGATATAAGTAAGATTCGTTATCTTAGTTAAATCATTGATATTGTTGTACTGTTAGATACTTATTCAAGGACTTACGTTTTTCCTCCTCAGCATAAATAATGTTTTTATCAACGTTTTTTTAGTGGAATAAACTAAAAGCGTTAATGCCAAACCATTATACATGATATAAAAACATTTGATCTCCTTTGTTTTCTTTTTGTAGTAATTATAAATAAGGTAAAACACAAGTAGTGGCCAGTGTTTCAGAATTCTTCAGTAGTGGCTACTTCAAGGTTTATATTTGAAAATAATGGGATGCCAGGTTTCCCAAGAAATATCTCCAGCACGTTTGATGCACTTTTGAATCCAGTGGGAAACCTGGAATCCTATTTTTTTCAAGTATAACTTTCCAAGTGACCTCTACTGAAGCACTGGCCACAAATGATGTGCTTACCTTAGATTAAAAAAAAACGTTTTATTTTTAATTGGATATTTACGTTTTTATCACCTAGTTTTTTAAATTTAGTTTCTTTTTCTGTTTCAATCTTTCCAGCACATTTTATTTACTTAATATAGTTTAACTTTTATTTATTTGTTTTGTATCAAAAAATAAACTATGATTCAATATCATCAAACATATTATTAATTAAAATTCTTTAAAAATACCTAGACGCTAATGTTTAATTTCTATGAGCTTTCCATTACAGCATATCACTTTAAGAACACGAAACTTTATTGATTATATGAGGTAGTGAGAAGTAATTGGATGTAAGTCGACATTTTCAAGTTTCGAATAAAATGCGTATAAAGATAACTTCCTAAGAAAGCTTTCACTGATTCATTTTTCTAAATCATACTGTACAGCAGCACCTACCAGGGCTGCCGTACTATCTCTTGCCATAAGACAGGGGAAAGGTTCACCTACCATTTGTACTGGTTACCTCAAAATTCTTAGTTTTGCCAAATACATCCCTTTGTTTCTCAGTGCCTCATATGTCAATTACATTCACTATTTTAAGGTGAAATATTAATGTCCCTATTTTTTTGCAGAAAAAACAGATAAGTGATTCGAGCGCGTTTGTATAACATATTCAGTCTTCATATGTGTAATTGCCAATGATCGACTAACGCTCTAGACATCATCAACAATGAAACTTGCGTCGCGGCATGATAATATGTGTTTTTAATGTTTAACATGCTGGGAAAGGGTTTAATGTGACAATGCTGAAGTGGATCCGGTAACAAAACTGTTTTATTTTTTAAAATTGCAACTAAATGCAAAGAACTGTTATTCATAGCTGAGCTTACTCTTACGAGAGGGGATGTTGGGTATCAGGTGAAATATTTAAATAAAACTGAAAGTAGTAAAATATAAGGGGATGTTGGGTATCAGGTGAAATATTTAAAGAAAACTGAAAGTAGTAAGATATTTATAGATAACGGACCTGAATATCATCACTGCATTATACTACTACATTATTATGACTGTGTTGATACTATGGATTCACTTAATGTTTCAATTATTGACAACCAAGTTTAAAATCATTTTTAAAATCATGTATTAAAATTTTGATTTAATAATTTTTATCAATTATTTTCACTCTTATTATTAATATTTTGAAAAAGGTACGTCCGTTACCACTGTTGTTACTTACCGTCACCGGCACAAAATATTTTTTTTTATTATAATGAAAAAACAAAAACCTCTTTAAATGTTTTGATTGTTTTTGGATCATAGTACACTTTCGTCTGTAAGAAAAAATTTTTTTTTACTTGTGAGATGTAGTAAATCAGAGAATTTTAATCAACACTAGCCTTGTATTGAAAGTCTTGTCCAAAAATAGTACGTCCGTTACCATTCACAAAAATGTCTAGTTCTCAGCCTTATTTTATGCATGCAGACAAAAACAGGGGGGAAAGAAAATGTTAGGCTTGATCTAAAGATGCCAAAATTATAACCAGCAAATCAATAAGTGAGCTAGAAAAAATCTTAAATTGCTGTTTTCCTCTTGAAAATGATACGTCCGTTACTTTGCTTTTGCACAGGAATGAAGATACGAAAAAGTGGTCAACAATGAATACTATTTACTGGAGTTTAGGGTTAATCCACTAGAGTTCGGGTTAAAATTTCAAGTATCAAAATATCACTAAACAGGCAATTGCTTAGTCAAAATGTAGAAGTAATTTTCACCTGTCATATTCACGGGCGATTTTCTAGTTGTATTAATATTTTTCTAGAAACTCTTAAATGCATTTTGAAAAGTTTCTTCATTATCAATGTCGTACGTATATAAAACATTATAGTTTAATTTTGCATTCAGCTGTTTAAAGAAACGTCGGTCTCATTTATTTATTTATTATCATTTTTTTTAATTTTTAAAAAGGAACAGTCTTTTCAGTTTATATTCACCAACCCGCCTGCATTCAAATAAACACAAATTGAAAAGAACTACCTCATTATTCTTCACATTCATACAACACAACCCATTCTAAAGGGATTTCCTCCCCAACGTTGCCATATGCTTAATGATAATTTCATCGACAAATCGTAATCGACAAATATCAAAGCGCCCTTCCCTCCGAAATTAAATTCTACGCTCTTTTCAGAAGTTTCCTCTCAACATTTTTCTTTTTTTTCTTCTTCTTTTAAATCTCCTTTCATCTTTGGTGCAAATACCTAAACCAGAACCGTTTTGCTGCTCGGAAATCCCTTCTGAATTAATGACGTCTGAGAATCTTATATATACGTATGCATATAGCGCCATTTTTTTCTGTCAAGCACTTGCATTCCAGGCGAATCCCCACGTAGAATTTTCCCCTTAACTCATCATCAACCCCTCCCTGCTCCTTTTCATTCGATATAAAGGTTCTGATATAAATGCGCCATTCACAGTTCTATTTGCATAGGTGGTACATATGAGGGGAAGCAAAGGCTTCGAGCATAAAGTTTTCGCTCGGTAGTTTAATTGCTTTTTTTTTCTCCACCCCTTCTTGTAAATTTCTCTTTTCCTACTTTCTTTGCACCTACTTTCTGAGCTCAGCAGCTAGCTTTAGATTTTCAGAATTTCTTGATTTTCATTCTCCTTAAAAATATTTCAGGCGAGGAATTAGAGGAAGAATTCCGGGAAAGGTGTAGATTTGTTTATTTTGTGTTTCTTTGTAATATGAGCGAAGTTATGTTTCATTATTAAGGGTTTTTTCCGATGAGAAATATTTACACATCAATTTAATTTTATCAAAGCAATTAAGTGTACTTACTTGCTTTGATAAATGCTAAAATTTGTGTAAATTAAGTAAATGTATTACTAAAAATATTTTAATAATTATTATTTGTCTAAAAATTGTGTAGTAAATATTCTAATAATTCTCTAAAAAGTAAATTTATTCAAGTTTGAAATAAAATTACTATTGCTTTAAATTAAAAATAAAACTTCAAAATAGAATGACCTATAAAAATATAGTATAGTAAAAAAATATTTTTGAACCACTAATGAGTTAATCCTAAAACTAATATTAATCAGTACTGCCAAAACAAGGTTAAACGTGTATATTTATTTATTTTTTGATCATATTTTAAATCATATTTTTGACAAGGAATTTGCTTGTGTTTTTACAGCAGTTATTAACCAAGTGAAGATTAATATATTTTAATTATATAGTAAATATTCTTATAACTCTCTAAAAATAAATTTATTCAACTTCAAAATAAAATTGCTAGTGCTGTAAATTAAAAATACAACTGTCAAAATAGAAAGGCCTATAAACATATTGTATTAAAAAAATATTTTTGAACCGCTAATGAATTAATCCTAAAATCAACCTATCTGTACTGCCATTAAAAAAAGAAAGGTTAAACGTGCATCTTTTAATCATATTTTTGACAATGAACTGATTTGTGTTTTTTCAGTTCTTAACCAATCGATGTGTAATGTCTCTATTTTTAACCGAATTCAAAAAGGAGGCGACTATCAGTTCATACCGTATGTATGTTTTTTTTTTTTTTTTTTTTGTCCACTCATAGCGTTTCACCTAGGGAACCGATTTTGATTATTCCTTTTTTAATGCATAGGGGATGGCTCAACTTAGGTCCCATTACTTTGTTTGACCAGATTTGTTCTTTAGAAAAAAAAGTTATGGGCAAAAAAACAGTAAATTTCATGCAATTTTCCTATTAAATGATTAAATATGAAACCCATTGCTATAAAAGTTTGGTGCCATTTAACAGTAACATTAATAGTAATTGTCATGATAGTTTTGAATAAAGGCTTCTCTGAAGCAAGCATCAAGTTTCTTCAGTGTCATTGCTCCATAATGGGGTAAACCTAACCTGGAAGCGAGGTGATGCAGCGATTAGGATCTGCTTAGTCTTCACAATACTACCAGGTTAGGTTTGCCTCAACTATAAAGGATTGCATCACAAGCAACTTGTATGCTGTGAAATGCAAATTAGTTAGGGAAAACGTAATATTTAAATGGTTGTTATTAAATTAACACACCAACGAACTCCAGAGAGAAAACAAAGATAATTTTTAGTGCCAATCGCTTAAAATTTAAGGCGTGATTAAAGTTTTTTTTTTTTAGTATGGAGCATTTTTATGAAATAAATAAGGTGATGTTTCCTGATGGTAACTTCTTACTTTCACTGAAATACCTACATTTACACTAAAAAAGAATGAAATAAAAAAAATTTTGAAAAAAAAAAAAAAAAATAGAACCGACTTTAAAATTGCTCTAAAAAGTGAAAAATAATTTTATTCTTTAAACACCATCGATAATACTTTTAAACATAATTTTTGAAGTTGGCGCAAAAACGATAGATAAGATCATTCACAGCCATAACTCAACTACAACTATAAATTTAACCAGGTCTAGTTTCTTCACTACCACATACATTATGCATTGATGACAGCATATTTGAGTAACGATATAAATGTTTCGTTCCTAACTTTGGATGATTTTCTGAAAAAAATCTGAACGAAGCATGGTTTCACTGGATTTTACTTTTTGTTTTTGCGCCAACTTCAAAAATTATGTTTGAAAGTATTATCGATGGTGTTTAAAGAATAAAATTATTTTTCACTTTTTAGAGCAATTTTGAAGTCGGTTCTATTATATATATTTTTTTAATTTTTTTTAATTTGCATTATTTTCATTCCATTCAACACTGAAAAACAGAGTGTGGAAACGTCCAAGAAGATATCACAGAGGCAAAAACATAATCCTTTAATTGCGGATACAGACAAATAACACACCGTGCAGTGGTTGGAAGTAGCGACGCTACTGTAGTAGCTAAATTGTTTAGTAGTTTGTAGTGTAGTGCACTACATTCTAAAAAAAGTAGAGTAGCGAGTAGTTTGCTACAAAAAAAAATTCAAACTACTCGCTACAAAAAAGTAGTTTATAGAGATTTCTGAAAACTACTTTTAAAAAAAGTTTCAAAAAAAAAAAGAAAGAAAAAACGAGGTTTTAAACAATCTGACTGGTGCAAGCCTTACACGGCTACACCAGTCTACTTGATTGATGCAAGCCCCAACTTGCATCAATCAGATTGGTAAGACTGAAAAATACGAGCCGACATGAGACATATTTTGATGCCATACGTTCTATCTCTTTGACGCCATTAGTTTTTTTTTTTTTGCATCGAAATTCTTATATTTCCTTAATATTCGCCTTTAGTAGAGCATGGCTTAGAAAGAAAAGAATAAGCGATAGCTGCCTAGTAGTCATACGTGTTTGTTTTCTGTCAGGAGAGAATGTCCCGTGGATGAACATTTTAGATGTAAGTTAGATTATTGTGCCAATATTCTCTAATATGGAAGCTACTTTAAATGCTATGAAAGAGGATGATATTTAACTGCTTTGGCCGGCTAACAACAAATACTACAGTGTTATAGAAATTAATTTCCGTTATTATTTTTCCGTTTCATGCAAATTATTTTAGACATTTGAAAATATCTTTCAATCTGTTTTAATCCATTTCTTAACTTCCTATTACCGAATTTAAGCACTGAGAACTACAATTTTACTGTATTTAACAAACACCTGTGTTATTGAATAAAAATACGGTTAAGATGCACAAAATTAACAGGAAATAATGACATAAAATGAAACAGCACGGTCCGTATAATATGTAGCAATAATAAAATGCAGCACTACAGTAATACTGTACAATAGATACAGTAATTATATTCGACGTACTTTTTAGTTGTTCAAGCATATCGAAAATCTTTAAATTTCTTTAGTTGTCAGAAACTTTTTTTTCTTCCATTTTAAGACTTTGATAAACAGTTCCTTATATGAAATTATGTTTCATCAACTTTATATTTGGAATGAAAAATATGCGGAGTGGTAATTTGCAAATTAACAAAGCGATATTTCGACTAGTACAGTGCGGAATACTTTTGCTTTTAGAGTATGCTTTATTCAAGAAACTAATATTTAGTTAGTAGTGCCCAACAAAGAAGGTGAGATACTTAAGCCTTGCGATCCGAAAATGTGGTTTGTTGTGGGTTGATATATGGGTCATTCTCCAAAAAGTGTAACTTTTCAGTCACACGCCTTTTGCAGTAAAAACTTTAAGGAACAATTCAATTAACAATGATTTTTAGTTTCATCAAAAATTTATTTATATTAACCTGCCAATATGTTTTTAATAATAATTTTCATTTTAGTACGTTTTTGGTTCACAACATGTGAATTCTCACCTCCGTGGCATGTCGCACACCTCGTGTGACTATTTATGTTGCTTAATAACTTGTTCAATTTCAGTTATATATTCATTTATTGATTATTCCTTTTACAAGTGTCTTTAATATTAATTGTTTAAGTTCATTTTTTTTTAAAAATATTTTGTCTTAGTTCGTTTTAGCAGGACAAGGATTCATGTCACACAATAAATTCTCACCTCCGTTACCTAAACACAAAATGCAATTCCTCATTAACACATGGCAGCAATGGCATCAAATTTTATTTTCCATGATACAAGAGAGCCCCCTTGTTTTTTTAGCAATAGCTGAAGTTGAGAGTTTTTTGTCGAAAAACAAGAAGATAGATTTTGCTGAAAAAACTTTGTATGGTTATTCTGACTTCTCACCTCCGTGAACTTGAATTTCATGGATGTAAATTAATTTAAAAGCAGAAGTGAACATGCTTTCATATGCTTAACATGTGCAGATTGTAGCAACGAAGAAAAAAAATCCTTAAAAAATGCATCTATTAGGCCTATATTGATGGAAAATTCCTCACCTTCGTGACAGACCTTATCAATGGCATTATTTCTGAGGTGAAAATAAATTATGGAGGGGAAATACACCAATAATAGCCCTTCTACCAAAATTATAAATTGCCAGTATACCCCCGAATCTACTAAATACTATTTTTAAATTTTTAACATATATTTAAAACTACTAATTAAGACGTACTTTAACTAAGACAGCTTAATATTATGT
Source organism: Uloborus diversus (assembly GCF_026930045.1). Classification (NCBI taxonomy): domain Eukaryota; kingdom Metazoa; phylum Arthropoda; class Arachnida; order Araneae; family Uloboridae; genus Uloborus; species Uloborus diversus. Next base: position 70,740,400 of record NC_072732.1, on the reverse strand, counting down.
TCCCACTAATCATAAAAATAACTTAAGGTTAACAATAAACAAAATTACTACTTTGATATTAAATTGGCCTGGATTTTAAATATTAAACGTGACCAAGGCATTTTCTAGTTTTTTTTTTTTTTTTAGTATATATATTTATTTATGAGTAAAATAATTTGAACTTGGCTGGGCCATCCTTTATGGTTAATTCTAGTAGGTATCACTTTCGTGTAAGAAAGAAAAAAAAAACGAAAGGTTTCGAAATTAAAAAAAATATTTGCGTTCAAAAGTTACGTTTTCTGGAGAAGGACTCATATCAACAAAATAAAAGTCAATTACTAGACACTGCATCGTTTTGAGGTCATTCGGTAAAATTGAAAAATGCATTTATTTCATTTTATCAGTAGCGTAAGAAAGGAGATGGTGCCCGGGTCCGAACCCCTAGCTTGAAGTTCAAAATTAATTAACTAGTTAATACAAAATATAAGTACCTATAAAATTAACTGCTATTATGAAAATTAATGGTTATCTCTTTTGTTTAAAAGATGTTTGTCATCATATAAATCAATTTTATGTACATATTATGTATGTATATATAACATTTGAAACAAATTATGAGTGCATCTATTTACATTTTCAAGCAGCCGAGTTCGTGAATGAAATAGTGACTGTCAGAAAATGATTAAAAACTTGAAGGTTGAATTCCTTCAACTTTTTAAATCCTTTCTTGCACCGAACATTCGTAAAAATCGTTAAAAAAATTAGATCGACAACTATTAACTCAGTAAAGAAATGAAAGAATAAATAATTCTTAGCAATATTCCATGTTCAAATGAGCCAATTTGCTAATCTTAACAACTTTTTGATTTTTTCGTTCAATCCTCAAACGGTGTGTATGTGTATGCTTTTCGTTTATTATTTTTTTAAAATGTAGCGAAGTAGCAACTACTTTTCATAAGTAGTTTGTAAATGCTACATTTTGAAAAAAGTAGTTGTAGTTGTAGTTAACTACATTTGTAATAAAGCAGTTGTGGTTGTAGTTCGCTACAAAAAACAGTTGTTTTTCCAACCACTGACACAGTGACATAAAACAACATGTTCACGGATCGAGAAACATTATGATCTTGGATTAACACTTGCGCATAACAGTATGAGGTGGTGCTTCAGTCGATCGTATCATATTCCATAGCAGTTCGAAGGGAATCTTAAGACATTGAATCGGTACATAATTAGTACAGAAAACACTCCTAACTCAAAATAACTTTCTTGCAATATTGTGTTCCATTTTTAATGACATTTCATAGCGAAAATATAAGTTAATACATATTTATACAAAATTATGAGAGTTAAAGTACAGTTAACTCCCGATTATCCGCGGAATTGGGTAGCACCATTGTCGCGGATAATAAAATTGCGGATAAACCGCAAAAAGGCTAAAATGAGGGGAAAATAAGGTGAAAATTGTTATTACTTTTAATTAATACACTTTCTATGAATGAGTGAAAATACATACAGTACAGTAAAAATGTTTTACACTTTTGCACAACGGAACTTAAAATCAATAAAAATTCAAATTATGTTTTTCGCAATCACGAGTTTGTGTATGTAGGCGTGTGTGTTTGTGTGTGGGGGGTATGTGTGTTTGTTTGTAGGGGGTATGTGTATGTGTGTGTAGGCATGTGTGCTTGTGTCTGTGTGCATGTGTAAGTGCGTGGGTAGTTGTGTGTATGAATGTGTGTGTAGGGGAGGGGGTATGTTTATGTGTGTAGGCATATGTGTTTGTGTCTCTGTGCAGGCATGAATGTGTGGGTAGTTGTGTGTATGTATGTGTAGGTGTCTGTTTGTATGCGTGTGTGTATGTGATTGTGTGTATGTGTTTGAGTATGTGTATGTAGGTGTATGTGTGTGTATGTGTTTGTATGTGTGTGCATGTGTGTGTGCGTAGTTCTGTATGTATGCGCGTGTGTTTAGCATATGGATGCAACTTGGAGACGGTTTTCGCTTAGGAGTAGCATCGTGAGGAGCCGGTCGACGGTGATGCTGCAGAGGGTGCTGGCGGGAAAATAAAATGATAGCACATCAAAACAGTCAAATGAAAGCAAAAGGCAATCGTGATTGCTTAAAAAAACAAATAATGTACTTTGAAGAAAGCCCAAAAATAAATAAATAAGTAAAACAAAAACAACTAAGTTTAAATTTACAATTTTTCTACAAAAAAAAAAAAAAAAAAAAACAGCTATTAGTATTTGCTTTTTTTATGCGAAAATACATATTGCTGACTGTCGATTGACTCGTGGTGAATCCGCCCCGTGGATAATCCGCTCGCGGATAATCGGGAGTTCACTGTATCTATATTTTGTCAAACTCTTGAATTTACTTTTAGTCTCCACCCTAGGAGAGTATCAACCGTAAGGAACCACGTCCTCCTTTGTGACATATTGGCTAATCTGTTTGTAGGTTTTTATTTTTTCATCGCGTCACACAAAACGAAAAGGAAAGCTTATAATAGCTTTTAAAAATTGTGTGAAACACATTTTGAGCAATTTGCTTGGATTTACTCACAGCTAAATTTGTAGTACGAAAAGCAAATTTCTCAAGCACTACGTACCATACATTGCTGGGGTTTGGTAATGACAAGAGGGGCTTCTATGACAATTTTTTTCTTTCAAATGAAGCACACTGCAATACTGTGTGATTTTAATATTGCAATTTCATTCTTTAAAAACTTAATGAGAATTGATTAAAAAAAACAGTAATTAAAAAAAATCTTAGCTGGTTACATTTTTTTCTAGCGTGAGCCAAAGGCGAACGTGTAAGTAATGAGGATTTTTCGTAATTTTTTGGTTAGGTGTATTTGGCTGAAGGGTTCTATTTTTAATTTAACACTTATATGTAGCACAAATCAAGTGCATGCGTTTTTAAAGATAAACCTTACCTTTTTTTACAATACAATTTAAAAATTATAGCTTGAAGGTAACCTTAATAGTAGCGTGTTCCCAAATTCATCCATTTGTTGAAATTAAAAAAAAAAAAAATACTATCAAACAAATTTATCTGAAAAACGAAAAATTATTATTAGCCCGTAACATTTTTAAAACTATTGTTAATTACTTTTAACGTGGTAAAAGAGAAATAAATCATTTTTGGGCAAATGTATCTTAACTCAAAACCGAGGAATTTAAATACTTGTCCTTTTGAAATACTTTCTCTCCTCGCTGCATACATTGACAACGCATCAAAATAATATCTTCAAATTCGGCCATTTTCACTGAAGATACGTGTTTTAAATTGCAGTACCGCCGATTGATGTTAATTAAATTACTTCTACATTTAGCGTGGTCCACCCTAGTAACATTAAGGTGAACCTTCGGTGGTGTAAGGTGGCACCTCAGGTGGACTTGGTGACACAAAAGACCAGACCCACCTACTTTATAAATAGAATATGTTTACCGCTCTGTGCGATTATCTTTAGTGATTTCTCAACATTTCTGCAGATCCTCAAATGAAAATTATGAGATATTTTCTTATCGTGCTCTAAAACGAAAACGGCAACAATGAAATCGTAAATTATGATGGTAATCATAAGTAATGCAATCGTATTATTCGGATGAGAATGCATTAGGAACAAAGAAAATGGTATAAATAAGGCAGACAGTCTCCCATATGAATTTCAGTAAGGCAAGCAAAACCAATTTCTTTCTCATTTAAAACCAGTCCCTAGGTAGATTTTAATTCAAAATCTTTTCCAAAAACTGTACAGCAGCACCTGTAACTACTTAGAAAATTTCCTTCTACTATTTTACTAGTTACCTCAGAATTTGTAATGCTGGCCTTTAAATCCCTTTGCTTTCACTGCCTTCCATGACTTTATATTAGCTAACAAAACACGGAAAATTAGAGAATAATTTCTTCATAGATAAATTCTTAAGGTACAGCTCTATACTTGAATATTAATTAAAGGAAAAAAGGGGAAACTGTCAGGAAACTGAGTTAGGACTAAACAATGCCTTCCTTGAGCAACGTTTCATAACTTTCCAATAATTTATAATGTGTTAACATGTATGTATCATTTTTGAATTTATTAGTTATGTAAATTTTTATTTCAATTAACTCAATGACTGTCACTCCGTATCATGCATATGTATTTCGTTTTAAAACATGAAATGATTGAAAATAATTACAATCCAAAACATCCTGACCGTACGCCCTGCTTTGAACGGGACAGCAACTTTTTTAGGTAGCTTCTTCCCCCTCCTCCTCCTAGCACGGTTGAGAGACACTCAATCGTCGCGTTTTCTGAAACGATTAGGGGGGGAGGTACAAATAGAGAGACATACCGACATTTTTCGGTGTTTATTTAATTATCTATTTATTTTAGTTCGTCACTATGATTTAAAGACGCATCAATCCTCCATTGATGCCTTTTGTATTAATTTTTCTTTTACGGGTAAATCAGCTAAAAAAGGTATTTTTGCTTATGAATAATTTATGGATTAGGGATAAATTTCAGTTGGTAAAGCAATGCTGATTTTAAACTTACATCGTATAAACTATTGATAAGAATAACGCTTATATTAAAAATTATCACCAAATGTACATAGTACTTACAAAAAATTACACACTAAAATTATTTTACTACACCAGTTATTAATTTTTGTTTATATGTGCAATGAACACATACTGTAAAAACTATGCGGCTTAAAAAAAAACGGTTGCCCAAGATTGTTAAATTTCCATTTTGAGGGAAATAACAAACGGTAACGTTGTATTAAACTTATGTGGTTTCCATGCGTTTTATTTTTTTTTTCAAAATGTTACTGATAAAAAATTACTGCAAAAGAAATTGATTATGCAGTTTCTATTCATTTGCTAATGAATTCAAAATTTGTGCTCATTTTTTTTTTAACATTAAAGTTTGGAGGTAGGATATAAATTTAGATGAAAAATCGCAATAAAGAAATTTGTTTCATTTTCGAAATTAAATTATTTTCATTGCTCGTCGATAGGTGTCACTAGTGTACTACCATTTGTGAGCGTCGAAGTTTTCATCGGGACTGTCAGATCCTCGTAGGCTACGCGGAACATACTTGATCTACATAAACATATTGACAAACGTTTAAGAATAATGGCATAAAAGTTGAAAGAAAACACAAAAGTGGTAGAAGATTGAGCTACATTAAAAAAAATATTGCAATTTTTATCAATTTTTTTTTCTGCTTTAGTGCTTTTTCAGCTTCATGCCAACATTAAAAAGTATATAAACCCATTTTTAATGAAACCTTTTTTGCTTGAAATATTAAGTATTTTTCACAGAGCTAAATAAAAGAAAAAACTTGCAAATTTATACTGTAGTTCTTAGAAAACTATTAAACTTTAGTCTACTTGAAACAAAAATAAAAATCTTATACCAGAAACTTGTAATCACTCTTGGATTTAAAATAAGGAGCTTTGAAGAAGGCTTACTACTCGTATACAGCAGATAGCCATAAATCCGAACTCATGAACTCAGTGGGACAATGGGTAGCTTGGATTTTAAAATTATTCGGATTTTCAAAAAAAACCAAGAAAATGCCGTTAAAGAAAATGGCATGCCATTTAATGAAATTAAGTGACTATTCAATATACTTAGGCTCTTGCTAGATTTCTGAAATGATCAACCGGGACACGGAAATGCCCCCCCCCTCAACGAGTTGCAAGTACAGTAAAACCTGTTAGTTGACCACTCTTGTAAGTTGACCACCTGTCAAAGTTGACCGCTTTTTTCAAGCACGGAATTAGCCCTTATCATATAAATCAACCTCTGTAAATTGACCACCTGTTTAAGTTGACCACTAAGCACCGCAGGTGGTCAACTTAGACAGGTTTCACTGTATTAAAAAGGGTACACACCTGTGGCTGATTTTTGGAGTGTAGGGCAGTTTATTCTCAATGCTATGAATAAATGGTTGCTAACTATGAACATAAAACAGATGTAATAAAAAATGACATAAGCAGACACAATTTGAACATTTCACTTTTTAGAAGAAAATATTTACAATTTATTTTAGTTATAAAAAACACTTTGAATGAGGAAAAAAAAGGGGTTACACTATTGAGAAATACTTTTCATTTTATCGAACTTTTTTGGTTTAAATCTTGTTGTAAAAATCCACACAAACTAATCCGGTTTTAATTTTATAAGTCAGTGTTGCAAATGATAAATTAATTACGTTAAATAATCCTTCACACTTGATTATCTTTAATCCTTTTTGATCATTTGTATTTAAATTAATTTTTTTCCGGGACGTGTAGTAAACTGGCCGGGACGCTGGGATTTTGCCTGAAAACCGGGATTGTCCCGGTCAAACCGGGACATCTGGCAAGTCTAAATATACTATATATACATTACATACCATACAGTTCATAACACTGCTTATTACATCTTCACTTTTTCAAAAAGGGTACAAACATTTACTATTATTCTTTGCTGAATGTACAGGAAAAAAAGAATAATAATTACAGTACTATATGTGATTGGTTAGAAATTTATAATACTGTTACTAAACAAAGATTAGATTAAACTCTGAAAAATTCAAGTCTTCACTACGTTTTTTGTTACTCTATAAATTTTCACTGCCGAACTTATTGTTTCTTTATTCCAATTTATAATGTGGTGAAATCCGTACAATTTAGCATAGTAAATATAACACTTAACCTGTTTTACATTTGTAGTTAGCATCATTTAATTATTCATCACGTGTAATTATTTATTTCAGGCAATGCATCTGATTATTATCAGCAGTTGTCTTGTGTGTGTTTTTTTTTCCTATAAAACTTCATGGGAGTGCGTTCGGATCCTTGAACTTACGGAATTTCGACAGTCGGATTTTCGTCATTTTACTTCATTTCATTTCAGTTTACATTTTCAGAGTAACAACCCGCACAAGATGGTTTCAAGATATATTAAAAAATAAAAATAGTAAATGAAATAAAACAGATAAACTTTAAACAAAATTTTTAACAGTTGTCAATTTCGTTTCAAAGTAATTTTCCAATAAAATAAAACAAATAAAAGAAATGGGCGGGGTGGGGGCTATATTTATTTTTCTTTGTATGAACAAAATACATGGTCTTTTAGAAAAGAGTAAACAATTGCCGAAATAAGCGACTCTGGCAAAATCCTAAAATGATATTCAAATTATACTTGTTCCAACTACAGAATCACTTTTATTCATTTTTTTTTTTTTTTTTGAAAGGAAAAGGATTTGTTAAAAAAAAATCAGAAAAAAATGAGTATAGTAATTTTAAAAGTGTTTAGGGACATTCCTACAAAAAGAGTATAAATCATTTAATAGAAATTGGATTTTTAAAAAATAAATTCCAGAAATTTTCACTACTACCTTTTTTTTAAACTAATTCTCTACTCAATTTAACGTAACCATGAGCAAATTGTGAGTAATAAAACAATTTAGAAAAGGTTAAAAATTAGTTTTCTTTGGAACAAAAAAAGCTCACAACAACAGAGGTTATCAGCACACAGTAGATTTTTTAAAAATAGAACAATCAATTTGTCATGAAACATTACTCTAATAAGCGGGATATTCCGTTATCCGGGATAAAAACGACAAATTATAATATTTTATTGCATTGAAAACTTTTCACGATAAGCCGGATATTCTTTTTACCGATATTCAAATAAGTAGGCTCGAAGGTGAAATAACTTTCACATAAAAATAAAATCACAAATCGACTCGGTTGAGTTGTTAAATGTTCCAACATTTTATATGTTTGCTTTAATCCTCTCTGTTAGTGCCATTTCGAAAGAAAAAAAAACAAGCAATTACATGATTTACGTCTTTTACTATGCTGACAGATTGGTGTAGTAGTTAAACGCTGGCCTCTTGCACCCAAACACGCAGGTTCGATCCTGGTTCCAGTCGGTGGATTTTTAAGATGCAGAGTCCATTTCGTATGATTATGCCGCATGTAAAAGTTCCGTCGTGTTCTTGTTTGGCTTGGATTGCTTTTGATAAATTTGGATTCCTAGTGCAGTTTCGTATCTAAGAAAGTCCAGGTGTCTCCATCTAGTGGGAAAACTGAGCATCAAAATTATCGTGAAAGTGGCAACTGCCGATAGTTGTGTTACTTCAAATAACGGATGCTATTTTGGAGTGTGTCACTAGTTTTGAAAAATGTTGCGCTTCTAAAGCAGACTCATTTGAAGAATGGAAAGCAAACAGTCTCGTAATGTTTTGAAGAAGTTTAGTAATATAACTTTGTAGTAAACTACATTGAGTTCTACAGTAAGCACACAAGGTGAGACTAGTAATTTTGTCTGCTGTTTTTCCACACGAAGTTTTTAATTTGAAGTGTTAAAAGTCCACTTTGCTTCATTTACATTAACGATTACAATGTTGTTTTCTTGAAACTAGCGAAGGAAACACAGTTTTAGAATAATTATATCATTGTATGCTTTTTTTTTGTCATTGAAACTTATGTGTGATTAGAACGATTTTTTATCGGCTTATTTGTTCTCTCTGTTACCCGAAGTAATAAAAATGACTAAAACACCTTTATGTTTTTTGTAAGAAGTATTGATGCTATTTTTTGCACAAATAGTTGGAGAATCAATTTCCAAAAAAAAAAAAAAAAAAAGGTTATTTATCTAAAATTATTAGATTGATGCATCAAATTCAACAGTGATTTCTACTATTACAGGACTAAAGAACAGCTATAAAAAATGATCGATGTTTCATGACTATTCCTTAAGCTGAAATAATTTAAAGTTGCAAACTTTCTTAATCCGAATATTCAGCAAGATAAAATTGGCTATATGTACTAGAAAATAGATTGAGTTGAGCCGCTGATAATATTTTCAGATTTCAGCAGCACTGTACATAAATGTTCAATTTTTGCATTAATAGTTCCTCTTAAAACATAATTAGCTGCGAATCTACGCATTTTACTTAATTTGCAGTAAATACTATTTCATTCAAGCAGGAAAATTTTCTTTTGAAAAAGCTCAAAATATTTTTTTTTTTATTTTCAGTTCGGTAAAAGTTCACGCAAAATCAATTTTACGTAAATGGATGGCTTGTTTATCTTTTAAACCAAGTGCACCTAATAGCTAATGCCCTTTTTTACGTTAATAAGTAGTCCGCTTCTCACGTGCAACAATCCAAAACTATGAGAGCAATGGTTTTCATTTTCTGCTTGAAAAATGAAGTATACTGCAGCATCTCTGGTTTTCTATTCATATTATTGCCGAAAAAAACAAATAAACATTGAATTTCGTGAGTAAATTTAAACTGTATTTGAGAAAATTTAGTTTTTATAAACTCAACTTAGTTATTTTTCATTGATTTTTTTTTTCAAAATATTCTAATTGTAAAAGGACAAAATTTATTTTTAATCTTCAATGCTACATAAAAAGCTATTTAGTTGTGGAAATGCGATGCACAATATATATTAAATGAATGAATTACCAACGTTTTAATCCACAAAAATAACAAATTACTGTAGACGCGTGTTTCGGCGTTATAAGAAAACCTTTTGTCAATGCAAAGAAGTGTGAGCTTTTGGATGAAAAGTCATCCGAGGAAAGCAACACGTAGAAGACAGTATAAAAAGCAAAAAAAAAAAAAAATGGATGTAAACAAAACAAGCAAGGCAATATGACGCCTAAAGCCAAAATTATTACATCATTCCATCAGAAAAAAACTATTATTAATAAACTTTTAAGAAATTCCATAAACAATGCATATTGTCCAATCAATGAAACTACTCCGATTAAATTACTAATACATTAACTGGCGGGAAAAAGTATGTACCGAAACAATGTAACAAATAGAGAAATGCAGAAAAAGAACATAGTGAAGGATAAACAAATTGGAAATAAATAAATACCTTTGTGCTGAATAGAAAAGTCAGGACAAACAACGAAAGTAGAAGCACAAATTTGTAAATTACAGCTATTTACATGCATTATTTTAAGGTTAAGCTGTTCCAAAAACTGCAGTTTTAATTTTATGTTCGGTATGTTGATGATTGTTTTGTTCTAATGAACCAGAATCAGTTTGAGAGTGATGAGGTTTTATCTATTTTAAACTCCATTGATCCTCATATTCAGTTTTCTTGTGAGAAAGAACGGAATAATTGCATTTCATTTCTTGATGTACTTGTTTCTCGTACTGAAATTGGTTTTGAAACTACTGTTTATCGCAAACCTTTTGCTGTCTCTTTACCTCCTCATAGACTATCGTCTCATCCTCCAAATCAAAAATATTCTGCTTTCAATTCTTTTGTTTATCGCGCAATTAATATTTGTTCTTCGTCGGAACTTTTTAAAGTGGAACTTAATTATCTTAAAGCTGTGGCAATTGATAGAGACTATCCGCCAACTTTGATTGATTCCATTTATAAAAAACTTTCAAATAAATCCCAAACTAATGTTCTTAACCGAACCTTCATCAGAAAGAATTTGGTTGTTTTGCCATTCTTTCCATCTGTAAGCTATCAGGTTGCTAAGATTCTAAAACGTTTCCAATTCCAGGTGGTGTTCTCTCCTATTAATAAACTTTCATTCTCTTCTCTTAAAGATCCTATTCACCCTCTTAATTGTTGTGGAATTTATAGAATTAATTGTAGTTGTAAACTTGCCTATATTGGACAGACTCGGCGTGCTTTAAAAATTCGCTTGAAAGAGCATCAAAATTATGTGAAAAAACAACAATTAAATATGTCTAGTATTGCTCAACATTGTTGGGATTCGAATCACTCTTTTGATTTTAACTCTTGTCAGATTATCCAAAAATGCCCCAATTCATCAGATCTTGACTTTTGGGAATCCTTTCATATTTTGAGGAACAGTTCTAACTTAGTTAACGATCTTTGTGCAGTTCCATATTTTTCTAACATTTTGCTCCCATATCTTTAATACTGTCCTTTCCCCATCCCCCCCATCTATCTTCCTTTGTTTATTTTTACCTTTTTGTCTTGATTGACACCCCCCCCCCAGTTTTCTTCTATTTATCTTTATTTTTCCTTTTTTGAATATTTTTTGTTTCTGTTTATTTTATTTCATGGTTTTCCATTCTGCTTTTCCTTTCTTGCGGTTCACGGTTACTGACAATTTCTTTTCTTTTTGTTTAAGCTTCGGCTTAATCCTTGTCCAATTGAATTCTTTCTTTCTGGGTTCGTACCTAAGAGAAAGCTCCTTGGCCTTTGCTTGCATTCCTATTGGTTCCTGATCGGTTTATAACTTTGTCATTGGTGTTTGGCTAATCCGCTGTTTTTATCTTTTAAGCTGCATGCTTATCTGCTCTTGGCTTTTGTCGGATGTCTTTTCATCCATAAGCTCATTATTTTTTGCATTGAAAAAGGCGCTCCCTGTAACGCCGAAACACGTGTCTGCTGTAATTTACAAATTGGAAATAGTTGATCACAAAACATAGTATGAAAAAAAGAAATGAAAAAACAAAACGAAGAAATGTACAACGTTGAAAAATGGGTTCCCTGTAACTCCGAGGCACGTATCTGCAGTAACCCGAATCACATTTGTGTAGTTATCGCAGTAATTTTCAATTTTTTTCGCATTAAAACGTTGGTAATTCATTCGTTTAATTTTCTAGCACAAAGGCATTTATTCGTTACAAAATATGTGGTTAAAATTAATTATATGCCTGTGTATTTACTATATAACGATATGTTAACTATTTGTTGTTTACACACAGATTTTTTGATGCTGAATTGGATGTATTACCAAAAAAAAAAAAAAAAAAACTCATGATGAAGAAGCTTCAAATCTTTCTGTTTCTTGTGTGCATTGCCGTTGATAGGTAAACAGCAGTATCTGCATAAGGGAGTTTCGAGATAAAAGAAGTAGTGTGTGTTGGATTCAATACTAATCATTGGAAAAGATTGGAACTAAACGTTTTTTTTCATCGGTACCAAATAAGCAAGCTTGTACAACAAAGCTAACGTACGCTAGATGACAAAATGCAAAAAAAAAAAAATAAGTTACTGCCTTTTACCTTTCCATTTCAGTGTAGAACTCTAAATTTCTGGTATTTGTGACAAAGATTAGTTTTTAGTGCCAGTTGTTTAAAATTTTTAAAATTCAGGATTTGTTTCAAAAATAGGGTGAAGTTTAGTGATGGTGACATACTATATTTGAAAGAAATACATTTACACTAAAAAGAAGGAAATACGATTTTTTAAATAAAAAAATAGAACCAACTTCAAAAACTGCACCTGGAAATTGCTCTAAAAAGTAAAAATAATTTCAATCTTTGAACAACATCAATACTACTTTCTGGACATCATTTTTGATGTCGGCGCAAAAATTATAGGGAAAATGATGTGGTAAGACACAAATATGTTAACATTGTTGTATGCGAATTCTAATAAAGAACCTGTGTCCATTAAAATTTACATTTGTAGTTAAATTATGTTAAAGCTTAATTTTAACTACTGTTTTTGCGCCGACTTCAAAAATTATGTTCAAAAAATAGTATATATGTTGTTCAAAGAATGAAATTATTTTAACTTCTTAGAGCATTTTCCAACTGCAAGTTTTTGAAGTCGATTCTATTTTTTATTTATTTATTTTCCTTTTTTTCTTTTTTCACTAAATTAGCTGAAGACATAGTCGTGAAAAGGAGATTCTGAGTGGGAGAGGGGGGATATTTAATGTGTTACGCACCGAATGTGCAAACACGTGAACTAAATGTAGGGAAGAACAGAATATGTTTGGGTTATCGTTGGATAATGGTTTTTGACAATGAATTCCTTTCCCTTTAATTTGTCCTTTATTTCATCATATTTTAAGTCATTCGAAAGCATTTCTTTGTTTTTTGGGGTTGACCTATAGTTGCACTCCATTTAATTTGCTGGTGTTTTAGAAGCTTTATGTAACTATAGTCCAAAAGTTTGTGATTTAAATAATTGATATTATTGTTTTTTATGCATCTTTTCAATTACGAAACTTTTGACGATTAGCAATGAAGTTCAGAAGTCTGCATTTTTTTTAATGAAAGTAATTTCAGGAATTAGAGTAAAAATTAGTTTAAAAAAGAAACCATATGTACCGCGTCTCTACTGCTGAGTCTGGTGTTGTAAAACGGTCAATGGGGTAAAAAAGTCATGCATAAAACAAAATACTTAAGTACTAACTTTTAGTTAGTAAAAGACTTAGTGTAATAATCGTTTTGGCACACACTTAGCAACATACATATGTGCATGTATATGAAAAGTAGTCTTTTTTCTACGTGAATACTTGCCTATAGAGTAAACTTCTTTAACGAATGTAACTAGTCGCTTTAGTTTCCCATCTGCCGCTAAATTCTACGTACTAATTTTCCCTCAACAAAAGACTTCTTTTCATAAAATATTTGCGTACTACAAACGTGCATGACCACGAAAAATATTTTACAATTTCTACTTAACGACCTGTTTATGTTCCATATATATCGAGTTTTTGTCTGTAACTAGCCGCTTTAAGAATATTATTTACTTACTAATATTTCGTCAATTAACAACATTTTTTATTGTTTTTTTCTTACTGATCAATATACATACGTGCATGTCTATGAAAATTACTATAAAGTTTCGGCCTAAAGACATTTTTGTGTTCCATACAACAAGTTTTTGTCTGTAGCTAGTTGCTTTAGCTATAATATTTACTTCTCATTTGTAGCTAAATTTTACAAACGCTGATCCTTGTGATTGCTTTTGTTCAAGAAACGAAATGGCGGCTTCTTAATGTGCTTCATTTCTAAGAGATACTCAGCAATAGTTTTTCAAGTTTCAGTGAGAAAATAATTGCTTTTAACCGATCGATATACAGTCGGGTGTTCTTCGATGGTAATTTGCAACGGTCGGTCGACTCCCAGTGGACTGCTTTCTGAGGTGTTTATGTACGAAACAGCGCCTGTGTCCGACCACGCTTGAAGGATACGAGGCTAATGATAATAATAATGGCCAAAGATAGCACTAGTATCTAAGGATGGATTAGCAAAAAAACTTCGACTTCTTTATTCTTTGAGAAATTTGCTCAGCTATGCAGCATTAATTATATGCATGATGGGTTCTTTTTATTCTTCTTTGAAGTAAAAAGATTCAGTGAATGAAAATGATCGCACTATTGCTGTGACTAGTACGTTATTAATTTAGTTTTTTGACAGGAAGAGGAAAATCCTGTTTTGATCAATAAACCACATTTGTGACGGAAAATTTTGAAGAAATGTGCAATAATCATACACGAGAGCATAATTTAAAATGTTATTCAGGTTGTTAGAACCGTGAAGAATTAAAAAATGAATATTAAATAGGCAAAATGAATTTGATCTTGATTAAATTATGTAGTCCTATATAGAGGGAAACCGTAAAAGAATTTCGAAGTTTCACAAGTAAAATGTCGCTGTCCTTACATTTTTATAATAACATTTTGTTTTCTGTTTCTTTATTTTGACCGGAACACTAAGTCCTAGCTTTTAAAGGTAAAATTTTAATCTACGTAAATACGGGACGTTCTGTGAAGGATGCGTTGTCATTTTTTTTTTATTTTACAAAATAGATGTTTTTCTAAGTTCTTCTTCTGAAACTTAAAAAAAAAAAATGAAGGGAGGAGAAGGGGGGTCAATATTATATTTTTAAAAAAGCAGGAAAATGTTTTTTCTCCATTATTGAACGTGTGTTTAATACTATGGTCCAAGTATATGCTTGCAGTTTTAGGTGTTGAAATCGATTTAGGACAACATTAAGTGTTCTTTATACTGAATATGTTCCTAAATTTAGTTTTTTAGTAATTATTATTTTCTTAACCTGCCTACGATGTACGGGACTTATTTGACCAATTTCAAATTTGCTTCTTCTTCACCTAATGTATTTCTCGGAACTTTTCCACAATATTTTGTGACTTTGTTTCTAAAGTCATTGTAAATATTCAGTTATGTGCAGTTTTTAAAAAATATATAATATTTTTTCCCCAGTAAAAACTGTAGCACTTAAATTGTTCGGGTCATTTTTGAATCATGTCAAATTTAATGAGTAGGAAGGTAAATTAGCACAATTTTCAATATATTTCTCAATAACTATTGCTCTGGCAATACATTCCTATTTTTGTTTGAGTCTTTTGAGCATTTTTAGTGCCCCTCGCGCGACACTAAGTGGCGCTAGAGATATTTTGCAGTTCTCAGTCTCGTTCGTTTCTGCAACTGAATTATATTGACGTCTTGGTATTGTTACGTGTTCAGTTCGAAACACTTCAAAGTTTACGATATGACATATCTTAGTCGCGGACTTACAAAAGGTAAAATCGAAGAATTGTTGCTTACAGTGTCGGACGAAGAATTTGTGTCAGAAATCTATGATCAAGTTTTTGAAGCCAACTATTATCGGACGACGACACAGATGACGGATGTGACCAATCGACGAGTCAGACGACAAGTCGTGTTAGCGAATATGATACAATTGAGCGGAATTCAGAACCACCGGTGTCATGTGGAAGGCGTGAAGTAGAAAATATTGTGAACATGACTTCAGCACCAACAAGATTCGCCACATCAAAAATCTGCGTTTCTGTTGTTTTTTCCTCCAACTATTGTAAATATTATACTAGAAAATAGGAAGGAAATAAAATGTTCGTTGACAATTGGAAAGATTTGAATCGCACTGATCTGGACGCATTTATTGGCTTGTTTCTGGTGTCAAACCAACTAAAAAAATAAAAAAAAATGCAAAAAAATGTACTTCTCATTGTATTGCCTGAACTTTTACAGTAATTTTCAGGATTGAATGTTACGAGCAACAGCATTTTTTTAAATAAATACAAAGGGCTCATTAAATTCATACTCCGTTATGGTTATGAAAACTTATCTGAAAAGCAAATGTTCAACAATATAAATACATTAAAATGTTTGGAAAATGTAATATAAATGTATTATTATGTCACAATTATAGAAAAAGAAGGTTAAACTTTTACATATGTATTTCAATTGGAAGATTTTAATATATCACACAAATATGATGAATCTCGGTGTCCTTACATACAAGACAGCGTTTTCAACGTGTCTCTCCATGATGAAAATATAGATATTCGCAAACCATTAAAAGAGACTGTAGTAACTTATAATTTGTATACAAATAAACCTTTTGTTTTCACTTGTATGGTATTAAGATAATAAAATATCAATTAAGAATACTGGAAACGGGGAGAGACTGAAAAGATTATGGTTTATCTCTTTTTCAGTATTACTACATGATTGAAACATTACTGCATAAATGAACAACAACATATTCTTCCAAAAGAGATTTTATTAAATATAACTCACGTGCAAGACAATTTTTCTTCTTTTTTTACAGTATCGTAACTATGAAAATCAACAAAGTTATAGTGAGCGGCAAATAATGTTACATATATACACAACATATGACATAAGGTCACCATTTTTTTCAAAATTTTTATTTCATTTTCACTGCGTTAACACCAAAAGTTTGTTTAATGCAAATAAAATATATTTTTTTTAGTGATTGCGTTTTGAAACACACATATCATTGTACGCATTTACGATTTGAAAAAAATAAATAAAAATAAACCAATTCCTGATAAAAGGCTTTGCGTTTCACACATTCTTTCCACATTCTTTCCAATGTTGAATTCAACCGCGTTCACTTTTTTGTTTTTTTAGTTTTTCTAACTTTAAGTATCAGTTTTAACCGTTACATTATGTACATAAAATTGTCAATGATGTGCAAATGTTATATTGACTTTAGACCGTATTTCTATTGTGAGATGCGTTTTGACGCAACAATCAAAATTTGTGTAATATTGTTAAAAAATGCAGAAAATATGCTTTTTGCATTTAAATCTCGATGGTTGCATTTATATTCGTAAAACAAAACTTATGGGGCGGAACTTATTAATTTGCAAAAGCTTCTCGCATTTTTTTTTTTTTTTTTTTTTGAAAATTAAGTTCTTTAACTAAATGTGGATTATAAGAATGAAATTCTGGTAAGGTATTAACTTCAGTAACACATGAAGCATACAGCTGCAAAAGAAGGTTGCTCCAAAAAAAAAAAAAAAGAATCGCAAGGAAAAATTTACGAATAGGGTAAAAGTGGGGGAGACGCCATATGAGGTGAGACGCAATACCTTCGGAAATTTAGTGATTAAGAAAGAGAGGCCATATTTCTCACTATGTTTAGTTACTCATAGACACTTTCTTCTTAACGAGTTAGTTATTGTTCGACTGTGCTCGAGTGTGACGAGTGTACGACGAAAAGATCATTTTAATGCGAGCATTTTTCGACGAAAATTCTGAGTGGCTTTAGTTTCAATGAGTGTTAAATGTAAAACAAAGACACCATAAAGTAAGAACTGTTTCTTTCTTTTTTTTTGGATTTAGCTTTTTTTGAAACTTATTTCAACTATGTTTTGCAATATATCTTAATACTTACGCACTTTATACCTATGTGACATCTCTCCCACATAATGATGAGAGATGCCAAACGTTTAAAAAGTGTAAATGAAGGGGTGTTTTGTTCTTTTTATTTTTTGTTTTTTTGAATGCCGAGAAAATGCGCGAAGAAGCATATCGTCGATTCAGAGCAACACTAAAACATCTAATACCAGAAATAACACTAAGATATTCTACTAATACGATATGGCAATCAGGGGGGAGTGGAGTGAAGAGAACTTAATTCTGGCTATTGAAAAAGTAAAAAAAGGAGAAATATCGAAAAATGAAGATCAAATACTTCATGAAGTGCCGAGGGAAATGCTACATCAAGTTTTACAGCTTCTGGAATATGCCAGGCCCATTTTTTTGCTATATCTGATTTAATTGAAGTAGCTGCTCATGGCATTCCCATTGAAAGTGCTGTCACTCCCAGCTCTGTCTATACAAAAACCACCAACTTCCAGACGAACATCCATTAGTAAAGAAACTCCTTCAAAGAATTTTGAGACATCTCATCCTTTCGCAAAACTACCTTGCTTGACAGTGAAGCGAAAACAAGTTGCTTGTGTGCGCGGAATGTTGGGAAAATTATTTAACAAAAAAAATGAATATATTAAATGTTACTTATGCTGAAATTGGCTGCATGAGCCATGTACATGTATAATGTACTGTAATAATTATGGCAGGCAAATAATCCGCAAAAAGATCAAAAACAAGAAATAATAACATGAATGGCATATCTCCCACAGGTTATGGGAGAGATGGCCTATTGTCAACTTACAATTTTTATGTTTCATTTCGTTCCTATTTAAGTCTAAACCTCGTTAATGGTAATTTTAATACTTAATAATAGTGTATCTTCAAAATAAAACATAAAGGGTTGATTTACATTTCATTTTAAATTTTTTATCTAATTTCTACAAAAAGTATGGCGTCTCTCCCACTTTTACCCTATGTTGCTGGAAAAAGATATGGGGTAAAATAATGTTTGCAGTTTAATTCAAAAATGCAACGACCAATAAGTAAATATAACCAACCCCCACCCTTTCCTTACTTTAAATTACTATCCAATCTTTTCAATTTCAATGTGCTGTATTTATTGCACTACTTTTTCTTTCTTTGTTTCTTTTCGTTTGAATTTTTTACGACATTTTTACGATATATAAAGCCTTTTTTTACGCATAAAAAATAAAAAATTAAAAAAAAAAGCAGGAAAGTAGATTCAAGCGCAGTTCACAGTCGTAGATGCAGAAAACATATTCATTAACATAATGTTGCAACCATAGTTTCGTTATTAAAATTAGAAGTGAAACACGTTTTGGCTTGTCAAATAAAAGTTTAATGCATGCAGTATAAAACTATTCTCGTATGTTTACTTTATTAACTTGAATGACATTCTGAAAAAAAAATGAACACATAAATATGAGGGAAAATCAGAAAGTCTTTGCGCCTATATTTTTAAAGCCAAAATACGGCTGTGAATACAAAGCGAACGTACACATTTTCAGCAGTGATCGTTTTTAGACTCGTACGAGCCGCTTCTGCCTATTGCTACGATGAGCGGCGCTGCTATCAGTCATTTAAACTATCGGTTTTTCTTTAAACATCCATAGCTTACGAGCAGCGAAGTGTTATTCGTTTTCTATGCAGCCCCCACTGGAACACCCTGTAGTACAGTCCAAACCTTGCCCCTAGTGATTTTCTCGTTTCCGGTCCACTGAAGAAGTTTTTGTCTGGACAGAGATTCACATGTGACGAAGAAGCCAAGATCGCGGTCCGACGGTGATTCCACAGGCAACCGGAAGAATTCTACCAAAAGGGCATCTCTAATATAGTGCTGCGATGGGATAAAGGTCTGAACCGATGTGGTAACTATGTGGGTAAATAGTGTAAGATGCGTTGTACTACGCATATTTGTAAATACCATTAAGTACCTGTTTTTGGCGAATAAAAAATAGGCGCAAAGTCTTTTTGATTTTCCCTCGTAAATATTTCAACTACTTAATTTTGTGAAGATTTTCCAGCAATATTTCCACAAAAAAAATATGTAAATGTCGTGATAATATTGTTACAAAAAATATTTTACATAAAATATTAGTACACGTTTATGGTAATTTCAACATCATAAAGATAATAGAGAATTTCAGTATTTGTTGAATTTTTGACTTTATTACTTTCTCTGTACAATGTTCTAATGATGTTTAGCTGGAATTTGTTGGAACCAATATTTTAATTAAGAAAAACTGCGTATTATTTCGCAATTTCAGCTTCATTATAACTCTGCAATTCTTCCCAATTCTGCCCACTTTCGTCAGTAGAAAAATTTCAACCAACTGAACAATGAAAAATAAAAAAAAATCTAAAAAGTAAAAGGTGTAGTCAGTTTTCTGTCAATAAGAAAAAACAGAAAAAAAACCCCTTGATTTTAGTTGGAATAAGTCGTTTATATAAATCAACACTAAGAGAAAACAAAGCAAACGTCCTGTATCGTCCTTTAAATAAATATTTTGCGACATTGCTTTTTAAACTAAACATTTAAAAAATATATCTAGCATTCTTTTGAAGTTATGTCTATATTTTTTGCAGTAGTTTACGTAAAAAATTACAAATAATATTACAAATTATAAACCACATACCTTGCATTTCAATAATTTAATAGTTTGTAAAATTATCTTGATTGGTTTTTATTTTCTTTTTCACTTTTTGAAAATATCTACGCGCCTTCGAAATTAAACATAATTATTATTTTTAATTTTCGCAATAAACTAGCAGTGTTTTCGGACGTCTAAAGAACCCTCACTGGGTAAATAGTTCATAAACTTGGCACTCGCGTAATAAACGCTTTTTTCATGAATAGAGGGCTTATATATTACATGTGTACAGTTCATATATAGGAATACGGAACTAACTGTATGCTGACAAAACAATTATCTCGGAAAATAAATATTGGATCATTACAATCGACAGTGACTGAAGAATACTTTATTTTCTGTTTTCAAACAAGTACTTATTCCAATTATTTGGCATCTCACATTTTACTTTGCAATAAGAATTTTGTTTCAAGGCGTTTAGTAATGTTCAGAACATATTTTATAATAATAATAATAATAATGATATTAATAATATATATATATATATATATATATATATATATATATATATATATATATATATATATATATTTATTAAAATTCATTCAGTCAAAGAAGTCAATTAATAAGTAACAAATCATTTGGTAAAGGGTTTGAAAATAAACTTAAATTTAAGAACAAGGGTTTTTCTCGAAATTGGCGTATGCTATCATCAAAAAACATCTTCCTTTAATTTAAACATATGTTGATTTTAAACGCGTTTTATACTTCTTTGTCAATTTTAGTTATTTTAGTTTATATATTTTCCAAGAGATTGTTTCTAAGCTCAGTCAAATCGTCTCTAATTTCCGTTTCTGAAAAGAATTTCAATCTGGCTGGTATTATTATCAACACCTTTCTGGATTTCGTTTCTCGTTTCGTTACCCGCATCCAAAATAATGTGTTCCATTATGTAGATTGTACGTAAATGTACATTATGCATGCGTTCCTAGAAAGACGCTTTTGTTTATTAGTTCCATCTTCCCTCAAGCAGATTGTGTTTTTAACCAAATGAGAAGAAACACCAGACATGAAACTAGATGAAGAAATACTGAAGAGCTCATAAAAGAAGGTGAGTCACTGGAATCTGTAAAAAAAATGAAATATCAATTTTCTAAATTATACTTTTATTTTGTGATACATAATTTTAATAATATATTCATAGACACAATTTTATAACTAATGGTTTTTTCATTCTAACTCTTCTACTGTGTAATTTACATAGACATAAATATCGCTTAAGAAAGTAGGTTTGTCAGTTCTGTTTTATAAGGATTTGCAAGCAATTGAATAACATGTTTAATGACGTGTTGAGTAATTGCGTCCTTAAACAACACTATGTACATCATTGCCTTCAGCGATAGTTCTTTATTGCCATCTACATATTGGATCTAACCATTCCATAGAACCTCCACATTCATGGATGGCCAGATTTAAGGTTCATCACATGCCTTTAGTGTACACGAGCGACTTTGGTTGACCAAAGATCTCAAAAATACAATCACGAACCCAATTATCATCTAACCAGGCTATCTTGGCCCATGCTTTCAGTGTACACGAAAGGTTTGGATGGCCAAATATCTCAAAAATCCAATCTCGACCCCATGACAATTTAACCAAACTATTTGATCCTACTCATACATGGGCAGATATAAGGTTCATCAGATGATTTTAGTGTACACGAGGACTTCGGTTGACCAAACATCTCAAAAACCCACGAGCAAAATGATCATCTAACCAGGCTAAGTCGGCGCGTAAGTAAACATAAATTTTGAAAATAGTACTAGTCGTAACAGATGTTAAAAATTTATAATTTATGTCTGTTAGTACTTTTTCTGTTTGAAATTCAAGCAGTTTATCGTTATGCTGTGACAACGTCCTTTATTATTTTCCCTTTTTCCTTTACTTTCCTTGTTAACACATTCAATTAGCAAGAATCGTATGGAGTGTCTTAAATATTAAGGAATAAAATAACACACCATTTTTTTTTGATAGAGTATGTTACAATAAAAATTATTATAAGGTATGTTTTGGGGTAGTACATAAAATGATGTACAAGTAGACATGATATGAGGGTGTTCAAAAGTTGAAAGGAAACACTTTTCGAAAAAAATTCTTAAGAACAGGATGTTATACAATTTTAAAGGTTTTAAAAATTCATGATTATCCTTTAAAATCTCACATGCTTTTAAAATATCGGAACATACTTTAGACTAATTTTATGTACCTCAGGGAAAAAGCTATTTTTAAGAAATGTCCTTTAACCAAAAAGGAAAATACAATACTAAAACGGAATTCGGTTTTTAATTATTATTAATTTATCTATCTTTTTTCATATTTTGTGACATGTGGAATAATAAACTGTTACAATACAGGCATCAGTTATGCACCAGCATAACTGATGCCTGTATTGTAACATGACAATATATACATGAAAGACATTATATACATGGTGAATAAAGAAAACACTTAAAAGACGAGTATACAAGTAACAGCCTAAAAGCAACAAAGTACTTAAAGAAAAAATATATAAAACGAAAGCATCTTTAAAAAAAAAAAGAAAAAAAATAATGTTTGTTTCTTCTAGTTACATTTTTGATAATTATAGTAATTGTTTGTCTCATCAGTAT
Organism: Uloborus diversus; assembly: GCF_026930045.1. Lineage (NCBI taxonomy): Eukaryota > Metazoa > Arthropoda > Arachnida > Araneae > Uloboridae > Uloborus > Uloborus diversus. Next base: position 70,717,723 of record NC_072732.1, on the reverse strand, counting down.
CTTTTTATGCGCTTACGCGTTTCATTTCCGTCCTATTACGCGCTATGTCCGTATATGTGACTATTTCAAACTATCCTCCGAATGACTTTTTTTTAAACCTACTTTGTGCAGAAAAAACCTTTAAATAGTTACATTTGACTACATAGGGCCATTCCACGAAAAAGTCAATCCTTTGTACCGCAAGTGACAGTTCATATATTTCATTAAAAAATAATAATTTTAATGGGTAATGACGAAATTTCTTGCGAAAGAAATCACACGTAAGTTTACAATTTGTTAATCAGAAAAAAAATGTTCATTAATACTTAAAATAGTATTTTTATTGAAACACATGAGGCATTATTGGTGGGAAAAAATTGATCGTTTTCCGTGGACTGGCTCTATAGCTTGTCACAAGTTGATAAAAGTTTGCCGCAGTCTAATGCTTGGTTAACTCAATCAACCAACAGTTAAGAAATTTTTTAAGGTATAATGTTATTACACATTTCCCGACGTTCTTCTACAAGAGGTACCAGCATTAGATGCTCAAACATAATTGTACATAATAGTCACCATCTCCTATGAGCTTTTAGTATACTAAGCAGCACAACTTTTATATTAAAATATTGTAAAGTATTATTATTACTATTTACCATCTTCGTTTCCAGTTGTTGGTATTTGATTTTGCTTCCATCGGAGCTTTTCATCCTCTACATTGCTATCTTTGGATGAACTCTGTTTTTCTTCTAAAATAAATATATAATTTTAACAAAAACATATTTAAGCGTAAATGAAACATGTATTTTCGTTAAACGTAAAGCGATATTTTTTCTCATTGATACTATTAATTTTTTCCTTTTTTTTCTAAATTCTAAAAGTAAGAATCATGTTCGTTATTATTATTTTTATTATTAGTATCTTATTTAATCTTTGATCTTATATTAAGCAAAAAAGAAAAAGTTTTAAATCAAAAAAAGTTAAAAAGAAAAAGAAAAGAAAAAAATGAAGATATGTTTAAATAATTACGTTTAATTAAAGCAGAACTAGAAACAAACTAGCTGAAGTAAATCTCTCGAAATAGTTTTATATAAACTATTTTATAGAAATTAGTTTTTGTGCCAGCTGCACCAAGGATTTTGCCGCATTTTAACCTTTAACTCTGACGTTAAAGGTTAAAATGCGGTGTTCCCAAAGTGACCCTAGAATTCGCCTTAACCTAGATGAAAACTTGTGTGATTAGGTTTTGACATCAAGTACCTTAAGGTAAGAGTCAAAAACTTTTTTCATGGGAGAGATGCTTAAAGACCAACGGATGTATGCAAGAACTAAAGCGAAATTGGCATGTTCATTCGGATTTAAATGGATAATTTTACGTTTTCCATTAAACAGACAAAATAGTTTCCCTTAGCGAAAAAAAAAACCTTTTTATAATTGTTTTATTTTGCTTTGAGCTAAGAATATATGCGGAAGCAACAATCATTTTGGAAGCAAACATCTGTTGTCACGTGGTGAAAATGAAAATTTTCTGCAGAACGAAGAACTGCAATGAGGATTTCGTAATAATTAAGTGTGAACAGAAAAACAAAAATGACAAGAAAAAATAGATATTTTATGCGTATTATAAAAACAATAAAACACTATTCATTTCACTAAGAATTAAAACAAAATGCCGGTTTTATTAAATTAAAATTTTTAATGCATATTTGAAGCAAAAGTTTAATTATTTAGTTTGGTTTCCTGGATGTAATTATCGAATACTTTAATATGCATTGCAAGTATGTGTCTTAATTTTGCAAATATGTGCCTTTGTCTATCGTAAATTCCTATGCATATGCACCCGAACGAGATCGAGTTCTACTTGTTTACATATTGACTTTAATAACAATTGATGTTGATTTCTTTATAGCGTCATTAGCACCATTGGTGCGTTTGGGAGAAGAACGTTTTCCTCACACGCAGAAAGGTTTGCAGATATATGGATATAGTTTGCACACAAATGTACACTAATATAAATTGGTTCGCAGAACTTTTTAACGCCTCATATTTTGTTGCTAAAAACGAGTAGTTTTATAAGATATCTCTTAAAAGAATTTTAGGGCTTATTGTTACTTCAGGAAGTTATGCCAGGCTAAGATTTGCACATTGACGTAACTTAATAGTAGCGCCACTCTCTTAAATATTATTTTTCATCTTTTTGGATTCAAAAACTAGTATATTTATATGAAAAAAATATAGTAGTAGTTTTTCTAATTTCCCCCATTCACAAGTGTTTGCATAATTTTGTTTACTTACCTGAAGACAGATTTTGGGATTCATCTCTAAGGGAATTGGGAGCTGGTATTCCGTACCCTTTCTTGGAATCGTTTTTTGGCTCATTAGCTCCTGAAAATGAAAATCAAAGAATACTGTCTTCAGTTTTTAATTACCTTAAAATATACAGAAGGAGTAGATATTGAAATTAAAATAACAATAATATGAAAGCTTCATATTAAATTACTCAAATTTATACAGCGGAAGTTTTAGCAGGATGGCTTGTTTATTTATTTTATTAACTTGTCACTGTTAAATTTATTCAACAAATCAGTATTAAAACTGATATGAACTTACCAATAATTAGTATTGATTCATTTAGTTTGATCAAAAGAAATTTCGATTTTTTTTTTGTTTCTGCTCAAAGAAAACATAATTAAAGCATAAAATAAAACACCTGGAAAGTTGTATGAACTATTTAATGTTGTGTAGGGGCCTACATTTCGTATAATGAATATATATATATATATATATATATATATATATATATATATATATATATATATATTAGAGAAATATTTTAAATGGATAAAGAAATCTTGAACAGTAGATTGCAGTAAGGTTTAGAAAGTCGCAACAATTATTCGCAAATATCGTTACAGTAGAATGTATGCATAACGTGAATGCGTTTCAAAATGTCTTTTATGTCCTGCATAATCCAGCTTAGCGGTAAGTCTTACGGCACATTACATGTAATACTACATCAGACACATATTTTTTTTTCCAACTCATTGTTTTTTACTGACGGAATGAACTGCATCGGTGCGGCGTGTGTAACCGACTTTAACCTTCCAACTGTCTCACGTATCTGACAGAAACGCTAAGAGTAAGTTTCGTTTTATAGCTTTAATCCAGATAGCGCTACAAACGTCTAATTTCAGTTATTTCCCCTTCTCCCCTAGATATATTGATAGTCATAATTAGAATTTTTCTTGCCTCAGTAGTAGTCTGTCGTCTGCTGATCTTATCCGAGAGATACGCGTAACTATAGAAGAAAAATTTCGTTGCATTTGATTTTCCGTGTTTTTTGCTTCTTTGTACCGAAATAATGAAATACAAAGGAATCACATTGTGTGTGTTTGTTATTATACAAATAGTTTTAGTCATGCATTTGAACCATTTTGTAGCTAGTAAAAACCAATTTTTCATAAAAAATAATAGTTCTGGTAATAAGTTTTCTTCTTGAGTGTTTTTTTTTTTTTTTGAGCAATAAGTAGCTGATGCACGATTGATACACGCTTATCTAGCACAGTTTGTTCTATTTTTGTTTTACACGTTTTACGTCCGTAATGCGATTACTGAAATAAAGTACTTATACTCGAAGAAATCTGGATCTCAAAAATCCAGACTATGGAAAATCCGGTCAAATATTTTAGTTTTATTTATTTATTATTATTTTTTAAAAGTAAAAATCGGTTAAACCCACGGGTTTATTCTGCACTGCATAAATGAACTGTGCTGTCTACCTTTGGAGCTCAAGTTTTCAGGCAAATTGACGTTGTTCATGATTCGGTTCCCCGACCTGATGATCCGGATTTTTGAATCCATTACTTTTTGATGTCACATTAGCAAAAATTCTAACTACTAAGAATACACAAGTACAAGCTGCTTCCTTGTGAATGCTGAGCAAGACAAAAGAAACCAAGAGAGAGTCTGAATGACGGTTTGAGTAACAAAACCTTAATAATCTTTAAATTAGTAATGCAAGATTATTTAACAATTTTAAATCGTTTCTAAATTTAAGGAGTTTACCTCTTTGTACTGGAACGTAGTATTCACTAGATTGAGTTGATTGAGGGATACTTGTTGGAGGATTGATTTCTGGAATGTAAACAAATATTTTAAAGGGCAGTCTTAGTTATTATGATTATATTACTTTAATTCTTCAAAATAAAAAAAAATAAAAAAAAAACTTTTCACTGAATTTGAAGTTTCACAAGTTTCTAAAATTACAAAGCCAGTTGATTTCTTACTGTCATGCGTTCATTGTTTTTACTAGAATCAAAATATTCGTATGTAGTAAAAATTCAAAAACTAATTAAAAAAAAAGAAAGAAAAAGAAAATGCAGAAAGGAAGTTTTTCATAATGCCTTTTTAGTATTAAATAATTTATGAAAAGTTCAAACGTTTTCATTGTAATTAAACTAACGCAACTTTAAAATACTTTTAACATTACAAAAATAGCAATGCCGTTTTTAATTGGCATAATAATCATGGCAAAAATACATTACATCAGGGAAAACTTACTGTTAGGTTAACGCAAGCTCTTTTTCGCAGGTCTACATTTTTCAATAAACATAATAACTTATTTGATGAGAAAATATGCATCGTAATATGGTAGTAAAATTTTTAAAAAAAAGTAGAATTTCATTACAATGACTAACATATACATGTATACATTCGTTTACCTATTTTCAATTACTTTTGAAAAAAATTTTAAACGGAAAGGTTTAGTATCCTATCCAAATCTCAGCAGGACTTACAATTTTCAATATTATTTTCCAAAAAAAAAGGCAGTTACAATTTTTCCTTCTTTCTTCAATAATATATGCAGGTTAAATGACATAAAAATGGAGCCGCGGTATTTTTCAACTTTTTGCCAAGAGATCACACATTGGGTCTCACGTGATTTCCGGACGTTAACGTATGCTAGCGGCTAAAGGATGTGAAAACTTGCAGTTTAAGCACCACTTCTTATTGTACATTTTGCACAAATATGTACTACTGTTTAACATATTTTTCAAATTTTAACAAAAAAAAGCGGATTATTTTGAATTGTTTAAAACTTGTTATTTTTGACTACGTCGTTCAGACTCACCTCGGAATTAAAATATTCGAATATCAATAGTACTAATTGAAGTTTCTCTGTACGAATCGTAATGTATTTAATATTTCTTATACACACGCTAAATGAGATTATAGGGGAAGGGGGAGGACATGCGCAGTGCATGTGTAAATGCGCTATCCATCTCCTCGTGCTAATAATATTCATGCAATGTATTTTATTGTCAATTTAGAACTTTTTCCCCTCAGTTAATGGTTCATATTAAACACGAGAACACATTTATGTATTTTTTTCCTGTTGCATGGGATTTGGAATCTTTTACACTGCTGATTTCGAGTTTGCATTCGTTTCTCTTAACAAGCGGCGGTTTTTATGCAATTTAGTAATCTAGACCGCAACGAGGTTTTTGGAAAATCACTCGAAAAAAAAAATATAAAAAATAAACGTTTACCTTTCTGTATACCTTCGGTTTCACGAACAAACAAAGATCATAACAGCGACTGCGACTTTTGTAGCATTCGTATTAAAATAATGTTAGCAAGATATATATAACTCCGCGCAATCAATATAATACTTCATTCAATACTAGATCTATTGACTCGTCTAACGTGCAGTGCATTGACGGTTAATTTTGGATAACAGCAAAAATGTATAATGTAAACTCATGGCTTTGTGCACTCGGAAAAACTAACTTTACTGAGCTTTATTATTTGAAGAAGAAATATAAGTAGATTTTGGAAGAAACTAGTTGCAGGTTTGAAATCAAAATTCATTCTATACATGCAAAAAAATTCCCCTATGGGGCCAATAAAGAAGTATTAAAAAAAATGAGGACAGCAGATTTTTTTTCCTCCGAAAGCTCTACTCGCAGCTTTTGTACAGTCAAGAGCTAAAAATAAATTTGTAGAGAAATACTTAGCAGTATGTATTAAGTTCCAGTTTAGAACCTTCCTTTAACGTTAGAGTATCACACAAGGCAAAAAAGGAAAGACAAAAATACATATTAATGCTAATAGTTGAAAACATTATTAGTGTACTAATTGAAAAATTTACTTATTTGCAATCCATGCTGTTTTTCGTATTACACTGAAATGCTCTATTTGCATATATATATTTATACTTGAACTATTACTATATATATTTATACTTGGAATTTGTAGAATAATTTGCCAAGTGTGTGGGCTCAATAGAAAACTGCTGACAAATCAAGGAAAACAACGTGCAAGTAAAGTCTTAAAAAATAAAGACACTTTAATAATGAATAAAAACTTGTCTTGATGTTTTTTTACGAATCACCAGAAGATAAGATAGTCTTGAACACTATGCAAAAAACTTTAAAAAGCAACCCCCCCCCCCTACGTATTTTTTTGTAAATTTAAACAACTGTGATGATCAGAAGAGTTGTCAAAAGAGCTAATTGTTCAGAGAACTTGTCCACATAAATTCCGTGAACTTGTACGAGAAGAAAAATCGTAATTTTTTAAAGAATTCTGCAAGTTCCATTTTTGTAGCCCTTGCCACCTAGCTCAGATTTCGATTTTGTTTCTAAGAGGCATGCATGCTTTTTAAGCGTTTTATAATCCATGATAAATAAGTGTTCGAAATGCTCATCCTACAAAACCAGAACATATTGCTCCGTAGATTCGAACTCCAAGTATGAAAGCTGTCAAGAACGGTACGTTAAAAGTTTTTAGAGCTTTAGAATGTTTTTGCAGTGAAAATATTTCAGCATATGCCGAGATCTCCTTCAATTACAATCTATCGTCTGTTATCAGTACAAAATTATATATACTTAATGTAATGAAAAGTGTGAGCAATGAGCATTCAAGGAAAAAGAGCCTTCAAGTACTTATTTATTTATTTAAAAAAAAAAAAAAAAAAAAAAAAAAAAAACTTAAATTGCTTTAAAAAAATATATATCAAATTTAGTATTCCTTACAAATACAGTCAACTCGAAGTCCCACGGAACCGGCTAAAACGAAAGAGTTATTGGTAGTTCGATTAATGGGAAGTTTCCAAAACAGTCTCAAGAGTTTGGGACCCAAAAATAAAAACTTCGAGATAAAGGAATGTTCGAGTTATAAGCTTCGAGTTATCGAGATCCGCTTGTAGGTTTTTCTTTTATTTCCAGAAAATTAAAGTATGCTGCATTTTTTTTTGTTAGTCGCATTAACAGACATACTTCGTCATTACTTCTCATTTCTCTTGCTATAGAGTGAAATTGTAACATTGATGGAAGGTCCAATACCGCAAATTTTTCACTCGTTATCATTAAAGCTTTTCTCAAAATGTGTTTCATTCATAATATTTTTTTTTTTTTTGGAAATGGAATTGTGTGTAAATCAAAGAAAAAAAAATGTATGAATTTTTCATTGCTAGTTGAGATGCAGTGTTTTTTTAATGTTTCTATTTTGCTATTACATATATTCAAAACCTATAAAATAGATACTCTATTTTAATAAATATTGACTAATTGTTTTGTAAAACAATGTTTCTAAATGGAGTGAAATTTTTAATATATGTGTGAGCAATGTTTGAACTGAAAAAAAAAAGAAAAAAAAAATGGCGATATTCATTGTAAAATGTGATACAGAAAATGTACATACCTATAAGTCTCACGAATCCCTCTTTATCCCCGAGAGTATTTTTTGCTACACACTTGTAGTGACCAAAATCTTTCTCATCCAGGTTTTTAATTTTTAGCTGCATGTGGATTCTGTAAGAATCAGCTTCTTCCGTGATTTCATACTTTTTATTATTCAAAAGAATGACACCGTCATTCCGGATCCATGATGTAAGTGGTCGAGGAGAGGCTTCAAGTCGACAGCCCAAAATGACGTCATTGCGAATTACAGCTCCCACCATTTGATTGCTGACTCTAATTTTCGGTTGAACTGAAACATCAAGATATGAACACTTTGAATATATACAGTTTTCTTTGGAAAGAATTTGTAACTAACTTATAATACTATTGCTAACAAAAATATAACAGTTGCATTTAATTTCCCTTAAACCCTTTTTTTCTTTCTCTTTTTGTCCATAATTCAATTTTCTTCTCCCTAAGGCCTTCTTTTAAATTACAGAATTAAAATTGTTTGTACGGAGATGCATCCATCATTTTAGCAATATTTTTAATAGTAATTTTTAAGAAAAATAAACGAAATAGCAACGTTTTATGAAAAGGAGAAAGATACAAAATGTGTATATAAAGTTTAAAAATGCTTAAATATACGATACGGTTTAATATTTGATGATTTTTCCAGTATATTACGTTTAAGAAAAATACATCAAAATATTTCATTGTTTCAATCTTAAAGCCATCTTTATTGTCTTATCAGTTCTTGCCAATTAAAGCATTCATTATCTGTAGATATTCGAACGAAAAGAGCAACAAAACAGAAATAACTTATTAAAATGACAAGCAGAAGATAAAGAGTTTAGAACAGACGAAAACAAAAAAAGGCAAAGATCCAATGCGGGCCAATTTAATGCAATCGGAATCAAATTTCAGTCTTTCTACGACGCTTGAAGCCCATTCATTTCAGTAAAGACACTATCGCGTTGCGAAGGGGTAATTCGAATCCGGTGCTTCGAGTAATAATTACCCTCATTTGCCAAAACGCGACTTTACAAAAGAGGTCTGCTGGAGTGGATGTGGCTGGGTCGATGCGGATAAATGCACAGTATTAACTTCCCCAGGGAAGCACTGGAGAGTTTAAGGAAGAGAAAATAAAAGATTTTTAACTCCATCCATTGCTATCAATGATGCCGGGAATAAGTGGTGTGCAAAATTGTTCTAAAGCCGCAGAAACCTAAATGACATTTTTTTTTTGTTTTTATTTTTACCCCATACATCTTGAAAGAGGAAAAAAAGTCAAAATAGACAGATAGATGTAAGAAAAGGCTTAGCTTTGAAATGATGCAAGTATTTAATAGTTTTTCTCATTGTCACGAAACCAGTGCATGAGGTCGGGGCAAAAAAAAAAACAAACTGTTTACACTGAGTGATAGGTATATACACATATTTTAGTCGATCAATACACCGTTTACTGAATGGTCCTTTTGAAAAACATTATAAAACTAACTCAATCATAAAGGCATACCTAGGTTATGATTTCATGTTATTTATTAAATGTATAAAAGTAAGGTTCAAAGTATCATTCAATGTAACTATTAAATCATATGTTTTAAAGATACGAATTTCAAGAAAAATGCTTTGTAAATAATCTCGAAAACAACAAGCCGTATTGTGAGTCTTGGATCAAATGTTCTAGTAGTAGTCCTAGTGGTAAGTACGACACTGAAGATAAAATAAGAGAACTAGAATGCAAAATACGTGAGTTGATCCCTAAATAAGCTTTCCAAAGAGCTTCAGCGGAATGTTGCGATGAGAAATCCGGATTCTCCCCCTAAAATAAGACTATTTCCTTTTTCGTGCCTGCCCTGGCCGCGAACCACTGCGCAGTTCAGTCTTTTGTCAGCAGCGGTCCAAGATGGAGATTATCTTTGTTGATCATGCCAAGTATGAAATTCATTCGGTAATTCACTTTTTGCGCGCCAATAGAACTCTGCTTGTAGATATTCATCGTCAGTTCACAGCGACAAGTGTATGGCGACAAGTGTATGCCCAAGACATCTAAAAGTGGTGCAGGTCGCTCGACAACGGCGGTCGAAAGGCAGTCCATGATGAAGAGCGGAGCAGAAAACGACCGGCCTTTGGGTGGACTGTCATGCCCCACCCCTTGCAGTCCGGACCTGGAACCTAGTCGTTATCATTTGTTCCCCTAGTTGCAGGTGCAATTATGAGGCCAACGTTTTCAGAGATGAGGCAAAGAAGATGCGAAACGCTTTCTCAACAGGATGGCGGCGGAATTCTACACATTGGGAAACAGTAACTGGAGCACCGTCTAATAAAATGCGTCAGAAAAGATGGATGTTATGTATAAAAGTAGAGCAAAGTTTCTCCTTTCCAACTATGTAGTTTTCAAGGAGAAAAAACAAAGTTGTCTACTTTTAAACCTGATATGATCTGGATTTAGTCGGATTTCTTTCATCCCTAAGCTATTTGTTTTTAAAAGGGAATCCTTGACACCCTAACATACGTGACTTCGTTTTTTTTATGTGTACATAGTCAGCTGTTTTATTACATTTTTCAGTTTCACCCAAAGATGTTTATTTATTTCGTAAAATAATACGATACGTTTCCTTAAGTTTTTGATTTATCAATGCAGATAGTACTATCAAAATCAATAATCTCTTTATAAGATCAATATCAATATCAATAATCTCTTTATTTTATTTTTTAAGCCATAAATGGGAGATTTAACTCTTTATGTAAAATCACGATGTCGAATAACTATTATTCAATTGACCAACGTAGAAATAGTTATCAGATCAAAAGGTAAAAATGTGAGTATCTGTCGTATAGGAATAAGTTAAAAAGAATGCATTGATTATTAAAACTATAGTGTGAACTAATTTTCTATTAATTAATTGAAGCACGAGGTCAGAATTACGTTATAAGTATATACTAATTATTTTAAAAGAAATAACTTTGATGCAGTATTATCAATACAATAAATAATATGTAAATATTTTGAGTATAGCATAAACGGAAAAATGATAATTTTATGAGCCCTCGGGGTGCACATGTAGTTAATAAAACAGATGTGAGCTGTCTTACAACATTGAAGATTAAATACAACTTAAAGAAAACATAGTTTATTTTCTGGTTGTGTCATTGGTGAATAAATAAGAATAAAAACATTACTATTCGTGAAATGTGATGGAACAGATAAACCACAAGGTGAAGGCCAGTGTTGGATTGACAAACCTTTAGCATATGTTTTGTATATCCTAAATCTTTGAAAAGCACTCCAAAGGGACGTCTTACGCAAATTCTGATTTTTCGCTTAAGGCAACGTTTCCCCATTATCACAATTTAATAACATCTTCTATTTTTATTGTGTAAAAGATAAAGATAGAATAACACTGCCTCTCAAAATTTTACTACATTAAGTACTTAGGGCATCCATTAATCTGGTGCCTTTTGCGGAAAGCATCATTTCATTAGTTGACAGAATTATTGTTCTGAAAATAAGATATTGTCCTTTGTTGAAGTTAAGTCCCCGTTTCTGAAGCTTAATTGTCATTTTCGAATAATGGCTACATTTAGTTGTGAGTCCATACTTTTCGTTCCAAAATGTGAGCATCAATGCCTCCCGGCGTGGCACTTCATTCTAAACAATTAAGTTGTTTACAAGAAAGCTGACAGAAATAGTGTTGTTAAAAGCACTGTTCGAGTATTTTAAATTAGTATCTCCAGGCAGATGGAATTATGATCAAAACGTTGAGTGGACATTTTGTTCTGAAGTTGCTAATTATTAACAGAATAACGTTTTTGCAAATGATCCTTAGACATTTTCCCGTTGAGCATTGTGTTTCTAATTGCCATTTTGGCAGCTTTATTGTATTAGTTGAAAGAAGCTTTCATGAGCTTGATTGGTGTAAGTCAATTATTTGTTGGTGCAATCTCTGAAATTTGATCGACTGATGTGCAAGAAATTTTCTCAATGTAATGTTCAATACTGTCAATATTGTGTACATATTTTAGTTCATATGAAAAATTTATTGAAAACGATATTGAGTTATAGTAGGTGTCTAGTAAAATAAATTAAAATAAACTAATAACGAGTCATATATTTAAAGAAATCTCAACTTTTATTGGCGTAACAGAAGCTTGAAGGATAAGAATGGTAACATATGCAATAGTAGATGATTGGCAGAAAACATACACAGGAAAGTAGTTTTAGTTACACGTTGTGTTGAGCTAAACGAGTGTTTCTTAAAACTATTGCGTGCTGTAACCGATCTTTAATCCTTAACTGTATCATTATTGGTTTTTGAAGGATAGAAGCTTAAAAGATACAAATGGTGATAAATGCAATAGTAGCTGATTGAATTGTACCATAAAACACATAAAAGAAAATATTTTTAGTTACATGTTGTTTCATCTAAACAAGAACATATTTCTATTAAGTACTGATGTAAGCAGATGCGTGATGCATGTACTTTGATAAAACTTTCGATACGTTTTAATTTAAATAATTCCAGCTAATTGTCATACCATTTTATTGATCACCAGGTTCATTCAGTTCTGGTATAATTGTAGCTCATCTATCAAAACATAATCTAAAAACGGTTGCCTAAAAACGTCAGCCTATTTGAATACATAAACCTTTTGTGTAAAAAAAAATATGTCAGTCATTAAAACTTTAAATGAACAAAAATATTTTTCTTTCACATACGCGATTTAATGACAGAATTTGACCTAAAACATACACAAATGCAAATAATACCCACAGTCCTGCTTAATTTTCAATAATAATAATAATAATAATAATAATAATAAATAAATAAAAATAAATAAATAATTAAACAGAGATCTTATTAAAATAAATACATTGAACTTTGTAAAATTTTATGAATATCTAAAAAAAAGGCATTTCTATGTGTTTTTAAAAATATTTTTAGCATTATTCCAATTAATTACAATTCCTTGTAATCAGTAATGGTTATTCCATAGTGACTAACGTAACATTCGCAGCTGATTTTCTTACTCCTTTTACTTACACCGGGAGTATAAATACTTTTTTTTTTGGTTTAATATGCAGATTTAAAATGTACAAGGTGGCTATTTTTCATTTCTACCAAGAATTTGAAGCAAAATAAGCGCTGGCAGGTATTTTCTCACCAAAAAAGGCATCGTGACTAACGTAACATTTTTGAAACCCTGAGAAACAATGCTTATGTTACGAGGCAAATTTTTCTGATAGTTATGCAGGCTTTTAAAATTGGATGATATATTTGTGAGAGGTAATCAGTCTATTTTAAAATAAATACTACAGATTTAATACACATGAATCTTTTTTGGCAATTTTTTGGCAATTAACGGTACGTTTAATAAAAACTGTGTGACTAACGTAACGTGACTCAAGTAATCATCGAATAACAAGCAATGAATTCATATAAAAAACCTTTTTATAATTAATCTCTTGCTCTTTTATTACTTTTACGCTTTTTAGGAACCTTTCATTATGTTGCATTATATGGTTCTTTCTTTACTTTTTTTTCTATATTAGTGTAAGAAATTGAATGGAGGGATTCAGCTCAATTAACTCAATTTGAATGTGCGAAAAAAAATAAATAAAATAAAATAAATAAAACTGCTTTTACGAACTGAATAACATCATTTTTAGGCTAATTAAATCCTAAATATCTCTCTTTTAAGAGTTAACTTTATACAAGTTGATAGTTTCACCAAATTCTAGTATTCTGCCGATATAATAGTTATCGTAATAAGAAACTCCGTAGTACTTTTCAACTGCATATTATTTTTTAGAGGTTTACTGATTCGTCGAACGAATAGTATTATGCATCCTGAATTAAAATGTAATATTGAAAAAAAAAAAAAACTCGAACATTTTTGCAGAATGCATTTTAATTTCCGATATCACCGCAAATGTTTAAACTTCTAAATGATCATTTATGCATTTTCTGAAATATGCTGCAGCAGCGCTTATTTTCACTGTATCATGTAATATCTTCAAATGTTTTCCAACGAGCTGCCATTACTTCATTTTAATAATAAGTTGAAATATATTTTCTAAAAAATAGAGACGTTCTTCTTTGTTAAGACTGTCTTTCTATTTTCTTAATTCTTTAGCTTGAATTCTTGTGTTGAATGCACATTTAGTTTTAATACTCATTTTGCTTTAATCACTTTTTTTTAATAATAATTTTTTTAATTGGATGTACCTTATTAAAGACCTGTAAAAAAGTATTTTTCTAAGAAGACAGAAGGTCTACAATGTAATATTGCAGGTATTTTCCACCCTAAATATTTTTAATCAATGTATAATACCTACTTATTCAAAATTGTTCTTGAAAATTTACATTAAATTAAATACGTTTTAAATATTAGCAGTCATTTTTAAAATGTTACGTTAGTCACAGCTCAAATGTTACGTTAGTCGCACTAATTATTTTATACCTACTGATACTCAAATAAATATTTTGCACTTTTTAAGTAGATATGACACAGATATAAGAAAATAAAAAGTGCTGTTTGGTTCAATTATCTAATTTAGTTTTCAAGCAGAAAATAGTTCATTTTCGTGAATAACGTAACGTAAATATTTTCAGTAAAATAACCAAACTAATTAAAATACTTATCTTATATTGTATACAAAAAAACATTCAATTTTATTGGGCCAACATCTAATCTTTTAGAATAAGCATAGTTCTTTTACAAATTTGCAAAAAATTTTACAATACACAAGAAAACTTAGAAGCATGTTTTTTTGCGTATGAGCAATTTTTGCCTTTTCTACAACCTCGCACGTTTAGACCCAAAAGAGAAACACCGAATGAAATTTTTGCAAACTGTTACTGGATTTATGTACTAGAAAGTATGCTTAATGAAATGATTGGTCACAATTAAGTCTTTGTGGAAAAACAATTTCTGAGGTTGAGGTTGACATTTCTATGGAATGACCCGTAACTAATATTTTAATTGATTTGTATATGTAATTAATCATTAAATATGCTTACTGCAAGAAATTTGTTAAACATTTAAAACGCATAGCAAGTGTCATAACAGCGAAACTCAGAATATTATAAATGACCTAATTCTAATGTGGCTCTTCATTTAAATGAATTGAAAGCAAATATAACTTATTCTTAATAATGATACTACTACTCATGAAATAAACATTGCATGAAACGAGCAAACAATCGGTTTGCAACAAAAACCACAGTAGTGCATGATTTAAAAAAAAAATAAACAAAACTTTTATAAAAATAATATTTCAATTTTTATAAAATTTTAAGCATTTCTTTTTGAAAAAAAAAAAAAAACAACAACTTTCATTCTGTTTTTTAATGTTTTTTTAGCATTATTCCAATTAATTACAATTCCTTGTAATCAGTAACTAATATTTTAGTTTGTAAATATATTTAATAAATCATTAAATATGATTACTACAAGAAATTGGTTAAACATTTAAAACTCATTAGCATAGCAAGCGTCATAATAGCGAAACTCGAAATATTGTAAATGCTCTAATTCTATTGTGGTTCTTCAATTAAATGAATTGAAACCAAATATAACTTATCCTTTATAATGATAATACTACTCATGAAATAAACATCGCATGAAACGAGCAAACAATCGGTTATCAGATACATGCAAAAAACAACCACTGTCGTGCTTGATTAAAAAACAAAACTTTTACGAAAATATTATTTCAATTTTATAAAATTTTAAGAATTTTTTTGAAGAAAAAGTCAATTTTCTGTGTGTGTTTTAATGTTTTTTTAAGCATTAATCCAATTAATTACAATTTTTTATAATCTGTAACTAATATTTTATTTGATACATATATGTAATAAATCATCAAATATGATTACTGCAAGAAATTGGTTAAACATTTAAAACTCATTAGCATAGCAAGCGTCATAACAGCGAAACTCGAAATATTGTAAATGCCCTAATTCTAATGTGGTTCTTCAATTAAATGAATTGAAAGCAAATATAACTTAACCTTCATAATGATAATACTACTCATGAAATAAACATCGCATGAAACGAGCAAACAATCGGTTATCAGCCACATATGCGTCGATCAATTTTGTGCGGTATATAACTTACAATCGAACCTTGAGACTATAGACTCAGGTGAAAGCAGAACATTCGTTTTAGGGAGCATTAGATTAATTTAAATGTGAATTCTAGAGATGCTCAACTAAATAATTGACCACTGTTATCGAACTGGTTCAGACGCGGGTATATCTAAAGCGGAAATTGATTCTCATAGTAATGTACTAAAATGTAAGGCAATGGAGATTACTATGATAGCAATTGCTTCAGGAAGCCTTTCCGAGTGGTGAATAGTAGCAAGAATTGAAGGAAATGATTGTTGTTTGTGGTATAGATTTAAGGGGAAAATTATAATAAAAGTTTTTTTAAAAAAAGTTAGAAAAGTTTTATTTTCTTGGCCTCTAAAGTGATGGTTGGTTGGTTGATTTGATTTTAATGGCGCAAGAGCCTTTGAAGGCTATACTGCCCCAAACGATTCTTTGTTTAAACTATTTTTCATTCAAGTTTACGTTTAGGAAGTGATAAAAATAACGTATTTTGAGGTAAAAGGAAATTTTAAGCGGTTTAAAATATAAAGTCGTTAAAAACATGTAAAAATTAAAACCATTTTAAAAAAAGTATAAAACCATATCTTGACAATACTAAAGTGATGAATTGAGATTAAAGTGATGAATTGAGATTAAGGAAAAGCAATCAGCTATTGAAGTTGCATTTTTAGACTTTAAATTTGATAAAATTTGGGGGATTTCATTACTTTATGTACTTGGACTTTTTTATCATGTTAAAAAAGTCAAACATTTGAATTAAAGTGTGTATTCGAGACAAAGATATTGTTTGTAAAAGTTTTTACTGTTTGCATCCAAGAAAAATGATACAGTCGAACCCGTTTAGTAGAATAGCCATTTTGCCACGAAAAAATATTCTAATGAGCGGAATATTCCATTACCCGGGGCAAAAATAACACATTACGGATTTGGCTGGGTCAATCAATTGCTAATTGTTAGGTTTTCTATTGTAGCATCATACGCTGCCGGAGTGTAGCGTTTTCGTTTAGCTACATAAAAAACGACATACATGTTTAAAATAACAGCGATATACTCAGAAAAATATAACTTTGTTTTCCCTGTCTCAAATGCGTATTGTATAGTTTTATATACCGGGTTTTCCGTTTTAACCTGCAAGACTTAATTTTCGCAACTGCTAGTCCAAGATGTATACTTCGAGTGCAAAAATATTCAAAATCAAATGCAGAGTTAAGGTATTGAAAATTTAAGTGAAAACAAAAATGTCAAAAACTAAAAGAAAATCAAGTTTTTTATCGGGCCCTAGGGTCTCCTAACTTATATTTAGGGACGTGATCTCCATTAAAAATATATCCAACACAAAAAGTTTGAAATTAGTAAGACCAATATTCTCCGAGATATGAAACGCAGCGTTTGGGGCTTAAACTACTTTTCACTGGCTGTCAATAACGCATTTTGGGGGAAAATATAGCGGTTACCAAGTGTTAAAAATTATACGTGTGCATAGAGTATGGTTTTTCAAATTGATTGCGGCTTTGTAGTGTGTTCTTCCGTAACATGACGTAACATTTGCCTTTATCTTTGAATAACAATGAAAAACATAAATAATTTGTATTTTTATTTCGACAACCTGTCATTCTTTTGAAAGGGCGATTAGTTCCAATCTCATCTTCAGTATGGTCCCGTAAAACCCGTAAACTGGAATTTATCCTTGAGTTTTAGTCACGAAATTGTCAAGTTTTTTGTGTCAGTAATCGTTTTTAATGGAAATTATTTTTCTAAATATTAGTTAGGGGGCCAAGGGCCCGTATTAAAAGTTAAATTTTGTATTTTTCTACGTTTTTTATTTTTGCTTCAAACTTTGAATGTGTTAACTCAGCACCTGATTTTGAACTTTCATTTTTGCAATTAGAAGTATACGTCTAGGACTCAAGAATAAATAAAGGTCTTGCAGGTCCAAACGGAACACCGTGTATAACAGATCTAAGCATGAACATTTTATTCCGATTTATTGAGAGAAAAAAAATACTTTACTTACAGTTTACTTGTAAAAGTATCCTTTTGCTCACCGATGGTGGTACGCCGTTAGTTGCAATGCATAGATATGCACCCATGTCTTCTCTCATAACTTGTGTCAGATTTAAGAACTCCCCTTCCACACGGAGCACTGCAATTATAATTGGATATTTAATATTTTATGGTCACCAGAAAAAAAAATCTTTTCTTCTCAGAGTAAAACATTCATTAAAAAAACATTTCGAATTCAAACATAAAAGCAAAACCACGCTTTTCTGTTTTCGAAAATGCTTTTTTCCAACTTTCAGCATTAATATATCATTTTAAAGTTGATTCTGATATATTTTTGTTTAGAATGAATACTGTACAATCTTAATTTTTAAATCAGTTTTCTGAAGGTCAAAATATTAATGAAATAAACTGAAAAAAATATTTAATTCTAAAAAAATAATTTTAAGTTTTAAAATTTGAATTATCGTTTTAAGATATACATATAGAAGAGTGATCAATGTATTTAAATACACAACTAAACGTCATTAAATTCAATTCTACATGTACAATGGTTTTAGAGTAACTTTTGCAAGCGTGCAATTATCTATGAACTAAAGACATCATTTTCATCATTTAAATGCTTATTTTTAAATAATTCATTGTTCAATATTATCATTTCCCTGCAGAACAATTATGCTTTGTAGAGAAAGTAAACTCATCTTTTTTTCAGAAAGAAGGTCAGGGTTCCAAGTAAACAGAGGTGGGATTAAATGTTCAAATATATTTTCACATAGAGATAGGCTGTTTAATCAATGTAAGACAACAAAGTTTTTGTTTCAAAACCAGGTACCTTCGTTTACATTAGCAGCTCTGACAATCACAACAAGATTTTTAAAAAAGTTTTGCTAACTAAAATGCATTCCGTAATGAAAGCTTTTACATAACTCATGGAAATTATTTTGTAAAATACATTGCACGAAATTTTAACCCTCCCCCCACACTGCACATATTTTATATTTTTTGTCAAAATTCCTAAAGTGAAACATGTCTTACTTATTTTACCCGCATACTCATGCGCTTCGTTAAACTTATCATTAATAATAAATGCTTTAAGCAAAATGTGCCTAATAATTATCTAAAGTGATGTGCCAAAGTTCAAGTAACAACATGCGGTGCTATACATGGTTTGATAAATTTAGCACATTGCATATTTCGGTTAAACAACACACAAGGTTCAGCATGTATTGTGAAAGTAAAAACCAAATAATACTTTAAAACCCTCTAATTTGCTGAACATTGTATGAAGCATTCATAACTAAAGTGGATCAAGTTCATTTTGATCGAATCCACATTAGCTCTAAATGCATCATAAGTTTATTTACTGTTTTTTCTCCGCAACATAATAACACAACTGAAAAAAAAAATCATTTTAACATTACTTCAGAATTAAATAATAATTAATGCAGATAAGCAATGCAATGCTTTAACAAAAAAAATGCATATGCTTATTACTGTTGATCCACTTCTGGACAAATGCTTTGTACTGTCTAGTCTGTATCAAAAGAACAAATTTTAAACCAATTCATCTGAAGTTCCTTAATCCATTAGACCTTCTTGACTATTGACGGTTTTAAGAAAGCTTGATGCCGTTATCCACGAAGTTCATTTAATTTGGTTCTTTTGAGTTACAAAACCGACTTTACGTTATTTAAAAGAGTTTTTCCCATCTTTAGTACATCACAATAGAGTTATTGTTTAATTTTGTTTGTATGCCAGGCACGGCATAAGTCCCTCACTGGTCAGGCTTTTTTTTTTCCTGAACATACGAGTCACGCATTGCAGTGTAAAGGTTTTGAAACCAAAACGAAAAAAAACAAAAAAAAAACAAATCTTTGTAGTACTCATGTTGTTTGATAATCATTAAATAGCAAAGCATTTCTTTATTTTTGTGCATTCAGGTATTTTTTACAAATAAAAGGCGGCTCAACTCCCCCCCCCCCTCACCTCCGGATTTACTATAACACATTTCAATTATTCACGGAAAAGGCAGACGTATCATTAGACAGGGATATATGGGTGAGTCTTTGTCTTGCCTGTTTTAGCAGTTCTTTGTCTGAGTCTGCAGCGTCACCTATAGATTTTTTGAACAGTAAATTAAAACGAGTTGATGTGTGCATCACATGACTTCCTTTTACTTAGGTCATTTCCCCATTATTCGCTATTTTAATGTGATTCAATTGTTTACTCTCTAAATATCACCAACAGTGGCCAAATTGAAACTAAATTTAAAAAAAAAAAAAAAAAAAATCAGCAAAATTTGTTGCCGAGTTGGCGACAAAACTTGGCGACCAAAAGACTGGCGATATATCGCGAAGTGTCCGACAAATTATAACACCACTAGAATTTACATCGAAATTAACGATGATTTCCCTCCAAAAAGGGGCAAAAGACCCCCTTAGAAACATCCGAATGCAACCAAAAGGGAAGGTGCACAACTAGGCTCCACTAGGAATCTACGTACCAAATTTCAACTTTCTACGACATACCGTTTTTGAGTTATGCGAGATACATACACACATACACACATACACACATACGCACATACGCACATACGCACATACATACGTACATACAGACGTCACGAGAAAATTCGTTGTAATTAACTCTTGGGTCGTCAAAATGGATATTTCGGGTGTCTGTAGGTTCTTAGGCACTAATCCACGTCTGGTCGGGTCGAAAAAAAACCTCAACATTTGTTCGGGGGTGAGAAAAATGGAAATTAAGGTTGATTTTTGAGTGAAAATTTTTTCGCGAATACAATACTTCCTTTTTTGTAAAAGGAAGTAAAAAAGGAAAAAATCTCATAAAGTCGAACCATCGATTTCAGCTTGTAGAGAAAATCCTTGAAATGTTCATACCAGAGGTTTTCTGTGCACCCATTGGCCCAAGGTTGATTTCTTTGCCATCTTCTCGTCTCCAAGATACTCTTGGCGCAGGATAACCTGCAGCTCTACATCTTAAGCTTACTCTCGACCTCTCGTCAACGGTCATATCAGTTGACGTAGATTCTTCCACAATCGAAGGAGGAACTATTTCGAGAAACACAAGCAAATGATTAAGAAAACAAATTGTTTATACTTTGTCTTAAAATGTTTGTTATTTTTACTTTTTTAAATTTCAAAATTTTGTGTAGTATCGTGCAATATGATTACAGATACAGTAGACACATAAGTCATTGAAACTTGGTATATGCAGTTCAAGGAAATTTAATTTGAAATAGGAGTTTAAATGCTTGAAAGTTTACTTCCAGGGACCAAAGAGCAGTGAAGAAAGTTATACCAAAAAATAAAGACAAAAAATGATTAATTACACAGGACTACATTTTTTTCTTCATGAAAAAATGTTTCAATTTTAATACGTGCCCTATAGTAAATGGGGTGTGCTGATCACGAATCTGAGCTTAGTTTTTTTTCAGCACGTCAGGTTTTCAAGAAAAGTGTGTTATAAACTTTTCAGAGAAACTGCCAAAACTACTGAGAAAATATTAATTAAAAATGTATTTAATAGAAAATATCTATGATATTGAGTTGTTCATTAAAATAATCGGTTAGCCAGTCGTAGACTGTTTTTTTTTTCTTTTTTTTTGAATAAAATCTGTGCGTTTTCGTTTTTTCTCTTCGTCGGTTTTATCGTTTGAACTTTCATTTGATGATTACTGTTCGATGGTTGGAAAAAGTGGAGGAATGGGAATTCCTGGTCCATGAGGTACTGGCCGTGTAGCAGACGTTAATTTAGGGTACTGAATTTTAGGTTTATTTTTCAAATTGAGACCCTTGACATCGCAGGAGCAAAAGTAATAGTCTTATCTATGTTTTTTTGGTTCCCTATATAGCATAGAAATAGCCAAAGGGTAAAAAGCTACGTGTACCTTTTTGCCTATTGTCTCAATAGCTAAACACACTTTGTGTGGAGCCCAACGTTTGCTCTGATCACCGAGCTTTACCCCAAAGTAAGCGTGATAAGCTTTCGTGATAAATACTGTTATGTTTCGTTGATGCTTTGTCATCGTTAAATTACCACACACGTAACAAAATGTATCAGGACTGTTTTTACACTTTCTTGATGGCATTATGACGCCCTAAACACTCAGAAAACAGAACACAACTCGATGCTACAAACAACTGAAGCTAACTATTTCGTAAACAACTGCCGATGCCGTCAAATTGACTTTGACAGATGCGAAAATGAAAATGTGTTACCACTGAAATAAAATAAACATAACATTATACTAAAATATTTTTAATCGTCGTATCAAGGCTTCGTCAGGGGTCACTGGAGATTGAGTAAACCAAAAATTAACTCCGGTTGATCTTCATGGAGCTGAGATACAGAGGGGTGAAAAAAACCAACTTGTTCTGTCATGTAACTTGTCCTTGGTCGCGTGTTTATTTTATTTCTTCTTGCTTGGCGATGGATTTTTCGTTTTGTTGGTAGCCGACATTTGGTTTTCTTGACGGTAGGACATTTTAAAGAAATAATTTCAATTCAATTCAGGAAATATCAATAAGGTACTTTTTTGCTTTGATACAAAATATCTCAAATGTTTTTTTTTTTCAATTTTGTGCAAAATTTTGACGTGATGAGCTCAAATCAAATTCCTATTCAGAATCAGCGTACTCGTATTAGCTAAAAACACTTATCAAATTTAAAACCTCAAAAAATGTAGGCCTGTGTTATCAAACATAAATGGGGTTTAATCAAACTTTTTTCCATTTTCTTCAACCCCTTGTTCAAAGTATATCGGAGCGGGTAGAAGAAAATATTTATTTGTCAATCGCAGCAAATGAGTGAAGATAAATGCAATTTGTAAGGGCTCCAAGAATCTGGTTGTATACGTATTGAACAAGTATTTTCTTCCTATATATTTATGTTTACCTCAATTTAAGGTTCACCAAGTTTCAATTAAATCACGAAGTACCAAACATTACCAAGCTTCAGAGACATTTTTTTTTAAAATTAAAACACTCTTTACTTTTAGGGTAACGATACCTAAAGAGAGAGTACTTATCCTATAAGCTCAACTTTAGTTACAACTTCTATGTATATGGAATAGTAAGAACATGGTGTCCCAATTTTCATTGTGTTAAAGATTAAAAATATATTTTTAATACCGATATTTTCAGAAAATGTGCATTATATAAAAATATATTTTATATAGTTAGAATATGCTTGGTAAACATAAAGGATAATCTAAGAAGTGAATCAATATTTTGTCCACCCTTCCCTGCTTTGATTGAACACTTAAGCATTAACAAAATAGGTACATCTATATACGCACATGACAATAAATTTGAATGAGTTGCGCATACTTTCGCAAAAATAATGGAGAACACGATTCAATTGCCAAAAAATGTTCGTCAAAGACCGTTATTGAAACAAAAATCTGCGTTTTAGCCAACAATTGTAAGATTTCCAATAGAATATTAAGTTTCATTGTTGTATTTGTAAGTCGTAGAAGAGGTATATTAACACCATAAGATTAACTTCAAATAAAATAAATATATGAGAGAATTTGAAAAAAAAAATTATTTTAAAATATACTTCAATAAAAAAAGCATTTATAAAAAAAATATATATTTCTGCTACATATGTACCTCTTTTTTAGTTGTCTTGCAGACAACTGCTGCGCATGCGCAATGTTCACAATGATCTGATTCTAAAAAAACATTAAGTTACCAGTGACATCCAGGAATCCTTCTTGATTAATCATTGGCTCTGTATTTATTTGGCACATGTAGAAACCTCGATCCGAGACATCAACATTCCTGATATGTAAGTCCCATTGGCGATCACTGTTGCTATTAGAAACTTTTAAGCGACTGTCTCTTGGTATCACGTATGTGTGGTAACTTAGAAGAGTTTCTGTGTCCACTTTTATCCATGCTACCTGTGAAAACGAAACAGTTTAATATGAATGTGTTTACGATTACAGAGTAGAAATTAGTCGATTATAACTGTTAAAAAAACGTTTTATATTGTTATGTGGGGTATGCAGAAAAAAATTGAAAGTTACATTTAAAATGATTTGGTTTAGCTTCATAGAAAGAAATTGTTGTGCAGTGTGCCAGAGTTATTTATTTAAAGGGAATAAAAAACACATTCACTTATTTTTGTTCTCAAAAAGCTCAAGAAGGTATTTAGGATCTAATTTTACCCTCCCAGTGGCAGGACAACGCCCATTCATTGTTCAACTTCATAGCCTGAGTATAATCTGTTGGGTGTAAGTAAATATGACACTTCTTGTTGGGCCCGGTTCCACTTGAACTTTTGTAGCAGAATAGAATATGGAGAAGGGAAAAAAAGAATTCAGAAGTCGTAAGCAATGAGTTGAAACTTACTTCCAAAATTTAAGATACTAGTATAATGTTCAAAACGTTTTACTCGCGCACTCCGTCTTTTGTAAGTAACTTTTATAAATGGTGACAGATATATTTATCAGAAAGTTATAGCTCACGTTAATCTTAATCATTCATCAAATAGTTAAAATAATGTAATGAATGCTTATTGCAAGAATAATGCAAATAAAAATAAACGAACGGATACCAAATCATGAAGAAGAAAAAAAAAATAAACAAAAGAAAACATCACGCTTTATGAAATCTTTAATTTAATACAGTTAATCAGGCCTGGTAAAGATATAAATGATGTTAATGCGATTTCTTGTATGCTAAAAAGTATAATGCGCGGTTTTAAGGCAAATAAGGCTGCTAAAATAAACCTCTATTAGGATAACAGATAACTTATTTTTAATGAAGAAGCTGTCAATGTAAAGCAACAATCACCAAAGGAGTTTCTCCTCTTTTTAATTTGAAAATTTTCAAACTGATAGCAACAATCATTAGTTAAAAATGCGGAAATGTTTGTACAGAATACAAGTTATTGCCATGATATTATACCATATAGCTTTCCATGAAATGCCATTTAATGAAACAAAAATGCAAATACCTTACCTTGAATTAAACTAAAGCAATAATGTACGCATCATCTAACGCATTTTTAAAAGCAAATACTTATAACTATTTTGAAAGGAAAAAATGTATTAGCAGGATATTTGTTCAACAATGTGTTGAAAGTGGTGCTAAAAACATCGAAAACTTAAAAAAGGAAGCATGAAATTGTGATGCTACACGATTGTGTTTGTTCATATTGTAGTTCACATTTTATCAATGGGGTTGTTTCCATTAGTCAACATTAGTCACTGAACTTGATAGAATGAGCAAAAAAATAAGAATAATAATAATTTGAATTTTGACATCTTGAATTCAAATTATGTTTTTCACAATCACGTGTTTTTTTGCGTATGTGCAGGCATGTGTGTGTGTGTGTGTATGTGTGCATGTAGTTGTGTGTGTGTGTTTATGTGTGCATGTAGGTGTGTGTGTTTATGTCTGTGTGCGAGCATGTGTGTGTGTATATATATGTATGTCTATGTGTGTTTGTGTGTATGTGTGTGTGGGTATGTGTGTGTGGGTATGTGTGTGTGGGTATGTGTGTATGTGTGTGTGGGTGTGAGTGTGTGTGTGTGTCTGTGTGTGTGTGTGTGTGGGCATGCGTGTGTGTACGTATGCGTGTAGGATATGGATGCAATCTGGAGAAGGTTTTCGCTAGAGGAGCAGCATCGTGAGGCCGGTTGACGGTGGTGCTGCAGAGGGAGGCGGGGGGAAAATAAAATCATAGCACGCCAAAAAGAGTAAAAACAATAAGCAATCGTGATTTCTCAAAAAAAAAAAAAAAACATGGAGCGAGAAAAATCTCTTAACTTCCAAACGTTTAATATTTAAGTAGATTTTTTAAATAGCCGATTTTTTTTAATGTGGCGTAGTCTATATGGTGTTACAAGTGAAAGTTTTGGCGCACACTCCACTGGCACGCTGTATGTTTACGCATGCTGTTACCGTGTTTCCACGATATGATAATTCAGAAGCGAATTAAATATAGTGCTCTGCGCTACATCTGTGAATGACATTTTATCACTTGTAATGTCATACGCAAAAACGCAAAAAGAAAAAAAAAATGTCGCACCGATTAAAATAATTTTTAAAAATAATTAAACTTTTTCCAATTATTTAAAAAAAATTTAAATACAATGTTTTAAGGCGTCTTCATAAAAAAAAAATACTTTTAAAATTTCGAAAACGACCCCATTGTTGACAATATTTTCTCCTGATATAACACATATTTTTTTTAAAACAACCACCTCTTTTATCACAAGATTTCACAAACGCTTTCCTGATAGATGCAGTTTGCCCAAGAATCTGATCATATTCCCATTTTTTCATCAAGAAGCACTCTTTTATACAAAGTTGGGGGTTCAATACATCATAAAAAGTTTATCCATACTTCGGTTACTTCTTTAAAATTCTTCGCTAAGCGTTCCACTATCGCGCGAGACAGTTCAGATTGATTAATGACGCTGAATAAATACCACTTAGCATAAAATATTGTTATCACCGTTATTGTATGTGCCCTTGTTAAGATAATAAATAGAGCGAGAATACTTGCTAAAGAAATAATAATAAATATCAATATTTTTTGCAATTTTTAAAGTTGCATAAAAAACTGAGATTAAAGTATTTAATATTTATTTGATTACGTACAAATGACTCAAGATGTGACAACGTACCACTCATCCTGCTCGTTATTATTTTCTTAGCAACTATGTTATTATTTACGGTCAAACCTCGTTCTCACGACTCTTGGATTTAACGACACTCCGAACATAGTACAGCTGTTTGGGTACAGCTGGATTTCAAAAAAAATGCTTTAATAATTTTAACTAAACCCGAAAGAACAACATTTTAATATTGTTCTTTTATTTGATCGGAGTCCAACTAATGTTTGTTTTTTATAATTAATTTTTTAAGCAGTACTACTTTAAACATGGATTTTTTTAGAAGTGATTAGTAAATAAGTTGGAAAATGTTTTAAGCTTTACTTTTGATTAATAGTTTATTGGGCTGAATTTATGATATTTACAACTTTATATACAAGGGTTGTTCAATTGAAATGGTACCGAACGTCACAACCACGTACTTGTTAACATATTTGCATATGTCACTATGGGAGATCGTAGCGAGACATATAAAGATGCGATTGGAGTATCCAGCGTGGATCAGAGCATGCGAGTACGCTCGCTAGCGCAGGAGAGCTTATAGCCTCTTACAAAGAGCGCCGTCCAATTGTCCGTCGTTTCCGACAGGTCTGCCATTTGTTGAGTTTCTTGAGCACAGGAAAGTTCTTAACTCCGATGTCTACTGTGAGGCACTCCAAAACCTACGCAGGTAATCAAAAAGAAAATACCGAGGCTGCTCTCAATGGTTGTCGTTCTTCTCGGTGATAACGTCACCAGGGTCACCCAGGCGGCATTGTCAAAATTCAAGTGGGGACAGCTTGATCATCCGTCTTAGAGCCAGAACATGTCACCCTGCGATTTTCAAGTGTTAGGTCCTTTTAAAAAGCATCTGAAAGGGAAGCGCTTCGACTCCGACGACGAACTCGAGAACACCGTAAAGAACTGGGTCTCGTCACGACCAGACACTTTCTTGCAGCAAGTACAGTTAGAATCTCGAAAATCCGAGTTAATTGGGGCTCATGTCACCTCGGATTACTGAAAACTCGGAGTATCCGCAAAATTCTTCCATATTGAAAATAAACTATATTCAGACGACATAAAGAGGAACAAGTTTTACTTCCTTGTAATTTGTGCAATGAAAAAGAAGTATTTTTTCACGAAAAATTTATTTCTCAAATTTCAACATAAACTTTAGGCTTTAATTGCGTCTAAACGAATTATGACTTTAGTTCTTCACGATATGGATGCGTATTTATGCGAGCACCTTTTTAAGCCACCAAAAACTGCATTTTGACTGCGCCGGATACCATTTCGACGAGTTTTTTTTTTTTTTTTTTTGTATCTATCAGACTGCGTATCTTGCATAACACAAAAATGGTAAGTTGTGAGAGATTTAAATTTCGTTTCTGAAAGCCTGAAACTCATGTGACATCAAGTTTTGCACCTCTTTTTTATTGTAATCAGATACTCCAAAAGGGATGCTAACACGTTCTTTGTCGAAAATCAATTTCAATTTTGCTTATCAATTTATCTCCAAGGCATCTTGGAATACATATCTTATAGTCGTAATACATATCTTATTATCGATTAATATTTCGTGCCTCTTTAGGAGGTGTCGAAACAAATTTATCAATGTCTTATCATTAATTACTGCTGATAGTTAACTAAATTTACAGAACCAAAATTTATATTTTCAGATTTTAATGAAAATATTTTCAGCGACTAAAAAACTAAATTTAAAATTTTAAATGAAACTGCTCAGATTAAGCGAAACCTCGAACTTCCAAGACTCGGATTCTCGAGACTCTACCGTAATCCGTCGTTTAGTTAATCAATGGGGTCGTTGTGCTCAAGCCTAGTTGCGTAATCTGAATAAAGAATTCATTTAGACCCACAGTATCGTTTGGTACCCTTTCTTTTGAACACGCCTTATATATATAACATTTAACTGAAAATATGACCGTTCTTGAAAATGCGTCAGTAAATATGGACTTAATTATCTTTTAAGCAATATATGGATTTAAGAACTCATCTTGGAAGCTGTAGTAGGAATAATATGTTTCTACCTACGAAAAGTATTGAAAAATATATTTTTTAAGCGAAATGCACTTTAATGATTTTAGAAGAAAATAAAAAAGGAATAAAAAAATTTCATCATGAACTATAACCCTACTTTAAATTTTCATATAATAGATCATTTAAATAATCTATTAGTAAGTTTACATATTAATAGATCATTTGAAAATATTTGACGAATTATTTTATTGCGATTTTTTTTCGCTGTATAATATATTGTTCTTTTGATTGGCAGATTGTTTTACTTTAAGAAGCTAAATTTAATTACTGAACGGAATCTTTTTTTATTTTGATAGACATTTTAATTTTATTTCAAGGTTCATTTTTTAACTTAAAAGAAAAAAAAATAGTTTAATCAAATGACCAAGTAAAGTAGTGCATCGCCAAAGTTAGCTGCAAGTTTAACCAAACATGGCAGGAATAAATAAATTGGAAAGTTATCGGCAAAAACAAAAATGAGTTACATACCAATAAGGGCCAAGTACCTCGAATTTATTTATTTTGTTTATTTTTATCATTTAATTGGACCGCTTGGTATGGTTGAGGGACCAATAATAAAAGATTGTCGTGACAACTTTACTATAAATACCCGAAAAAAACCCTTTATTATTAAATCTAATCCAAATTAACGTATTACAAATATTTTAACAACTTTAAATATTTAAAATTCGCGCTTGTATATACTGTATTATTCACTTTTATACATTAAAAAAAAACCTATATTTGATGTGTACATGAATATCATAAGATAAAATCATGTTTCTTCATCCATTGATCTGCTATCTAACTTTCTTAAAGGGAAAAATAACTAAATAGTGTATTTTTCTCAAAAATTCATCTTTTTTCAAAGTTAATCACCCGTAAGACTTCCGATAATTTTTGCAGCAGCGCTGTCGTTAACTTAATGCTTGCTCAATAACGCGAGCAAAATCCGAGTTGAAAAAAAGATTCAAAAGAAAAAAGCAATACTTTATCCTCTTATAAACTGAAGTGAAAAAAATATGTTGCATCCATTGAATGAATTCGAATCTGAATTGTCGCTTTGCTCCACAGACGATGTTATATGTTATTTTATTTCAATTTCTTCCTCATGCGTCCTTAATGACTGACATGGAAGACATTTATGGTAGAAAATGAACGATATGTTATTTTAAATTTTTTTTACTTTACTTATTCAGTCAAACATACATACAGGAGCTCTTTTTTTTTTTCAAAAAGACTTCCGTCTTAGTCTTCATTATATGCTTCGATTACATGTTAGTTTTTATTTTGGAAAGTTCCATTCAGAATGAAAGAAAAGTGGTTTGATAAAGAAGTAATGCGGTTTATTAAAAACTCAAATCATGTATGCTGATGTGGTTTATTTTTACTTCCTTTTACAAAAAGGAAGTATTGTATTCGCGAAAAAATTTTCACTCAAAAATCGATTTTAATTTCCATTTTGCTTTCCCCCGAATGAATGTTGAGTTTTTTTTTCGATCCGACCACACGTGCATATATATATCTAAGAACATATAGACGCTCGAAATATCCATTTTGACGATTCCTGAGTTAATTACAACGATTTTGCTCGTGACGTCTGTATGTAGGTATGTAGGGGAAACCCGGCTAAAGTGGATACCCTGGGCAAAGCGAATTTTGCCTATAACTCCCAAATAATTAGTTGGTCGGCAGCCGCGTTGTCATAGCCACGGTCGCCTGTTGCCGCTCCGTGTGCGGCAAACACGTCGGGACAAGTTTACCTAATACAACGCCAGTGAACGAACAAAGTATGTTTTGGAGAAAAAAAAATATTAGTTTACAGAGATTAGTGTTTCCTTTATAACTTTAATACTATTTGTGACATGTTCTTTGTTATGAGTAGGATTTAAAGTACAATTATGTAGCTTTCAATTATCCGTAGATGACGAGTTTAGATGCTCTGGTTTTCTAGTAATTTTTAGTAACCTCAAAAATGTACCTGAAGGGCAAAGCGGATTCGGCAAAGTGAATACCATATTCACTTTGCCCGGTCATGACACGTCACTTCATTCGAACCTGAAAGTCCTTCAATATTAATATCTCAAGACAATACTACCATTGAAAACCGTCCTTATACTCCCTTGAGATCTGAAACAACAGAATAATTCCAAAGTAATGATGTTCCCGCCGCTTCACTCAAACTTGACAGTTCTACGAACTACTACAGTCCTTCCGTTCTACTACCTATTCCTCATCCTGTAAAACCAATAGCAACACGTAAATAAAAACTACAGAGATCTACACTCCAGGCAAGTACTCCAGTAAAGGACAATCAAAGACAAAAATTTGAAAAATCAAAAAAGACTTTCATGAAGTAACTAGATGATGTTTCGACTAAACCCTCTCAGAAAATTATTAAAAAGACCAAGTATCAAAAAGGCTAATCAAAAATCTCTACTACAAAACATAGGACTGCATAAGAGAATGATAAGAAGAAGGAAATAAAGAAATTTGATGATGTAAGGTGCATTTTCTGTGATAAAATCTTCATTGAAGAAGCTGATCAGCCAATAGAAAACAGGATACAATGTCATATTTGTACTGAGTGGTGTCATAGTGTTCAGCATTCGAAAATGGTAATGATTTTGTTTGTGATAACTGCAGTGATTAGTATTGTAGCAGAAAAATGTTTTTTTTTTTTTTTTTTTTTTAATATGCTCCTAAATTTTGGATGTTGACTTTTTAAAAAAAAAATTCTTTGCTTGCTACAATAATTACTGCAATAATTATTATTGTAGAAAAATGCTTTTTAATATGCTCCTAAATTTTGGATGTTGACTTTTTAAAAAAAAAATCTTTGCTTGTTACAATAATTACTGCAATAATTAGTATTGTAGAAAAATGCTTTTTAATATAAGCATTTAATTTTAGATGCTTATTTTATTCTTAAGTTCAGTTTCTTTGTTTGTAATTTTTTGTTTGTAACAATTAGCACTGCAGAAAAAAAAAATGTTTTTAAATGTGCTCTTTTTATTTTCTACGTTTATTTTATTTTTAAGTTTAATTTCTTTGTTTGCAATAACTGCAATAATTAGCATTGTAGCAAAAAAAAATGTCTTTTGGATATGTTCCTTTAATTTTCGATGGTTATTTTATTTTCAATGTTTAGTTTCATGACAAATAATGTTGTTGTTCGCTTTGTCCTAGTAACAAATCCACTTTACCCGGGGTGTTGGGCAAAGTGGATATTCATGCCATTGTTGAAAAAACTGGCCTTATATCTAATACTGTAATTAATATTAAGGACAATTGTTATTGCATTACGCAAGTGCATTAAGTGAAGACTGATTATAAACATATGTTTTATTTTCTAAAGTTATAACTAAACGACAGTAATCAAGAAAAACTTAAGGTATTCACTTTACCCGGGTTTCCCCTATGTGCGTATGTGCATATGTGCGTATGTACTTATGTGCGTATGTACGTATGTGCGTATGTTCATATGTGCGTATTTACTTATGTGCGTATGTATGCCGCATAACTCAAGAACGGTATGTCCTAGAAAGTTGAAATTTGGTACGTTGACTCCTAGTGGGATCTTGTTGTGCACCTCCTTTTTTGGTTGATTCGGGCGTTTCTACAGGGGTCTTTGGCCCCTTTTTGGGGAGAAATCATTGTTAATTTCAATGCAAATTCTAGTGGTGTTATAATTTGGCCGATACTCGGCGATATATCGCCAGTCTTTTGGCGCCATGTTTTGTCGCCAGCTTGGCGACTAATTCGGCGCTTTTTTTTTTAAATCTGTTTCAATTTGGCCACTGTTGGTAATATTTAGAGAGTAAACTATTGAATCACATTAAAATTGCCAATTAAGGGGACATGACATTAAATTGGTGTTAAAGGAAGTCATGCGATGCACACATCAGCTCGTTTTAACGCGCAGATAAGAAGGAATATCACAACTTATTGAATGGTAGCTGTAAAATTTATGGAAAGTATACGAGAAAAAATCTTTTATTAGGAAAAACCATTTCAATTTTTGACAGAAAAGCTTTTAATAGACTTTTTTTTTAACGAAAAAGTTTCAAACTAAGGTAAAATTTAAAAACATAGTTTCATTAGATAGCTATTATTACAATTTATTTAAGCAATCTAAGTAGGGTCAGTTGGGGTAGTTATGAACAAATTTTCTAAGTTTCAAATTAAACAGCTACCAGAAGACTTTCATACATGCAGAAATTCTGAAAAGTCACCAAAATCGAATGTTTCATTTGCCCTACTTCATTCTGTGAGTTTTTTTTTTTTTTTTAAGTTGCAGTCAGTGACCTTAAAATGCCCATTCACAATTACCCCATATGTTCCTAATTACCCTTGTGTGTTTGGGACTGCTTCGAATCATCATCCACAGAATGATTTTCCTAAAATTCCTTTACAGTACCATAAATTTTACAATTTATCGTGGTAAACCACGGATCTCTTGTTTTTTCCTTGCTTTTTGCAGGAGTTTTGTTTTTTTCCGTGAAATGCTGGAGTACCGCTTCATAAAGCCAATATACCAATCCTCTCCTGGCTTAACATTTTTTTAACGATAATGCAATTCATTAGCTACAACATACTGCTTGACGAGGGTTTTCAATTCTTCTTTGTCACAGGAAAACCCCATTTGAGCCCTGGTAATTAGGCATTTCTCACCAGAGTTTGCTCCACATCAATACGAATACTCCAACTTTATCAGTCTCAGTTTTGCCTGTGACTGTGACTCTGTTGTGCAACTCTCCCAAATTAATACCATAGGTAGCCACTGCATCTCTGTAGGTTTTGTTGCCATTAAAAATTTTCTGCATTGCTGTTCTCTGGAGTAGCTCGGAACTGGCTTTTTTTTTTTTTTTTTTTTTGACGTGCGTGCGAGGCATTTTGTCATTGGAACCTATAAGGGATATTATTAGGCAATGTTTGTTGGCTCATTTTCTTGATGAAAATTATAATTAAAATTTTGACCGTAAAAAATTCCTCAGAAATGCCAGAAAATGCTCTGAAACAAGTGTTCATAATTACCCATAACATGAAAAATATGGGGTAAAAATGAACACTCTTTTGTGAATCAGTGCGAACGAAATCTAGCAAAAATTAATCGAAATCCTGATGGGGAATCAATTAATGAATGTGAAATGTTTAAGAACAACATCTTACCTGGATTTCCTGTAATGAGGTAGTCACAAAATTGATATGAAATCTTATAATAACAGCAAAAGCGTAGTCAGTGCGTCCTACATGATCTACCAAACATGGAACCAGAGGTAAACGTTATGACAATATATTTTCTGGTTTCAAGACATGTTGAAAAATATCAGTATTATTTTTATTTTCTTGTATTTATTTTTTTAAAGGTCTTTCCAATTTGTGCTGCTTTTTTCTGAAATTGTATCTTATTTTTTATATTTACTTTAGAAGTTTTATAAATAAATCTCGTTCATATGAATTTTGCTATTTTGCAATTACTCGGTTTCCTACGATACACTTTAAAACTTGTGCTGGAAAAGTAGAAGCGAACCATGATTTCTGATACAAAAACCAGTAACGGTGGCCACTGTACCTGTTTCTCTGAAGATATAAGTATCGGAACATGGGGCAAAGTGAAATAGCGGGGAAAAGTGGAATGGTGACATATTTACTCTTCTTTTAGCTCAACCTATGTGGTATTGCTTTAACTATGTAGTACCATACGTAGTCTAATCCAGTCAGGAAAAAAATACCTCCAATGAGTAAATGGTAATAGAGACAATTAAAAAATAAATAATTAAAAATTACATTTTTGGCATCATGAATTCAAATTATGTTTTTCGCAATCACGAGCGTGTGTGTGTATGAATGATCGTGTGTGTTTGTGTAGGCGCATGTGTGTGGGTGCGTGTGTGTGTATGTATGCATGCATGTGTGTGCGTGTTGTGTATGCACTGCTGTGTGTGTAGGCGTTCGTGTTTGTGTGTATGTAGGGATATGTGTTTGTGTTTGTGTGCACTCATGTGTGCGCGTATGTGCGTGTGTAGGGGGTTGCTTGTGTCTGTGAGCAGGCATGAGTGTGTGTGTATGCGTGTGTGTGTGTGTGTGTAGGATATGGACGCAACCTGCAGACGGTTTTCGCAAGAGGAGCAGCATCGTGAGGCCGGTCGACGTGACGGTGGTGCTGGCAGAGGGTGCTGGCGGAAAAATAAAATGATCAAACAAGTCAAGTGAGAACAATAAGCAATCGTGATTGCTCAAAAATGGAAACTCATGTTATAATATTTTGTTGTAAGTCAAAACTTATTTTTGCTACTGTAAAATGATGAAGTTATTTTTATTAACATTTGATATACTAATTGAGACCTCCTAACATTCAATGCAATTATAATTTAGTTAATATAGAGCTTATTTGTTTTTTAAATAAATTGTACAAGCAGTGAAGTACATATGGGTCAAAGTGAAATAATTTGTTTCATTTACTTACTCAATCATTTAATATAAATCAATTACGTTTTCATTTATTAATTAATTCATTTGCATTCATTCATTTAGTATTTCACTTATTTATTCATTCATCCGCTTATTTTCTTCTTATTAATTCTTTCTTTTACTCGCTCATTTATTTTTCTTCATACATTAATTGATTTATTCATTTAGTTATTCGTATTTTGTTTCATTATCTTTTCATTTAATCATTCAATGTTTTATTTACTGATTATCTTGATCACAAATATATTTTGTAATCGAATAGGAAACCTTTCATTAGAAAACTGTTTTTATTTTTCACTTTGCCCCATGGAAAAAAAAGTGAAATTGTGCCACTTTTTTTAAGACTTAAATTTACTGCCAAAAATAAAAAATACTGTTTCAACGTAAATTTTGTTACAAAATACAATGTTCTACTGTAATTTTAAAAACAAAATTCCGATTGGTTCATTTTGAAAATAACTAAGTCGTCTTAACCTTCACTTTGCTCCAGGTTCCCCTACTTCATCATTCTGTCCCAATAATACTGGCAGGTATATTTTTCAAAATAAATAAATAAATAAATAAATAAATAAAATAAATAAATGAATAAATGAATAATAGTAATAAATTAAAAAACATTAAAATATGTTTAATGAACGTAAAATTGACTTTTATATGCAAGACAGTGTTTTACAAAATGAATTAAGAAAAAGAGAAATGGCATTTTTATTTATTTATTTTTTTTTTGTGAAAAAATTGCCTTTCCAGCGTATTCGACTCTTTGAAAATGAAAAAAAAAAAAGACTAATTTTCACTTTAAGTACTTGATATCAAAACGTTTTACTTTCAGCACATTAAAAATGAACGTCGTAAATAAGGACCGACATGAGTTTTACTTTTCTCGCTCCTACCATTAACCAAAGTAAAACAATAAGAAAAGTATGAAAAAGAACTCGGTTGAAAACCACTCCAAGCAATGAAACTACTGACAGTTAAAATGATGGCAAAAGAGTTCAAACAAACCCACGTGATGTAATTTATTGAATCTTGGAAATAAGAGATGGGTCTGAAAGGATAATGGGGGATTAGAAATGAAACAGATAACAATAAATTTCGGATAATAATAGGTGGCAGACCGATACCTCAGGTTGTTATTTGCTGACGTGTTCTGGAAAATCGGTGGTGCCTTGTCTTAGGATTGTATATCATATTGTAACTTATCTTGTTCATCGATTAAAAATTTAGATTAAGGATGCTTATAAATTTCATTGGATTTCGATGGTGCTATTAATCACTACTTGCTTTACTGTATGTCACCTGGAATAATTTATATAAGTGTTAAAAATTTATGTAAACATGTTACGCTAAAATTTCTCTAATCAATCAATATGAAGGTACTCGTAACTCAAGTTAAAAGGCAAATTTTATTTTAGATTTGCCGCCGAAAACTTTTAGATAAAGCGGTCTTTCATTTTCGCTGTGCAATGTTGTGTATTACAATGTTATAATACAATTTGATTTCTGTTCTCTATTTCTACAACATAATAATTCTTCTCAACACATTGCATTCATCTAAAAAATAGTACGAAAAATGCAGTTTTAGCTACATGTTGATGACATATTCCGTTAGAAGTTAAAGAAGGAACTATACATGGTTTTGATTTGAAAATATATGTTTAAGTTTATAAAACGTAACTGTGTATTAATAAGAAAACATACAAGTCTTCATTCTGTTAGAGATAGGGAAGGGGTAAATAAGGCACATTCGGAAAGGTTTTTCTCCCTATTTTATGAGAAATACAATTTATTTCTCTCTTATTGTTGTATTCACAAAGAAAAAAAAATTGTATAAGAACATTTTATGATAATTTCGATGCATCGTTTTGTATTTGCTTTGGAAAAGCTTAAAAGTTAGGAAAAAAACGTAACACGGTTAGGAAAAAAACATACATAAATATTTACGTTAAATTACCTGAACGATATTTACTCTTATATCAACACGTTTGAATTCTTCAGGAAAAAAAGAGAATTTTTCCACCGAGAGGAAATTAGTCACAAATTTCAATTTTAGCGTCTCATACTAGGGTATTACTGACAGTAAAAAATATTGATATACCTTATAATTGTCTAAGTCATCAATGGTGCACTGCAAGATTGCTTCTCTTCCAACTGGAACTGTTATGTTTGATATTGGCTCTGCAAAGGAAGGGAGTTTGGCCAAATGTGCGACTGAGTGATCTGAAAACAATAGCAATGAAAGCAAAATGAAGCAACATCATATTAAAAGTATTGAATCATAATAGTTTATGCTTATCTGTTCAATTATCTACAGAAGTCATAAACATTGTATTAACATTGCTAGGTAATACAAAACATGTATTGATAAGGTGCTGG
The DNA here is from genome assembly GCF_026930045.1 of Uloborus diversus. NCBI lineage: Eukaryota > Metazoa > Arthropoda > Arachnida > Araneae > Uloboridae > Uloborus > Uloborus diversus. The sequence continues at coordinate 70,680,425 of NC_072732.1, read as the reverse complement.
GAAAACTTGGGAGGCTAAGTTTGTTTGAAGGAGAAGAGTTCAAATCATAATTGGTGTTTAACCCTATAGAAGTCGCGTTTCCTTTTGTTACGCTAGTTCTCGCGCTTCAGTCTTTTCCCCGCCGTAGCGATCAGTTAGATGAAAGGAGAATAAAGGAAGTGCCGGGGAGAAAATGACATCTGACTGGATGGCGCGCTATTGGTCTAAATGACCAACATACATTTCCAAAAGCTATGCAACCTTGAAATACCGAAAAAAAATATCAGAACTAAGTGTGTGGGCTGGGGAGAGTCTGACCTTCAGCTACACAGAAGGGCCCCATTATTAGAATAAGGGGTGGTAGGATAGAGCGAAATATCTGACAGCGGGCGGGGAATCGACCGAAGCGCGACTTCTCTAGGGTTAATAGAATGTATTACACATTCTTTGAGAATGGTTGGTGTAAGAAGATATTGAAGACATCAAGGATTGAATCTTTAAGGAAGTAAGATTAAATGACTAAAAAAATTCAATGTTGGGACACAATGACCGAAGTTTAAATGTGGCATGAGTTTAAATGTGGTAAAATTATAGTATAGAAATGGGAAAGTAATGATTATAACGTAAATAGTTCATTCTTGAAAAAACATAAATGGATTTTACTTTTATTAGTTTAAAAGCTTTATTTCACTCTAATACCATCAAAGCAATTCTTATATTTTTGAATCAAAGGGGAAATTTGAGAGGGATGAGATGGGGAGAACGGTGCAGAATGCTGAGAATGGTGCAACAGCATTTATTTCAAAATAAAACGCGAAAAACTATTTCTAGCTTGTCCTGTAGTTGTGGCGAGTTAGAATTAAATCAGAGGCTTAAGTCTAACCTGCCACTGAGGTAGATAAGTGTGAAGTAATTTGCCTTATTCTATTTCGGCATAAATGATATTGCCCTATTCCTTCTGCAGTCCCATTTCTTCCATTTTCTTAAACTTTTAGAACATAATTAACTAACATTAATACTATGCTGTTAAGCCTACCGAAACATGCGTGGGAAGCCATAAACTGTAGACATATACAAATAGCACAATTCTAAGTATATAATTTTAAATATAAGCAAAAATTTTGATTTATATCAGAGTTCAAAGGTAACTGATCTTCAACTAAGAAAATAATAATACTGCAAAAACATTTAATGGAAATCACGAACTTTGCGTTGAATATCTAAAATATATCTCCAGTTAATATTTACTTAGAATAATATAGACGACGTCTTCGAGTTATTTTAACCGGATAATAGGATTCCTAAAGAACGACCCATTCGAAAAAAAATTTGCAGCAGGTAGTTTTATAATTTTTTTTTTTTTTTTGATTAATGTTTGTACTAAATTTTTAACTGGAAGATATTTTCTAATTTTGAAAGACGTTACTTAAACTTCAGAATTTTGAAGTGGAACTAGGACGCACCACAAATTTAGGCATGTGTTTTACCGTAGAAAGTTTCACATTGTTGCTATCACAAAAGGAAATGATTTTAATGTTCCTTCACGAACTTTAGCTTCAACACGATATATTTCTGTAAGTATGAAAAATCGTAATTTCATTTGCTCCATAAAAGAAGTCACTTTATTCGTTAATTAGCAACAGCAAAATTTTTAGGTTACAATATTAAATACAAAGTAAGGGAACAAATGTTTTTAATGGCGGTGTATTGAAAAGAAAATTACAAAGTGTCAAAGAAAAACAGCTTTCCTTTGGTTTCTGAAACACTTTAACGCTGAATATCCAGATGCATTAATTAAAGAGTTGACTAATCAGTTTAATTAAATTTTCTATCATTCCCGAAAAGAAAAGTTGGATTACTAAAACAATACCTATCAATTATTATGCCTTTGTAATAACAACTAAGATGTCGTTTTCTCAAAGACTGGGGGAATTTAATTGATTTAGGAAAGTTTCCTTTCATTATACAGTGCCCAAAGAAAGATAAGTGAACTGTGAACTAAATTTTAGAATCACAATGCTGCGTTTCAGGGTTTAAGGATTAGGCCTCCGAAGTGAACAAAATGTGAAGATAAATTTTGAAGGAAGATTTATATTTGAATGAAATGAAAATATCCCTTGGCTCCACGAAAGTTTATAAAAATAGTACGATAGGATTTTTAAAAAAATTAATTCATGACAATGGTGATTTTTTAAACGATAATATAGTTAAGTTAATAAAGATGAGACAAAATTTCATTGAATTAACTTTTACTTTAGACACTTTTAAGTACACGAGCAAAAAAAAAAAAACATGGATCTTTATGGTTTAATAAAAGGTAACTTTTAGATATGTGAACAATGAAATTAATTTTATCTCGTTTGGCACATATTAGTAAATAATTTGCATGTATGCAATATTATCTTAAAAATGCATAAAAGGCAAACGGAAACATTTAATTGTTCGATATTCTTTTCAAGCCTTTCCTTTCGCCAAAATAAATTTTGGCAAACAAGCCTTCATATTAACAAAAGCTTTTATTCAAGTATTCTTGAACTTTAATTTTCTTCAAATGTTGTGACATGAATTAAAAAACAGTAACACTTTGATGCTTAATCTTTTGGTGGTTGATTAAATAATAACCGACATAAAAGTTATACATCCAATTGTAAAGTTAAAATTTAAAAACAATCTGACTAATATATCTACTTATAAATAATACTTTTCATTTTTTTTCTTATAAAATTGACAAAAAAATCATTTAAAGTATGTGTTGCCAATAAAGCAAGCTAAGTGACAATTAAATATTAATTTTTAATTTAAAGCTTTTGCTTTCGCCGTTAGAAATTTTGTCAAATAAGCCTTCTTTTTATCTAGAACTCTTATTCAAGTATTCTTTAACTTTAGTTTACTTTAAATGGTGTAATATTAAATAAAGTACATTAACAGTTAACTGCTTAAAATTTTGGTGGCTGATTGCATAATATCCACATAAAAGCTATATTTTCAACAATGAAGTTACAATTTAAAAACGATCTGTGACTAATATATGTGCTTAAAATTCATAAAATTCATTTTTTTCTGATAAAAATTGATATTAAAAACATTCAAAGTATGTCCAAAATACTAATTTAACTTTCCCTTAGTAATGCTACACAAAACTCTAAAGAGATTACATCCACGAAGCATTTTGTTTCCCCAAAAAAATACGAAAAAAAGTGAGAAACATATTGTTCATAATGCCAAGATAAAAACTATTTAATCCAATTGCTGCGCAAATAAAATGCTTTTACAGTGGAAAAATCTGTTACAGAAGATTACATCCCCTAATACTCTCAAACAATGCAAAATAAAATAAAATATTGAAAAACTTTTTTTAGTTCAGGAATTTAGTAAAGTACTTTAATCCCCGGCGTGCAAAAACGTATGAAATAAAACTTTTTCCTGATTCAGCAGCAATATTAAAAAGATTTAATCGCGGAGAGAAATATTTGCCAGCATTTTTCTTCTTCTGCCGATTCGATTATCGATTACGCTCCACGAATCATTAGTAAGCGGCAAAAATTTATTTCAATAGTTCATTCTTTTTTATCCGCTCCCCTTCACCGTTTGTTATTAATGTGCCCCGCTTTCTGAACATAATAGGACGATCACGATAGTGCGATCGAAAAAATACGAACTTCTGTTCTCTATTTTGATATATTTGTTTATTATATTTTTATTTTCTCAAAATTAAAAAAAAAATCGCTAATGTTATTTATTATTTTTATCCCCTTCAGCTTATCTCTTCGTGATGGGACCTTATCACGTTATTCTTCAAATCAGTTTTACCTATATGATCGATTAAAAACTTCAAATTCTTATGCAGATTTTCTGTCTGATTAATTATTTTACTAACGTTCTTGAAGACAAGTGACGGGCACTAAAGAAAAAAAAACGTCTTATTTCTTTCAGTAACATACTGAATATATGCTAATGAAACATATTCTCAAACCAGAGTGTATTTCTATCAGAGTTACTTCAAAAGGTATGTAGTAAAATACTTTGAGTACCAATCAATGATGGAGGATTTGAAACTGTATCAATATTTGTTTCAAAATAAAAAGACGACATGGCTAAATCTGCACATTGCAAGTTTTGAAGATTTTGATTTATAGTCGGATGCGTTATTTACTCAAGTTTTTACTGAAAATGGAGACTAAAAGTCGCCACTAACGGATACATTTTTTTTTTGGAGACTAAAAAATGTCAAGGCGGTCACCACAGCTGGCCAACCGAAACTGCCAGATTTTTTCCTTGGATATAAAGCGAAGCAAAATGACTCATTTTGTACGTTATATTTGAACGTTTTACGTTTCATTTGTGTGATGTCTTTATTACTTCTAATTTTAAAATCTTATTTTAAATGAAAATTGCATTTTTCTGGAAAAAAATGCAGTTACAATTAAATGAAGAAGTCTAAGATTATAAGTATATACATATTGTAACGTTGCATTGCAAAATAGTGTAGTGAATTATTTAAAAAATATTTTTGGAACATGGTTCGAAGTGGCCACCAACAGTAGGAAAGTGGCCACTAATCTTTCATGGGTTCACTGGCCACTGGCAACTATCAAGTGTTTCTTTTTTTTTTTTTTAGTCTGATGCATTAGTATTGCTTACATTAACTCATAATTGAATCGTTAACATGAATTTCATCACTGTGGTGCTAAAGTTTTACATAAAAGAATTTTCTTGAAACTAGCAAGTAAAACATTTTAACTTTATGGGCTGTACTACACTTAATTAAAACTTTCTCTCATTTTGTGTAAAAATGAATGTTTCTTCTTACTAATTTCGGTGCACTGCATTACCGTACTGAAGTCTGTCACATGGAAAACAGCAAACTATGATAAATCGGTGGACAAGTTTTTAAATGAACTTCGTATTTAAAATAATTTTCATTTCAAAATTTTCGAAAAAAATTTATTTTCCATGATGCGCATAATGAGAAGTAATTAATTTATTAATTACTTAAACGTGTTTCGGTACACGTTGTTTCATGAACTTTTCATTGTCTACTCTTCGAGTTTACCTGAAAAATGTCTTCATGATTCAATTTATTTAAGATACATTATATCATTTTTTTTAGATTTTTTAGCTATTTTAAATGTGAAGTATTTTTACAAGACCAGGTTAAGAGGCGAGCTCGAAGGGACATTTTCCCAGAAGGCAGCACGGGTAATATTGGCAAAACATCTGACACATTCATTTATTTTATATTTTATTGAAACGTACTTGATTAAAAAACAAATCAAAGATGTTAAATGCTACAAAAACAATTCTGTCTTCTCAAAATACATTTTCAAATGAAAATTATTTTCTAGAAACATTGAGTTTAGAAATCTGTAGTACTAAATAGATTTTTTTTAGTTATATGAAATGTACGGCAATGTTATACCTTTTTTAAAATTAGTTCAAAATTGTTTAATTCTGATGCATTAAGTACATTACGTACTTAATTATTTGTTAACTTGAGTTTATTTATTGCAAACAGCCCTTAATATCCGGCCGTTAAACATTGCCTGCATGTAGATGCCTGCATTTAACTAAGCAAACAAAAGAAAACGTATAAACGACTTAGTTATCGCTTTTCACCACCAATGCTTTAGGTAGCAACTAAGCTCTTCAATCGGATCAATGCCAGAAAATTTATTTTCACGCAGTTTGCAGCCTAAAGCCCATTTATCGGATTCACTCTAACGAGAGTAGTTAAGTAATTAAAATTAATTCTTCTTTTTAACGTATAATCGTGGGCCCAAACTTATGCAAGAAATTTTTCTTCTTAATTTGTCAATTACAAAAGCGCCATTTAAAGTGATGATGAAGCTTTAGTTTTCTTTTCTTCATTATCGGGAACAAAGAACGTCCATGCTATGCTTAATCGAATCGGACGTTTTATTCATTCCTTTTGATTTCTCAAACAGCATTTTCAGAAGGAAGAATAAAAAAAAACTTCTGCATTTTTTACAAGTAAGGCAATTTCGAAGTATATTTGAACAGTTTATTTCATATAATCATTTATTTTACATTCATAAGTTCCGGAAAGGTACATGCAGCCTCAAACAAACCTCTCACCATCAAAATTATATTTGTGCTTTTTGCTGAACATAAATTTTTATTTTTACATTTGCTTTTACCGGAGTGCCTAAGAAGGGGTCATATCATAGACTGCATCAATATACTTTCAGATGTTGTTTTATGCAATCGTAGCCACTTTTTTCGATTGGTTTTGTATGTTGGGAGAGCTCCAAAACACTTGAGGAGGATTCTTCATTGTAAATTCAATTATAAGAGCTCATTTATACTAACAAATGTTTTTTAAGATATCGTGCTATAAAGAAATATATTACTGATAATAAAAGACAAAAGGCAAAGTTGAACTGACATTTTTTTAAAAACTTTAAGAAGCCTTTGTAAGATATTCTAAATTAAATAAATTTTATAAAAAGTAAAAGCACGAGACATTGACTTTAAATAGAAAGAAACAGGCATTTTTTGTCCTTTTATAAGATATTTTTTTATTTTAAATATTTTACACGTTTTCAAAGAATATTTATCTACACAGCATTCCTTCAAATGCACTGCCAAAAAAATATTAAAGTAAATGTGTCATTAAAACTCGAATATTTTACATATGTAAAATTTGAGCTAAAAGCAATAAATAATGTCTTTTATTTCGACTGCCTAAAGCAATGTCAAACGGTAGTTTTAAATTTTATTTTGCGATTGTCCTTCTTCAAATAATGTCTAGGGTTGGACTACTCTTATATTCCCTTGTGAATAAGGAAACTACTTTCAGTTACTGGGGTTATAGAAATTGCATTCGAAAACTCATCATTTTTCTTAACTGGTTGTCTTTCAAAGTGTCCATTCGGAGGCAATTTGAAAAAGTCCGGGCTGAAATATCTTGCTGAACGAAATGAAAAATAGCTGAGGAAAACCGGATTTCTCAGAGGACATACTTGATAGAATTTCTGACGGATGGACTAAAATTGGATAGTTAAAAAGAGTTTCGGATGAAGTGATACAAGTCCTTGACCAATAAGTCAACTTTTTTAACGAAAAAGTTGCGTACTGAGAACTGCTTTTAAAAAGTAAATGTTTTTACCGGCAAGTGTCAGGGAAAAAATTGTTAATTCATTTTCAGAAATATAATTAAAATATATTTCCAATAATATATGATAAATACATCAAGCATTCCATCACGACGCAACGCTATGAGGGGTTGACTAAAAACGACGGATAAGTAATGAAGATGTAAAGAGGGATGTAAAGATAAAGTCTCCGTTATTTTAGGTCAAATTGACTTTTATGGCCAATAGAACAAGGAAAAATACCGAAAGTGATATTTTATTTCTTATTTACTTATTTATTTATTTATTTGTTTTAAGAAGTACTCCACAATTTTCTTTTCGTTACACTAAAACGGATTCCTACAGTAAAAATGTATAATTTAATGCAAATACAAAAAGTTGAAAAATTAATAGTTTTTTAAAGTGAAGAAAGTCAACTGAAATTTTTCAACTTAAATGATTTCCGTTCCAATCTCAAAAAAAGTTAACCAAAATGCGGGCAAATTATATATGTTAAAATTGTTTCATATCCTGTTCCATACTTAAGTACATTCTTCCGTAGGTGTTATTACTAACATTGGGGTTGTTTCCTTCAAATAAAGAAGTACTTTTCGTCACTGAAATTGATAGAATAAGCAAAAAAAAAAAAAAAAATGGACGCAGAAAATAATTTTATTTTCCCAAAAGTTATTTTTTAATTATTGTTTTGAATGTCCGATTTTTTAAACAAGGCGTGGTCTTGATGACGTCATAAATGATGATCTTTAGCGCCTCTTTCTACCACGTTTCCACGTTCAATAATCAAGAAGCGAATTAAAATTGCGCTCTAAGCTTGCTATCAACTAGGGATTGCAATACTGGTATATCGGTATACCGAATACCGGTATTTGAAGCTATTTTGAAATTTCGTAATACCGGTATTTGATTGGTTAGAAATCCTGTATTTTCGGTATTAGCTAAAAATAATAGTTTTTAATTGAAGAGTTTTCAATTTAACTAATAAGACATCTACTGTTATTTTAAATATAAATTTCTTTTTCGATGAAACAGTTCCAAAATCTATCGATATTAATTTTTATCCTGGATAACACAAATTTGGTTTCAAAAGCACGAATTTATAGTATATCAATGAATAAAAGTAGCGAAAAGATTACAAAATGATGTTTCATCACCAGATGGTGTGATGATACATGTTACTCGTGAGTTGTGATCCACGTTTTTATTTTATCCATTTCCTTGACTGGGCCTCAAGTGAAAACTAATTTTAAATGTAATTATGTATGTATTTGTACTATGAACAATTTATTCCATCATCAATTGCAGCAATTCTTTATGATATATATTTTTTAATATTCGTCTCAACTGTACTGAGTTTTGAGAAAAACTTTTTCTTGTTAGCATAACAAACAGTAATTCGTTGTCACCAGTATTAGCGTGCGGTTTTGTCTCGCTGTTCAGCTTTACCAAGAAAGATAATATTTATAATACTTTGAACATTTGCAAAGAGGCAAGGCACAATAAATTGGAACATATTTTCAGAAATTTACATAGTTGTAAGAAATTGAGATGATTCGAAGATGAAGGACTTCCAGGAAACTACAGGAGGTGTATTGGCCATTATTAACACTACCATCGATCTGCATGAATTCAGGAAGGGATATTTTCACCCACAGGAAATTGTTTCACTAAAATGAATCCAGGCTAGTAGCAGTTAAATAGGTGCATAACGTTTCTTGCTATTATTGATCTGTTATTATGATATTTGTTCCATTATTTTATATTTGTTCTTAAGTAAATGATGCACTTTTTGCACGAAACAATAAAATATGGCAACGAAACATTATGTTTTTAAATGTTCTTTGAAAAATTTCTGGTACAGGTATTCCGGTATCGCGTTAAAAAAATACTGAACACCGGTATTGTCTTTTTGGTCCGGTATTGCAATACCTATTATCAAGCATATCGTTGCCAGTACTCGTGAGTAAAGATGCGAATAAAACATTTTGCTCTGTAAATGGCAACATTGAATGGCATTTCATCATTTGTGATGTCATCGGCAGAAACGTAAACAATGAAAGCGCAACGATTTGAATATTGTTTTAAAAATATTAAACTTAAACAAATTATTTTAAAAAATGGTCAAATCTTATGTTGAAGAGCATGTTCTTTCAGGAAAAATACTTTTCAAATTTTGGAAACGACCCCATTGGATATATTGCATAATAAATTATTGTCAAAGAACCAGTTCAGTCAACATAAAAATTATAATATCACAGCATTATTATGCAACCTTACAAGCAGCCCGACTGACGCAAGAAAGAAAATAGCACCGTATTATTCCTCAGGTCAATCTTGCAGCTTGTAGTTTGGTATTATCGTGTTACAATACTACAAATTTTCTGTTGGCCAGAACTGCCTGCTCTATCAGTGATTCGTAAACTTGTTGCTAAACTGGGAGGTTTTACCACTTTCATCATTATCATCACCCTTAGTACTATCCGATTTTCATTTATTCAGATCCATGAGAAATTCCTTGAAAATACAAATACAAAAAAAAAACAAAAAAAAAAAAAAAAATATGTAAAGTCACCTAGAATTACACTTTTCTTTAAAAGACAACTTTAAAACAGGGGATTGAAACTCAACCTGGGGCACAGCTCATTAAATAATGAGCTGTGATAATTTATTTATTTATTTATTTTTACTGATATTTTTTTAAATTATTTTTTCCTGAAATATGTAGTTAATCTCGCGTAACATTTAAATAAGTAAAATTTAGATACAACTGATGATTAGGTTCTGTAAACATTATCGTAATACGTGTGAATGATCCTTCTTTTTTACATACTTAGGTCATGTTATTTTAAAGATTGATTTAACCATGGAATCACACTAAAAAATAAAACTTCATTTATTAATTGTGTGTGTGTGTGTGTGTGTGTGTTTTTTTTTTTTTTTTTTATTCCACATCTGGTGATTCCTATATTCAACTAGTACAAATATTCTTGAAAATTTCACCTGTCAAATTTTTCCAACAGCACAAATTAATAGTTTTTAAGCAATAAATTTTTGCATTTGCTTTTAGTAAGGAATATAGTTTCAATATCTAAGGATATTGCCTCGTTTAAAAATTATATTCATTTTTTTAATACTCTTTACAACATGAATGTATCTTAATGTCATATTTGTTATTGAAAAACACATTTTTTTGGTGATATATTGCAAATAAAATCGTTACAGCTTTCAGTGAGCATGTATTAGCGCAAAATATATCTTGCGACATACATCTTAGACGGAAGTAAGCACACATATGGGCTATTCACAATTAAACATGCACGCTCACTTAATGGCGGATCATGATTAATTCTATTTTTTTTACATATTTTGAAACTTAAACGTACTTTAAAATCTAGTTTATTCTTTTACCTTCTTTTTACCATGCTTCTCGCAAAGAATTTCGACTCATTTAACAGCAATTGCCGATTGGACAAACGAATCTAAAATTTCCCAACTAAAAAGTAGGTAATTAACATTAAAATTCTTCTTTATTATTTAGAAATCATTTCAAATGTCTAGACTAAATAATTTTGAGACTAGTGCAAAATAGTAAACATATAGAAAATTCAAACAGTATTAGATTATTAATTTAATTCGGAAATTAACACAAATCACTCGTGCTGCGCTAGAATAATTAAAGAACTGTCAAATACGAATGGGAATAACATCTTACCGATGCCCTTCCCATTTTTAATAACCAATCCTACTCTTATTTCTTTAGGCTTCGCAATAAGCAATTTTTGGTGTTTATTTTTACTTTAAAGACACCCTTCAAATGTTGTGCAATTGGAAAATTTGAGCGAAATTATTAAAATAAATATTTTGATATTAGCCATTAAATTATTATCAATGCCCCACTAACTAAAATGCAGCTTAACTATTTATTTAGTACAGTTATGTCTAGCAATCTTTATTTATTTCTAAAACATGTTTGTTTCATTACGGCAAATTCTTACATTATCTGTGAGTTGTATAAGTCTTTAAAATTATTTCAAACAAATTCGTGTTAATTATCCTGTCAGCACAGTTTAACTTATTGTTGAATATCGTAACAATTTACTTTTAACTATTTTCATTTACTTTTTTTTTCTTTTTCTTTTTTTTTTTAATCTTGCGCTGCAAAAAAATTGCTTAAAAAACAATAATACAACGGACTTAACAATCAGCTTAAACAAATTCGTGTCTGTTGCGTTTGCTAACATTGTCTCCCTTGCACGCACTGTTAGTAAAATATTTGACCATTTACGTTCTAAAACCCACCATGAGACTGAAATTATTTAATCCTAAAAAAAGAAGAAAAAAAAAAAAAACGGAAAGAGTAAAATTTTCCTGAAACCCAAAAATTCAGCTTGCAACTTAAACTCGTGAGAAATCCTATCGAATTCTTTTGTAAAGCTGGTACGACGTATTTTGCTCCCTCATGTATAAAGCGACGTGTGAAGAAAATTCGCTGACTGCTAAGCATATGCGCCAGCGTTGCCCGGGGCAATCGGATTTGACAAATTCTGCTGAGATCAAACGCGTCGGCCAATGTATAAAGCAATGCGCAAAAGATTCTTGCATTCCTCGGCAATATAAGTTACGACAAGCTCACACGACTGTGAACAGCGTGGAATATATCAAAGATTTAGAAGATTATTTTCTTATCGCCCACCGCTGAAAGCATTCTTAAATAAATAGTGCGATTTTCGGTAAGTTAATTCTTACTTCAAAGAAGAAAAGTGTTAGATATTATTTATTTATACAAGGTGAATGAAGTAATGATTTATTTTCTTCTGAAAGGAGTAAATAATAGGGTGTCACAAAGATAGAAATAATATATATAATTTGAAAAAATAAAAATATAATACACGCAAATTCAAGAATAAAAAAAGAAATTTAAAAGTTTAAAGCTTAGAATCTTTGACTATTGCAATTTTTTGAAATTTAAAGCAATAGTCTGCCGTGGTAAAAACTGCGAATGTTTCGTTTTTATATTACTTTATTATTATTATTTAATTTTTTTTGTTTTTGTTTTTGATTGTGTCTCATCAATTGCACGTTATTTTTATTGTAAAAGTTTGCTTATTTGGTTTCCGTTAAGAAAAGAGCGCGAAAAAAAGGAAACAAAAAAAAAAGAAAAAAAAACGTCAAACTCCAACATCTTCTAAATATTGAGAATCTGAAACTCGTTTATTGAAATATCTTGAAACTCGTTTCTGCAGATGCTTCCGTTTACCTGCGCACTGATGTAGTACGTTTAAACGTGAATAGGATTATTTTGTAAGTCATTCGAATGAACTATAATTGAATTGGTTTTTGGAAAAAACGTTGAGTTTCATTTTAAAAACTTATGAAAAACTTGATACAAACGAGCTGATGTGTGCATCACATGACTTCCATTTACTCCAATTTAATGTAATTTCCCCATTACGGGCAATTTTAATGTGATTCAATAGCTTACTCTCTAAATATTACCAACAGTGGCCAAATTGAAACAGATTCAAAAAAAAAAAAAAAAAATCGCCGAATTAGTCGTCAAGTTGGCGACAAAAACATGGCGACCAATAGACTGGCGATATATCGCCAAGTGTCCATCAAATTAGAATACCACTTGAGTTTACATCGAAAAACACCCGAATGCAACCAAAAGGGGAGGTGCACAACTAGACACCACTAAGAGTCTACGTACCAAATTTCAACTTTCTAGGACATTCCGTTCTTGAATTATACGACATACATCAGCACATACGCACATACATACATACGTACATACATACATCACGAGAGAATTCGTTGCAACTAACTCGGGAATCGTCATTATGGATATTTCGCTTATCTATACGTTCTTAGGCACTTATCCACGTGTGGTCGAGTGGGAAAAAAAACTCAATATTCATTTGAGGGTGAGTAAAATAGAAATTAAGGTCGATTTTTGAGTGAAATTTTTTTCGCGAATACAATGCTTCCTTTTTTGTAAAAGGAAGTAAAACTGATAGAAAAATCGGAAGGTTACAAATGCCATTTAAATCTTAATCTTTAACTTGAATTCGTATTCCTGAAAGATTGATAGGTTAGTCATTACAAAACTTGTTCAGATCATATAAGGGTCCTTTTGACAGGTTTGAATTAATTATTTGCCATCCAAGTAGTTTTTTGTTGTAGTTTTTTTCAGTAAAGCGATATTATAAATTTTCTCCTGTTTTCAGTTTAGGCAGACTTATTTTAGGTTTTCTCCTAGATATACCGAGATCACACGCATATAATTTAGTCAGTTTAAATGTCATTTCCCTCATTTTTTCAACTTTTGATACTTTTAAATTTTTAACATTTGTTTGTACTTTAGCAAGCAAAGGGACTAAAGCATTAAAGAGGAAGAAAAATTCTAATTAAAAATGTCCCTTTACATTTTGGTTTTACTTTGTGCCCGAAATTTTAAATAAACTTGTAGTCTTAGACATTTCAAATATCATTCATAATTGCTGAACGTCTACTGAAATATTTTAATGCAGAAGGGGAAGAGGGTGGGGATTTCTTCTTAAATGCATACAGTTTTATTGTTGGATTTTGTTTTCCAAAAGTATGTGACTTTGACAGGAAATCATAAAACATAATTTCTGCGGAATTTCTTGTGTTTTTCCAATCTAGTTGTACCGGACTGATATTTTTACTTACATATTTAAAAATAAGGAACTATTATTTATCATAATAACAAGTAACGTATTTCTAAAAAAATGCGTTCAAAAAATAATAATTTTTACATGAGGCGGGTGTGACATTACAGTCACACCTGTAACACGTAGAAATTATCCACACTAATCCGCTAGGACATTTTGATGTAAGATGAATTTTAACTAGTCGCCTCTTTTTCGCATTCGTACAGTTGAAATATCCGCTTATCTTTTGTAAAATAAGGCGCATGTACCATAAGCATTTTTTAAAGAATAAAAATCGCATTATAAGGTGTTTTTCTAGAGTATTTTTGTTTAACTTCCGAGAGCAAACAATTTGTTGAATTTAAGTTAATAAAACAGCATCACATTTGTATTAGTCTAATTTCATCTTTTTAATCCAAATGGGTTCGTCATGCAATACACATCTCTAAAGCGAAGCGTTTTTTTTTTTTTTTTTGAAGAAATTAAAAAAAAAAAGAATTTGAAATTTTGTAGTTGTTAATCTCTTGCACTTGATTATTCGGATAAAAAATGTGTAATAAAGAGATTCTCTAAAATATTTATCTGTTAAAAAATTTATCTGTATATCGCACCTGAAACAACTTATCTATAAAACTAAAACTAACTTTTAGAATGCTGGAAGCAAAACTGTAAAAATATAGTACAGTATAATTTCTTAAAGATAATTTTAGTACCAGTTAATTAAAACTACTATAGTTTGCATTCGTTCCCCTACACTACACTATGAAAATAGTAAAACTTAGCGGAAAAAATGCAAAATAAAATAACTGTATTTCGATCACAGCTCATTTGGTGTTAGTGGTTTAAGTTGAATTTTTCTATCTCATACAACGCGTTCCCTATACTACTCTACATGATTTTGAGCTTAAAATGATGAAATACATATGAAACTCTAATTCTCTCAACTGTCATGAAATAATGGCTCCAGGAAAATATAATATAAAAACATGCAATTGAGAGTACTAATTTTAGAAAAATATTTTTCTCTTAAGTCTTAGAATAAAATACAGCAAGCTTAGAAAAAGATATGATTTCCCAAAGCAGCATTTCATTGTGGCTAAAATTACACCCTGAGGAGCACATCAAGTTCTTGGACGACAATCTATTTCCTATTTTCGAAAAAAAAACAGGGAAAATAAGAGGTATAAATTGACGAAAAATCGATTACACAGGCTTTAAAATAGCTGTTTTGCATATAAATAGGGAAATTATTAATATTTTTCCTGTAACAATATTCTTTGCAATTAATATTTGTACGTCTGTATGAACACTATTGATAAATTTGGTGTTTGAAAGAAGTAAATAAAATGCGTTTATAATTGTTAGTGTTCAACGTATGCTTTTTTCGTTTAGTACTGATTTTTATTTATTTATGTATTTATTTTCTTGAAAAGTATTATTCACATTATTTACATTATCGCTATATTGCGTTGCTATACTTTGGTTAGCATTATTAATATTTATTGAATAATTATTTCACTTTACGGTGAATGCACAAAAGTGATAAGACGACCTCAAAGTGTGATTTAAATTAGAAACTTAATATTACGCTCCAAGAGTAAAAAATATTATATGCAGCCTATTTTGCATATAATAAAATGAAGAAAAATGTAACACTTCATAGTTATAATAGTACCTATAACGTCATTGAAAGCTGCATTAAAAAACACAACACCTTTATTTTCAACGTTACAGAGTGAGTCTACTTAATTTGAACAATACAACGTATAACAGCCAACTTAATTTGAACAACATAAATTCAGAAAAATAACACTGATCCAATATTCACATTTTAATAATAACTAAAAAAAAAAGATGAAGAAGAAGCTAAAAAGCGATATTTAATAAGAATAATCTAAACAAAATTTGTTCTTCATAGTAGTATATTTTTCTTTTCTTTTCTATCTAGTGATCAGGCCATACTACGAAACTTTAAAACTTGACAGCAAGCCAAGTTAAACAACATAATTTACTGATGACACAGTTACTGCACACTTTAAAATGATACGGTACTGGTTGCAATCCCTGCAATGTAATTGGTATAACGTATGTATTTCGTATTAAAAACATTTCTTTGAAATACGATGCTTGTCCTGCATATTATATTCGTGCTCAGATCTGATCCAGGTTTGTTCACATGTGCCCTCTGTAGGGCGCATCTGAGCAATTGAGAGTTCGAAAATACAAGAAAAAGTAATAAAATCTTTTTTTTTCTTTCATCTCAAAAATTTCCATGATATAAAGAAAAAAACAACGCGTTGATGTGTGAAACACATGATTTCCTTTTACACCAATTTAATGTTATTTCCACAATATTAGCAATTTTAGTGTGATTTAATAGTTAACTCTCTAAATATCACAAAAAGTGGCCAAATTAAACCCAGATTTAAAAGAAAAAGTCGTCCAAAAGAAAAGATCCGCCACATTATAACACCACTTGAATTTGCATTGAAATTAACAATGATTTCCCTCTTCCCCAAAAGGTGCAAAAGACCTCTTTTGAAACACCCGAATGCAACCAAAAGGGGAGGTGCACAACTAAACCTCACTAGAAGTCTACATACCGAATTTCAACTTCCTAGGACCTACCGTTCTTGAGTTATGCGACATACATACGCACATACGTACATACTCACATACATACTTACGTACAGACGTCACAAGAAAACTCGTTGTAATTAACTCAGGAATCATCAAAATGGATATTTCGGGCGTCTGTATGTTCTTAGGTATATATGCACGTGTGGTCGGGTCGAAAAAAAACTCAACATTCATTCGGGAGTGAGCAAAATGAAAATTAAGGTCGATTTTTGAGTGAACTTTTTTTCGCGAATACAAAATGTCCTTTTTGTAAAAGGAAGTAATAAAATCATTGACAGATTATTCCTCCCAAAAAATTGATAGTATTTTTTTGAAACAGGGGCAAATCTAACTTAGAAGCAATGGGAAGGCTTCTCAGATCCTAATCGCATCATTACGACGCAGCCGGTTAAGGCTTTCTCCAACTTTAGGTCTAAGGCGGAATTAACAAAAGAGGCCACACATTTCTGACTTTTGCGGCTAAGCGTTAAAATCAGTCAAAACATGTTCCTGCGGGATATTTTAGAAGTAATTGTACTTCCGTTGGCCAAAACACACTTCAGCAATGTATACTGGATTTTTCAACAAGACTTCGCATCAGCTTACAAGGCCAAAAACGTGTAAACGTGATGCGGAGCGCACTTTCTTGCTCTCCTGAGGTGATATCATCAGTAAAGTAGAGACCCTACTCGCTAGATCTCTATTCACTGTAAAAAAGAATGTGAGAACCTTAATAACTCCGTAAATATGGTGGTAGCATTCTGCACTTAGTGTAGCCGTATTACGGGGGCAAGCTTCCTTCAATGCAATGGAGTAACTTAATTGATAAAACTGGTGTAACATATGAGCGTTACACCGGTTTTATCAGTTAAATTACTGCAGTTACTATGGAAGCAGCTAAGCTGCCACCGCTTTAACGGAGTAAGATTACACATTTTTTTAGTGTTCTATTTATTAGTATATTACCTTTTTTGAACTATTCAGTCTTTTTTAAACCATCCAAAAGTTTGGACTTTCTAAAGTAATTTCTTCTGCGAGAAGGAGATAGACTAAGTTATGAAACTCGCGGCTCATGGCTGAGAACTTCAATAAGCGGATGGGCATCTACATCGCTGCAAGTAGCGACAATTTAGAAAACAGTTTATTGTAGAAGGTGTATTCTTAATATTATTTGTTATGTGTTGCTAGTTTATTCATTTTCAACAAAGTTACATTAAACATTTTTTGGCCTTTATTTTATTTAATTATCTTGTTTGTTTATTTATTTTTTGCTGTGTTCAGTAAAGAGTTGGCCAGAGTTTATCAAATTCCTACTATACATAATATTACAACCGACACTTCAATAAAAAAAATATTTTTTGTGAATACATTGAGTTTCAAAGTAAATGTAATTTTTAAACTAGGTAGGGTTACCCATTTTTTTTAATGCTGGAAAATGCTTTAATATTAATGAAAAGATTGGATTACATCAAAAATCGGGTAAACATTTTCTTTATGACTTTAATTTTCTTGTTTGCCATAATAACATTTCAATGTTAAAATACTATTGCAAACTGCTACTTTTTAAATTTTAAGAAGTTTTCGACTTTCACTATTGTATATGGATTGCTTAGTAAAAATAAGGGGCATCCTCACCGGTGCAAGAAAATAAATATTAATCCAAGGAAAGCATTATTTATCAACGTGAAGCGCGTATACATTTTCCATGTTCTTTGAAAATCCCATGTATTCATAGAAATAAAAAAAATGTTTCTATAGAAACAATTTGTTTATTTCTCATTATTTGTTATATTTCTCATTGAAAAAGAAATATTTATTGCTTTACCATAATCTTTTTTCAAGTCTTACATTTAAAATTTTATTGTAATTTTGTTTTTGAACTGTGCATTAATAAAACTTACCAGATTCATAAAACCACAAAGAATCAAATGAAAAATATTAAAAATTAAACTTTCTAACCGCAAAACGATATTTAAGGTCATAAAAAGCGTCAGTGGTTGTTAAAGAAAAGAAACGCAATTTATTATGCTGCGAAAACGGAAAGAACTGTCTAATAAAACAGAAGAGCAGATGAATACGAAACGCATCATTAAATTTCTCAGAGGGAGCAGATAAGGAGTGGAGTTTCTTTAAAAGAACTATCAGGTCTGCTTCTTAAAAACCAAACTTCAAAAAACACGGGGTTTTTATCTAGAATTATAGCTTCTCGTCTCCAAATTATTGAATAAATGAGATTGCTTCAGTGTTCTTCGTCACTGCGAATGGGGAGCCATGAATAATGTTTATGGATATGACTTCTTTGGGAATTCAAAATGAAAGGAAATACATCTGATGTTTCAAATGTTGTTTAGTTTCTATATGAACAGTTGGATCTTGCAAATATTGCCGTTTTTGTGCTACCATTGGTTTGTTTATTTATTTATTTATTTATTTTTTGGAGTCTTCAATTTATTGTTAGATCGCAAATGTAGCACAGATAGTCCAAATAAAACTCGTGTTAGTACTAGCTCAAAAGGTATTTCTTAATATTTTCAATGCGAATGTGAGTTTTTCTGTTTTCATGCTTTAACCTTCCTACGGTGTTAGGGTCTTTTTTGGCCCATTTCAAAATTGTTTCTTATATATTTAATGTAATTTTCGGAAATTTTCAAAAATATTTTTTTCTTTTTTTTGTTTTTATTGTCACTGTAAATAATCAGTTATGCAAAGATTTTTTAAAAAAAATAAATTTTAGTTTTTTTCCAGTAAAAATGGCAGCACGTATGTTGTGTGGATCATTTTTGACCCATGTCAAATTTTAATGAGTAAAAAGATAAAGTACACATTTTTTAATTAATATTGCTCTGACAACACATTCATGTTTGTGTACTAGTACTTTGAGCATTTTTAGTGCCCTAGCATCACAATAAATGTCGCTAGGGGTACTTTGCTGTTCTTAGTCTTGTTCGTTTCGGTAACCGAATTGAATCGAATTTTTCCCAGTTTTGTTTCGCAAACGTGTAACGCCGTTTTTCACGTGGTTGGAATCTTTACGTGTTAAGTTAGAAACTCCTCGATGGTTACGATATTTCATTTCATAGTCGCGGACTCACTAAAGAAAAAATCTAGGAATTGCTGCTTACACTGTCGGAAGAAGAATTAGTGTCAAAAATCTATGATCAAGATTATGAAGCGAAAGCATGAGGAATCGATGATCATGTTTCTGAAAGCGAACTATGACAGATGACGAATGTTACCAATCAACGAGGCAGACGATAAGTCTTGTTAAACCGTAACAGGGGAGGTGAAAAAGTAGGACGTAACAGGGGACGTGAGGTCTCAGAGACCGCTCTATTTAAAAATTTCTTAGAAACCGTGTATATAAGATACATTTCTGTAATTTGTGTTAGATGTTCTTTGAACTTTCATTAGCACGGGAAAAAATATTTTTGAAGTTTGAATCGAAATTCACCTTTTCCGAGGACATTTTGTTAGAGTCTTACGTTTTTTCTAGAAAAATCACATGCTGCAGTAAACAACGTACTACTCGCAATAAAAATGAACCTGTTATTTATTAATGATTTTATTTTAAATATTAAATACATAAAGAACATTTTATCATCAGAAAATTGATTATATCACCTTACTGGAAAATTTTGACATCACCTAAACTATTAGTATTTCGCGTGGTATTTCCAGAAATAATTAAGCTCTCATTGCCCCTTTAACATTCACTACGTACCTTTTAAGAACACTTTAAACAAATAGCAACCTTATTTCGAACAGTTTACATCTCTTCCGCATAACGCGGATCAAATAAATAAATCCATATTCGCGGTGCAAACGTTAAAAGCCGTGTCTACTACTGCCAAAAGTTGTAACACTGAAATGGAGGTGAGGTCTCACAGACCGCTGCTAAAAAATGCAATAAAATTTAAACCCAGGGTTGCCAACTCCTAAAAATGTTTTCCCCTAAATTCATCTCATAAAACCTCTAAATGCAATTGGATAAATTCATATGTCGTCAGAAAGTCACGTGATCCTCTAAATGTGACGTCACATATTTGATTAAAAGGTCACGTGACCGTTGCTATTTTTCATTGCTGAGTGGAGTAAAGGTATTTTTATCATTTTTATGTCATTTCTAATCAAAACCAATGGTTACAAAGGCTCGAAAAGAAAATGTAAGTAAAAAAAAAATATAAAACAATCGAAAAATAGCATTTTCATAGGTAAAAGAAAACCATTTTTACCTAATAAAACCCTAAAATAAAAACCACTAAATTTACCCCTAAAAATTTTTTCCACCCAAAAAAATCCCATTCTAAAATTTTCCCCCTAAATTTAGGGGGAAAACCCCTATGTTGGCCACCCTGTTTAAACCAGATATACGTTCCAAAAGATACTGATAAGCAAGGGGGGTGTTCAAGGTCACAAAACAAAAAGCTATTGGGAAAAACCATTCAATTGGACTGAAAATGAAGTAGGGGTGGTGGGATAAATTTTTGAGCGACCTGTGAGACCTCACCTCCACTGTTGCGAGTTAACAAAGATGATGAGAACATGACTCCACGCCCACGAAGTTCAGCGCATCAAAAAATGACAACGAATATTCTGCGGTTATGGTGTTTTTTCCTCGAACTATTGTAAAAATTATACTAGAAAATAGTAACATAGAAGGAAATACAATGTTCGGTAGCAGTTTCAAGAATTTGAAGCGCACTGACCTAATCACACAAGGAATTTTATATAGATTTTTAACTGGACTGCGAACGTAACAGAAAAGGGGAAAGATTATAAATTTAGTGGTCGTTAAAAACATTCTCACATGAGTGCCAGATATACAATTAAACGTCTTAGATTGACAAGGAATAAACCACCTAAAAGTACAGAAAATAATCAAATTACGTTCTACAATATTCAACAAATCTGAATTACACACTGTCACAAAAATATAGACACACGCATAAAATAAAATTCAACGTAAAAATAAGAATGAGTTTATTTTTATTCTTATGTGCATAACAATAAACAGTAAGTAAAAAACAAGGTTAGTTTACTAGAATAAAATACCATGTGTGTGAATTTCTTCGAAAAAACAGAAAATAAGGTGTCCTATTATTAGAAGATACTTTTGAATTTACCAGATATGTTTATGATTAGGAAACACATGTACAAATATTAATAGGAACTAGTGTTTCCATTATTTCTAATTACTTCAAAACATTGGGTTTTCCATCAAAAGTATGACGTTTGTATTACCTATTCAGAGAGAGTGATACATACCATTCTTACTCTATACCTGCTTTGAGATCCTGGGTTGATATTATTTATGTTGAAGCACGGGGAATCATATTTGTCTGAAGCCTGGTCTGGCTGAAATGCAAATCTTGTATTGGACACAAATGGCCCTCTAATATTTGCTGTCATAAAAATTCATTTTCAAGCTAAATATTGCGAAAAAAAAAGTTTGACGATTGTACCAAAACCAATACAAACTACATTTTGAAAGGGCAACTAAATTGATAGTTTATGGGGTAAAATGGCTGTCAACAATAAACAATATGTAGGCGCGACATAAAATGGAACTTCGATGAACCCGCTGAATATTCATTTTATTGCTATGATTTAAGAAAACAAACGAAGATATTTTTCTAATGTCTAACGAATTCTTATAGCTGTGGATTCAACAGACAAACATTTTTGGCACTTCATAGCATGTAAACGAACTGCCACGACTATAAGCACGCACACTTTAGTGTCATTCCAGATCAACTTGGGGACGACTCAAATGTATTGCATTATTTTAGTTCAGAGCTCTGTGAGTGCTTTTCTCCTTTCCCATTTTATTTATGCAGCAAATGACCATAATTCTAGATAAAACTATTACATCGACCATATGTTTCAAGTCATTATGGTTATCTTTCTGTTAATCATGAACTATAAATTATCCATTAGTCTGGTTTCAATAGTTTGCTTTGAATATAAGCAGCGCGTTCCTGAAAATAAAATTATTTTCTGAATTTTTAAAAATGTTCACCGATTCTTCAAGTGTCTCTCTTAACATTCCGCTGTGCAAAACGGGGTCACCTATGCCGCGTGTTGAACATCCTTGCTTTAATGTTCAGCATTCGGTGATGGCAGACCATCAACTCAGTTGCTAAAAGCGTAATGTTAATAAAAGGGTATTACTTTTAAACAATATTTAATCTTTCGGCTCTTCGTATTCATATGGTAGCAAAAACATCAGTTAATTTCAAATCCAAATGCGGTTTTACTGCGCATGGAAAAATGACTGAATCAACCAATGTATTCAAATTCCATGTGTTTCTAAATCCAATTAAAAAGTTCTATAACGAATACAAAAAAAATAATAATAAATACAATTTATATTGCATATTGAATGTTTTTAATGACTTTTTAATGAATGTGATTATGATAATTATTTGTTAATTCTCACATAAACGAGTCGAATATGAATATTTAACAATCGTTTATTTTTACTAATGAATTAAATTTGATTATTTGGTGTTTTCCTTTTTTTAAGTAACACATTCGTTTATTCGTCTTTTTTTTTTTGGGAGGGGGATAAAATTTATTGTTGACACTAGCAAGACACAAGTTATTATGCAGCTTGATGATTTTGTTGTTTCAGGGAGGAGGTTCTATTTTATTAAAAAAAAAATTACAGCAACTAAAGCTCCGGTACCAGATAATACATATTTATCCAAAAATTTTAGTAGAATGTGCAGAGGAATTAGTGGATGTTTTTTTAAATATTTTCAATGCTTCTTATAGCACAGGGACAGTGTTAGAGGACTGGAAACTGGCTAACATTACACCGCTCTTCAAGAAAGGGTCTAAAGGTAGTTCTGGGAATTATAGACCTGTAAGTTTGACTACAGTGGTTTGTAAGATTTTCGAAACTTTGATCAAAATTAATGTTAAGAATTTCTTACGGACAAATAGTCTGTTGTCTTCTTTGCAGTATGGGTTCAGGAAAGGTGAATCGTGTGTTACTATTTTTTTGCATTTCTACGACAAGGCTACTTTGGCATTAGATAACAAAATGTGTGTAGATGTTGTTTATATTGATTTTCAAAAAGGTTTTTGATAAGGTACCACATGTTGCTCTTCTCAGCAACTTAGCTGATATAGGAATAGGAAGAAAAACTTTACTTTAAGTTAGAAATTGGCTGACTGGATGGAAACAAAGAGTAGTTGTGAAGGGAAATCATTCTAAATGGAGTGATATTTTAAGCGGGGCTGCTCAGGGTTTTGTTTTATGGCTTCTCTTGTTCATTATTTTTATGAATGACATCAATGAGAATATTTCTGGAAGCATGAATTGTTTTGCTGATGATGTAAAAGGTGTTGGTATTGTAGAAAATGAGGAACAGGTAAAACAGCTTCAAGAGGATTTAGATTATATTACTAAGTGGGCGGATAAGTGGGGTATGGAGTTAATGTAGGGATATGTCAAGTGCTACACTTAGGTCATGGAAATAAGCGTACGAGTTATCGTTTACAGGGTTCAATCATTAGTCAGGCAGAAAATGTTATTGACCTTGGTATCTTAATAAATCAGGACTTCAAGTTTAGTCAACAGTGCAGCATTGCAAGTAACAAAGCTAACAGAATGCTTGGGTTGATCAATAGACCTATTTCAAACAAATCTAAGAAGGTTCTTCTGCCTTTATATATGAGTTTAGTAAGACCTCATTTTCAGTATGCTGTGCAGTTTTGGTCACCTTATCTGAGGAAAGATATTTGTGTATTGGAAAGGGTTCAAAGAAGGGTAACTAGACTAGTAAGGGGACTTTTAGATTTATATATGATACCAGACTTAATAGGCTTTTTATGTATGGCCTGGAGCAAAGGAGGATCAGAGATAACTTTATTCAGCTGTTTAAATTTATCAAAATGAATGATGTTAATACATTAAATTTTTGCGCCGAGAGCAGGACGAGGGGTCATTGTTTTAAGCTATTCAAATCTCATGCTAACCTGGAAATAAGGAAAAACTACTACTTTAGTAGGGTTGTGGGCACTTGGAATGGCCTACCGGAAGAGGTGGTAATGAGCAAGGGGGTGGATAGCTTTAAGAGGGTCATTGATCTTCATTGGGGACTAATAAATTCACTAGGACCAGCCTAGCTGGGCCAAGAGCCTGTTGCTGGTCGTCACATTTGTATTTGTATTGCAATCCTCTTTTGTGAATATGGTTTCTATTTTTTACTGTAAGTACATATGGTTTTGTTTTAAGAAATTTTTAAATGGTACATGTTACAGCATCAAGAAAATTAAGTTTTGTGCGCTTGTGATGGCTTTGGATTCAACTAAATTTCTAAAGAAATTCTCTTAGCCGATTAGATCTTGCAGCTTTTTATCGAAATATTATCTTCAACTAACTGCTTCCAAAGGTTTCTCAATTCCATTGTAAAAAAAAAAAAAAAAAAACTCTTAAAGATTTGTTCCTCCACAACTATGTTCTAAATTTTGGAACTACGTAAAATAAACCAATTTTAATAAAGAAAATTAGAGCACTTTCGGCAATGTATTCAAAACAAGTTTTAAATGCGTGTATTTTGACTCAGTATGCAATTTAGAAACAACGGAGGACACATTTTAAATTTTAATGATATTTTTGTGTGTACATAAGCTGACATTGTGCAGTTTATTTAAATTATTTTTAAGTAGCATTTTTGGAAGTTTTGTGAAAATATTTTTATGCAGATCTAAACAACATTTAACAAGCAAAAGCGTCGGGAAATTGCTCGTTGTAAATGAAAAATCGAACCGTTGCCGGATTCAGATCTTTATATTTGCATATAAATAGCATTTGAAGGAGACAAACATGTTTTTGCGATAGTAGGCTTTACAATATTAAAATTGTTTTCAGAAAAGGAAAATAAACAAACTTAATGGAAAGAAAAGACCACCCGAATAGTAAGATGAAGAATATTTGAATTACGGAAACAATGTTCTTACAGCAGCGGAAAGGTTCAATCGTAAGGGTTCACAATTTGTCTAAAAAAACAATTAAAACTTAAAGCATATGTTCTTTTACGTTCAAAAAGATATAAGTTTATTGGATATGTATGCGTGCATTTATGTGAGGAATAATTTTTTAATATTTTATTTTGAAAGGTCAGAATGCAATAATTTTACTTCTTTGTATTTAGGCTTTTTGCTATTTTGAATATTATTGCTATTTCAAAGAAATAACTACACTTGGAATTGTTTCTTCTTTACTTATTTTTATTCTGGTTTTACTGTTGAATGTATTTTTTCGCAAGCAAGTAAGCTTAGTATATTTCATACATTTCTGTATTTTTTTTTACTTTATTTTTTCCTCTTTTAATGGCCCGATAGATTAAAAGTCTAAAGAAAAGAACATTCATATTCAAATACGTATACAAACTGAAATACATTAAAATAAGTGTGCAAACTTACACATATATAAATACACACATATGTGTACCAAATTTTGTTATATTTTCGTTGCTATACGTTTAACATCTTAGAGGAATCACAAAAAATGGTGCACATTACTACACAGATTTTTCAAGAAAGGTCACTGAGGTTTAAGCACATATTAAACATATTAAGGCAAGTGAATTCACCTCGAATTGTTTTCTTTCAACCTTGCTCCTCCCATAGGTAATCTTAAACGCAATTTCTTTGTTGAGAATCCCCGAGAAGTAAATAAATAATTTATGCGTATAGGTAATTATATGGTAATTTTATATTTTAAATTGCCAGAACATTTAAATTACGAATCTTTAAGTTGAAAGCAATCAACCATTACTGAATATACCTTGCCTCGCGTTCAATCTTCGAGTTGAACCGAACCATTGTTTCTGTCACTCGTCTGGTCCGCTAATTCTATATTAGCTAGCAGTTTGTTTCGCACTCTTGGCTTCCTTAAGAGGTTTTCCATCTCCAGCTCAGTCACTTTCCTATGCCGGGCTGATGAGTGCTAATAATCACGAAACTGCAGTCCTCGGCTGGAAATGACTGAGCTGGCGGTGTTTTTCACGCATTACTGAATCGTCAGTTTTTAGAACTTTCTTGAACTACTGCGGGAGTTTAATAATGTATGTGGACCTAACATTATGCATTTCATTTGCTTTTCTCCAAACGTCAACGACGGAATAGCAATATAAATATACCAAGGGACTACCGCTCCCTACTCGCTAACGCTCGCCAACCTCCGGAACTGCGCACGCAGTTCCTTCGGATCACTTCGCAATCCTAACTCGTTACACCGGCTCACGTTCACTAAAATATTAGTCTAGCTTTTTTGAATTGAAAATCGTGTAGTTTTCATTTTTCTTTTTTTAAATGTTTAATGAATCTTATGAGAAACACCTTTGATTTTCGTAACAGTTAAAAGCTACAGTTACTTTTACATGCATCTCGTGCATTACAGATTATTATGAAGCATAAAGGAGCTTCATCATTTTTGAGGGACATTTCCAAGGACAAACTTTTTACTAAAATTGAAACCATAAACGTACCTTGAAATACCATTGTGACATCATTTTGTGTGTTTATCATACTGGAGTTCAACTATTTTCACCCCTATAGCCAAATGACGACGAACGCCTAGACACTTGATTGAGATTTGGAAGTCGAATGACAAAGGACACTGTGACGCTTGATCGATATTGTAAAAAAAAAAAAAAAAACTGGTCGTTACCAACGGAAAGAAACAAGTAAAGGTTCATTTTGGTCCACTCATAAGCGATTTATATAATAGATGTTATGTGTTTTTAACATTTTTCAAAGTAAAACTCTCTAAATAATTTAGTTACGTACTTGTGTTTAAAAATGAATACGATAACGAAGTAAGGATCTTATCGCTTATACACGGACATAGTTAGCTTGTGTGTAGACGTATTGGAAATTACTAATTATTTGTACATTTTAGATTTTAAATTTTTAGCCTAACCAAGGACGATTTCTGATAATGGTTAGCCATTAAGTACATTTCATCAATATTTCTCACTGCCCAGTTGGTATCTTCTTACTAATGAATGGTTTTTAATGACAATACAGTAAATTTGTGTGACAATAAAAATTTCCGGAAATTTTGAAGCTGTATAAAAAAAAGTCGTTTATGTACCGGTTTTGTTTCCAGAAAAAAAAATGGAAAAAGTGAAAAAATTGATTTTTTTAATATAAAAATTAAAGTTTCTTAATAGTTCTGTGTTTCTTGGAACATATAAAGGGTTTAGCATTAATAAATATATGCAATTCACGCATCTTCTTTTTCTGCTTGACAGAAATACACGTAAAAATAAAGTTAATAAGAAAAAAAAACCTTTTTGTTTTATAACTGAGAGCTTTCTTGATCAAACACCAGAAACAAGTCAAGTCGTCGTTCAACCAATAATATTAGGTAAAGTGTTTCTAATCATAACAATGAAATTTTCTCTTTTAGATTGCCTTGAAACTTGAAATAATAATTGTAATTTTTGACTTTCAAACATGATTAATATTGTTTGAAAGAAAAATAAGTATGATTTCCCTTCCTTCAATGTAACTTTACTGTCTGCAAATGAAAGCTATTGAGTTTTGATTTTTTCCAATCCAGTCTAATTCCAAATCAAAACTAAATTGGTTTTTCTTTTTTCTTCCCAACAGAAACCCAAAACTAAAACTGCGTAATGGTTTCTGAAGGTGAACCAAAACTTAAACTAGAGTTTCAGTTTATTTATACGGCCGTGCTAAGCAAAGCAGTAAGAATAGTCATACCTGTACTTTTAAACAAAACTGAGTTATTATTAACAAAATTTTCTCTGTTTCGTATTTTACTTAATAAATAAATTCTTTTAGAGTTATTTGATCAGAAACTACTTTTTACAAAAATTCTGAAAGAAAGAAAGATATCTGAATCAAATATATAGAAGAGCCAAACTTTAAATAACAATATATCAGCTTAAGCTCAATTGCAGATTCCACTTTTGTGCCGAGCATGGCAGTATACAGGTTGTAGCACGGCAATTGGTAGCGTTACAAAAATCATTTTGATCATTAATCGTTCAGAGCCGATTAATCTTCGGATTATCAACAGCCGATTAATCGGTAATCGGCCTTTGCTTGTCCAAGAAAGGAGTCGTTCGTAAGATGGGAATTTGTGACCGGTAAGTGCGACTAAGGGCATAAACAGCTCAAACAGAAGTTTTAAGAGTTCCAAAAGTTCAGGGATTCGTATGTCTTAGAAGATGACAGAAACGTTTGAGACGGGCCGCAAGTCCACGATGGAAAGACACCCCATACTTTCCCTGATTTACCGTTCAACCAACTCATAACCCCCAGAATAATAGGATTTGGTCAGTAGACATTCCAAGCACCTTAGAAAATGTTAAACGACGCCAAAATCTGAAGTCGGGCATTGTCTATTATGGAATCAGCACAAGCGACTAAAAATCTCTGGTTTTTTGTTAATGAGTTCTATGAAATTAATCAAAAAGTGTATCAGAAGGACATTTTAGGAGCTGTTGTATATCTGTGGACCTAAGAGCACTTTAGCACAACAATGTAGGGTGGACGTTTCAATTTGACTCCATACCTTTTCATACGGCCAAAAAGACAAGAGTGGTGGAAGGCACACTGTGTTTGACATTATATCAGTGGGCGCTCTACTCACTAGACCTCAATCCCATTTATTACACTGTATGGTCTGCTTTAGCGTCGAAGGTATGCCGTAAACTACACATAAGTTTGAACTCTCTAAACAAATTGTTTTATAGGGAATAGGATTGATTAAAGGACTTGTGAACCTTGAATGAAAATTTCAGCACCTCTGTATTACTTCCAAAAAACGGTGAATTTAAAACTAATTAATTTATTGATTGCTAAAGATCTTCTCATATCATTATTTTTTGTGTTTTGTTAATTATTTTTTTTTAAAATAAAGTTGCATGGAAAATTGATTGCCCGGGCTTTTTTTTTATTTTATTTTTTTTTATTTGCCGTTTGCATATTTGGTTCGCACAGTCAGCCGTGTGCAGGTAAAGGGCAGTAACAGCAAATTTTTCATTTTTCATATTTTTGCATTTTTGTCATCTATTGTAAGTTGGCTTTATTGTACAAACTCGTTTATTTGATTTCCGCTGAAAAAAAGGCGAGAAAAAGACTTCTAATTCCAACATTTCCCTATTGTTAGTATTAAATCCCAAACGCGCTTCTTCAAATGTCTCGAAGACTCATTTCTGCAGATACTGCCGTTTACCTGCACACGGCAGCATATTTCTGTGATTATAGTTATGCTTGTTTGTTTTATGAAGGAGGATAATAAGCTCTTCATTGCGCATATTGGTTTACATTTTTTCGCTAACAGTATTGAATTTTTTTTTTTAATCTCTATGCAAGTTATATTATGATGCAACAACTTGCATTATCAAAGTTAGACAATATTTTAACATCCAAAGAGAGGGTGCAGGGAGTAAATTGCATTAGAATTCAAGTATGAAAAATTTCTAATCACTTTTTGCAGAAAATTGCAACTAAAACTTCCTGAAAAGTTGAAAAAAAAAAAAGATTTTTTCCGATTTTTCCGAATTAGAAATAAACTCCTTCGAAAAAAAAACAATTTTTTCCGAAGTTATCCGATTTTTTTCTACTGTTTTTATCTCTAGTGACAAGCAATGCTAGCTCTTTTTCTTTGACAGTTATTGTAATTTCTTCTTAAACTTGTTTTGTTTTTCTTTTAATATTTAAGATTATTGAAAATATTTATCTGAAAAGTTTCATGCGAGTGCTTTTGCATGGGTAGAAAAAAAAAGTATTGTTATTCATTTCCTTCTGCAAAAAAATAATTTCTTTCTGTCAGGCCGCGTTTAGAAGCAATACTAAGATCTTTGAAAATGTTTTCCCATCCATTTAAAATTATTTGTATGAACAGAATTCTCAATATGGAATAAAGTAGTAAACAGCAAAAGGGCAAGGACAAAAAATAAAACTTCCTGCACTTTGCGAAAAGTGCAGATCAAAACTTCATCCCTTGATAGCCGTAACTGTTGACATTCTAGCCTTTATAGTACATCTCATGGGCTGCAAAAGTGCCTTAGTAGAGTTATGTTCCTCCTGGGCACAATATCTTATCTTATCGATCCATTTGACCAATGGTTTCAAACTCTGCTCAAGAAAATATGACGTAGTCGGTTTTTAGATTTCAGCTGCAAGAAAATGAAACGAAAGTTGCCACTTGAGAAATTACTTGATGTAAAAAGACAATTACATTTTTTATTTACTACGGTTTTATGAGGCGCAATTATGTCTCTTGGAATTTTATGATCGTCATTGTAGGAAGAAACTTATGTTATTTCTCAAAATTCTTCATCGTCTATAAGTGATAACAGTTTTTATAGCATATTCTACGATTATATGACTTAGTTTCCATAAAAATGAAGGGGCAGGGGAGAGGACGTCTCGCTGAAATTTTCATCAGAGCTTAAGGAGGTGCTGTAGTTTTGAACGAAAAACCTTTTTTACATACAATGGCATACTTAATGTATGTATGGGTTTTAGCATTAAAACAATAAAACAGTACATCAAAACAGTTTTAAATAAATAGAGGCATAGTAAACTGCTCCTGTTAGAATGGTTTTGGTGCGAGTTAAAAGTAAAAATCAGTTACAGAGCAATTACAGAGAAACTGAATTTGAAAATAAGTAGTTAACGCATGTAGAGACTTCTTACAGTGACGGTAATTATAGATTTTGCATGATTACTTTACTCTAAGCATACATGTTAGGGTAACAAGATCTAAGAATCTTAAAATTATTATTTTTTACACAACGCAATTTACAATTATGTTATTTACAATTAAACTACAGTGGTAGACAAAATTATAGACTCATTTTTTTTTATTTGAAAAAATAAAATTGAAAAAAAAAATCAATATTTAGAATATTTTAAAAATTAACATTGCATTAAATCTAGCCATCAGTGTAAACTACTAACTTTTAAAAACGATTTGGGCCATCATTTTTTTTGAATTACCTCGAATATGCGGCTAGGCATAGATTTCACAAGAGTTTCCAACAGCTGCAGTGGCATATGGTTACATGCTGAAAGTATTGCCCTTTTTAATTCCTCTGTGGTTTGGTACTTGTGCCCATCATGATAAACTTTGCGAACCATGGTTCCCCAAAGATTTTGAATCGGAATAAGATCTGGACTACGAGCCGGCCATTTGATAACTGATACCCCAGCGCTTGAACCATTCTTTTGTACATTTCGCTGTGTGTACACTCGCGTTATCTTTGCTAAAATAACCAGTTACCTACAGGAATCAGATGAGCAAAAGGTAAGAGATGATCTTCCAGTATTAATTGGTAATCTTCAGCGTTCTGTCTTCCAGTGAAAAACGCCAATCCTGCTTTACCATGCTGAGAGAAACCAGCCCAAACCATTACAGAACCTCCACCAAAGTTTCGGCTAAATATGTGTTGTTCTTTTTTTCTAATGTCATGTCACTAGTATCTTAAGCCTTCTGGATCATTCAAGTTGAATTTTTTTCATCGGAGCAAACAACTGAATTCCACATTTTTTTCCAAGACATATGCAAATTGAAATCTTTCAGTAATATGCCGAACCACCAGCTTTGGCTGTGTTTTCATTTTTCTCCACTTCATATTCTGAGTTTGTTGTAGAACTCTTCTAACTGTCCTAGAGCTCACCTTGAGTTTTAAAGTCTTCAGAATTTTGCTGGAAGAAGCTCCAGTGTTTGATGCTGTGCGTAAAATATATCTTCAATCTCTCTCAGTTTTGAATGCCTCCTCGTCCTTTTTCTTTTTCCATAACTTGGCGGATCCTTCGGTAAATTTTTTACTGCTCCTTGGGAGCATTTAACTACATAGGCAATTTGGCGCTGGGTTTTACCAGCATCTCTGTAGGCCACAATTTTTCCTACTTGTTGCTCTGTAAGTTTTAAACCTTGAGGCATTTCAAAACTCTAAAAATAAAATTCTACCAAACTTCTTAGATTCTTACTTTTGAGTTGATACTTTTGTCCAGGTTTCATGTGTTTTTTCGCTACTCAGAGCTCGAATACGCTACCTTGCGGTGATTAACAGTACTAAAGAAAAAGGTAAAACATTCCGTTCCACGTGTTTTCTTTGGAGAAAATTACAGGCTTCAGTGAGTTAATGGTGTAATGTAATTTCAGAGGAATCGAAAAGAAAATTTCCCACAAGCTAGACGAAATATTACTGTCATTCATTAAGCTTCAAAGCAAGTTATAAATTACGGCATCTGTTTACTTTACCTTTTTCATCCGCCATTGGACAGTGGCTGAAGCGCCCCTATAGCTTATTGGAGTTGCGAATTAAGAAATTAAAGTTGAGAATTTTTTTATTTAATTTTTTTTTTTATTTTATGAAGTTTATGAGTTATACTGAATTTAGGACTATTTAGTCAGTTATTTATCAATAAAATAATTATTAAAATAACCAAGTTAAATTATGATTGAAAAAATGGAAAAAAAATGAGTTTATAATTTTTTCCAGCGGTGCATTTATATGTTTCTCATTAATTTCCAAAAACAAAACTTTTAGCAATCACTGTAGGCAACATTTATTCATTCTATGGCGTTAAATTAACATTTTCGAACGAAACTTTCTCGTAATCCTGGATTTTTTACCTTTGAGTTTATACTTTTGTCCAGGTTTCACGTAATGATAAAATATTAAATTTGCTAATTTTCTAATTTCATGAATTTTTTAATTTAATTGATAAGATGTAATAATTTTAGAACTATTTCTTCATCAATTCATATTCACTTCAATGAAAAAAATTTAAACTGAGTCTTGTTATAAGTGAAACAAAAGAAAAAAACATTGAGTCTATAATTTTGACCACCACTGTACAAAGTGAGTTTATGGAATTACTTTTACACCTGATCATGGCCACACTAATCCATTCCTAAAACTCTTATATTTTAATAGAACAAAATTCTTGAGACAGGATCTTATGTACGTATGTTAAGTTTAATTGATTGAAAGTAGCAAGAATAATTGTAAAATCTTTAAAAAAATACTTTCATTTATTTTTTTAAATGGTAATATAACTAGTGATACAAAAATGTTATTGAAATTTAACACATGGAATTGTAAGTTGTTGGAAAAAAACAAAAAGTTTGGTGTTACATATATCTTTTTTGTTGAACCAAGGGTTCAGAACTGATATATGTATGCCTAAAATAAGCTCAATTTTTCAAAACTTTCAACGAAAATTATATTTAAAATATAGAGATTTCGGTAGAACTTTAATTGCTCTATAACATAATTGATCAAACATAACTCTTTATTTTGACGTCAACTATCTACTTATCTGTAGTATTTATTTTTCGCGGTAAAAGTGGCATGATTTAGCTTAAATACTAATTTGCTTTATTTCGTTCGTTTATAGTAAATATTTAGTAAATTATTACTTATCTCCAAAGCACTTTCATGATAAACACTCTGCCCTTAATGTTCTGAAATAGAACACTTACAATGTTCTTAGCGGTCTTCCATCACCGAGTATTTTAATTTAACGCCTTGCGAATTATTACCTCATCTTACTGAAAACAGGAGACCGTCTAAAAGCAGACACAAAACATATTTATCGACCTGGGTGTCGTACGGTGGAAAATTTATATTGTTCAGAGAGCGAAATTTCATAGCACAGTACGAGGTTTATGGGGCTAGGACAAACATGCTTCATGAAATATGCATCATTCTAAAGAAACAAGGGAAATAAATGAATTCATAAGCTAAAACACCATGTGCGTCTTTTCAGGCGGTCTTCTGTGATACTTATTTGGAACGTCTGCTTTTACTCCTTGAGAGCAATCTAGTAGAGTTTTATACTCAAAATGTTCATTTTAAAAATGTAACTTCAGGCTAGAGTTCTGCTAAAGCACCATTTATCATATTTATTTGAAATTATTCAATATATATTTTTTTTAATTTTAATTATTATTTTAAATTTATATATTGCTCCGATAGCGTAATTTCATAGCACGTTACAAATTTTATGAGGCTAAGAGACAAATATGCATCTTGAAATATGCATCATTCTAAAGAAGCGTGGGAAGTAAATAAACTCAGAAGCAAAATCCCCATGTTTGTCTTTGACGGCGGTCTTCTGTTATACTTGTTTGATACGTCTGATTTTATTTCATGAGTATATGTTACGAATGATTCATACCCAAGATGCGAAATTTGAAAGAACAATTTCAAGTTTACTTCTGAGAAAGGCAAACGTTTCACTTTAAACTATTAATCATTAAAAGGATTATTTTTTTCTTTCGAATTAGCATTTAAAATGTATTGTCCATAGAGCAAAATTTCACACCACAGTACGAAATTAATGGGGTTAGGACAAACATGCTTCATGAAATATGCTAAAGCTAAAGAAACAAGGGAAATAAATTAATTCATAAGCTAAAACACCATGTGCGTCTTTTCCGGCGGCCTTCTGTGATACTTGTTAGGAACGTCTGCTTTTTTCCTTACGGGTAATCTAGTAGAGTTCCATGCACAAACTGTTAATTTTGGAAGAATAATTTTAAGATTTATTTCTGCTAAAGACCGAATTTATTATCTTTACTTTAAGTTATTCAATATAAAAAAATACTATTATTTTATTTTGCATTGTTTCAATAGCAACATTTCATTGCACATTACACATGACAAAGCTGTGAAGCTGAGTGACAAGCATGCCTCATGAAAAATGTATCATTCTTAAGAAACAAGGAAAATAAATAAATTCATAATCTTAAACCCATATGTGTCTTTGACGGTGATCAATTGTTATGCTTGTTTGGTTCGTCTGATTTTATTCTTTGAGATTAATGCACCAATAATTCACATCCAAAACGTTTAGCTTGAACGAATATTTTCAAGTTTGACTTATGCGAAAAGTATAACGTATTAACTTTAGTTTAAACTGCTAAATATTAAAAAAAAAGTATTTTTATTTAAAATATCATTCAAAATTTTTTTTATTGCTCCAAACGCTAAATTTCACATTTCAAAACGTGATTTATGGGGCTAGGACAAACATGCTTCATTAAATATGCGTAATTCTAAAGAACCTAGGGAAATGAATTCTCTAGCTGAAACACCATGTGCGTCTTTTCCGACGGTGTTGTGTGATACTCGAATTATACGTCTGCTTTTATTCCTGGAGGCTAATCTAGTAAAGTTCCTTGCACAGACTGTTCATTTTGGAAGACTAATTTCAAGCTAGACTCTTCAAGCTAGTTTCTTCATGTGTGTCTTTGAC
Organism: Uloborus diversus; assembly: GCF_026930045.1. NCBI lineage: Eukaryota > Metazoa > Arthropoda > Arachnida > Araneae > Uloboridae > Uloborus > Uloborus diversus. The sequence continues at coordinate 70,644,775 of NC_072732.1, read as the reverse complement.
GGTGATCATTTGTTATTCTTGTTTGGTTCGTTTGATTTTATTCCTTGAGAGTAATGCACCAGTAATTCACACCCAAAAAGTGTAGTTTGAACGAATCTTTTCAAATTTGACTTACGCAAAAAGTAAAAAGTATTACCTTTAGTTTAAACTGCTAAACATTAAAAAAAATATATTATTTTATTTTAAATTATTTTCAAAATTTTTTATTGCTCCAAAAGTTAAATTTCATACCTCAAAACGTGATTTATGGGGCTAGGACAAACATGCTACATTAAATAGGCATCATTCTAAAGAACCTAGGGAAATAAATGAATTCGCTAACTGAAACACCATGTGCGTCTTTTCCGGCGGTGTTGTGTGATACTCGATTGACACGTCTGTTAATAATGGAGGATAATCTAGTAAAGTTCCCTGCACAAACTATTCATTTTGGAAGACTAATTTCAAGCTAGAATCTTCAAGCTAGATTCTTCATGTGTGTCTTTGACGGTGATCATTTGTTATGCTTGTTTGGTTCGTCTGATTTTATTCCTTGAGAGTAATGCACCAATAATTCAAACCCAAAAAGGGTAGCTTGAACGAATATTTTCAAATTTGACTTATGCGAAAAGTAAAACGTATTAACTGTAGTTCAAACTGCTAAATATTAAAAAAAATATATTATTTTATTTAAAATGTTATTCAAAATTTTTTTATTGCTCCAAAAGCTAAATTTCACATTTCAAAACGTGGTTTATGGGGTTAGGGCAAACATGCTTCATTAAATATGCATCACTCTGAAGAAACAAGGGAAATAAATGAATTCGCTAGCTGAAACACCATGTGCGTCTTTTCCGGCGGTGTTGTGTGATACTCGATTGATACGTCTGCTTTTATTCTTCGAGGCTAATCTAGTAAAGTTCCCTGCACAAACTGTTCATTTTGGAAGACTACTTTCATGCTAGACTTCTTCAAAAGGCAACCCTCTATTCATCACCTTTACTTTAAATTGTTCAGTGTAAAAAAAATGCTATTATTTTAACTATGTATTAATCCGATAGCAAAATGTCATAGCACAGTACAAACTTTATGAGGCTATGAGGCAGATATGCTTCATGAAATATGAATTATTCTAATGAAGCATGGGAAATAAATGAATACTGAAGCAAAAATTTCCATGCTCGAATTTGATGGCATTCATCTGTTTGACTTGTTTGATGCGTCTAATGTTTTTCCATGAGCATAATCCACGAATGGTTCAAACCCAAAATGAGTAATTTTAGACGGTTCAAAAAAAAAAAAAAACTTTTTAACATTAAATGTGGTGTAGTGAGAAAACCAATAGTTATAAAATATACATTAAATAACAAATGAAACTGAAATTAATAATTTATGTTCTATCAAATCAGAAATGTTGTTTGGATAAAATGCTTACATATTTTTAAATGTAGTTATTACCTATAGCGTTAAAACCCACTTATTTTTTTTATTTGTTATTTTTATACTCAAAGCATAAAATTAAAAAAAAAAAGAAAAGAAAATGAAAATGAAATTAATTAATTACTTTATTGCACCAGAGCAGTAAAGACGCAAAAAACAATCAATTAAAAGATTCATTAAGTAAATGAAAAAGACACAGCATTCAGTGATTAAAATCACGGTTAATCATCTCCGTCGATGTAACATTCTTTCAAGGGAATTCAGAATAAAGTAAATGGAGAAAAAATAAAGGACATAAAACAACTAAAGAAAACTGAATAAATTCAGCGCAAAAATGTATTGGTAAATCAAATCTCAAAAAGATTTTCTTTTCGTCGGGAAAAAAAATCAGTTAAATTGCTTTAATAAGATTATGGTTCAAGGCATTAACGAACTACAATTAAATTAAATTGCTTCGAAATTAAGAATCTATTTTACAGTTTTTGATTTGAAAAATGACAACCTTACAGAGGTTACACAGATGAGAGACAAAATAATACGAGTCCCATAAAAAAGTCATGAACAATTTAAAAGAAAAAAAACGCGCGTGTCACTTTGCATTCATACCTGTATTTTAGTGGTTCTGAAGGGTACGGTATCAGTCGTTCAACACTAAGCAGAGGTGTTGCATACGCTTAGGGTACGTTCTGAAATAGCTCAATTTGTCAGAGTTTAAAAATCATGGTTTACGGAATGTGATGCGCTGACTGCTGGGCAACAGAAACCGCTGTTTGAGGCGACTAAATAGTATTGAGTCAGCGTATGCGACAGCATACACGAAATGTGGTAATGTGTCGTCTGCGAAGAACAGTAGTGGAGGGAAAATCTTCACAATATGTAACGTCCAACCTTTAGTAGTCAGCAGAAATTCCTGGATTTTAACTTGTATTGTACAGTGCATGCAAGCAGTCAGAACTATGACTGTCGCCCCCCCCCCCCCAAAAAAAAACCCAAAGTTTTAAAACCCCAAAGACAAATCATTATTTTAATTAAAAGCTCCAAGATGTGATGAAAATGTTTTCATACAATATCAATTTCTTATGTATTTTTAAGACTTTCTATCACACTAAGGTAGCCTATACACACAGCGAGCGATTTTTATCGGTTTGCAAGCAGCTAAAGAAAGTTAATCTATCAGTTCTGTTACCTTTATAGTTGCAAATGAATTTACTAGATGACACTTTTGAATTCATCTCATTTCTCTAGATATAATTATTATGAAAATAATATTTATATCGTATGCGGTCCATTTAGGATTTGTAAGGGTACTAGGAGGTCCTCGGTAGGGAAATGGCTGAGAACCAAGTTCAAAGTTTCAAAGATAGAAAAAAAAAAGACTGACGGTGGAAATTATACATAGGGGAGTGTGGCTAAAAGCGGGTTGGTTTTTATATTTTAGAAAGGATCTTGAACTTTAAAATAAAGGTTGTTGCATTATTAAAAATATAATATGATTTATTATTGAACATTACAAACACTCGAAAAATCTACTTTGTCCCTACCGGGGGGGGGGGGGGGCTAAAGCGGGTAAGCCGTTCGGGTAAAGCGGGCAAGTTTAACTAATTGTGATTTGGTAAATTTGTCAGTCAAATAGGAAGTAATAAGTAATTAAACCAATTGACTACCTAACTGCCAATAGAAAAAAAATAAATAACTTAAGTTATTTTAATCAAGTCTACAATTAAAATTTAAGTCACCACATTCGTTTATAAACGAGATAATTGTCATCAAAAAATAGCTTTATAAAGTTATATTTATCCTATTTAAATAGAAAATCTAGTAAGTCAGTACTTTTACCAACTAATTATATATAGAAAGCGAGTATACCCGCTTTGTCCTACTCACTTTGCCCGAAAGCACGTTTTTCATTTCCATAATTTTGACCTTAAATTTAAAAAAAAAAAAAACGAAATAACCAGTTTAAAGGTGGATGGTGTCAGAAAAATTTAATATTCTTGACATTAAAAAATAATAATCTAGTCTTCTACTAATCACAAATTACCTTGATATTTTATTAGAAATGTATCATTCTTGTATTTTAAGTCTGGTTACGTCATGCCACTTTACCGCTGCTTCGCTGGGACTAGTTGATACTCGGGGGTATTCGTGTAAGCACAACATACGTATGCATCGCCTCTTGCACTCCATGCGACGCTATACGAATGCCTACCCGCATTTGGCGACAGACACGCTTTGGGCCACCCTCCCCAATACCCTATTAGTGGATGTATAAAATTAAAATTTATTTTTCAAAAGCAATTGTGAGGGTCATTTCAAAAGTAAGGCTTGATTCATCGTAATTATTATTTTAAATATTCTGCTACAGTCTACTGACTTTCGCACGAATATTCAAAACGCAGGTGCGACGTTTGAGTGTCAAACGTCACTGTTTGGTGTGTAATATAGCAGTGTGCTTTTGCACTGTCAATTTTAAATATTTGAGACACTCGACTGGACCACCGATTGTGAAAGATAACTAACATCAGTGATTCTGTTTTTGTCAGCAAGGTACGTTTTAGAGACAAAAATTCATCTGCACATTAATGAAGTTTTGACGTCTGGAGGGTCATTGCCTGGTATGGAGTCTGATGTCTGACATGACAATGCCAGTCCCCACACGGTAAAAGAGACCCAAACTCTGATCAATTCTTTTGGATATGAGCATATATACCACCCACTGAAGAGTCTGAACTTGACCCCGAGCGATTTCCACTTGTTCCGCTACCGAAAGCAGATTCTTGGTGACAAGTGCTTCGCCAGAAATGATTCATCCTCAAAGGCGACAGATTCTTTATGACTCAGGTATACAAAAGCTTGTTGAACGATGTTATGTTTAAACAAGTATGGAAATTACGTAGGAAAATATGAAAGGAGTGAAAATATAACAATTGTTGAGGAAAAATATATAAATAGAAAAAAAAAAAGATTCTAATAACATTAAAAACTAAAAACAAAACTTACTTTTGAATTAATCCTCGTACAGCTATATATGAAGTCTTTAGAGCAAAACAACTTTTTTATTAAGCTTGCAGCAACTTTGCACGAGCTTTATGTTTTATGTTGGATTGGTATACGCTATAACAAATTTGTCGTATGAGTAGCAACCGACTCAGTTGAACGAAACGATAAGTGGTTTTCAAATGACTTTATTTAATAGCACCACATTCCTCCTTTTATATCCGTAACGGTAATGATGGCTTCTATTTTGTGTATCGGGAAACATCAAAAGGGGCTTTCTCGAAAAATATGTCATGAAATGCTATTAAAACTATTCATTGACATCGTATGACTATGTTGTTATGAGTATTTCGTTTCGTTTGATAGCACAAAAGTTTGTTTTGTGTACAGAAACAAAGTTTTATTTCCCGTCGCAGTCACAAGGATCACTGTTAGACTAGGCATTTATTGTTCGCTTCTTGAATTCATACATAATAAGTTCAACTAATTACGACAAAAAAAATATTCATTAAAAAACGAGACTTAAGATTTTAAAATGTAATGAAGCGTAAAATCAGCGTTAGGAAAACAAAATATGAGTATGATAACTTTTCAGTTTAATTAATAGTAACCATTAATATTGTAATAAAAAAACTGCAAGAACAATGTCAATTCGCAATGCAGTATTGAACTATTTTTTTTTTAAATATTTACTTAAATAGCATGCATTTTATTATCAATATAACAAAGCTAAATAATTGTAGTCAATTAGACATCTTAACAAAAATAATGTTATAGAGAAACTTCGCATGGTAAATTGAATATTAATAATATCGCAGCATTCAAGTAGTAGTTCGTCATTGTAGCTGTAGCATTCAAGTAGTAATTAGTCATTGTAGCTCATTCAAGTAGTAGTTAGTCATTGCAGCTAATTCAAGTAGTAACTAGTCATTGTAGCTCGTTCAAGTAGTAGTTAGTCATTGTATCTCATTCAAGTAGCAGTTAGTCATTGCTAGCTTCTCCCTTTGTTGGAAAACGAATATTTTTCAGCCCTTATTAGAGAAACAGAAAAAACACTAAACCTTTAAAATAGAAAATAATGCGAACGCATTTTTCATGTTCGAATGGTTAGGAGTAGCTATCAGAATTTTATCACATTGTAGTCTATCTAAACTGAAGATGTCTTCAATTTTTTTTTTTCTTTTTCTCGCTGATAATTACAGGAAATCCTTTCTTTTTTTCACTTTAAAACCAACATCGTAGAAAGTACAATTGTGTAATTTATTGTTCAAGAGTAGGTAAACTGTTCTTGGAAAACTTTAGCGTGAAACTTAAAAAATAAAGCGTAAATGAAGCATTTTCGTTTCCAAAGATTTTAGGCATGGCGGACATTAATTCAAAAATACGTCAATTTCATTGAAAAAAATAACATAAAAATGTTAAATAATTAATTAAACATGTAACTTTATTTAAATATTATTTAATTGGGTCTTTTAAAACTCTTCTAGTTAAATCGTCGCTCCTGTTAAGACGTCACTTTGCAGACATTCCCAAGGGTGAAATGAACACGAGGCTCCAAGATACACATTTACTGAGAGGAAACTTTGATTTGTTTGCATTTACAACATCCTGTATAACATTTTAGATGGACATTTACTCTCACTGAGACGTACCAAATTCGATCCGTCCAATTCATCGAAGAAACGGAAAAAACCGAAGATGCCCCTTGTCATAAATGATATGCTAATAAGCTAATATCTTTTCCGTGGGGCCCCAGTCACACAAAAAAGACATGGCCCACCGTCGCTGCCATAGCAACCGAACGCCACATGTGCAAGTATGCGCTTTTAACCAAAAGGTTATTACAAAGCGACAGGTTTTACGTCGGTTTTCTTAATTAAATTTTCCCTCTGAGTTCCGAAAAATTTTCCATTTAAATGCCGGAGCCCGCCGATTGAAAAGTTGGCCGTTAGAAGGAAAGTGGTTTTCGGTCGATTTCTAGTATTCCAGAAGGGGGAATGATTCATACTCTGCCTTCACGGGGAAGTCAAGTTTAATGGGGTAGGCTGTACTTCGGCACTCATGTGATTCCGACTGGGGCAGAAGATATGAGACGGAGTAAAAATATATCGTATTTTAGCTCTATGGTATGATCTGTGATGGGACATTTTTTGGACGATAAAATTTGCTTGGAATATTTTTATTGCATTTAAAGATCAGATAAGTATCCTACTATTCTAACACATATGTGGAAGAAAGAGCCTATGCTAAATTTGTTCGGAAACGAGAGGTAATTTCGTAGTTGTCTCAGCGACGAAATTTAGCAATGAAACAAAAAATAAGTTAATGTCTTCTTTTTCAGATGTGTCCCGTTTCTTCACCTACAACCTTCAAAAAAATTAAAATATACCCAAACTTAATATGCTTAATTTAAGGCGGTAGATAGGGGCCGCATAAAAAATCGCGCTAGAAAAATTGTTCGAAATTGCTCAAGTAGTTTTAAAAAGTGTTTTTACAACACAATTAAAAATATATTTTCATGCGGTGGATAGGAACCGCACAAAAAAGTCTAACATAGAAAATAACCCAAAAACTTACAAAATAATCTTTAAACAAAATTAAAATAAACCAAGTAATGATACTTTTCGCCGAGTGGTCGGAGAAAATTTCCCGAAAAAGGAAATTTTTTAAAGGGAATTTTTATTACTTCCCATCGGGGTGCCTATGTCGTCACTTGAAGATACTATCTCGCACTCGTTTTAAAAATAATTTCGTCAATTGAAACCCAATCTGCTTGACGTTTTAATATACCGCCAAAAAAAAAAAAAATTGCATGAAAAAAAATTCGCATAAAAAAGACCACATAAAAACAGGTTTGTGGAAAATTCCCAAATTCTCCCAAAATTAGTCGAGTGTACTTAGAATAAACATTCTTTTTTTATTTGAACAAAAAAAAAAAAGGAACTGATCTTTCAATTAACTTAAATCGCAGATAAAATTTCAAAAACATATTCACACGCCAGTTTTATACACTAATGTCTTATAAACATAAATTGAATCCTTCCAATCCATTTTTTCATACATTATGGCTATTAAACACAAATTGAGCGTTTCCAATCCGTTTTTATACAATTTTTATGTCTAACAAAAATGTGTTCAATGAGAACTGATTATTTACTTCATTTAAAACAAATGAATTGAGGGGAAATTTGAAATTGTTCTTCCTTCCGTCATTAGATTTTCCCATTAGACATTTTCACTTTTTTTTTCCCCAAAACTTTATGTAGACCTTTAGAAGCTATGAATTCTCTGATTGCGAATTCGCCTAAATGCAGATATGTTCAATGGGCGAAACTGCTACAAAACTTTCTTACACTGCGTGAGTAAATGTGCTGGACATAAATATAGTTATGTTGTCCAGGGAAAACATAATAGACGTTTTTAAAAACTATTTGCAAATGTTAATTCTCTTGTGCTTTACAGTAAACAAAAGGTGAACTAAAAGAAGGGGGGGACTAATTACGAGGGTCAGACAGAAAGTTAGTTGCACAGCTCAAAAAAAAAACAAAAAAAAAAAGGAATAAAATGTTACAATAACTTTATTGTTATCTTTAAGTTCCATTCAAAATCAACTTTTTAACTTAACCACTTCCGTTATTTAAGCACTTGTCGAGACATGGTACAAGTTTTTCGATGCCTTCTGCAAAGAAATCCCGTCCAATGTCCGATAACCATTGTTGGGTTGCAGCTTTTACTTTGTCATCCGAATGGCATCACCGCTTTGAAAGTTCTTGTGTTAGGGGACCAAAGTCAGGAGGTGAAAGGCTAGGGTGGCTTGGGAGATTCCACATTTTCCACCTGAACTTGGCCTTCCTTTGCGCTTAGCGTCGTCAATATCTATACGTCCATTCTCAAACATGTTGCACAATTTCACGATAGCTTAACGTGACATTGCATTTTCACCATATACTTCATGCTATTGCACATAAATTTTAGTGCTGTTGCACCTTTTTGCCCACAAAATTGAATCACTGCATGCATTTCCAATTTGGACGCTACTTGCAGCTGTCGAGACATATTTGTGACTGATAATCAGAAAAACTGAACTTGTCTTGGGGAAGCCGCTATTTCATATGATAAAGGTATATGTCTGAAGTTTTCCACAGAATTTCATCAATTTGTCTTAGATGTCAGAATTTGTCTTAGGCGGAACAAATTACGAAGAAGTGCAACTAACTTTCTGACTGATCTACGTACATATGCATTTAATGTATCTTTAGACATACTGGTGCATCTAATATTATTGTAACTGGGGCTCTTAGTTGCGCTGGTATAACAATTTTTCCAGTCTAGCTATTGAGCGTCTAAGAATGAACCATTTTACAGTATTATTGTTTCCATTTAAAGTCAAACCCATCGCATTATGCAATTTCCGGTATTTTTACCCAAGTTATGTCTTACAAGAATACCAAGAACTCATTGCATTTAGAATTACATCAAGAAAATGGTGCTTTCTCATAGATAGCAAAAAACCATGAAAGTTACGGTTGAAAACTTACTTTGTTCCTTAAATATGATTTTCGTGTTTTGTCTTAAGTTAAAAGTTAAAAAAAAGAAAAAGAAAAAACTCATACGAACAGTTGAAATCGTTCAAAAAGAAGTCAGCTAAAAAAACATAGCATTTATAACATGTTTGCTGGTTTATAGGTTTTTTAAAATTTTGTTGCAACATTGCGTACAAATTCAAATGCTAAAACATATTTAGCACTAAAACAATTATACCTCTTTTAGAAATGTCCATGTCATGGAGAGGGTAGATTTTTAAAATTCCAAATTAGGTTTGCTGATACCGGTGAGCTTCCCTAATTCTTACACCATTAACTTACACCATTTTCTGTCTGAAATTCTCAGTTCCTTCCGACGAGGAACTGAAATCACGCCATAGTTACGAATAATATTATTTGTATGCAGATCGTCTCCTTAATGTATTTGCAGCTTGCCGCAAACTATTTTTCAATACCATGCATCTTTTCAAAAAACTCAGAAGGAATAAATTTACGACTCAGCATCAAAGTCAAACTTTTGCTCTTGCATTTGCTCTGCTATATTTTCTGAAGCTAATTATTTCGTGAAGAAAACGAATAGTAATTCCAGTAAAACGGAGTTTTGAGGATACTTTTCTTCTTGGTATTTTATCTGAATATCTATCAACGTCCTGGTACCGGGTAAAATATAGTAATGCACAAAAATATTGCACGTTTGAGAAATCTAACATTTTTTTAAGCATGAAATCCTCTCTTCCCCTCCTTCTCAAACGAATAATAATAATAATAATAATAAATACTAATTTAACTGATACTTTTAAAATGCCAAATTGTTAAATTAATTTTAAGAGAAGACAAGTTTTTTTTTTTTGAGCACAAGTAATTCTTTCGTGAAAACTATCATTTTTTAAAATAATATTTACGTTATCAGTAATTTTACCTCATTTCGTCCCATTCATATTAGGTGAAATAAAGATACAGTTTCTAGTTACTATAACTATATATAGAAAAAATAATAAGTGAGTGCAATTGAACTGAATAATATTTTTGAGACGCTTTTTGTTCGATTACATTACACTGGTCTACAAAAAAAGAAAAGAATTAATTTGAATTTTGACCTCTTGAATTCAAATTATCTTTTTCGCAATCACGAGTGTGTGTGTTTATGTGTGTGTGGGGGGTATGTGTGTTTGTGTGTAGGGAGGTATGTGTATGTGTGTGTGGGGGGTATGTGTGTTTGTGTGTAGGGAGGTATGTGTATGTGTGTGTAGGCATGTGTGTTTGTGTCTGTGTGCAGGTATGAGTGTGTGGGTAGTTGTGTATATGAGTGTTTGTGTGTGGTAGGGAATGTGTATGTGTGTAGGCATATGTATTTGTGTCTGTTTGCAAGCATGAGTGTGATGAGTGTGTGGGTAGTTGTGTGTAGGTGTGTCTGTATGTGTAGGTGACTGTATGTATGTGTATATGTCTGTATTTATGCGTGTGTGTATGTATGTGTTCGAGTGTGTGCATGTGTTTGTGTGTGTGTGTGTTTGTGTATGTGTGTTGGTTTTATGTATTTGTGTTTGCGTGCGTGTGTGTGTGTGTAGTTGTGTATGTATGCGCGTGTGTGTAGCATATGGATGCAACCTGGAGACGGTATTCGCTATAGCAGCAGCATTGTGAGGAGCCGGTCGACGGTGATGCTGCAGAGGGTGCTGGCGGGATATTAAAATCATAGGAACGCGAAAAACAGTCAAGTGAGAACAATAAGCAAACGTGATTGATCAAAAAAAAAAAAAAACTTTTTTTTCTGTTACATAGAGAAAAATACATGATTTTAGTGTAAAATGGTGCGCTAAATTCGAATATGCAAACAGTTTTTCTTCATCACCCATAGATTTTTTTTGTAACACTAGACAGAAGTTTGAAAGAAATGCGCACATTCACAGCTAAAATAATGATCAAAAACTTAGTGTTCAATTCTTTTTTTCTGTATTTGGAATGAGAACATCCTTATTAAGTGTCTAGCATTTATCAGCACGAATTTATTCACTTGTACAATGTTGGGCCGTAGAAATTCTGGTTTTAAGTATTCAAATTCAGCACTAGTGTTACGAATAATTGTCCCATAATATGTGTTGTACTAAATTTTATCTAGAAAAGTCTTACAAATCTCCATGTTTTCTTCATTTCGATTGAACATGCTAGTGATATTGAATGCGATGTGTTTCAATCAAGCAATAATTTAGCTTTTAAACTAGTTTCGCAAAAGTTAATACCAAGTCTCATCTGTTTGATATTTAAATACAAACATATCCAGTACATAATCAATATTATTATAGTATATTAAAGTATTTTCCCTAGAGTAAAAATCTATAATTTGTTTTATGTTTGCATTCAAATATAAGAACACAGAAAATAGTTCAATTCAGGTAGCGTATATCACGAAAATGGAGTGCCATTAAAACTGACTGCTATGTCATTACTGCAGTGCCAGCTACCTATCTATCTCCACATTTCTTGTCTTTATGACAAGATTTTAATTGTTAATTTCGAGCTTTTTTTTTTTTTTTTTTTAAATCTTTACGTGATATAGGAAAACACGGGAAAAAACAAATCACTTAAATCCTATGATTACGCAAAAGCTGTGAGTGATGGAAAAATTCTGATTAAATATTTGAAATCAACGTCAAAAATTACCCTAGAAAAACTATAAATGTCTCAGTTAACAAAATCCTTGTTTAACAATCGTTTGCTTTTATCGTTGCGTGGTATAGGAAACTGTAGGAAAAATAAATCACTTAAAACCTATAATTACTAAAAAGTCTGGGTGATGGAAAAAAATTATGTGGATCTTTGAAATAAGCGCCAAAAACTACCATAGGAACACTATAAATGTTTCATATAACAAAACCTTTGTTTACCAGTGTTATTAGTTGTTTTAGGCATGGAATCCACGAGGATTCGTAACCCTTCTTTTGATAGCAGTAAGTTACCGCCCATAAACCAGGGCTAAGGCAGGACTACATGCAATACACCAAACAGCCCGGTTGTCACTTCCAAAGACTGCAGTTTCGTTCTCATTAGAACTCATCCGTCTCGAATAATGAATAATCGAGCTGGTGGCATATGCCAACTCATTGAAGCTCAAAGGATCAACAACCTGATAGAAAATGGAAATTTATCTCACCAGCGAGTGATCGCAGCATGATGCGGTTCGACTCGAAAATTAAAGACAATGCTTGGGGGATCTTTGCTTTCATTTTTTCCCATCTTGCTGACAGCAGCATTTGCTCTTTGAATCGTTTTTCATGTCACTCAAATAGAATCATGATCCATCTATGCCATCCAATTTCTATGTGTTTCTATGATAGAAAGCAACACACATTCTATAATTACAATACACTGTTTCTGAAAGCTCAGTTTCGCTTATTGTTTTAGAAAAGACCCCTGAACAAAGTTTTTTTTTCCTTAAATCCAGATTTGGTTGTTCGTCTACGTATGTTGTCACGTGCTATTTTTGATCCAAGTTGAAGTTTTGTCCGATTCAGAGACAAATTGTCAGTTCGAGTCATTCTTTTAAATTCTTCATTCTCAAGAAACGTGTTCTTTCTTTGCCTTTTTGGGCAATACATATGTTTAAGTTGCTTTTCATGTGCTAAAACACCATACACTGCCCCAGTTTAACCGATTTAAAACAGAAGAATTTTGAAAAGGGAGCTCACTTTTTAGCTTACAGCTTCGAAACATCTTCTGCAAGTAATAACTACATATTTCTTTCAATTTTGATTATTCGTTGAGCGATCACTACACTTTATATTTTGAGAACACTGTATCACTTCTTCTCCAACTATCACTTTTCACGAAATAGTTGCATAAAATCTGATTTGTGCAAACTTTTGAGGTAACAAAGAAATTAAAAAAAAAATGTTTTTTACGGTTTTTGATTTTTGCTACGACTATTTTTTCGGAACTTCAGATTCATATGTATGAGTATGCTCTTCACCTGCAGCCAAACTTTGAAAGCAATTTATTACATATTTATTTTTATTCCAACCTTTTTTCTGTGAGTAAAACTTTGCACCGCACTGTAGTTGCTTTTAAAAATTATAAAAGTTATCAACCTTAATTTGCTTCTATGAAAAAAAAAAAAAACAGTTTACTTATGTATGTTTTCTTATTACATTTTTGGAGAAATCAATTCCGCATAAGAGAGATAAAAATTATTAGAAGTATGTAGTAATTATGAATACGCACAGTAAATAAGCATAAAGCAAACTTTATATTTTTCTTTCAGTCTTCTTTTCATCTACAAGAAGTAATCATTTTAACAAAATAACAAAAACATTTTATAGCGACATTATGCATACATTTCATTTGGAAACATTACATTTATAAAAATAATATACCCCTTAAAACAAAAGAAATATTCATCCTTTATTAAAACTGTGCCATGTAAATAAATTACATAGAAAACGTTGTGAAAAAGAAAAAAAAATATGTATCGCTTTCGCAAATAATACTTATCAAAACACAAGTTTATTACAATTTTTGCAGTAAGGATATGAACATAATCGTCTTTGCTGTAAGGAATCAAAAGATTACATTTCTAGTTTTCAGTTAAAGTTGTTTTTAATCTAACATTTAGTCGAAACCTTAGCAAAGCAGTCAGAATATTTGTCAGTTGTCATTTATCCCAAATACAGGGTCTTTTCTTGTGGGATTGAGGCAAAACGTTTGACTACAGAGATAAGAGAGAAGAGAATTAGAGGAAGCCATAAAATTGGTAAGAATGGTTAATCCTATTAATTCCGTCTCCTAAAATCTTGTCTGCTTTGACTGTTTGGTCGGAAAGGAGAGAAAGCATTTAATGGCATTCTTTCTTTTCCTCACGCTCGACTACTCTGATTAAATAAGTATGTGCACAAACGCTCAGTAATTATGATCATAACAGAGATGGTTGTGTTTTTGAAAAATAGTAATTAATTAACTGAAAATATTTTTCTACTTTACGAATAAAGAGAAGGGGAAAACTTATCTGATTTAATTAAACGCATTTCAAATATAAGTTGACTGCTACCAGTAAATAGAGTAATATTGTTTGTGTTTCATGTTTTTTTTATAATAGTTAAAAATCATGTCTATCTTATACAAATTATTAAATTTACTAGCAGATATTTTAACTTTTAGTTAATTAAGTTTTCAGCAATTTTAATTGATTAGATTCCTTATAATTACAATTAAATATATTACTTTCACTTTATGTAACTTTCTCGATGCCCCCCAACCCCCCTCCCCGAACCTTCGTACTCTAGGAAAGACGATAGACGTTTTCAAAAAAATACAACTTTTAGTCGTAACTAATATGAAGAATCAAACTATTTAAAATGTGTCTACAATTATGAAAAATAAGTTGTGAAACACATAACAAAATTATGGCTACTTGCAAAAGCAATCTAAATATTATTAACTAAATTAAATATTAATCTGCATGTTTCCATATGAAACGCGTTGGACGACGAGAAAAATGACAGTCCTATAATTTACACCAACTTTGCTTAGGGAATATGTATTAGAAGTAAGATCTGCATAATTTCTGCGAAATTTTTATTTTTAAACTAACAGCGTAATAAATTATTGCGTGCATGTAGGAGATCTCAATATAAACTATCACCTTCTGTGAAAAACAATGTTCAATTGTTTTTTTTTTTTTTGGGGGGGGGGCCTTGTTTTTGCAATTTTAATACTTATATATTTAACTTCATGACATAGATAATACAAAAGCGGTAAATAATAAACCAGTTCAGTTTGTTATAAATATCATCAAGTTGTTGCGGGTCACTTAATAGGTAATCCACTTTTAGAGAGAGTAAATATTAATTTCATATTTAAAATAGCGATGTGCCGGATCGTTAAAAAAGTAGATCCGCGGATCCGGATCCGGATCCGAATCATTTGTGTCAAGATCCGCGGATACGGATACGGATACGGATCTCAATTTTTTTTTAACCCAATTCAACTATCCAAGTGTAAAATTTGTTACGGAAGGTATTCCCGTCAGAATAATGGCAGTTTCTTCAAAAACTGTCAACTGCGGCAAAAATATAATCAAGACTATCATTTACTCTTTAAAGAAATCTCCGTTAAAATTGAGGGAGAGTTGAAAGAAATGGGCCAGCGCTGCATCAATGCTTAGATGGAGTGTGAAAAATTATTTCTAGCTTACTCAGTAGATGTAGGATACAGGAGCAAGAGTGTAAAGCTGCTACTGGACAGGCTAGAAATTATTTTTCGCATTTTATTTCAGCATAAATGCAGCGCCGACCGTTCCATCGAACTTACTTCGATCGACAAAATATAGAGTCGGGAACACGTTTACAAACAGTAAATACAATTTAGTCTCACTTTTTTTGAAGGATGCAGAGAGAAACAAAAATGAAGAGTAACAGAAACCTCAAATCAATAACGAAAACTAATGCTCCTACTGTATATAAGTTGGAAGTTTCAAATAAATATCAAACGCAGAAAACTTCGTTCTTTCAATTAGGGCCAACATTTTTAACGTACTTGTAAATTTTTACTACCATAATTGTGAAAAACCTTAAGTCGGTTTTTAATTAATATCTCCGGTAATCATCTGTTTAGGAGCTATGATGCCACAAAAAGACACACTGATACACACTTTTAAAACTTATTTCCCCTTCCTTTTTGTAAAGGGGGGGGGGGTACAAATTGGCTTTTGAAATGACACCTTATAATTTAAATAGGGAATAAAACCTAAAGGAATTTAAGAGTCTTTAATTCAAATATTTAAAATTTTTCAGAATAGAAATGATGCGTTTAAGATTCGTCAAAAAGTAACGGATACAGATCTTTATTTTCCCTCGGATATCCGCGGATACGGATACGGATATCCGGAACATCACTAATTTAAAACGGGAAGAAATGGTATTTTAGAAAGCATTTTATATTAACAATCAAAGCTGGATGAGAGTTAAAATTTAAAAATAAAAAGAATGCTTGCTCTAGTTTTGTTTGCTTTGTAGTAAAGGCGAATTATCTTGAGCTTCTTTCCGACTCGTCTGAGGATTCATCAGCTGTAACGTGAAAAAACGTTTATGGTAAAAGGGTATTTTTATTAATTAATTGGAACAATTAAATCACATAATTTTACCAATTAACACGTACGTGAGCGGGATTGACTAAAGAAAAAAATGAAATTTTGGCCACTTAAACAGAATTTGGAAGGATAATAGTAATTTTTTTCAAAACACGCTTAAAACAGACCAAAAAGACAAAGGGAAACACTTCCTCTTGTGAAACTTTTAAAGTTCTAGAAAAACCTAATTACAAATTAAAAATAAAACGATCTCTCGTTTTATTTATTTATTTATTTTTTTAAATCAAATGTGTTTGTACACTTGTTTCAAAGATAAACATTATCAAAAATTACTAGTTTAACTGCTACAAAGCACATAAATTTGCAGTTTTTATTGAGGAATTATAAAATTGGGATTTATAAAACGTACAAGAAAATGTAATATTGTACTAAAATTCAAGTGAAAGAAACTTGCTCATCATTAACGCAATAATCTTTGATAATATTTTGTTGTTTCCTTCCACCCAAAACTTTCCTTTATCCAAAAAATTAAAAAAAAAATGAACACGGGAAAATGAGCGCAACAGAGTTATGAGTCGAAAAATTTTAACTTATTACTAGGACGCAATAATAGTGTAATTCTCTGGTAAGAAGAGAAGATTAGTGTAGTAATAATTCAGTGATAATCTGAAAATATGACTCAATTTTTCCATATCACAGTATTTAAATGATTTTAACATGCAGAACAATTTATTTTAGTTGATAGCACTATAATAGCACCAGTTAAGTAGCAGTCATTAAAAAAACCAGGAAACATATTCCCCAGACGGCAAAAAAACCAAAAAGAGTTCAAAATACTTTTAGTCAACAGTGAAATCTGTTGGCTGAAGCAAGTCAGCATTCCACTTCATTTGTATTTGAATAAGTAATTTTATGCAAGGGGGGGGGGGAGTGTATATTTCCTTGGACAAGTATTGTACCTTAATTATATGATAAAGTAACCTACCGCAACTGTAGTCTACTGTACGCATACTGTATGATAGTATTGATGCTGGTATTACCTTTGCTGCTTGTTTACAAAACCTACGAATCTGCAAAGTATATGCCATACCTTACTAATGAATCCATGTTACAAAATGTCATCGTTTCTTTAATAAAATATTCAAATCCTATACGCTGAATATTTCAACGAAATACGTTTAAATAAACCATAAAATAAACATATTGCTAAACTAAATCTTATGTTTCCTTAGTACAAATCTTAGGTAAACCCTTGTTAAAGCATAAATATTTAATGCAAAATCCTCTGGGGATCTAGAGTTCTTTTTATGCTTTTGTTGTGTCTTGGTAATTTTCTAAAAACCATAAAAGATTTAATGTTTTGTACTGTGTGTAACGAGTTTATTACAGAGCGACTCTAATAAGGTCGAAAAAACTACGCAAAGTATAAAACTTTTACGGGCTCCTGAAGGGATTTCTCTTCACGAAAAGCACGGTAAAAAACTTCAAGTGCTATGCGCTGCGAATCTTTATCGCATCATATATTTCACATCCGTGCTGCTTTATAACCTTTGATCGAATCGCTTGTAAAATGTCATCCATCTGCTTTCGTCGTTGTTCACTTTTTCATCTTTTGTTTCGCCTGAAATTCGATTTTTGAAAAATCTACTATTTTTTGAAAGTTATATGAGCCTTCTCTGACGATAAAGCAGCGCTGGGAATGTCAAGTCACTCAATGCTTTTGACTGGAGTAATCCTGCTGGTAACGTTACTATGTTTACAAAATGAGTAAGCATTTATTTTTTTTTGCAGAAACAAAAGCCTCAAAATTAAGTATTTTATGTACAACATGTAAAAACAATGTTCGGGATTTTGTTTACTAATATATTTTTTTTAATTGAGAGGTGTAAACTTCTTTATCAGCTATTCGCTCCTTTTTTGAAGTTTTCTCTAAAATACATAAAGTAAATTCTAAATGTATTTTAATTTCGTCATTGTTTGCTTAACACGTTACACACTTCCACTAGCTTTCTAGAAATTGTAATGTGTAAAAATGTTTATAGGTTCACTGTTTAAAAAAAGCCTGAAAATTTGCGTTAAAAGTAACTGGAATTCATGTTGATAGTAACTTTAACGTAAAATCCTATTTTACTGTAAATATTTACTGAAAAACAAACAAGAGTAAAAAAATCGCAACATGCGATCAGCTGGTTCGATCTCAGGACCTTCGTATGACAGGTGGCTTGGCACCATACCAGTTGGGACACACCGAGTGAGGCAAAATACGGTGTTGTCTACTTCGCACTGTAAGTCACGTGGTGCATCAATTGGCTCTGCAATCGTTAATTTTTTTCGGTAAAATTTAATGCAAATCTTTCTTGTACTGTATACACTCCTTCTTCACTAATATTTACCATAAAAATTTCCTGAATTTTCAACAGCGCACAAAATATATTCATTAGTTGAGTGCTAAGACAAATTGTAAACGTGTTTTAAATGTCCTATGGTATTCGAAGATTTTTTGAATAACTTAACGGTACGCGTCAAAGCGATTTTCAAAAGTGTATCAAATCATAAGAAGCTTCGTACCAATTTTTCTATCTTAGAGTAAAGAACCCGAAACCTCAAACAAAGTCTATAACACTTATCTCCTATTATTGTATCATTATTATTTTTAAAGCGTAATTAAAATCAAAGTTTTTATTTCACTTGATACTTTCAACAAAAATCCTTTAAAAAAAGATTAAGTTATACATTTTTCAATAACTTAACTATAACTGCATGTCATATAATAATGTGTGTATGACACATTTATTTCATTATATATCATTTCTCTAACAATTCTATTCTTCCAGAGTCTATCGCGGGAAAGTAAAATGCCCGCTGAGAAGCAGATCATTGGTCCCTCAGGAAGGCAAGTAGGAAATCATGATGTCTTTTGTGCGATAAGCTGAGAAGAAAAGGTTTTCTACCTCCATTATTGGTTGGGACGATGAAAACTGCTTTGGGATTCAAGAGTTGTCCACTTTGGGCCATACCGCGATTGGATTTTGCGGAAAAAATACAGTTTTGCTTAAAAGTTCTAAATCTAGAACATAAATGTTGACGAGGAAATTCTATGCGAAAAAGATATTTTTTTAAAAAAATTGTATTGATTTTTTCCCATTAGACTTTAGCAAGGTAGCCTCTCTCCGTTATTTTATTTTTGTTTAAACAATATTTCATTCAAATTTGAACAGTTCAAAAAAAGAAAGAAAAATTTAAAAAAAGCATTAATGTCTACATAAATTAGAGTGACTTACTGTTAAGTAAAGGAAAGAAAAAGCTTAAAGCAGTTTCATTTTCGTTAAAATATATTATTTAAAATTTTTACTATTATTATTTTTTAATCACATTTAAAAAAAAATAAGAGTCTCGGCAACGGAAAAAAAAAGAAAAATGAAATTCATTGTGGTGATTCATTGACCCCAATAAAAGAGCTGCTAACATTTTTTTTTTTTTTGATAAAACTGTTGATTTTGTTTGAAGCACTTCTAGTTCTTCTTTTCTTTTAGTTTTTAATTTGAAAAACGAGTAATAAAGGTTTTTAAAAGAATTGCTAGTATATAAGGTGCCTAAAATGTTAAACATATCATCTAAGTTAATTCAGAAAATGCTTGTCTTATGCTAGAAACATTAAATATACTTACGGTAGTATACTTCGTTATACCACCGTAAGTATGCTAGTTTAGACGGAGCTTCTTGCATTAAATTTTGAAATTATCAATAAAAAAGTAGAGTCAACAAAAAAGCATTAGTACACTTAATTGACATTTGTGTCGATCAAGGAAGCTTTATAAATACATTTCCGTTTCACGTGCTTACTCCTTTCATTTAAATTTTGATATGTAGATAGATTTTGAAAACGTATTCAAGATCGTTTTAGAATTTCTGTCTTTTAATAAATGCACATTCAGAACTTATGGATTAATGGTTCGGATAGTACAAAGACAGATTTATGAAACTGACGAAATATATAGATCTCCAATCAGATGTAATAAGGCCAAATGCTATATTTTCCGGCTGTATTATAAAGCTGCCCAAAATCGCTTTAAAAAAATTTAAAGCATTTATTTTTAAACTAGTGGCACCCGCACGGCTTGGCCCGTAATAGAAAAACTAAAAGGTCTTTTGGTTCGCCTGTATATTTACAAATAATGTATGGTGAATTTTCTCGCCAACTGGCTTGTACCCTGTTACAGTTCTACGTTATGATAACTTCGTATCTCGCCAATTGGCTTGTGCCCATGTTACGGTTCCACGTTATGGTAATTTCGTAATTTATGATAGTTTTTTTTCTTAAAATTGGAATTGAAAAAGAACCACATCGAATTTTCGAAAAATAGCTTCGAGGTGCACACTCCCATGCTACAAACTAACTTTGTGCGAAATTTCATGAAAATCGGCCGAACGATCTAGGCGCTATGCGCGTCACAGACATCCTACAGACATCCTCAGGACAGAGAGGCTTTCAGCTTTATTATTAGTAAAAATGCATAGCATATTTACTATTCTAACATAAAACTGGTTATTTTGTTCAAGGAAATTTATTAATTTTATCTTGTGGCAGTTTCGTATATGACACTAAATGTTTATTTGTACTGTACGTACGTACAATTTAATTGTGTTTATTTCTTTTGAAACTAATTGTTTGCAATTAAATCGAAGTTAGACAGATTTACATTGTGATATAGCGGCCATACACTATAGTTTTCTTAACAAATACGATATGTCAATGTTCCACAAACAATATATATCGCTATAATTGCTGTATTGTGGTCTGGGCTTACTAGTTTTCTAAAGCTACAATGTATTTAGACATTTTTTATACTACACTAGTGTTAAGATATTAATAAGAATTTCCCATAAGAAGTGTATAATAATAGAATCTACCTCATCTTTAAGTACTAAAGGGTTATCAATTACTTTTTTTAATATAAAACTATTTAAAAATTCAATTTTAAATAATTTGATATTAAAAAATCACTATAAAAATACAAAAGAACCATTTTTTGTATTTCATAACGTAATTTCCACAAAAAATCGAAAGTAGGTTACGTTATATAAGTAGAATACATAATTTTCGTGATGAAATTTTTAGCCTTTACGTATCTACTTATGTAAATCTCATTTTTGAAAGTCAGGAGGTGAAAGTGCACCACCCTGCCGACAATCATGGACATAACATGATATTAATATCTTCCGTGGTATACTTAGTAATTTAAGCATTTTGTAGCTTGACCTGTGTTTAAAATGAGTTTAGTTTTATTTGTTTGACACAAATAAAAATTCTAGGGAAATTTAAATATTCAAAAAATATTTTTTAAAATATCTTTTTTTTTCAAAAACCGGGGAGGGGGGACTGTGAATGCACCCATGATCTGGTTCCCTCACTTTTTCAAAGCACGAGCCACCATTGGTTATACTTGTACATAAAAACTGGCAACACTTTGATTTCTTCAGCCATTTTGTTTTAGCTCAAGAAATGATTGTCTGCATGTGTCAAGGGAAACTTTTTTGTAGAAAAGCATTCTGAAGTTTATACAACTTAACAAAATACCGAAGTGTAATATTAAAGTATAGACAGTCTTTAGTAATTGAAATAATTTTTTAGTAAATTGCCACTCATTGTGTAAAAAAAGAACAAGTGTGTTTATAAAAATTGCATATTAGGGATACTTGATGCCTTCGTTTAAAGGGATTCATGATCCCAGGGATCAAGTATCCACATGAGAATATAAACACAACGGAAACAATATAAATGTTGTTTACTTAGTTGACATTAACTTTAAACATTCAAAACCATGTTAACATAATAAAATTTAGCATAGTATGAGTGATAGTCTTAAACAATCACACGTCAGTAAATATGCTGAACAATTAAAATATCTGCACTTGTAATCCACATAACACCTCAAAAATCTAAACATAAACTAATTTTACTGATGAATTATGCTCTGATCAGCCAAATGAGCTTGAACAAGTTGAAATAGATGTCAAATCCTTATTTGTAAGAAATAATATTATTTTGCTACAGTTAGATTTACAAAAAAAGTGAGTTGGCCAATTATGTAGACCCATTATCAGATAGAATGCTAAGTTGGATTTCAAGAGTTTGAAATACATTTTTCTAAAACAAAAAAGGTAAAAATTAATCACCTTTAATAGATAACTTAATCAATCTATTTTTCCTAAAAAATTGACAAAAGTGTAGTAGATGAGAATGAATGTGTTACGTTCACACATCCAATTGGGTTGAGCGGAACTTTAAGAACTAGAACAAACCAATTATTTGCATTTGACTTTTCAGGTTTCGAAAACATATGCTAGGCTTTCTTTCCTTCTTTATAAGTATATTGATACTTACATTTTTCTCCTCTCTTTTAAAAAATTAATTCAATTGACAAAACTCTTAAATTTGTTATTGCAAGACAAGAAGCAAAGTTTTTCTTTTTTTGGTGCTTTTCAGTTTTTTTTTATTTGTTGTAATTTTAGCTTCATTACGCTACTTTAAAAAAAAATGTTTTTTTTTTTTTAAATATAAATATGCAGTTCACGAATGTATTAGAGAATAAGTAAAAATGAAAAGCATCAAAGTAGTGCACATTTTTTTTACAAATGTTCTTGTGGATTTTAAAACAATGATCTTTTGTGTTCCCATTATTATATTCTAATAAAAAAAAATAGAAATAGTGTTATCTTTTAGAAACATTATGTAGAAAACTAAAATCCATTAATAATTTACTGATCTAATGAAAACTGTATTGTGTTAGTGGGATCAAGTATATCCCATGAAGGCATCATGTATCCCGTGATGTGGGGATACATGATCCCTTTATGAAATTATTGAAAAAAAATATTTTACCAAAACTATTTGTTTGACTTCAACTAAACAAAATACTGTCAGCTAGAGGAAAAAAATTACCTTTGTTCACGTACTTTAAAAAAAAAAAAAAAAAAACTGATAATTTGCAGCAGATGAAAAAAAAATGTAAACTAAAGTGGGAATCAAGAATCCCCAGTCTCTCGTATAACTTGACTTTCTTATGATAATTTTAATTTTCGGGGTAATTTACCTTGACCGTGTAATATTGTGAAAGATGGTTTAGCCCTACAAACAGAATTTTCAGAAAAAATCCTGAAATACGTCAATTTTAGTTTGTTTAGTTTTTTAAATGTCAAGTAATTATTTGAATTTTTCTAACTGAAATTCAAAATGAAAGAATATATTGTACCTTCTAATGTCCCAATTATAAAATATTTAGGGGTAAATTTAAACCTGTTTAAAGTATTTACTGTCGATACGTGAAGTAAATGAATAAAACTGCCATAAACCGTTCACAAAATAACCTGAGAGTGCTAATTTGTACTGAAACGGCAGTGACTAGTATGTGTTGATTCAAACACTTATTTTACGAATGCCTGAGTAACTTATGATTTTAAGAAAAAGAAATATACAAAGGCAAGAGTTCTAGAAACCTAAATTTTCATTTATTCTTATCCTTTATAGTAGTATGTTATTTTTATTGAAATATGGAAGCACGATCATTTATGAGATCCATTTTTCGCCATCTAATGACCTATTAAGATTTAACTGGAGATATTAATATTTTAATAGGGTCATTTAACGCCCGCCCCTTTTAGTTTAGTATGTAAAACATCACGAGCAAAAACTTCAATTAGGTTAGCAGAATGTTTATCTTTTTAAAATTTGGATAGCGTTCTAAAATATTCATCGGTAGAAAACACAAATCACAGAAATTCCTAATTCTAATTGCTCAACTTCAGAGTTAATGGTATCTACAGTAAAGGCAACATATAAAATAATGTTTATTATTGTGCTAAACATCAGTAAGACCTAAGTTCGTAACGGGAGAGCTTTGTTATTACAATTTTGAAAAGCGATGTACTTAAAATGTTGTATTTTTCTTTAACACAAATCTGTGAAATTTTTCATAATAATGTAGAATTATTATGAAAATTGAATGCAGAATCGGGCGTAATGTGTACTTTTATTGTTTCTTTTATAATTTATTTATTTATTTTCATTAGTTTGAAATTTTTAACTATTTCCTAAAAAGTTAACCCAAAATTCTTACAAACTACAACTGATTACATAAAATACACCGCCAGCTCAGTCATTCATTAGAGGACTGCAGTTTCGTGCTTTTTACTCATCAGCCTGAAATAGGAAGTAACTGAGCTGGAGGTGGAAAACCTCGTAAAGGAGCGAAGAGAGCCAAATAAACTAGTAGCTAGTGTAGAATTAGTACACTAGACGAGTGACCGCAGCAATGGTGCGGTTCAAGGCAGAAATACATAAAATACACCGCCAGATCCGTCATTCAATGACTTAGTTGGCGGTTTAATTTATGAATTTCTGCCAGGTTAGTTACTGAAAAATATAACTGATTAATTTGCCTTCCTCCCTTAATAAGTATGTGCAATTTAAATTGGGCAAATGTTATGTTGTTTATGCATTCTGTTTAATCTGTTAAAATATGTTACGATGTCACTGCATTCAATAAACTTGTTTTCAGTTTTTTCGATTTTATTATTAATATTTTTTTGATATCAAACGTTAAAAAGAGTAATTTAAAGTGAGAATTGGGCCTTTTGTATTAAAATGCAATGCATAAATAAATAAATAAAACAAAGAATCGTATTAAATATTTAAAAAACAAAATTGGAAAAAAAAACGCACAACAATACAAAATAAAATATTAAAGCTAAACAAAAATAAACAAATAGGTAACCCGTGTGTGAATCATTTGCAATCTTCAAGAGAAGTTAAAAAATACAATTTTGTTAGTTCTAATTTTCCGAATAACAGCTAAAATTGTTAGTTTATTTTTCAGTAGAGACGGTAGAGTTGGTACTACGAAATATCATGTTAAAACAAGAGTATTATTTTCTGATTTTATTGTAACAACAAACTGTGGTACAAATATTTACAATGCGTATAGATTACAAAGGGTGTGTCGCAGTTCCCTATTAGGCATGGAACTTTTAACCTTGAAGAACACGGATGGCGTACTGAGTACGCCACTCAGCGAGAAAGCAACGGTGAATTTCAGAATAGTCACTTGACCAACACCTGGTCATTATTTACCCTTTAAGTCAAAAGTCGTCTTTTTTTCTTGTTCTTTTTAATATTTTTTTTTTCATAGAACCGAAACATAAATGTTTCAATGGTGTATGCGAAATGCATATAAAAATAACAGGAAAATCTTTAAAAACATGATAGTTAAGCTTCTAAAAAATGCTGGCGTATGGGGTACGCCACCCGTGTTCTTATGTTACTTCAAACTATCCGTGTTCTTAAAGGTTAATGAAAAAAAAATACCGAAACAGTAACAACGGTTACTTTACTGTAAAAGGAAATTCTAAAATTTAGTTCTCCAAATACTCAATATCTACACGTTTCGTAATTTAAATTAATTAATAAATAAAAAAATCAATCTTCTTCGATAGGTCATTTTTAGCCTACTTTCCCAGTAAAAGTGAGAAAAAGAAGAAAAAAGCATGAAAGAACATAATGCATCTTAAAAATATCGCGAAAAACAAAAACAAAAATTCAAAAATAAATAAAATAATTTAACAAATGTCTGTCGGTCTGCCTGTAGGTCTGTATGTCTGTCCCTCCTATTTTTTTTTTTTTTTTTTTGAATGAATAGTCCGATTCGAACAAACTTTTTTTTTTGTTCGAAAGATCTCGGCAAGGAGACCTCATTCCTATATTTCACTTTTTGATTTGAACTATTTTTTTTTTTTTCAATTTCGAACAGTTCAAAAAAAACTTAACATTAGCGCCTACGGGAAATTCAAGGCAATTTCGAACTGTGAGACGAATTTGCTTCAAATTTTGTAGGAAAAAGCTTTTATATAGAAATATTTTTGATTTGAACAATTTTCCGTTCAATTTTGAACAGTTCAAATCCCTTAATATTAGCACCTACGGGGAAACTGAAAGTCAATGTAGATTCCGTATTTGAAGGCGGATTTACAGTTAAAAGTACTCTTTCTGAATTCAGGCAAGTGAGTGGTACTGTGGTACTGTTATCAATGCGCGATACACACCTCCTCTAATTGTCTAAAAGTCTATAATCTTCAAATAGTTCTGTCTCTTGCGTGCTATTCTTGGATCAATCCTTTTGTGTTAGAGTATTTCTTTTGTATTGTGTGTATTGTTTTTTTTTTTTTTTTCGAAATTTATAGCCAGTTGTACTAAAACCACGTTAGGTATACATTAATTAAAATTAAATTGAAAATTCTTTAATGAAAACTACTTTTTATTTTCAGCTAATACCGCAAATACCGGTATTTTACCCCAGCAATACCGGTATTTCGAAATTGCTAAATTGCTCGAAGTACCGGTATTCGGTATACTGGTATAGCAATCACTATACCTAACTAATTATATACGATCTCTTAATTTTTAATAACTTTTTGAAGTCGGGGCTTCGTACAAACTACTACCTAACGTAACTGATAACTTACCGAATCTTGAATTAAACACTAATTTATCTAAACACGAAATTGGTCTTTAAAAGTAAACCTTCTCAGTTACGTTAGGTAGTAGTTTATAGGAGCCCCCGACTTCAAAGTGTATTAAAAATTAAGATATCTTATATAATAAGTTAGGTATTTAAAATAATTCCTGGTGTAGTAATTAAAATCAGTGTTTATTTTATAATTGACTGTTTAGTTTAGTTGATTTTTGTACTTTAATTGTAAAATAAATTTTCTTTCTACTTTTGGATAGAAAATAGTGTGTAAGTGTAATCGGTTATTTTTTGCTTTTTAGTTCCTTGGTGTTTTTTGAAAACTTTTTTTAAATTTATTTTTTGGTTTTTAGTGGTGTAAATATAAAATAAGTTTGTAGGATATACTATGTGGTATGTGACGTTGATGCCTTTCTTACGCGCATTTCGAGTAAGAAAACGTCGAGCACATTAGTCTGAAAACAACTAAGATGAACACGATAAGAAAAGAAATGGACTACAGCGTCTTTAAAACATCCGGCGACTGTGGAGGAAGGATTATTTAAATGCGCAACTATGTACAATTTTTTTTTTGTCTTCAATATTAGTTCAACTTTATCAAATTGTGCTTTCCGAAAGCAAATGCACGAGTCATTAGAAAAAAAAACAACAGAAATCGCTTTAAGTTTAAAATTGTAAATTTTAAAATTGCAACATTGTAAATTATATTTCACAACAATACGTATCACACAACCCTCGATAAAGCTGACATGGATTTAGGAAAATAGAACTTTGCGAAAGGACGAGTATATACGTAGCTCTCAGCATAGTCAAGAATTTAAAAGTAATAGCTCGATCTGATTTAGAACCCTTTAAACTTTTAACTAAACCTCGCGGTGAACGAACATTAGCAGAAATGCTACAATTGATATATCTCATTCCCGATAAAAAGTATAGACTGGGTTCAGTATTTAGTTAAAACTATTTAAATGTTTGCGGTTTCCAAACTAAAGAGAAACTATAAATTGCAAGTTGTAAAATTGTAAATTATAAACTGTAATATTGTAAATTGTAAAATTGAAAATTGTAATTTATGTTTCAAAAGAATACGTGCCATGTAACTCGTGATTAAAGTCGCATGGTGTTTCAAATGCACCCAATATAGATGAAGATAAAAAATTCAACTAGAATAAATTTTATGTTTGCTTCAGAGAATCCTTGATTCAAAAATTTCATTATGATTATTCTTAATTATAATGCTTTTTATTACTTTCTTTAACTATGGGTAAAGAAAACACATACCTTTGTTTTATGGCATTTTTTTAACAATGGGTTTTATACTGAATCGTTTGTGAGGAAATCTACATGAAATTTTTGTTTTTTACCCATAACTTTTCTCTAAAAAACAAATAGCGTAAATTAAAGAGTAAATTACCGTTTCACTAAGTGAGACGATATACAAAGTTAATAAAGTACAAGTCGCTTTAAATCTGAGTATGATATTTGAAAAGTTTCCTCAGTTTCATCAAACCCGAACTTGATTACCATTAAACCGCAGAGGAAGTATACAGCTTCAAAAAAAAAAAAAAAAAAGATATTTCTTAATCGGTACAGGGAGTGGCGTGCACAGAAATTTTGGGGCCCGTCACAAATGATTTTTCCGGGTCCCTCTCCATATTGCTTATCCCTATAGTTCACCCCTAGTTTAAAATATATTCGGCCTCCTCCATTCTCGGGCCTAGGTCAACAGGTGTTCTTTCTCAACCCCCCCCCCCCGTACGCGCCCCTGTGTACAGGAGTCTTCGAGTGTATTGTACAAAGACAAAACTAATCCGACGAGTTCAGAACCTCCTCTTTTTTTTTTTTTTTTTGAAGACTGCTAATTAGTACAACCCAAGTTTCAAATTAAACTGGCGACAATGTGAAATACTGGAATACTGGTCAAACTTGAGAAATCAGACACCAATTAACACATATTATTAATTAATATAATTAAAATCATCGGGGGAGGGGTGTTCTGTATTCAATTCCCCTTGGATTGAACACTAAATATGTTTACAACTGGAATATCAAAAAAACATTTTAGTGGCTAAATAAAGTTATTTTAGTTAAAAATAATATTAAGGTAATTGAATCAACTATTAAAGTAGCAAAATATATTTAATTTACTGCTTTCCTACGTAGGTAAACATTGGTAACACCTATAAGTAAAAATTAACAGGCGGCGAAAATTAATCATCCATAAGCCGCGAGAATTCTTGTTCAAGACGAAAGCAAAACCTTTGCTGTGAAAATACACCGGTCACGGAAAAACCACGTGGCCTGTGACGTATCCCGTCCGCTGACGTAAGCTGGATTACGTAACCACAACGTGTGAAATTCAAAGTTTCTTGGATTTCTTCGGAACCTCAAATTACCATGGGGCCATCTGGGAAGTATATCTTTCCAAACAAAATAAAGAATCGGTCCAGTAGTCTTGGAATAATCCAAAAACATACATAAAAAGCCGCGTGGCGAAATCATAACCTCCTTTTTTGAAGTCAGTTAAAAACGAGCTAATGTACGCATCACATGTCTTCCTTTTACACCAATTTTATGATAATAGTGCCTTGGAGTAAGCCATCAAACATTTTCACCCCTAGTTCGTCACAAACCGATGCGAAAAATATTTTACAGATATTTATTGTACCAATATCTACAATGTTAACATGATTGAATGAATAACTTTCTAAATATCGCCAATAGCGTCAAATGAAAACCAAATTTGAAAAATATTTATTTTCAACGAATTTATCGCCAATTTGTTGACAAAACTTGTCAACCCCAAACTTGATGATATAAGCCAAATGTTCGTCAAATTATAACATCACTTGAATTTGCATTGATATTAGCACTTTTTTTCCCAAAAAAAAGGAGTAAAATAGATTTTTTGAACATCCGATTACAACCAAAAGGGGAGGTGCAAAACTAGACCCCGCTAGGAGTCTACTACCAAATTTCCCCTTTCTACGACATACCGATTTTAAGTTAAGCGAGATACATACGCGCGTACGCACATTCATACATACGTAGATAAAAACGTCACGAAAAAATTCGTAACTAATTTGGGGATCGTCAAAATGGATATTTCGGGCATCCATACGTTCTATGCGCGTTGCGGTCAGGACAAAAAAACAGTTCATCATTCATTCGGGGTGAGCAAAATGGAAATTCGGGAAGTACAAATACGCGATGTATAATTATTTATTCATAGTATTTTTAAGTAAGTCCTACTCTCAATGAAATGATATAAATTGTTGTCAATAAATTGAATTTACCATATAAACAAACTCAAAAATCCAGAACAATTCAACATAATGAAATTTTCAAGTTGTTTTCCCGGTTTCACTTATTCTATAGCATTCACGGTAATCGAAATACTTTGCCAAGGGAATAAATCTCTTAGTAAACATTCCCAAACCCACGTGAATTAGTGTCCCTTCTATTCTCCGGCCGTAGTTCCCCGAACATAATTGCTCGCTCAATGAAAGGGATCAAGGTTTCTCTGCTGGATAAGGAACGAATCATTGGTTTCCCTGTTCCTTCAATTACTTTGCTGAACTCGGTTTCATTATCAATGCTGCAAAATTTTATTATACAACAGTTATATAGCTTAAGAATTCATTTCATTTAAAATGTATATATATTATTAAAAACAATTTTTGGCTTATAAGTGTTCAAACATATATTCTACAAAAAAAAAAAAAAAAAAAAAAAAACAGAAAATGTCCGCTTTTAATTAAAGTTGTAACGCATTAGCCTTTGTGTTTCATTGGCAAAATCAGTATACAGGATGATTCATGAGAAAATTATTTAAGGACATTTTGGAGTGTCACGCATTGCCAGATAAAACAATCTAGTAACTGTATTTCATGATTTTAGCAACAGATTCAACGTTTTCATAAACGTTGCATTGGTACAAAAAGAAGTTTAACGTAACACTACATCCGTTTTCGGTTAATGTTCAGAGGCAGTTACAGCTTTATAGAAAATATAGTGGTACCGAACGTCTTTGCCCGTAGTTTAAAATTAAAAGGTCATTCGGTTCGCCTGTATATTTACAAATAATGGATGACGAATTTCTCGCCAATTGGCTATGTTCATTCGCTCTCCCATTCCACTTCATGATAATTTCGTGATTTACTCGTCCTTCTTATCATAATTTTTCTCCGGAAAATTCTCTTAAAATTGAAATAGAGAAAGAATAAAATCGAATTTTCGAAAAATCGGTTCGAGGTGCACACCCCACATGTTACAATTTTTGTGCCAAACTATGAAAATCCGTCGAAAGGTCTAAGCGCTATGCGCGTCACACACATCCTACAGACATCCAGACAGAGAGACTTTCCGCTTTATTATTAGTTAAGATAAGTGACTTTTTCACGCTTGATCAAAGTTAATACTTTTAAAGAACTGTTGTTTACGTAACTAGCAGTTCAGTATTCTGTAAAATTATATATTTAAACAGTAAGACAACATCATAAAGAAGGCTGTTGTCGTTGATTACAGTCATATTGGCTTACCGTTTGAACAAGAGGTGGTGGGCGATCAACCTTGCCAAAACGGTTACGATTCCAAGTAGGATCGTAACATTATTTTTATTTTTTAAACTAGAAAATCACCCGTCAAGATATGACGGGTGAAAATTGCTTCTACATTTGAACGAAGCATTTGCCTGTTTGATGATATTGTGATAGCTGAAATTTTGACTCTAACTTCAGTGGATCGACCCTTAACTATAGTAGATGGCGTTAATTTTTGAAAACTTTTTCGTTTCTTCATTTTTCTAAAATCAGTTTTAAACAGTTAAAGTTACTGGATCCAGTTCAGATTTGTCAAGATGAAACATTTCCCTGCGTATCAAACATTGCCAAAAATATCATATTATCAAAATTTAAATAACTTACTGAGTTTTTTGTGATTTAACAATGAAATAATGCCGTCACGCATGCTATGGCACGAGTTTCATTGTTGGTAACGTCAGAGCGATATGCGATCAGTTAGTTTGGCTATTATATATATGAAGATGATGCAGTAAAACCTCAAAGTGGGACCCAGATATGAGGTTATAAAACCAATAAGTAATTGAGGTAAATATTTGCATTATTGTGCTTTCAATATATTGAAATTAATATTACTTATGTATTAAGCAAAATAAAGCCGTTAAAACATTTTTTGGGACGAATTACTTCTTGGCTACGAGATAAAAAAAAAGAAACTTCGTGGTTCTAAGGTCTTGCATGGCGGAGTATGTAAATTGGAGTATTATTGTTTTACACAGTTAAAAACCTTTTCCATAAGAAAAAAAGAGAACGATGTTTTATCAAATATGCAAAAGCTGTGGCAAGATTGAAATACAAAAGTATTAGAAACTTCAAATAATGTGCACATTATAAAAATATTTTAACAGACATTTTCATTTAGCTAGAATAAAGCAGATTTGGATTTTTCATTACTCGTATAATTAGTAGCATTTATTTGCAGTAATTTCGTCAATTAATTCATTTTTTACTTATTATAGCAGTTTTTGCAACGTTGTCTCATGTGTGTCTAATAATCTAATGAACTGTGATGTAGCGCTTGAATGTCTGGGTAATACGCCTGAAAGCTGCAATTTTCTTTATTGTAATAAAAAATATATTAAAAAATCGTAGTTTTTGGCCATAAGAAATTTTACACAGCATGAGAGAGACATATCTTGAAATTTTGTATGTTTGCGCCAGAAATTAGGATGATTTCACACAGCCCTTAAGAAACACGGAATTTCGAAACGTTTAAATGGCAACACCTAATTTTTCTTGCGCAAGTCAAGCAATGCACAAATTAAAAAAGCTCTTTTTTTTTTTTGTCTTTGAAAAACATTTTGGAGTATGGAGGATAGGCTCAAGTATGATCAGTTCTCTTACATTTTGTTAAACAGAACGGCTCACTGGATAAGATAGGAGAGAAAATAACCACAAATGGTATGTTATTAATTTTGTTCGTTGGTATGTCGAGCACCTGACTAAAGAAAAAATATTTCCTCATCGCTTATTAAAATCTTTTATCATAGATAATGCTTCGCACTAAGTGTTCTATGATTCGTGTTAATACTACAGTCATACCCGTGTTTTGTGCAAGTTTTTCCTCCCTCGTATTATAGTTTGTAATTTATAATAATATACTCCTGTTTGTGAAAATTGCAACAGTATGAAGGAAGCATCATAGTTGAATGAAATTTTATACACAAGTAAGTGGTGATGGTACAAATAAATGATTACATTTTCAAACAAACAAACAATAAAAAGACATAGAAATTAGTATTTTTGTGGCCACCACGCGCCGCAATAAGAGTTGCTACACGACTCGGCACGGAGTGAAACAAAGTTTGAATGCGGAAGAGTCACGAGCAATACGCCGCCCAATGAAATCTCTCATATGTTTAATCGGTGATATATCCGCGGAATATGCATGGCAAGGAAGAAGTTGTACCTGCTGAGAATCAAGGTAAGATTTGACAGTCCTGGCGACATGTGGACGGGCATTATCATGCTGGAATACAGCCCCTGGATATCCTTGCAGGAAAGGAATAGCTTGGGGCTGTAAAGCTTCGTTTATGTGTCGGGTGCCCACAAATCGTAGCAATTATGATCGTCCATGATATGCTATGGCACCCCCGACCATAACTCCGGGTGTTCGTCCACTGTGGCGTTCGATATTGCACTCCGGAATGTACCGTTCACCGACATAGCGCATGACACGAATTCGGCCATCATGGTGCCACAAATTGAAGCAGGATTCGTCAGAAAAGACGACCTGCTGCCAATTAGCACGCCAGCTCCTATGCACATTGGCCTATTGTAGCCGCAGGCGGCGATGGTTTTGCGTGAGAGGAATCCTGTATAAAGGAATCCTTGCGCAGCCCACGCTGCAGCAGACGTCTCCAAAGCGATGAAGCATACAATGAAACAGTTGTAGCTGTTGAGACCACTGTAATGCCAATTGTCTAGAAGAAGCTGTCCGGTCCGTCAACGCCATACGCACCAGGTGTCTGTCATTGCGGGCTGACGTCACATTTCGGGGTCCACTCCCGGATTTCCGAGCTGTCCAACCCTCATCCGTCCACTGTTTCCAAACACGCATGATTATGCAGCTGTTACGCTGCACACGAGGAGCTACTGCCCGATAAGACAATCCAGCTTCACGAAGGCCGATAATTCTGCCCCGTTCAAACTCCGAAATTTGCTCAAATGTCGCTTTCTTTCGGCAAAGAGGCATGGTAAAGATCCAGTTAATGTTTATTCTAGCATATAACCACCGATAATCATACATGCCTCGCTACAGCCGTCTATTTATATTCGGTTTGCTCCGCTATTCAGAGGGCGCTGCTCAGCATATGCATGCGCTACCGATCTGCAATTCTAACCATTTGCGTATCATGCCCTACTTTACATTTCCTGCAATTTTCAGCTTACTCGCGTAAGTACTTCGTGGTGTTACAATTTTCACAAACAGGAGTGTATGTTAGCAACAACGTAACTCCCGCAGTATTCATCATATGCCAATCGTTCCAACTCCTACTTTCTTCAACATTAACAATTTTCGCAAGAAAAGTGAGTGTAGCCTTTTAAAAAATGCAATAATCAAGCCCAATGTGGAGAAAAAACTTGGAAAAATTATTTAACTTAGTAATAAAACTGATATTTTGACGTAGTTAATTTTTGTACACGATACTACTCAGTCCTTTACTGACAAATAGGTGGAACAGCTTTTTGTTTTGATAAAACTGATCTTAGAAGAACTTCTGTTGCATTAGTGAACACATGACTTTCACACGGAACGCTTGAAACGAACTAAATTATGGTATGTTAATGAAAGTTCATTAACAATACGTTTAATATTGTATTCCTCGTTTGAGTGCAAATTATTAAATGGAAATATACATCCTGATTAACAAGCAATTCACTTTTGTTAAAAAAATCAAAATGAATGAGAAAAAAGTATGTTTAAAAATATTCTTACAATAATAAAATGATGTAAGAATTTTAAAAAATCGTTAACAAGATTTTTTACAGATGCATTAAAAGGTATAAAGAAAGTAACACTGTAATGTAGAAATTTATCATTGTTTGGCAATAGTCCTTAAAAACATTTATCTTCATATTTATTTGTGAATGTAGTATTATTTTGAACTACTGACTAGTAAATTGACGCACTCGTTTTTGATACACTACATTTCTCGCAGGAAATGCAGGATATCACACTTTATTTAGAATGTGAGGTAAAACCTTATGAGAAAAACCAACTCAAACTTAAAGCATACAATAAATATAGAGGATAAATAACTTTGTTGGATATACGCAAAGTTTTACCCAAAAGATTGAACAAATATTGCACTTTATAGTAAAATGGCCAAAGCAAATCATCAGTTAATTTTCTTTGTATGCATTCGGATTTGTGATGTGTATTGGACACTACACGGAACGGCATCTTCAACGCAGTACATATCTTCATCTACGTTCCCTTTCTATATCCCGAATCAATCCAGAAAATTGATGCTTGTGGGGGAAAATCCGATAGTGCAAACATTCGCTTTCATACACGAAGCAATATTCTCTTGTATGCTTTGTTAGCAGTTCTCCAGCATATTGTTCTTCTCTTGATCAAAGGGATCAAACCACGCTGTCTGAGAAAATATGAATGGAAGTGAAACACGGAATTTAGCTTTACTATTCAGAAAGTCGGTCAGAAATAGCATAAGTTGCAAATTTGACAACTCGGAAGAAACCTTTTATGATGAGTGTATTACGGACGCGCTATGATGTGTTTCATAAATTTTAATTAGCATGTTTTATGTACAAATAACCTTTTAGATTAAAAAAAAAATATTCACGAATTTGGGTAAACCGACAGGTGAATGAACAGGCAAGCACAATTTAATTTCAAAGATTCACAGAATCGTTAAAAATTGTTGCATTTGAGAAATGACAGTAAAAAAGTTTTAAATGATGTATAAAATAATTTTTAAAAAACTATAATTTATATGCGTCAGGTGTTTGTGTGTGAGAGGGGAGGCAAAAATTAAAAAAAAAAAAAAACTGTCCAAACCTAGTTAATGAACATCCCAACAAGAGGAGAAACAGTATTCTTGCGTATTTTTTTTATATGTGTAGAGGGAAGTAACCACTCTTCATTTAACTTAAAAAAGTTTTTTAAACCCTTAATTTTTTTAAGAAAACGGCAAGCTGTCCAATAGGGGGGGGGGGGGCGAAATGAAAAAAAAAAAAAAAACACTCTTCCAACCTAGTTATACTGAACACCTCAAGAAGTGGACAAACAGAGTCTTTCATATTTTCTTGTCCTTTTCTTTCTGAATATTTGTAGGGGGAAGTAACTACTGTCAATTTAACACAAAGAAATAGTTTAAACCCTTCATTTTTTTAGAAATCGGCAAGCTGTTCAATCATGGTGTGTGGTGGCTTCACTGTTCGGTCTACCCTATGAAGCAAGAAAATTATGTGTCGTATGCAAGCTTTTTACTAGATCGGCAGCGTATTACTTCCTATTTGTTATTGAACTTGGTGCGTCTCCATAGCAGTGTTTATTCTTTTATTCGGCGCCATTAACGGTAAATTAACAACGATAAGATTAAATATTTCTGACTCTCGGTTTCCCACCAAATGAAATAACGGGAGCTCTTAGGTTGCAGTTTAATTTTACCGATAGTATTCAAGTTAAATGAATGTTTGTGGGCTATTTACTTCACGCGAAATCACACGAAAAAGAAGTTGACGGTTTTTCTTTTGCATTTAAGCACTATTTGTCATTTCTACATGGGCTTTAGAATATTTTTACAACCATTGCGTTTTTTTAGTTTTATTTTCCTTTAAAGATTTTTAAACACATCAAAAAAGAAGAGTATGAATTTATGTATACCTAAAACATTTCTAAAAAAAAAGGAAAAAGTTAAAATAACGCAAAAGCTTAAGCACTGTTAAAAAAAAAAAAAAAGAGAATGTACGGCTATTAAATGAAGAAATTGTGTATGTCTGCCGTTTTATCTCACACACTCTTAATTCAGGCAATCGTTTCATTCGAAAATATTTTTTTTGAAAAAGTTTTCTAACAAGTAAACCCCCCTTGTATGTTTCACTTTTTAAATTAAACATGTTTACTCACAAATGAAAATAGTTTGAAACACACACACACACACTTTTGTGCTTTATAGAAAACTTCAATCCCAAACCAAAAATCTCTCCAAGCACATTTTATCAGAAACAGTTCCTGATGTTAACCACGGGAAGGCAATATTAGTTTTTTTAGAGCGCGAAATGAATGAATAACTGAATAAATGAAATTTAAAAGAATGAAAATCCTAAGAAATTCAGGAAATTTTCCGAATTACATCCCTCTTCCCGAATAGAGTTTTGTCCTTATAAAGCATTTTTTTTTTCGATCAGCTTTGCCATTATCGTAAGGACAGATGAAATGGAACTCTCCCATTCCATTCCCTTAACATAGGACTACTTCCCAAACCCAAGAGTAAATAGTTAATTTCTCTTTGGTGTCCGTCTGTGAGTAGTCTATGGGATATGTTTATGAGTACGTCTACGTGGACAGAAACATTTCTTGGCCACTTTAAGTAGAAATGAGTTCTGTGATATTGGTTGTCTACAGCGGGGGTGAACGTATAAAAGTTTCTTAGGTTGCAAATTAGTTGATCATCATTTTAAATATTTTCATTAATTTTTACTTTTCCCAAACGGTAAATTGTTGATAAAAACTTCTTATATGCGCGAATGCATAAGTAAAACCTTCGTTCAGGCTTATTGAACTATTTTTTTAAATATTAAAGTGTTTATAATTGATTAAAGCGAACCCATCATTTTTGGGGGAAACGCCAAGGCCCCCATTGCGTTGCGAAATTATTATTTTTTACATAAAAGTGATTAAGATAGTTTTCTGATTTTCTACTAAAATTTGGATTAAAGTTATTTTTAAAATTGAAAACAGCATGGAGGAGTTTTTTTAAGAACATATAAGGTAGTGAGAAGCAAAGGGATGCAAGTGGCGAAATTAAAAATTTGGAGATAACCAGTACAAGTGATAGATGAACCTCTCCTCTGTCTTGGGGCAAGATATTGTACTACTAGCTCTGGTAGGTGCTGCTGTACAGAATGATTTAGAAAAAAGAAATCAATGAAAGTCTACCTAGGACGTTATCTTTAAACGCGTTTTACTCAAAACTTGAAAATGTCCTCTTACATCCCTTTGCTTCTCACTGCCTCGTATATGCTTTTTGGTTCGCAATTGGTGAAACAGAGTGGAATGCACGACTCAACAATTTCATAATATTGAGTAGTTCTGTAATTATTTGTTAAGCAATTATATGCAGGGAAATGATGATTTAAATATTTTGCAAGAGCCAAAGGTCAAGCGTTCACGGAAATTACAATACTGCATGAAATTAGTGTTCAATTTATTTTTATGGAATCACATATGAATATATTCAGTAAGTTACCGCCCCTTACATATGAATATTTCTTAACTTATTTTTGAACTGGATTCAGAGAACTTCAGTTGTAGAATATTATTCCCGATGTTTTGAGTTCACATTAGTTTATTAATGTTGTTTATGCAAATTAACTTGTTTTAATGTTGACTTTTTGTGGCGGCAGTGTTTTCAAAACCTATAAAACTTCCGGTGTTATTGCAGTAAGAGAGTTATTTGATTTAAAAAGCGTGTAACTTCAAGAGTTTTTAACATATTTTAACCAGTTTAAAAAACGTTGTTCTTGTTTTAACTTTTGAAGAGTATGTTGAGGAAAGAGTTTAACACGTTGAGTAAATGTCCCGTACCTGTGACAGGGAGTTTAACCTGTGTTAAGTTTTAACAACTAGTTTAACATTTTTCATACACGATTGATATTTCCGCAAGATAATGTGCATTTCTTCATTTGGTCATGAACATAGAATTCGGTATGTTAATGAAGGAACTTAATCTTCGAGGTTTAGATTTTGCAATGGATATAAAGACGAATGTTTCTTTTTCATAAAAGTGTATTTTCTCATAAAATTGAAGCTTAAAATAGAACTATAAAAACTCACTTTTTTAGAAGTTGTCATCAAAGTAAAAATATATAAATATACATCTCTCAAAAAGACCACAGAAAAATAATTGGAATTACGTTTATCATTTTATGAAACCCGTTTTCATATGAAAAATGTTCCTAAAAATTTCTAAATTAGCTCCTAAGATCTAACGATGGATCTTCATTGAAGTAATACTGACATTTGATGTACACTAATCCATAAGAGATGATTTTTTTAATCGTTCTTCGTCAAAGAAATTCAACATTATTTTAACCCAATTATCACCATAAGATAAATAATGTATCACTTCCTAGCATCACACAGGATATTTTTACCAATCCATAAAATGAATAAGGTAAGATATCACAAATCCCTGTTCCATGTGTATTGGAGTAAATAAAATGGTTCATTTTATTACACCTTGGTCGAAAAGATAAATAACGCCTGGGTAAACCGTTTAAAAAAAATAACATATTCTATTCTCACTTTAAAGATCTAAGTTCGCTCTAACTATAAAATAGGTGAACTTAAAAAAAATGACTTTATAAGTGTAAAAAAAAAGTCTTAACAATTATACAAAACATTTCAATTGATATAGTCTTTTGATTATTTGAAAACGCTTATATGCAATACCATCACATTCATTAAAAATCTGCGGGAGTAAAAACTTCAAAAAGGTCACTTATTACATAGTCATATTTTTCTCTAAATAAACTTTATACTGTTTTGGATAAGATTTACTCATAATTTATAACAAGTAAAAATTTTAAAAGATTTTCCGAAAACAATCAGTTGTTTTTCCCAAACACATGCAGTTCAAGCCTCTTTGTATCTTGAATTAAGCCACGGGTAATTTGTACGCCCGAGTAATTTCTTTGTTTAAGCTTCGTTGTGTTCCTTCCGCATCATTTCGCTACAAATGCTCCTTTTCCAATTTGCCGCTTGTCTTTCATTTACAATTACGTTTTATCGAAGCGTGACTTTTATTTCTTAAGACCTTTTAAGCCCCCGCCGACTTTGAACTTCAAACTTCCCTCCCCCGTTTAAGATTATAGCCATGGCAAATCTTTGTTAAGCATTAGTTGTGACAAGCGGCCCACCCAAGTTAAATTATTTTTCTCCTTTACTGATGAAGTTTCTTTCGTTTTATGAAGTTTTATTTCGATGAGAAAGAGTTTAGAGGTTTCAATACTGCTTTTATTATTTGCTGTACCGTTCTTCGTATCATTAACATAAAAAAGAGTGGTGTAACTGAAAATAAAGTTTTGCTCTAAAATCTAAACTACTAGTATAAAGTTTAAAAAACTATGTCTGAATAACAAAATTTATGCTGATAATTTAAGCTAAATGCTTTGGACAATAGAGTGAATTATGCTCTTCATATTTGGTATTCATATTCCATATATTAAGGTTACAAAATATGCGTTTTCTCTGTACAACAGTTAATTTTTCTCTCAGTGTATACGAATTAAATGCAATTGATCATTATGTGATTCCGAGAAGTTTGAAATTAAATCCAAACGTTACAAACTAACGACCTTAACCAAATAGTGTAACATCGTTCTAGAATATTTTTCAGCTACCGGTAAAAGTCAAAGAATGAAAAAAAAGACATGAAAATTCTTCTCAAAAATAAAACTAAAATTAAAAAAGTCAAAAATTATAAAATAATTTAAAAAAAGGAAAAATTAAATAGTATAATATTTTGAAATTTGAAAAATATTTGTGAATCGGACGTTTGTATGTCTGTTAGTCTGCCTCCCCCCTCCCCACTAGCTTTTGAGTAGACTGACCGACTTGATCAATCTTTTTTTTTTTGATCTAGCCGAAGACTCTTCGCTCCAATATTTGACTTTTTGACTTGAACACTTTTTCGTTCAGTTTTGAACAGTTTATAAAATTAGCTGCGACGAGGAAATATAAGACAAATTTATATCTCAAACTTAAAGACGGATTTGCTTGAAACACTATGTTTTTTTATTATGCTATATTAAGGTACTTTTAGAAGAATTAAAAAAAAAAAAAACTTGGAACAAATACCCGTTTGTAAGTAACGTCTCTTTATATTACGTTAGCGCAAGCGTTTCGGCTTTTTCCCCGCCTTCGCGATCCGTGAGACGAAAATGAACTTTGAATGATTTAATTTAGTGTTTGCTTTTAACTAATAGAATAGTTATCATGTTCTATACAAAAGTATGTAATGTATGTAATGAAGAACAATACCTACGGCGTACGCTGAAAGAAAGTAACTGTTGGAAATCTGACTAGATTGTCGCGAACCGACATACATTTAACAACGCTATGCAACCTTGAATTACTCAACGTCATATACACAGCTCAGATATCGTTATCAACATATGGGATTTTGGGACAGAGCGAAATAAATAACAACATGTGGAAATAAACCAATACTTAAGAGTCAGCAACAATACAAAAAAAAGTTCCAAAATTTGGTGCAAAAAAGTGCAGATTCCAAATATATTCTCAATTTTTGATTTCATGAATTAGCAAAATATTTTTTTGACAAAATTGAAATACACATATCTCGTAGACGTGGCATTGACGCAAGTCAGAGAACTGGCGCAAGAGAGAATATTACTGATTCGAAATGAAATGAATGCAAAGCGCAAATATTTTTTATCGGGGATGCGGAGTCGGGGTGGAAGAATGGGGGGGGGGGATAACCAACTCCCGACTCCGACTTCAAGAGCTTTAGGGAATTCGACTTCGACTCGGAAGCCGCCAGGAAAATCCGCCGAAGCAGAAGAAAGGAAGTGCCGGGGAGAATATAACACCAGACTAGGATGGCGCGCTATTGGTCTAAATGACCAACATACATTTCCAAAAACTATGCAACCTTGAAATACCGAAGACAATTCTCAGAACTAAGTGTGTGGGCTGGGCCGTATCCAGAGGAGGGGCACCCTCCCCCCTTGAAACCCGAATTGTTTCGTACCGTAAAACAGAAGATTTTTTTTTTTTTTTAATTTCTAATGTCAGGAAAGGAAAAAAACAAAGTTTTTTATTCTTATTTTTTTTATTACTATTAAACGAGTGAAAATTTGAAGAAATACAGAAAAAGCGATTCTAGTTCTCATTAGCTGCAAAGCATACTTGAAATTTAGACCCTTAACTATGACTTCCTGCTCTCTTTCCCAATTCAATTCAGGGCAGTCCAGGGCTAATGCAGGTCCCTTGTCAGTTTGGTAGACTCCCTCTCCTCCAGGGGCGTGCACAGAAATTTTGGAGCCGTCACAAATGAATTTTTCGGGCCTCCTCCATATTGTTTACCTCTATTTTCATCCCTAGTTTTAAAAATATTAAGCACACTTCAGACTCAAACCAGGACAACAAGTGTCCCTTCTCCCCCCTGTGCACGCCCCTGTCCTCCCCCCTAAAACTCTTATAAAACAGACACTGCACCAATTTCGAGCCGGGGGGGCTCGAGCCCTCAAGGGCCGAGCCCTTAGTTACCGATTTGGCAAGTATCTGGTAGTCCATGTCTTGGAATCCGCAGACAAGGTAAAAATGCACACTCGAAGGAAAAGTTAATGAATCTTACTCAAGGAGTTTTAATTCCTTCGACTTTCGACTTCGACTCCGGTTTTTATTCTGACATAATGATTTTGTGATGATATGTTTTATCTCCATCTTAAAATTTTAATTACTTTCAACTAAGAATGAAATTGTCGTTTTTTTAACTAAATTAAAGATGTGTTCTGGCCAATAGGGCGATTTC
This sequence comes from Uloborus diversus, assembly GCF_026930045.1. NCBI lineage: Eukaryota > Metazoa > Arthropoda > Arachnida > Araneae > Uloboridae > Uloborus > Uloborus diversus. The sequence continues at coordinate 70,602,382 of NC_072732.1, read as the reverse complement.
CGAATTTTTTAAAGTATTTTTCCCTGGAAGAACATGCTGAAAATATAGGATTTAACAATTTTTTCAATAATTTGACAATGTTAATTTTTATTTGCTTATATTAATTTCATTGACTAAAAGTGATACTTTTGACGAGAGGAAACAACCTCATTACTTCTGAACAATATTTTAAAATTTTCTAGTCTATTTACAATTACAGTTCTTAGAACACCTTTATTTTTTAATGCTTGCAATACCTGTTAAAATCAAAATTGAAAATCTTATTTTTAGTGAATGTAGTATTTAGCGATGCTGATCAACAGTTTAAAAAAAAAAAAAAAACTTTTTTTTTTGATATTGGCAATTTAAAAAAATATATACAAAACTGATATACTCGTTTCTTTTTTTTATTTTCATTTTTTATTTATTTATTTATTTTTTTTTTTATATATACAGCTGTGCAAGAAAAATTGAACTCGTATTCTAAAATGGTGCATTGAAGCCATTCTAAAGCATTGTACTCTTCTCCGGAGCTTAAACATTTTGTTAAACAGTGCAAGTAAGTTTAAAAAAAAATTTTTTTTGACGAAACCTTTTGACTCTCGGGGTATTATTAGAACATTTTCCTATTCATGATTTCTTCCAATCCCACGTCAAAAATAACTTTATACGAAGTGTCCCTTTGCTCTTCTACTCCGTTAAAGAATATAATTTGAGATGGTGTTGAATTGCATATGCGTACTTTGGTATTATATGTCTTAAATTTCCAAAAAATTAGTAGGATTTTTTAATGAATGTCAGATATTTGCTGGTAAAAAATATTTTATTTGCTTATTTGGAAATCAAGAGCATACTTAATCTCGAAAACCTCCCCTTTTTAAATTTGCGTTTAGGAGTAAGTAATAGGGTAGACAAATCAATCATCTATTGTGAAACAATAGTAACTTACGATAAGTGCTGCTATACAGCATGCTTTTTGGGGGGAAAATGAAACAATGAATGCTTACCTGCGGATAGAACTTTGCCCGTGGTTCGCTCAAAGGCTAATAAAATATGCTTTCATTTCACTGTCTTAGTTTTTATTTTCAAAATAATAATACTAGTAATTATTATTACTGTTATTGTTTGTGTATACTTGTAATGCATGTGTGTATGTTTTATCACCGTTTTTCAATAAACCTATTTTGAAGATATCTTAGCTTTCCAATTACAATATACTTGATGCGGAAACATAAATTCTCGAGAGCATGACAACGAAAAATGGATTTTAATTAAAATGCCATTGAATCAAAATGAGAGATAACGTTTTATTACTTCTAGGAATTAAAATGTTTTGTCTCATTATTTCTTTCGTGATCTCCAAATGGAACATTTAATGAAGACTGTGGTTTGGGATGAAATATGTTTGTATTAAGCTAGTTGCGTTCATTGTTTTTATCAAAATAAACCTATGTTCAAAGTCGAACTGGAGTAAAAATTTTGCTTAGTGACGTATTTGAGTAGCTCACTTTACAAATTAAAGTACGAATTATAAATTTGAGTTTTGTTTTTCAGCAATTTAGCTTAAATAATTCAGTAAACGTAATAATTAGCAGAAATTTAATATTTTTTCTCTCTCTCGAATAATGTTTACAGATTGTCACAGTTTTATACTGTCCCACTTGCAATGGATCCCACATGTTAAGAAAAATCATGATTTCAATGTATTACCGGCAGCCCAGTTAAGCCATTCGGAGACTAGTTTCGTCGTTGCTATGCACTCATACGACTGGAATTGACAATTTCCGAGATGAAAACAAACGTCATTGTATTAAAGGCCGTGACAATCGTTGAAACTTATGGCAACAAAGAGGGCGCTACAGGGAACCCTTGTTCAAATTACGATGTCATTGATTGGTGGATGCAGGGGTTCCGCTTAGTTCCTCTTGTGCTCAAAATGAGTGACGTCCAATCAAAAATAAGCAAACTTTGGAACATTGACATTGATTGATTGATGCGTGAGCATCATCGGTGTAACACAGAAAAGTCATAAATTGTCAATGTCCGTTAAGCGTCAGTGCCATCTAGTGGAACTATGATTGAAGCAAAGAGTGCCAGCAAACTGGATGACATAACCGGGATATTGCATCATGTAGTTCTGTCCTAGTCCTTGGTAAAAGACCGTGATAAGGAATTTTGCCAAAGATATGGAATACTAATGATAAAGAATTTATCCACATTTCACAAATAATACCAGAGAATAATTTAAAAAACATTAAAGCTAGTTTATTCACTGAGAGTATATAAAAGTACATTGCAAATCATGATCGTATAGTTTAAAATGTTAAAGATTAAGAAATGGCCATTTTGAAAATATGATATTAAAAGATGCTGATCAGCACATCTATGGTACACAAGAGTAAAACATTGTTTAAGACAATTACTATTCAAATAAACTCATACTTTATAAAACAATGATCACGTGGAGTCAAAAAAATTACATATTACAATTTGTTGATCAGTGAAATTGCAAAAAAAGTTGTAGAGTCAAAAAATTGGATTATACGACCTGTCCGATGTAATACGTGAAGAATGATGGCATGTTTGCCATCTTTTTTTTTAAATACCAATTTGCAAAAGTTCGGAGATGGCGAAGCACTCGATTTTTTATAGGAAATTTTGAAATCGCCCCGCACACGATTTCATTACATATTATTTACTTAGATGTCGTCATCTTCAATGTGTTAAGACGGGAGGTTTCAACGGATTAAGTTGGATGCCGATTCACGATCGTCTCACAAAGAAAAATCTGGTGTTCTAGTAGGCATCAGCCTCAGCTCAAAAAACCACACATCCAGCGAAACTCCCGAACACCAATAAAGTGTCCGGGAGTCGCGACACGAACAACTTTTCTTCCAACTACATTTTCATTCGATCTGATCCAAACTGCCGCCACATGGGAAAAAACAGCATGATGTGATTCAGTTAACTGAGTGGTTGCAGTTATTAGCGGCGTGCAACCGTAGGAGCGAAAATGTGAGGCAGGTGACTGGAGGTGTGTTTCACATGGAGGTTAAACCGCGTTTGGAGGCAGGTGTGACGAACAGGGTTGTCACAGACCGGTAACTTACTGCTTAGTATTTTCCCTTGTTCGAAATATTCTTCTACCAAATCATGGCCTAAAAACGGCAGATCTTGTTTTGCTGAATAACTCTAAACAATAATCAAGCGTTTTAAAATTTGCTTTTTCTTTTCGACGTTTCTAATATGTCTATCTAAATTTTCTTCACAAAATGTTAATTTTACTTTTGTAAACATTACCTTTACTTTTTGTGGTTTAATTTTATGACACTATGTTCACATTAAGTGATTTAAAATACAAATTTTCAGAGCTCTGATATAATTTGTTCTGATATGAAAGACCGGATAAGAAAGGGCGTAAATTTCTTTGACACCCAAGAACTTGTCGTGAAACAGAAGGCAGAGTAAAGGAAATAATTACTTTACACTGATTTTACTGATTTCCCCATCGACACTTAGGCAGAAAGTTAAGTATACGGGAAAAGTTGAATGTACTAAAATAACGCACTAAAATTTGTAATAAAACTGAAAAATGAGAATCTGGAAAATGACCACTAAACTAACCTTTTGCTGGGTAAAAATAAAAAAAAAACGTATAATTTAACGAAGGTACTAGATTAATGCCTTCACTGACCCTATAAACAGTACCTCTTAATAGTAAATAGAAAAACTTGTAAAATTCTTGGAATGTGTTTTAATCCTAAATTGAAAAACTAGTCAAAGTTTACAATTATAGACAAGGTTTTAAATGTCGAATCATACATCTATTTGATTCATAAATGTAATGACAAGTACTTTGATGAGTTTTCATATTAACATAGAGAGCTGGAAAATGTTAGTTTCTTTTCATACTTTCCATTTGTTCTGCTAGTAAGTTTTTGGATGTAAAGACTTCTGGCTAAAGCTTTCCAAAAGTTCATTATTTTGCTTTGAAAAATAGGTGTCTTGAAACTCTAAAAAAATGTGTCAGCAGAAATCTATAAATTTGTGCTACAAAACGTCGGCATTTTCCTGGTTCTTTTCGGCGTGAAGGGATTTATTTATTTCTTAATTGCAGAGCGCTTTAAAAAGCTAGCGTAGTTTCAAGTCAATCAATAGTTTTAGCAACTACAAGTGTTGAGAGATATTTTCCATTTCAGTTAAACACTCCTCGCATCGGTTTAGATTAGGGTTGAGCCTATTCGATTCGTTTTTCGATTTTTTTTTTTTTTGTAGGCGATTTTAGTTCTTTAAAAACGTTTCTTTTAAGGATAAGTTTGTTTTCTGATCAAGTCTTCCGGATCACGCAAAAAATATTTGATAGCAGCCATCAATACATTGGTTATACTTATGTCAGTGATTTTTCACCTATCAAATTACTTCATTAAGACGGAAAGCTGCAATGTGCGTCCCGCTTTTCGGAATGTTACTGCTGATGTGTTAGCTTTTCAATAAGATAGAAGTTAGTTGCTAGTATCGTTAAAACCGTCACCGCTTAGATTTTTTTTCCACGTAAAACATTTTTGATGAATCAAATTGTCGTTGCATTTTTTCAAAAGTTTACTTTTTTTTTACTCTGGTAACTTCGATTACATTGTATTTTAGTATCCCTTCTTTTTTGTGATTTAGTTTTTGGTCTACACCAATCTTAGTGCCTGTTCGTCGCTTTTGCAGCTGATGCATCAAGGAATATTTACTATCTATATTTCTATCTGTCGCAAAGCATTTGTATGAGCTATATGAAAAAGATTGCCCAAAAGTTTGAACAGCGATGCTTCTTCATTCGAAAAAAGGTCAAAAGTAAAGAAAGGATAATGCATATTATGTTATAAAAACAGACATCTTCATTAAAATCAATGCAATAACATGAAATAAAGCAGACGAACACCATAAGTTGCAGAAAATAAGAAAACTTAAATCCTTGAAAAATGATTTTTTGGTAAAAATTCTAAATTTCCATGTCCAGAGAACAGAACTTCCGCATTTCTAACAATACCACTAAAATTTTAAAACATCCGCCAAATATATAATATTTCCATAAAAGCCACTGCAGAGTTAAGATGTTGAAGGCGTGAAGCAAAAATTAAAATGAATCCAAAATTACAAAATTTAACTTTTTATACGGGCCCTAAGTATCCTAACTTATGCTTAGAAAAATAATCTATAATGACAATTATTACTGACACAAGAAACTGGACATTTGTGCGATCAAAACTGAAACAGATATTCAAATTCGAAGTTTTAAGGGAAAATACAGAAAATAAGATTGGAACTTATCTATCTTATCTATTGTAACTTATCAGAAGAATGACAGGTTGTCAAAGAAAAAAAAAGGGTTTTTTTTCATTGGTGTTCAAAAATTTAAGAAAATTGATATTCCGTGATACGTAAAAACACACTGCAAACCCTTGTACAATTTGTAAAACCACAATCTGTCTGCACACATAAAATTTTAAACCCTTGTTAACTAATATATTTCTCCCCAAAAGGTGCTAATGACGGTGTAAGTGGTGTAAGTCACAAAACGCTGCGTCCCATATCTCGGTGAATATTGGTCGTGCTAATTCCAAAAAATTTTGTGCTCGGATTGTTTTTCAATGGAGATATTAAAGTTAATTTTTGTATTTTTTTTCCTAATAGATGTATCGCAAGTTAAAACGGAACACCCTGTATATTTATATAGTAAAAGTATATATGTAGTAAAAGTAAAGCTCTGCTGCTCATTAAGAATGTGTGTATATATACGAATTAAAAGTTTTACATTTAACGCATGGCTCGTTTGATATGTTATGCAATTGCGAAACATTCCAGAAATTACTATGAATTTTGAACAGTGGTTACACTTGATCATTTCTTTTAACAATCATACTGAGAAACATCAGCTTCTTGTTCAGAACTTTAATTATTCCTTAGCGGTAAGAATACTATGTTTCAAAAAGGACAGTAAAACAAAGAATTTTAATTTAGGATCCCGCCAAAATTTTCAGTTAGCAGATATTACTTTGTCGTTAGAGATTTAATGAGTTTTGGACAAACAATTTTCTAGGACATACTATAAATAGCTTTTTACTTTTGTTTTCTAGATTGTGGTGGTGAATTCCCTAAGGCTGAACAAAATTTCTTCGGACTGGTGTTTATAAGTTTCTTCTTTTACGTACAGGAAACTCAAAAGATTCTTTCAAATTTCTAGTGATATTTGAAATTGTTTGAATAAACCTGACGATAAAAACGAGTTATATCACACTTCAATTATTTAGAATGTTGCTCAAATTACATATTATAATTAGTAATTTTACTTCTAAAGCATATTACTAATAACTATAAATTGCATGATCGTTCTGAAGCGTCATGAAATAAAATACTAATGATGAAAAAGTTTAAACAAAAAGGTGAAAAAATGCTTGAATGTATTTCCAAACTTTCAAAGTTCAAAAAATTATTTATGTTTAGATGGGGAAAAAAAGAAAAGAAACAACTAAATAAATAATGATAATAAATAAAACCTATGAGCGTCTCAGATGAATTTTAATTAAAGTAAAAATTAGTTCATATAAAAATTAAATAAATTTGTGAATAAAATATATCCGAGAAAAGCCAATTGGTCGGATGTCTTTTCCTCCACAAGCTTACTTCCTATGCATTAAAAAGGGGATTATTTTTAATCATGAGGCAAATGTATGCATTTTTTCTGTAATATATGCCTTTATACGTTGTTTTAGACACATATGTTTTATATTAAATCACTGAGCTTATTGGGGGGGGGGGGACAGTTATAGATTTCAGTAAAAAAAATTTCGACATTCATAAGCGTAAAGTAAATTCGTATCATGTCTCTCAATTCGATATAGGAATTTCTATGAGAAAGTTCTGTATAACAATGGAATTGAATGTAAGTTGCGCTGAAAAATTTATTAAGAGAAATCAAGTGCTAACTTTAAGGCTAATGCTCTCGAGACCCGTAAAACAAGTAATTCATGACGCTCTATTGTGATATACTATCATCTATTTATATGACATTTTTGTAAGATTTGACTGTTTTTTTTTTTTTTTTTTTTTTTTTTTTTAAATTGTCGTTTGCAAAAGCACTATCATCAGTAGTTTATGTGTTTCAAAATGCGTAACACAAATTCTGGAAACTATTACTTAACGTTTTGTTTAACATTTTATTTAATACTGCATCGTGCTGCCTGATCTTTTTGTATTAGTAAGAAAAATAAGTAAGGGAAAACACTGCGTGTATTTCAATGCACTTTTAATGCACTGCAATATTATTTTATCGAGATATTGGACGCGAAGCTTTTTTATATTTTGTTTGTGATCATTACCTTGAAGACTTTGATGCGTTACATAAATTGAAAAAAATATTATTTTTAATGAAATTGTGAAACTGAATTTTAATACTTGCCTTTAAGTTCAAAAATACTCTTACACTTCTCTCTCTTTTTTTTTTTTTTTTTTTGGTTTCTTCTAACTACATGGATTTATGAGTTTTATTATTTTATTTAAGAAGTGATGTTTTTTTTATGTACCTATATAGGTCCTGAAAAACTGTACATACTCGTTTTTCTTCCTTCATTTTTTCTCGCTTAGTAGGATTAAAACTCAATCATATTTTTTATAATTAGCATATATGATTTGAAAATAAAGATAAGAAAAATTAAACTTTCAACCGCAGAAGGAAAAAAAAAAACAGTATGGTATTAATAGATGTTTTTATAAATATTTCTTAATTTATAAGTTTTCTGTAATACATAGCTAAAAAATTGTAAAAAAAAAAATCTAAATAAGTTTTAGCATAATTGAATAATGTATGTCCTCAAATAATTGTCGCAGTAATATTTCGTTAGCACTTTTGTAAATCAATGTTCTTTGTTTGCTATTCTTATCAAATGAGTTTCTGTGGAAGAAATTTTAATTAGTGCAGTGTTAATTTATTCATTGTTCTTGTAATGAAGACGCATCGTGTTTATTAAGACGCAAAAAGAAAAAAAGTGTTTCTTTATTGTTTATGAGCAAAACTTAAGGGAAAACTTTCGGTGTATTTTTTCACTTTTAATGAGCACTGTTTCTTAGAAAGGTTATCCATTCACAATATTAAAAATGCTGTACGCGCAATTTTCGTAAACTGTATGAGTGCATTTAGATGATTACTAGAAAAGGCTTCATTAAAAATAGCATTCGCTCAGTTTTCAGTTTGTCAAGAGGGTTTTAATACGTTTGTATTTTTCTGTTCTACAAATACAACTCTATCTCTATTCTCTTTTTGATCAATTGATGGTCCTCTCTGTGAAAAAACAGGTTGTGACAAATACAGTCAATACAGTCCTGCCCACGTGAGCATTTGACGGGAAAAAAAGAATGAATTATGAGATATTTATTGGCACGGATTCGAACTGGCACTATTCTGATTAACAGCACGACACTCAAACAAACCTAGCAATTGCGCCTATCTTTTCGAATGCTCTTCATCGAAGGAATGCGTAAGAATAAAGAAAAGTAAAAAAGCTTTTTGCCGAAAAAAAAATAAGATCATGCGTCTATGTTTTGTCATTAGCCAGCATGATACGATTTAAAATTATTCGTAAAACATGTAATTTAATTAAAGAATTGGAAGATCTCACGTAGCGATTAAAACAAACATTCTAAAGAAGTGCTATATTCGATTGATAATAAGTGCTTTTATTTTTGAAAATTGAACAATTTCCCATAGCAGGCTCTTTAACCGTTACGGCTTAAATGCCCGCACATGTTTTTCTTTTAATCGAACACTTAAAATTCAAAACCAAAATCAGTTGAACTAAAATCATTTTTTAAGTGTAATATTTCGAACGACGTTAAAATGTTCTTTTTTTTTTTTTTTTTTTTCAGCTGAAAGCAGAGGAGTAGAAAATGACTTCTTACTAATGAAATTGATAATAATTTTAATGTTTCATATCGTATTCGAATAAATAATTAAATGTTTACTGGGTGAAACTCGTAGTTTCAACTTCGCGTAGTATTTTTTCATTTGTGCAAAAGGTCGAACATAGCTTTTAGAAAAATCTACATTTCAGCATACAATGAAAATGTTTTTCTGCGCAAAAAGGATTCCCTTGAGGAAAATCTAATTATCTTTTCATGCTTACATTATGCTTATTGGTCTGGACGGAGTCAAAGCTTTAAAAAAAAAGGAAGAACACCCTTCGATTAACAATCAACTTATCTGAATGATAACTGTAGCCTGCATAAAGGAGTCGAAACACCAAGTAGCATTCCCACTGCATTTATTTTACTATGTGTGTTATCTGTTGTATGTTATGAGTACATGTCATGAAAAATATTAATGTAAATTTGCTATTATGTCGGACAACCCGTGCTTGCCCGAAGTTCATATAGTTTATAGCCGAATGTTCTACCAAAAAAAAAAAAAAACCTATCAATTTAACCGAACAACTAAGTCCAGTGCTTTTAAGCTTTATAAAAAAAATAACACACAGGTTAATTTTAATTTTTCTTCTTGTCGAAAGCGACGCAAAAAATATGAAAATTGTATTAGAACTTTGCTTTAAGAAAACAAATTTGCATAAGAACTACAGGCTGCATCAATGTTTTGCAAGGCGTTTCCGAAAACTTGATTTTTAGACCATAAGTCTATTTTTCGTCATTAGCCGGCCTGATAATTTTCAAAATGACGAGGGAATTTGTTCAAGAGATAAGAAAGATCTCGCATACTGACAGAAAAATAATCCACAGAAATAATATATAACATAAGATATTAAAGAGAAGAGTTTTTATTTTTGAATTTTTTTTTTCAATTTGTTATTGCACGCTAATTGAACCGTTATGGCGTAGATGGCATCACGTGTTCATCATTTAACAGCACGGTCAAAATACAAAATAATTTGAACTAAATTCTTTTTAAAGCGTAGCTTTTCGAATGTAGTAAAAATGTGATGGGCTATTTGTTTTTTTGCAAAAAGAAGAAAAAATATATATTTTACCCTTTAAATTGAGGTAGTACTTTTTTATTTGTACAAAGAATCAAAAACTCATAAGAAGAGAATCTATATTTCAATATACGATTCATTATTTTTTCTGAACAAAAAATAATTCCATTGTAGTCTGAAATATTAAACCTTATACTTTTATTTTCGCTTAAATTATGCTTTAATTTTCTTACCGGAACCAAAACTTTAAAAACAAACAAACAAAAAAAACCTTATAATTAAGAATCAATTTAGCTCTATGTTGCATCAAGTGTTCATAACAGCAAGGAGTGTTTCCATCGCATCTATTCCCTCATATCTGGTATTCATTGTTCATGTAATGCGCGATATTTCTCTAATTTTTTGATGCAGATTGTCCGGACATGGGCCCGAACACTCATTCTCCTGGTTACCAGTCGAACGCTCTGCCGATCGAGTTATTCAGCTCTGTCGGTCACAGTGCAAATAAAAGTTATAAATTTAACCGAAATCCTCATTATGGTTCTTTAAAACAGGTTTTTTTAACAGAAAAAAAAAACAATTTTTAGACCGGGGGTCTATTTTCCGTCAGTAGCCTGCACGATAAGCATTAAAATAAGGTGTAAATCAAAGAAATCGATCAGGAATTGAGGAAGATCTCGCGTAGAAACAAAAAACAGGCTACAGAAATTATATATAAGGATATATATGAATGATGAGCTAATTAATATACGGTAGCGAAACTTTAGCAAAAGCAAAATGCTGCTCTTGACATGCGGTGGTAATACCTACAACAATAACAAGGCTCATTTATTTTATCTTTGAGCGTGGAAGCAATAATAGTACATATTTTTCACTTTTAACGCATTTTTATTATGGAATTTCAAATATGTTCGTTTTTTTTATTATAAGTATTTCAAGTATTTTGAAAAAAATAAATGTTGATACAACAATTGTTCTTCCGTATGTTTTTGAAATGCTACACTTTCTTTGAAACGTGGTGCGAAAGTTAGACCTTTTGAGCGTAAATATTTTATTTGTAGCATTGCTTCTGCAAAAATTTGGATACGTAATACAATATGATCCTTCTATATGCGTTAATGTTTATCAGATAAGACGAACTACGGTTAATACAAATGAACTTTAAAGGAAGTTCCTCCGTATTTTTTTTATTCGTGTGAAGTTTAACCTTTAAACGTCCTTAAATGTTTTAAAAATTACAGTTAAAGGGATTTTCTATACTTTAAATAACTAAAACCATTTTTATTCCCATATTATTTTGCTAAAAATATTTTGATCTATAATATAGCTCACTTCTTCAGATTTTTCAATATAATGTTGGGAAAAGTTTTATGCAAAGCTCAGTTTTATGCGACTCAGCATTACAAAAACTAAACGTCTTCCTGAAACTGCAAAACTTACGATTTGAACAGAAGGAAAGGACGAATAGAGAAAAAAAATGGAGGCAAAAACCCTTGACAGTTACTCGTAGACATGACATGAAAAGAGGTTCTTTTCCCTTTTTCGAGGTTTATTCCAAGTCAAGCACTGCAGAAAAGACGTCATTCTGGATATCTGTCACTTCTGAAGTAGTTTTTCACCAGTCTGGAAATGCATCTATAAGCGACAGCTCACTTTTTATTTCAGGTTAGGGATTTTATTCTTGTGGACTCAGTTTTCCTCTATATCTTAGTTCTCGAGACACTACCGTGAGATTTTATTGGTTTCCTGTTCAAAGTCTGATTATAAATAGCGGTAAAATAAAAACACAAAATTAATGGATGCGAGTATCCTTGAAATTATATACAACGCAATTTTTTCACCGTTGTTAGACACAAATTTATTATTTTTGAATCAATGCTCAACATGGTTAAAAAATAAATAAATAAATAGAAACATTCATGGAAACTAATGGGTAACTTATGTGTCCAATTTTTCTCAAGAACATATATGTGGCAGAAACCAGAAAAGTTTTCTGCTAAGAATTAGTAACCTTTCTGAAATTAACCTGGAATCACTCCGAAAAACTCAGAAATGTTTAAAATCAAAACCAGACATATTTCTGGAATAGCTCTAGAACCTTCAATGAAAACATATTTATGCATATAGCAATCGATTAGCACCTTTTCAATTTACCAGGAAAGTTCCTATACTGGTAAAAGCAAATCTTTCAAAGCTGCAATATCCGAGGACTGCATTTCGCTTTTGACTTCGTCTCAGTCGATTTAGAGGGGCCGTAACTAAGCTAAAGGATATATACCTAAGCCTAATACACTTTTACACTGGTAGCTTCAAATGCTTTTCCCGTTAGTGTAGAATCTTCATTCTTGGAACTTTTGCTATTCAGGAAATATTTTCGCAAAAAAACTTTTTTTACGGATGCTGGTGCAAACCTCTAAAATTCTAAAATGTTACCCGGAAGTAATGAGTGACGCTTCAGATTTTGTCAGAGTGTATTTTAAGTCGGGAAAATTAGGAGTAAAAGCAGATTTTTGTTTTTATGCAAAGAGCATTGTTAAGCTACCTGTTAGTAGATACATCAATAGAAGCAATGATATTTTAACATGCATCAATATCAAAGGATATAAACTATGGCTCTTTAAACCACCTGCAGCATTTTTTTTTTGGGTACATATGGTGTCTTCCCTTATTTCCGTACACTCAAACTATAAGTCGAAAGTCTATAAGATGTATTAATAGGAAATATCCAACGTTGTTTAGAACAAATAAACAGATTATATAATACACGTAAAGTAAGAAAAACGTGTTTTGCGGTTTAAAGGACCCCCTTTTCAATTCAAAGGTGTGAGCTTCTACATGTAAAGACATCCAGTAAAAGCAATGAAATTGGAGAGCAGACAGCTTAAATGTCAAAATAAGCAATTAACAAAAGCAAAACAAGACAAAATGGAACTCAAAGTCAAAATTTATTGCACGATCCCCTTCCGGAGGAAACCTCGGTTTATGCTAAGCAACATTGGATATTTCCTGTTATTCTTCGGCACAAAAGTATTTATTTATTGCTTATGAGATGTATTGCTCAAAACTGACCAAAGAGTATTTTGGATAAAAAATATAACTTTTTGAACCTTCTGAAGCTTTTTTTTGGGTACATATTGTATCTTACCTTTATTTCCGTTCACTTAAATTATAAGACGAAAGACTAGGAGACATAGTGTCCAAAACCGAACAAAGCGTATTTTACTAAACTTTGGCGGAAGGCTTTAATAAATCATACAACAAGTTTGAACGGATTCACCCCATTTATATTAATAGCATTTATGATGTCAGTACAATTTGAGCACTTATTTTGCAAATCATTGTCTTTACTTCATGCATATATTTAAATGTTTGAAAAATGGCAATACAGTAGACCCTTGTTTTACGCAGGTTTAATGCATTTTTGCGTGCTAATAATCGAGCTTGGGACACTGGAGACTTTTCTGCGATTGGTTCAAGAAATCTTTCCAGAAGTAAAGGTATTAAACTCGCACAATTCAGAGCTCACTGGAAGAAGAGATTTTAGGAGTGACAAAGAAGGACGAAACCAGCGAGGATACCGACATTCATGACACAATTCAAAAACGTTCACATTGAAATTTTGAGCCATTCCTTCACAATAGCAAATGATTATTCTGATATGCTTAGTGAAGGACGATTTTATCATGGAAATGACGTAAGTGACCATAGATACGTTAATGCTCTGAAAAAAAACCCGGAGAAAAATTCTTAATGTCTGCCAAAAGATTATCATAGCCAGGTCCTTTTTATAAATACTAAATTAATTTATGTTTTCTTTTTGCATGCTGTGCATATATATCGGTATAAGTACACATTAAACTTATTATAAAATTAGTCATCACTGGGATGGAATATATTCGTTTTCGTTTATGGAATCTAACTCGTGTTTTAACACTACTATTCAGTCTCAATTTACGCGGTTTCGATTTACACGGCATTGCCTTGGAACGTAACCCCCGCGTAGATCGGGGCTTACTGTAATTAAAATATAAAAGCCTATATTGGGTGTAATTACCTTTAACCCTAGAGAAGTCGCGTTTCCTTTTGTTACGCTAGTGCTCGCGCTTCTGTCTTTACCCCACCGTAGCGATCCGTGAGACAAAAGCGGAAGAAAGGAAGTGCCGAGGAGAAAAATGACACCTGACTAGGATGGCGCGCTATTGGTCTAAATGACCAACATACATTTCCAAAAGCTATGCAACCTTGAAATGCCGAAGAAAATTCTCAGAACTAAGAGTGTGGGCTGGGGAGAGTCTGACCTTCAGCTACAAAGATGGGCCCCATTATTAGAACAAGGGGTGGTGGGATAGAACGAAATATCTGACAACGGGTGGGGAATCGACCGAAGCGCGACTTTTCTAGTGTTAATTTCAATACAAGTATCCCTATTACACCATTTTGTAAATGTACATGTGCTTTAAAACAATGCTTACACTATATCTTGAACATTATAATCGTTAGAAATGGCATTTTAACTAAAAATACTTTACGCTTTGATAATGAGCATTATTTTACACATGATGATATATGATAGATCTATATCTTTCATATTTCACAGTAAATACAAAAAAAAAAATGTTTTTTTTTTTTTTCTGTAAATGCGATCGTATTTTTATTTTATGTATAGATGCATATAGTAATTCGAAAAGTTACAAAATATCTCGTTAATTAGCGATGTGTGTATTTAACAAGTAGGAAAAGTAGACAAAAAAAAAACGTTCGTAGTATTTATGACGCAATTACTTTTCCCTACACGTTATGCCATTTTCCTACGAAAACCGCTGGATATTTCTGATTTGATTTTATCGCTTAAACGCCTTTTTGATGATATTCTCAGATAAATGAGCGAAGATGTATGTTCCAGCTATAAAACAGTTGCTGACAGTATCCATAAAATGCATAAGATAGTCATAATTCTCAATATTTGTGAGGATGTCAGTACCAAAGTTGATGACGACGTTAAACTTTTCTCCGCACGCACCCCACCTCTTAGCCGTAGGCCTTAGGTTCAAAACAGGTTAAACTGGATTGATCGCTTTTTTATACAGTGACATCAGTTTGACGACTGAAGAAAACTTTTCTACACCTATTTTTCTAGTTCCCTTTTATTCCGCTGTCTTTTATTTTTCCTCAGGCTTTAAGCAGCCATTTTATAACCTTTCTCTTTGAGTTGGGTAAAACTAGCTTTTATGACACAATTTTGATTTTTATGAAACAGGATGAATAAAATTTCGTATTGTAAATGGTCCTGTAAAATTATCTTATGTAATGTAAAATTAGTTTCCTGTAAAATAAAGTATTATTTTTGATTTTATAAATATAATGATAAATTGAATGTTTGTTGATTCAAATGTAAGCAATAAATTTGCAAAAATTGAAAGTTTTGTTAATCTGCTAAAGTTTCTGGAACAATTTAAGATGATTCCTAGTGTATAGTAGTAAAAATTAATTGTATTTCCTTTTCTTGAAAGCTGTGTCGATAGTTATTTTGCTATGGAAACATGGTTGTATATCTCTCAGTAATGATTGTTGAAACAGCAGGAACAAAAAAAAAAAAAAAAAAAATACAAATTTATGCAACTATTAATTATGTTTTTATTCATGTATTTTATTTTAACTTCAACTTTAAATAATGGTGGGAATAAAAACAAGCAATAGCCCCAATTTTATTGCGCTTGCGAGAGCCAACGGAAAAGTGCGTTACATCAGAAACCATAATATAAGCGGAGTCATTAAAAATAACGACTTTTTTTAGCAATAAATTGATTAATAAGTGCATGTTTTTTTTTTTTTTTTCTTAATTTTAGCTGCTTGAGAATTGAAAGAAAGGAAGCGAAAAGTATTCTAGTTTTTGAAGTTTCAAAAACATTAAAAAAGGTATTTAATAGTTATCCCTTTTTTTTGTGAAAAAAAGAATTAAACATTTACAACAGTAAGTACATCAAATCCAATTGAATTGAAAACGCTTCAGCTTTACAATTGAGCAAAAACGGAAACAAAAGAAATTGTCTTTAAAAATAAAATTTTGTAATACCCAAAAGGACTCAAATTTAAATTAAAATCTTATTATCGTAACTTTTTCGGGAGGACGGAAAACGTGATATGTCTACAGAAGCAGTATAACGAGACTTGATGTAACGAGGGGTCTCTGTATTAAAAACAAAATGTACTTTCTTAGTGCATAAAAGTAGCATGAGTTAAAAATATTGAATTTTAACGGTTATGCAAAACGTTACAGGTTATTTCGGGCAACGTCCCAGGACTTTCCACGATCATTATTTTTACTAAACGTTTCATGAACTCAGACTTCTCACTGTTGTTTAAAAAGAATTTTAGCTACCAGTTTGAACATATAATTAGCTTCTTTATTAGGTGTTTTGCCTTTCTCTCTGTTACGGTCCCTCCAGACTGACTAAACCTCAAACGAGGGTCTGGATATTGTATCTTTGCAAGAATTGCAGACAACTAAGTTGTTCGGTATTAGCTTACAATTCTGCCTTAGTTTCGTCTTTTTTTGCTTTAGGAACTTTCCTGGTAAATGAGGAATGTACTAAGATATTACCATATATATCCCTATGTTTTCTTAGTAGGTTCCTCATTCATTCAAGAAAAGTTACTGGCTTCGAGAGGGGATTTTTTTTTTTCGTTTTTCTGTTTTCTAAGAGCAACTGACACAATAAACAAAAATATTTTACTAAAATTTTGGAAGTAAAATTTGCTGAGGGACGGAAATGAAAAATCACTTTAAAACCTTAATGTTTCATCTTTATATGATACATTTTATTTGATGCAATTTATCACGTTTGTTAACGTAAATGCTTACTACGTTCAATTAATTAATTTTAGCAGTTTTATTTTAGTTTGAAATGAGTGTATTAATAACTGACCGATTCTTTTTCAAACACATACTGTGACACAGAACTGTGGTCCCCAAAACAACTCACAGAATTAGTTAAAAACATAGTGTGTTGGTTTTTTCCAATATAATAACTTCTAAATAATGTGTGAACGTGAAGAGAAAAGAATAAATAGAATACAAGGGATAATTTTCTTAATGCTAAAATTATATTCTCTTAATTTTACATTTACTTGAAAATATCTCAATGAAAATATTATCGAAAATGTAATGATACGTTTACTTTTTTTTCATGTATTTAAATGTAATTAATAATTCTTTTCACTCAGAACGCAATTGGAACACATTAATTTTCGAGAACACATTGGTGCATTGAGCACCTAAAGGTTTCATTTGGTATAATTATCTCGTCATTTAACGCGCCCTTTTTTCGTTCAATTTCGAAGATACTAGTTATATGCAAAATATTTTTCCAGACTATAATGTGTTTGAAGTTAATTATTTCCACTTTCAATTTTAATTATAATTAAAATGACCTTTCTGCATAATTGATCATGTAAAATAAAAATAAAATTACCATTTTAACAATCCTCTCTAATAGTCAAGATTTCAGAAATTGATACTAGAGCTCAGAAGATTGCTTGTTAACTAATTAAGATAATTAAAATGAAGTAATTTTTCGTTATAACTACATCTACGGCTTATTTCATGAAACATATGAAAATAAGGACTTACGTACAGTTAATAAAAGATGAATATTCCGAAATTATAAATGTAACAGCAATACATATGTTTAAAAAAAAGTTTTTTTAAAGATAGGTTTGTGAAGTAAACTGCTATTTTAAAGTTTAGTGATAACTAAGTCAAAAAATTGCGTGAAATCGCGTACTGTTTTGGAACCAAACAGGTTAAATTTACCTAAGCAGATCAAGCTAAACCGTATTTGAAATTTCATTTTCTAAAACTTAATTACGACATTTTCTGCATGAATGTCTGCATTAGTAGATCTAATCAGAAACACATAAGAAAAAATAAAGTTATTCGTATAAGAAGTTCCCCCAACACTATCCATAGCGAATTCACTGATCGAGTAACGCTCTGACGTCATTAACATTTAATCTTGCGCCATAGCATGATAATTTGACCATATTTTTTGGCAATGTTTGGCATGCAGGGGAATGCTTTATTTTGACAAACGCAACTTGATCTGGCAACGAAACTGTTTTACTGATAAGACAAATTTTGGGAGAATGAAGAAACGAAAAAAAATGTCAACAATTAACGCTATCTACTGGAGTTTAGGGTTAATCCATCTGAAGTTAGGGCTAACCTTTCAACTAAGAAAATATCATCGATCATTCAATTCCTTTGTTCAAATGCAGAAATAATTTTTACCCCTCATACCTTGACGGGCGATTTTCTAGTACAGTAATAGCTTCTTGCAAATAAACAAAGATTACATCACATTTTCTGCCTCTAAGCTGAGACTTAAACTTGTTTTAAGCATTTTTACTCTTGTCGATAAAAACAATTTCTGTGTAGTTGAGCACCGACTTACGCGAGGGATGCGTTCCAAGAAGCCGCGCTTAGTTTCACAATGTGGAAAGTAGTTAGCATACGAGTTCTTAATAAGCATACTAAAATAAATTAGACATTTGTAAATACTCCTCAGACTGTTTTAAACAATTTCGTAACCGCAAAAACGAATTCCATTACACCAAAATATTCGTTTTACTGAAATACATTTTCAGTCCATCACAATGTTTGAACTTCAGTTCAACGAAATTCCCATTACAACGAACGGTATGCTGTGCCTTGATGTTCGTTATAACAGAAAATCACTGTATTCTTAAATTTCACATAAATAACTGAATTTTTATTTCAAAAATGCTGTTTCATTCACTTAAAATGTTGTTACGATGCCCGAAATCAATGAACACCGGAGAAGAGGGACATAAAAGAAAACATCAGCGCGCTACGTAGTTTTTAGTAATAATAAAATGCAGCACTGTAATAGTACTGTGCAGAAGATTCAATAGTACTCTTGACAAAGCATGCACATCACTCAACACATCAGAAGAGGATGAAGAAGCAGAAAGAGTGATGAATTGTTCGGTTTTCTGCCGAATATTTTCGAAATGTAGGCAAAGACTTGGCTACTCCTAAAAATCTCGCGTTATTGTCACTTGCGTAAGTCGAATCGTGTTCTAGCGTGAGGCTTCTGTACTTTTCTGCAGAGGTTCAAAAATAAAAAAGAATTCAAATTTCATAGCAGTTTTATGTTTTATCAACTGCTCAAATCGAAACGAAATTGTTCTTTTAATAAATACACTAAGGGTTGACGCACTCAGGTGAAATCATTCGATCAAAAATAGTTATTTACATGAGGTTTCTACTCTAAAAACTATAAACAGGAAAAAAAATCAAGACACATTTATTATATGTAAACCAAAAAATAATTTCCTGTTTGAAATTACACTTAAAGTGATACACTATAATCCAACAAGAAGTAAAACAAACTTCCATAGAACTATTTTATTCATTTAATGTTTTGCAAAAGTATTTATTTATATACTAGAAAATCTCCTGTCATGGTAAGACGGATGAAAATTTGTTTCTACATTTAATCGAAGCCATTGGTTATTTGGTGATAAATTCGATAGTTGAAATTGTAACCTAACTCCAGTGGATAACCTAAACTCCAGCGTTCATTATTGACCATTTTATCGTTTCTTCATTCCCCTGAAATGAGTCTTACCAGTAAAACAGTTAAGTGACCGGATCGAGTTCAGCCTTGGCACAATAAAGCCTTTCGCTGCATATCAAACATTACCAAAACGTTATGTCAAATTATCATGCGTGGAGCAAGTTTCATTGTTGAAACACACGGATTACTCGATAATCGACTATTATTTATACTAGGATTGTCACACATATATATAGTTTTCATACTCACAGTGAGAACGTAAAGACTCTGCTTGATTGTTCCCAAGTTTTTGTGGCGAATACTTTTCTACCTTTTGTTAAGCTGTGAGCTTTCGATAGTGCTCAGCCTGCTAATGCTTTCAATGGAATCTCAACTTTAAAACTTAGGCCATGAATAACCATCTTATTTATCTGTTTCTTGGGACATTAGAGATATCCGAAATTAAATAAAATAACTATTTAATGCGGCTATGAAATTTACAATGAAGTGTATACTGAACATATGAAATATTTTTTTTTTTTTTTTTTTTACAAAATGAATAGTTCATTTCAAACAGGCAGCACATAAGGAACTACATATTAAAAAATATTTTAAGTTAAAACCTGAAACCCTAGTTTAAACAAACATTCAGAGCTACGCATTACATATTAACCGGTCAAAACTATCAGCAAAATCGGGCACATTCATGCATGAACTTTTTACACACAGAATGATTAATTTGAAATAGCGAAGATTATTCCCGTTGCTTTAATTTTACCGCATTTCATAAAATTCAAGCAGGCATTGCATTGTGCACTTACGCAAAATACATGCTGTGAAAATGCTATGAAATCAGACTTTCCGAACCGAAGTTCGAATTCTGGACCATTCAGTTGAAAGGAATGTTCTACCAATAAGTTACATAATAAGCTGTAATTTTAAAGAGGCATTCATAACTTAAAACGAACGAGTCCATCTGGTTTTATTAGTATACTAGCTGCATAGCTGGTTTTGAACGGTCTACCTCTAAAATAAAAGTTATATCAAGTGAAGCGTGTTTAACAATCGGACTTCATTTGGGGGGAAAAATACTGTAAAATGTCCCGTCAAAGTAATCTTTCTTAAAGAAAGAAAACGGCAAATCAAAAATTCTCGGAACATTAAACGCAATTTTCCTAATTAGCATCTCCTGGCAGCACAAAAAAATACGGAAGATAAATTGCCAAATAATAATCAAAAAAAGAAATTTTTACCTCAAAACAAAAACAAAATTTTATTTAGTCACACGCGAGAAAAAAAAAATGTCAACCTTCTGAATGGTTTTATTCACGCTAATTTAAAATTAGATCGCGCAAACGATAATTTTCGGATACGAAAATGCTGTTCCATATTGGCCTGAAAATGCTTTTTCCTTTTTTTACGGGTGATTTTGCAACCTTGCTTTTTTGAAATTCAAAGGAAGACAATTTCAGGAGTTTTTTTTTTTTTTGGGTTTTCGAATGGGACCTGAATCAAGAAAATCGGATAATTATTTAGGGTAGAAAGAGCCGTTTAATGGCATTTTCAGGACCTAAAATTTCGAAACCCCTCCCCCCTCCCCCAAAGTTCCTTCTCGGATGCCCAAGTACCTCACTGCCAAATTTGGTCGAGATCCGACGTAAACTGTGAATTTGTATACGAAACATACATACGCACATATATATATATATATATATATATATATATATATATATATATATATATATATATATATATATATATATTTATAATATATATACAAACATAAATAATACACACACACAGAATGTATACACACATATACATTCTTCGTTTTATTTATATGGATTAATGCTATGATTTAACCCGTAACAGGGGAGGTGAAAAAATAGGACCGTGAGATCTCAGAGACCACGCTACTTTCAGATTTTTTAAAAATCGTGTAATAACGATACATTCCTGCAACTTCCCTTGTGTGTTCTTCGTACTTTTATTAGCACAGGAAAAAAAATATTTTTGAATTCTGAATTAAAATATACCTTTTCCGGGGAAATTTTAATAGAGCCTTAATATTTTTTAAGAAAATTCATATTCGTCAGTAAATAATTTCCTACTCGTAATAAAATTAGCCTATTATTTATTACTGATTTGTTTTAAGTGTTTAATATATGCAGAACATTTTAATACCAGAAAATTGATTATATCACGTTACAGGAAATTTTTGACAGTCCTTTAACTAAAAGTATTTCGTGCCGTATTTCCAGGAATAATTCCGTTCTTATTGTCCCTAAAACATCATTGCGTATTTTTTGTGACTATATCTAACAGCTCTCAACTTCAACTAGAATAGTTTGCATTTCTTCTGCATAACGCGGGTAAGATAAAGGAACCCCTATTTAAACGGTTCGCCATGTCTACTACTGCCAAAAATTGTAACACTGAAAGTGAGGTGCGGTCTCACAGACTGCTTCTAAAGAATGCAATGAAATTGAAAACAGATGCACACGCCAAAAGATGCTGATAAGTAAAAAGGTTGTTCAAGGTCACAAAAAAAGATATTGGGAAAAACCATTCAATCGGACTGCAAATAAAATAGGGGTGATCGGATGAACTTTTGAGCGGTCTGTGAGACCGCACCTCCCCTGTTACGGGTTAATGCATAACCCCTTATGTAATCGTTACTACAAAATTATGATATTTGCAAAAACCGGAACCTTTTAATACTTTTGGCAATCTGAATTCGTTGGCGTTAAATGTTTGGCACCAATATCTGCGCGAGGAAGGCTTTTCCTTTGCATACGTTAACAAAAATAATGAAAAAATATATTTGCATAGGATTACCACAAAAAACAGGTTTACCAAAAATATACATGCAAAATTTTGACGACATCGTATTAATTGGTGCATAACAAATCGTTCCCTTAAGAAATAGTACGCATACCTTTGATGTGTTAGTGATGATGATTTCAATTACATAAATTTTGTTTTATAAGTGTTATGAAATCGTTTTGATCATTTAAAAGTGAAATTTTCTCAAAACCACAAAGCAAACATTGGTTTTTCTAAATTGTATTTTTTCCGCTCATATAATATTGCTACATCATTCAAGGAAAAACTCAGAACAATAACAGTCACATAGCACGTTCTCGAAATAAGTTTTTTAAAAAGTTAACAAAATTATTGCATAAACCTTCCATGGAGTTCCTCCACTTTTTAAGATTCAATTGATTCTTCCTTCATATTGATCTGGAAGTCCACAACTTTGAAAAAAATTTCCATTCAAAACCACTATGAATGGTTTCTTTTATGGCAAAGCTATTGAGCTCTAAGGGTGCTTGTGTGAATTCGGCTAAGCCATGGCCAATGTCTTGAAAATCATTTAGTTTCGAGACACGTCTGAGATTGTTCACGCTTCCGCGAGCCGCCGACGCGATGCCACCCCGGAAAGAAGAAATACTGGGGCGTGCGTCAAAATCAATTATGGCTACCGTAAAAATTGGAGTTTTTCTTCGGAAAAAGACTGAAACCACTTCTTGCATTCCAAACAGAACGTTTTCAGAGTCCTTCTTTCCGGAATTAAGTTTCTCGAAACATATGAATAAGGACTTCTGTCCATAAGAATTCTTGCACGATTTTTTCTTTCATTTTCTCTAGTTTTGTTTTTTTTTCCCTTCTTTTTTTTAGATTTACATAAAGAAACAGTTTTTTTCCTTCTCATAATGGAAAACAAAATTGCACAAACTACTTTTATAAACTTTGAAATTTCATCACCTATTCTTGTGTGGTAATTCAATCATCATATTTTATTACGTGTTACTCTAACTCTTGTAACATAAAAAAGTCCACCAGCAGAGATAAAGTATTCTACAAATTTGTGACGTAGTTCACTTATTTTTTCTTTTTACTTTGTTGTATTTTAATCTTCAGTACATGTAGTTATTTACTTGAAAGAAACAGCAAAAACATTTCAATCCTCTGTGAATTCAATAACTTTTGCTTTATAATTTAAGTTACACTACATTTTTATTTCACTTTTTAGGCTTAGATTTTCCTGGAATATTATTAAATTTCAACCTAAATAGGTACAAAGGTATTCAATATTTTTGATTATATGTTAGCTTTACTTTTCGCCGAAAACGTTTACTTTTATGTAACGCACGCACACTCATCATTTTCAAAATAGATATCTAAATTAATAAAATAATGCGTATTAGCATGAAAGAATTTTTGTTTATAAATTTTACTGTATTCGTCAGATTTCTTGGGTATCAGGAGGAAAAAAATGTGGTTAGAGGAGTCCAAATTCGAAATAATTGAATTTTCAGTGTTAGAAAATCAAATGACAAAATGATTGCTCATATCTTTAAAAATGAATTTCTCTGACACGTTGGTGTTTGTGCAGATTTAAAGCACATTAAATGTGTTGCCTGAGTATATATTTTTTCAAAGTATGTTTAATCATTATAACATCTCAAATAACCTTTTCCTGAAACAAAACTTCTGGTTTACTCAGATGAGAACTAATTCATAGACAATTTTGAGGGGAAACATCAGCATGAAAGATGGACATTAAATCTATATAATATATTTGTATTCTTAATGTAACATGCTAAAAGTTTTGTAACATTTTTATGTTTAAAGAAAAAATGGGGTCGTTTCCAAAATTTTATAAGTTTTTTTTTTTTTTGAAAGAGCATGCTTAAAAACATATAATCTGACCATTTTTCAAATAATATGTTTAAGTTTAATATTTAAAATAATTACTTAAATCCGCGTGCTTTCAAAGTTTATGCTTCTGTCCGATGACATCACAAATGATGAAATGCCATTCTGTATTGCCATTCACAGAGCAAACTATTTAAATAGCATCTTTACTCACGGTTATTGGCAACTATATGTTTGATAGCAAGCGTAGAGCGCAATTTTAATTCGCTTCTTGATTATCATAATGTAGAATCGCAGTTAAAAATGCGTCAAGTGCATCATTTGTGACGTCATCAAGACCACGCCTTGTTTCAAAAATCGGACATTTTAAAAAATTGATTAAAAAATAACTGTTAGGAAAATGAAAGTATTTTCTGGATCCATGTTTTTTTTTTGCTTATTCTATCAAATTCAATGACAAAAAGTATTACTTTTGACTGAAGGAAACAACCGCAGTATAGTCACATCAGGTTTATTTATTTCTTTTTAATACTCTTTATATTGCATGTTAGAATATACAAGTCTTATAATCTTGTAGGAGCAGAAGGTCAAACAATTATGTTTCGGAGCAAAAAGCACTACAATAATTATGCATTTATTTGAATATGATGCAAGAATATGGGGCAGTCCTACAAATTTATCGTTTTAATATATGTACATCGCTCATTAAAACATACATTTTCTCGTTCATTTACATACCCTTACCTTAATACCACTTCATGCAAATATGTTTTTAACATTTATTACATGTGCTAGGAAAACAGTTTTAAGACAGAACAAAACAGATTATCTAACTACTACTGATTCGGTAATTAAGATACAAAAAATGAATTCATAAAGTAGTATCGACAAAGTAACGTTTTACGGCAAATTAACGTCACAGAAAAATTTCCGTAAAAGTTTTATCACTACTCCTAACGAGAGGGTCTTTACGGAATGGGTTAAAAACATTTTATGTCCCTCAGTATATTACTGGGTTTATTATATGTACATATGCGTCATCATTTTCGATAGTAAAGCAATGACATCCATGTAAGTAGGTCTCTTACGAGAAGCGATGGACAATTCGGGGAACTTTTTTTATCCTGTAATGTCGATTAACCTCCAAGAAAAAAGTGTAACGCTACAGCAAAAGAACTGCTAATTACCCAGCAAACAATATTTTTGGTCCGGAATCTTCTTTTTAATATAGTAACTCCTAAAAGAAAAGAGTAAGCTCCAGGCTTATAAAAAAAAATCTCATCATTAACGCTTTCATAATAGAACTTGCTGGAGGAGAAGGAAGAAAAAACTACAAACGAAATGCATGGCTGATTTTTTTTTCTCTTAAGACAAGGTTATGCAAAAGTTTTATTGTAGAATGGTGCAAGTCAATTTCAATTAAGAATTTAATATCTTTCCATTTCTTTATTTTAACAAAGTTGTTAAGGTTCTGCCGATGAACAATAAAATTAAAAAAATAAAGGAGGGAAAATATTGTAAGAATATAAATGATAAACTGAGATGATTTTATGCTTTCTTTAATAGTGAAAAAATAATAGGAGGAAAAAATTAAAAATAGGAAATTTTGCAATACTTATTACAATGCTTTGGTAGTTTTTATTTCTTATTTAATGGGGGCCGTTTGAAATGAATCAGTAATTTAATTTTGAAATGAGAATGGTGTTGTCATTGTTATTCTAAATCTGAATTGTTATGCATTGCATAAAACTCACGGTGCCTCCCCAGTTTCGCCGACATTTCATCTCCCCCCCCCCCTGTTTTTCATTTTAAATCATACCTTTTGATATATTAAAAGGGGGGGGGGAAGAAATTTTAAGTGCCGGTGAAACTGTGGGTAAACCAAACGCACAAATAGTAATTCAGAGCTATACACTGATGCCTGAAAATCAAGGGGTCCCTTCGCAATGATATTATCTATTAAAATAGTATGATGTGAACCTCATATGGATTTTTTGTGTAGCTAATACGTAACTTATATTTTTAGCAGCCAAAAAAAAGGGAGTCTACTCTTATATGCACATTAGAGATGTAATGCTTCTTTTTTTTAATTTGTGGGTAGATTCTTATGAATGCTTTATTTTTACCCCGACTCATACAACCCAGTCAATAAAGGCGAAAAATGATCTAATATCGGAACAAATTAGGGACAAGCTGAGTTTTTGACAGTTGTTAATACCCAAGGATTTTCCCAAAAGTCTCCACCTCTCCCTCTTGAGCTTTCCTCCCTATCCCCCCTTAAGTATAAAATTATAGATCTTTAAACAAACGCTTATATCTGTGATAATTGAAATTCAAATCTTTTAAAGTTAACATATTTTTAATCCTTATAATTTGACAAACGAGAAATTAACTTTCAATTTTTTTAAACAATTATTATTATTATTATTATTATTATTTTTGTAATTCGAGCAACTACATCATTTTTCGTCATTTTTCGTTTTCAATGATGTAATCTTTTAGGTTCTCACTTCTAATATTAGTTATTTGCAAAAAAAATCAGCGTAGTTTTTAGAGCAGTTTCTAAGCTTTCCAAAGATATGTACATATATAGAATTATATGGACAACTTTACGCGTAGAACGCGCGGCAATATGGCAAGCACCAACTTGCTGACGCACTAGAAGCTTTCTCATTACACTAGCCAATAAAAGGTTTCCGTCGGAAGAAACTGGGGACACGCTAATATTTTTCCCTTATTTGTATTGAAGGAGAGTTGTATTATCTCAATAGTCCCC
The DNA here is from genome assembly GCF_026930045.1 of Uloborus diversus. Lineage (NCBI taxonomy): Eukaryota > Metazoa > Arthropoda > Arachnida > Araneae > Uloboridae > Uloborus > Uloborus diversus. The sequence goes on along the minus strand of NC_072732.1, from coordinate 70,575,419 downwards.
TTCCCCCTTTGGTTTACTACCAGCCTCCCCCCTCTAAGTTGGTTTTGCACGTGTTTCTAATTATGAACATATCTAGGTCACTATTTACACAAAATGCATAAACTTTACATTATTTAATTTGTACAAGACAATTCTTCAACCTCAACTTTTTAGGAAATACAGTACTCGTTCAATAAATCTCTAAGCAATTTTGTTTCAAATGCGTATTTTTAATTGGTTTTAGAAAACAACACCTACATTATTAATAACATTTCAAAATAGATGAAGAAAAGAAGAAAAAAATGTTCTCATCTTATAAACGACGTATTGCTTCTCTATATCGAAGTTTTTTTTTTTTTTTTTGTGCTCCCACCCCTCCACCAACCTTAAACGTTCATTTTGCAAGTATTTCCATTACCATGTTTAAGTCACTATTTTTAACTCATTAACTTTACAGAATTTTATTCTTGAAAATCTATTCTTTAAAACTAATGTATTAGGGAGAGTTCAGAAAGCACATTTTTTCCAAAAAAATCTTAAATTTGTAGATAATTGAACGAAAGTAGTAGCACAGTTTTGAAACTCTCTAACAGAGATTTTACATATAAAACTTTGGAAATATCCATGCACTTTAACAGATAGGTACATTCTGTAAGAGTTTTCTTAATATGCGACCGTCTCTCTCTCTCTCTCACTGTGGTTTTATCATCAAAAACCTACCACTCCCTCCTAATTTGTTTAATTAATTTTTTGCCATTATTTTTCATAAAAGAAAATTAAAGCAATAAAATAGGTAGATTTTTGAGCATTATTACAAGCTTATTCATCTTGAATTAAGTATTCATCATAGTCCATTATTGATTTTCAAGAAATGTCCACCGCAGTTTTCGCACATCATTGAGGAAAGTAAAGCTACCCAGAGCCGATGAGAGGTCATGTCAGCTCAGTTGGAAAAAAAGGACCCGGCCTTTGAGAGGGCTCGGCAAAGAATCAGATCAGTTTTTATTTTAAAGCTTTATTTAGATAAGGGAGCCGGGATCATATTAACGAGGGGCTCGTCTTGACTCTCAGATGACCCTGAACCTACCGTCCTACACATACAACGTTTGCCACAGTCAGCTTTACATGAACACGACACCAAATTCATTTGGTGCAAAAGTTTTTACAGAAGTTCAATGGCAGGAGAATTTTGTCTCCTTTCTGTTTTCGCTAATTGACTCCAAATTCCATCCCATTCAGTTGTTGATAAATTTTTCTTAAGTCAATTGACTGCACGGTATCATTGGACTTAGTCATTGGACGTGTTAGTCACTTGCAAGTGATATTCAGTCATTGGACTTGCTGGTTACTTGCAGGTGACATTAAGTCATTGGTCTTGCAGCTAAACTAGTGGTACTTGTATTCGTCAAAACAATCTCCAACAAGAGATTGTTTTGACGAATCAAAATTTGATCCGAAGTTTTATTTTTTGGAAGACTTATTAACTTAAGGTAACGAGCTTCATTCAAGTCTCATCTGCTAATTCCGAAAAGTCCAAGAGTAAAATTTTCTCCAGGAATTGGCGCTTGGTCTTTTGAAACAGTTTCTAACAAATATGTTGATGCTTGCCGTTGAGTTTCTGCTGAAGATTTTATCATTTCAATGAATTTGTCTTTCCCAAACCATAAAAGCATCATGTTGTGTCATACCCAATGATTATATATGCAAATAAAAGACTTTTTCTAATCCGCTATGCTGCTGGATTAAAATAAGAATGTTGTAACCGATTTTCATTAGTTCCTTGCCACCTATAATCTTGCAAAAAAAATCATTTCTTTTCTTTTTCTGGAGTAAGAGCCACTAACAAAGACTACAAACTTTTAATTTATGTAGAGCAAATTTCACTATATGTACATAAGCATCATCTTCCGCTGTCAATGCTGCTATTCTTCTTCCGCCCATTTCTAAATTTATTGTTTGCAGCAATCTTTTTTTTTTGGTTTTTTGTATTTCCTAAAAAAAATTCTTTTTGTGTCGTGCTTTTAAGCTCTTCTGCTTTGCTCTTCATTTATAGGAGTTTAACGATCTGGATATCCTTCAAAGATTACTGTAATGTTTTGTTCATAACTGGAAACAGTATATGGTTTAATAGTTATTTACAACTTCTCCATAAGTGGTGCTATGTAGATATGTTACATAATGTATTAAAAACCCTCCATCAAGCACAAAAACTAAAAAATATAATGTGAAACAATAAAATAAATTAGAATCAAGGCAAGTGTATATTTGACAATTTTATCTATATGCCTGCTGAAAAACTGCTTTTAAAAGTGGTAATAATCTTAAGTATCAATTAAAAAAGTATCTGAATCTTTGGCCAGTTTTAATTTATCCCTGTAGGAATCTTAAGTTTTAAACAAGCAAGGATTCTAACGAAAATTAGTCACATTAAAGTACACATTGCAATGCATTCTGAACTACCCAAAAGGTATAATCAAAGGTTTCTTCTAACCAAAAGGGTAAAGCATGTGTTACTATTTTTCTTCAACTGTTTCGAGATATTGTCAAAAAGTTAGGAATTACTTTCCAAAATCAATAGAAAATATATATTTGAAGTAAAAATTTTTTGTTTTTTAACAAATTATTGAGCGAATATTAATTTTCCTGAAAACTTCACGTAGAAGAATATATTTTAAGGAATAAAATAGTGTAATGTTTAAGCAGTTTTCGAGAGAACAGTGACTAAGATATGTGCATAATTAGAAATGCGTGCAAAACAACCTGGGGCCAAATCGGAAGGGAACTTTTGAGCTAATAACTCCTCTGTAATTTGGTGATAATAAAGGACAAAAACTCAGCATGTCACTAATTTCTTCCAAAAGAAAACTTAAATTGAAAGGGGTAAGAAAAGAGTTTCTAGTGCGTCAGCAAGTTGGTGTTTCCGTCTTGACTGTATAATTTAATATATGTATATATCTTTGGAAAACTTAGAAACTGCTCTAAAAACTACACTGCCTATTTTTTTTTTCAAATAGCTAATATTGGACGTTAGAAGCGTAAAAGATTACATTATTAAAAAAGAAAAATGAAAAAAAAAATGATGTAATGTCGTATTGTATCATCATATGAGACATATTTTGTTTCTAGATAACAGCTTAAAACGTTTTTAAAAAAAGCATGCATGACATAATTTGCATTCTTAGTTAATAAAGAGAACATTGATTAACCGATAAAAAGTCGTTGTTGGTATACGGAAAAGTAGGCTCGTTTAGCTTCGGACAGAACTTCTTGATTCTTTTTTCCCTGACTTTTATGGCAAGGTAGGCTTAAGAAAAATACTGATTACTTTCCTATTGTTTTCGTTTTAAAATAAGTTGTAGAGGAAAGAGAGCACATGAGAATTTTTTTTTTTTTTTTCATTTCTTAACTTCTCAAAATACAGCGTGTCTCTGAACTCCTGAGCAAAACTTTAAGGGGGTATAGTAACATATCTGGAAAAATAGTATAAGTGAAAAAATAAGGATCCCAAATGTCTTTCGAAGGAGATAGGCGCCATTAAAGTTTAGGGTAAAAAATTTCAAATGATCATACGAAACGGAGAACTTGGTCGATGCTTTTGCGGTTTTCGCTAAAATTATTGTTTTTATCAGTATTTTCTTGAAAATAAATTTGAAGATGTAGTCTAAAGTGTGGTTTAAAGGACGTTTTAGACTTTGGAGTAACGAACAACTATTTTTGAACCTCATTAGATGTTTTCTAATGCTTGGACTTAAAATTAATTTTTGAGCTCAAAATCTGAAGTGTTGGAAATGATTAAGTAGCGAAAACTGAACTATCTCCAAAGGTTGAAATACACTTTGTCACAAAAAAATATATGCATCAGGAATAAATTGAGCTGCAAACAACAAACTCGGCAGCAATGCAGTTTGGTAACTGATGATTTAAATTTCGACGCCAGTGTTGAAAGGGTAAGCGCGTTATACGAAAACACGATGCGCATATAGGTACGATTAAAAGTGTGAAAGCTTGTGTCAAAGAGTAGTACGGACGCAATTGGGACTAGGACGACTTTTTAGAGGTAAACGAACAATAATAGGAATTTTTAAAGGGACGTACAGTAGGTCTCAGAGAAGCAGGTTGGTTGTACCGGCGTATCTGCCGCCACCACGGTCGGAGCGATATGGTATCAGCTTAGTGTAGGTAAAAATAAATGAATCACTCAATTGCGGTCGGTTAAGGCATTCTGGAAACAAAAATGAGCGAAGATCGCTCATCATAAGAGCTGCCACTACCATATAAACAAGATCACTAACATTAGTTCCATGCCGTTTAACGCTCATTGTAGAAGGATAAAATTCATTGCACATATTACTCATAGTGCTACAAATAAACGATCGAAATTACAGATTTTTTAAATGAAAATAACTGGCGTAAATTAGTATCGAATGTAGCTACACCGCGCAGCTTTGCGGCCTGTACACGTTTGGTATCGAATCATAGATGTTCTGAATGTCACGATTGGGAATAGCATCCCATATGGCTTCAATTTGAAGCCAAAGTTCTTTCGTACCAACTGTCGGACGAGACACACGAGCGAATCTCCGACCAACTCAATCCGAGACATGATTTTGTCGGGAGTCATATCCGGAGAACGGGCAGACCAAGGAAGTAGCGTAACCTGTCGTGCACCGAAGAATACTTGTACGTTACGTTCGACATGTGGAAGTACATTGTCCTGCCTGAACACTGCACCAGGGAAGCTCTGAAGAAAGGGTTAGTACCTCCGGCGTCACAGCGTCACTAAAGCAGCGCTCGCTATTGAACTTACCTGTAATTCGGAGTAGAAGGGACTGCATTTGACATTCAATAGCGCTCCAGGCCATGTCGCCTGGCATTATGACCGTATGACATCAGATTACACACTCTAGGAGGTCACATTTCCATGTGTAACGTCGGACGTGTACGCATCCATCGTTATAGTGTAGATTAAATCTGGACTCATCCGAGAAAACGACCTGTTGCTGATTCGCACCCGATTGGGTGTGTTGATGAGTTCATTGAAGCCGGAAGTGTCAACGGTTAAGGGTAAAGGGAATCCTGCATAGGGGAATCCTTGCGTGCAGGCCCTGGCGCAGCAGACGTCTACGAACTGGGGATGCAGCAAGTGTGACACCTGTAGCCATTCTCCAACGTTGTGTTAGCGTACGAGAGGAAACTATACGATCCATCACAGCTAGACGGGTGTGGTGTCGATAATCTCATGGCGTCGTTCGGCTGCGTGGGCAGGCGCGAGTCTTTCGGCTAATTTATTCGTCCTCTGTCCATCTTTGGCAAACACGCACCATAGGTGAGGCATTACCCCACGTACAGGCACAAATTTCTCTATACGTAAGTTCACCCTCACGCATACAGATCATGCGGCTACATTTGATCTCCGTCACTCGTTTGTTTAGACGCTCTGCGTTTTGGACAAGGCATATTGAGTACTAGAGAAACATCTACTATCGGCAGAAAATCATACAGTGATTCCAAAATACCTTTACAACCTTTTATATACAGAGTCTTCGCCGCAGTTCAGAGAGCGTAACTTGGTCCACGCATGCGTGATGACTCTGTAATTCTAATCATTTGCATATTTTATCCTAATATACACTACCTGTGAATTTCAGTTCATTTACATAATTCCTTCTTGGTCTTGCAATTTTCACAAACATGAGTGTATTATGAACGGTTTCAAAATAACCGGTGTGTTTCCCTGCTGTTACAACATTTTTCAGGACTGTGACTTCATGCCAAGTTATATCACTGATCGTTCAGTTTCCCTATCTCCTGGATCTGTGAGTAAATCTGTTTGTCCCAGCAGGCAATCATGTTTGAAGAAAGTAATAAAACTGGATGCACCTGTCCTAGAGCTGATTCAATGGCTACTTTTTTCGATAATTCAGATTTAGGGTTTTTTACTAGAAAATAGCGCTATGTCTCATCTAAACCCACATTCGTCTCTGAGCATTACTCCAGATCATATAAGATCTCATCCTAAAGCTGGAGAGGGTCAAATCAAAAAATGATGGAAACGAAAGAGGACTACAGCAGTACTCTTTAATACTTAAGTCAAAAAAGCTCTTCTGGAAGAAATAATCTTAAGCAGAAAAACGCAAATCATCACAAAAAGTCCCCAAAGCATATAAGAAATTTCTGAATCCAAGAAAAAAAGACTATAAATCCAAAAGAAACATAAAAAAGAAGAACGGAAGCAAATAAAATAATTCATTTCAAATAATATTTGCATTTTTCAGCATTTAAATTTAAACTCAGTTAAACCTTATTTATCAAGTAACATACCCAATTTTAAAGCGACTACAATATTAATTTCGCTTTTTTTTCATTGATTGGAAAGTTTTACTTGCTTATTTAAAGCTTTATGGAAACTTTATGTGAAATTTTTTGTGTCTATTATGAGTTTTTCTCAGATCGCTAATTTACGCCATTCAGCTCCCCAACTTACCCCGTGACAGGGCAAGTGTGCGAACTCTGAGAAGGTTCACAAAACGTTATGTAAAAAATAGACAAAGCATAGTACTGTCAAAACAAAAATACGACCCTAGCAATAAACGAAACATTTTCTACTTTATTTAAAACCTTTAAAATATGAAGCTTAAAAAGTTACCAACTATCCCCGGTCTCCCCTACGATCCATTTTTCAGAACGAAAGTGTCACCGTAGTTAAAAAGCATTTTCTTTATGACCTGGATTTTTTTCAGATTTTTAAAATATATATTTCATTACTTCACGGAATTTCTAAAAAATATCTTCAATGGTTCACATGTGCTCCCGTATAGGGGGACACATGTGAACAAGCGTGGGGCACATATTAACACGATTGAAAATGCAGACCAAGCATCACATTTCAACGAAAAACTTTAATATGAAATACGACGCTGTATTATTATTGGTTAGTTTTGCTTTTATCATTATTATTAATGCTATTATTGTATATTCATTTACTGAACGGATTAGCATTGCATAATGTAACAGATTAGCAGAAAAAAGGATCAGATTAGCAAGGAATAAGACGAAGAAGCAAAATATTGTGCTTCAGCATTTTTCTTAACAACAATGTAGTTACTATGAATTGCGTTATGGAGATAACATTTCAACTTTCATTGATAAAGTATAGCTATATAATGACATGGGGGGGGGGGGATCTTTAACAAAATGTAAATCGTTTTACCTGTTTTTTTCGCAAATTGCTATAGGTAAACCAGCAAAAATAGTAATTTATGCTTTCACAGTTGCGTTGACTCTTGAACAATCAGTATAGCCTAGTAAATTTCAGAATATTTTAGTAGTATGAAACATATATGTTGCAATATTTTACACGACTCCTTCGATCAAACAGTCCTTTTGTGCCGGATACTGATGATGGAAAGACATTTTTTTAAATCTTCCTATTTTTCTTTTTCCCCGATCCAGTAACGTATAAGAGTAAAAATAACGAAAAAAGAAAGATCAGTAATTTTCACGTTAGCACCTCTCTGCTGCGACTTAAACCACTTCTTTGCTTCATTACGCAAGGTGAAAAAAAATAGCAAAAATACGGCATGGCTATTTCTCTTAGATGGTTATTTTTTTTCTTTTCCCCTAACCATCCTCTTTGTTTCGCTACCATCTAAAGTAAATGGCCATGATTTTGTTGTTTCGTTTTGCCTCGGAATTTTCTCTTTATTACTTTTACTCCCTCAGATTCTTTTGTATTTTTTCCATCCATGGGATCGATGCTCCCTGCGAACAGTTTGGCTCTATTCGGAAAACAATCTGCTAACGTAATGTATTTGTGATGACGGAATGTTGCTGCGGTTGGGGCTCATTTCTTTAATGTAGCCCAACCCTAGGCCATAGGACGGAAAACAAGATCAAATAATGAAAAACAAAGGCTCTGCCGGATAAGAGGTAATGAAAGAGGAATAGGAAGAAGGGGGAACATATTTCGAATCTTCCGCATTTGTCGAGTGAGTCTATTTAGTTTCGTATCTTCTTTTTTACGACGAGAAGTACTTTTTTTTTCATTCTCAACTGCTTTTACGTTTTGTCCCAATATCGTTGGTGCTTGCTTATGGTTCAGCAGTTACTGAAACGATTCAGAGGAAGAATAGAGATATTTTAAAGTAACGTTATCATTTGGTGGAATTTGAGTGAAAATAAGATTTGTTGATTTTATGTGAAGGAAGAGTGAACTTGTTTTTGTATGGAAGTACATATTTGTGTTTTAAGATGTAATACATGTTTTAAGTTTTGCACTTGCATGAGTTTCTCGTACCATCAAATAAATATGTTAAATGAGCTGCTTAATTTCTGAAGCATTAAGACTCACTAGAATTACTTTCCGTATAAGTAGAAAAATGTTTATTTTTTATAATTTTCTATGACGAGGTAAAAAAAAGTGATTAAGTGGCGTACCTAACATGGATGACACCTGGGGCGGTAATTTGTGTAGTCACCCCCTCCCCCCGCTACAAACGCAAAAAAAAAAAAGTTTCAATCTACCATGCAAACATGAATAAATGAATTTCATACAGTTTTCCGAAACAACTCCATTCATTTGTGTGAAAACGAACTTTTAATTTGGATAATGCACAAAAGAAAATTAAAACTGAACGCTTTTAATATAACTTGCCCTAGACGCATCTTTGCAGGACCGTCGCGAGGTCAAAAAGAAAGGGGTTACATGAAGTTAACGGTACCTTGATTAATTTAAATGAATCTCAAACACAGAAAATATAATGGGGGTTTCGGTTTATTTGGTTTAAGAGGAAATCACTACTAGATCTAAGTATTGACAATATGAACCTAATCCAGAGTATAACATTCATTCCATGATAAAAGGAAAGAAGGTAGGGGGGCGGGATTTTTTAAAAATTTATAGTAAAAGAGGAAGATGGGAGTTCACATTGATAGTCTTAAAAATAGATTTTAAAGGTTCGCCAGAGTTCCCACGCTCAATTTTCAAAACTGAACTATTAAAAACGCAAATGCTATCTCCAAGTATGTTCGGGAGGAGTAGGTTCGTCGTAATTTCTTTGGCAATTTTTCAGAACTGTAGCTCTTGACCTTTTTTCTAATGTGTAGTTTTAGAAAGGCATTATAGAATATCGTTTATCAGAGAATGTTAGGGGTTGTAGAGGGTCAGAGGGATTATCAAAAATGACCTCTTAAAAATGCGTCTTTAGGAACGTTTAGAGGACCAATAGTTTTTCGAAATAGAAGCTCTAAAACCGCAATTAAAACTCTTTATAATACCGGTTGAAAAATAATTTAACGAATAACAACTAATCTCTGAATATGGTTTTACAGTTTCAGAGCTGTTGTTCAGTAACTTGTACAGCTCCAAAAATTTAAGTTACACAGATTCATTTTTTAATGTAAATAGCATTATCAACTTCATAAATGTATCAGCTCCACTCCAAGGGTGCCTCCTAACGCATGTAACCCCTCCTCCTGAGGTTATGCATTTGCGTTTGATTGAGTACATGTAGTTTAAAATATTTGGGGACATTTTCTGAATTAAATATTTATATTTTTCAAAAACTTGTAATTTCATTTTGGGTTTAACTCTCACAGACTGGTAACACCCGGGGCGGTCTGTCCTTCCCGTAGTATCACCATTGTTAATACCTCCGCCAAACATCTCTAACTGCAAATAGAGACGTCTACAACTGATTTTTCTTTGCTAAAACGAACTAAAAACCAGTTAAACCCGCAAATTATTAGGCGTTTTCATATCAAAAAAGGGAATGAAAACACACGATAACTATAGACCCACCACATAATATGAGGTTTACGACAGTTTACAGCGTAATTGCCATTGACTCAGATTGTTGAAGAAATGAAAATTTAAGCCAATTCCAATAACCATTTAAAATTATATTACTCTAAAGAAAGTGATATTTGTATACCTAGTCCGTTGGGTGAACGATTTTCAAAAATTCCTGCTAAAATACCAGTATGAAAAATACTAGATAAGTAAAAACACTTACAATACAAGTTTATCAAAATCAATTTTATTATATTTATGTATTGTTCATTCTACAACATACAACTATTTTGATTTTTATCATTTTCGTTCATTGCATTTTAATGACTTGGTTACAACAAATAACATGTCTTTTCGTGTATTTTAGTAAATATCTTTTCCGAAAATAAATAATTTTGGGTTTATGTTAAGGAAAAAAAAACAACCTATAAGTAATTCATAATTTTTTTTCCTTCCTTTTTGTCATAAATACGAGTAAATTAGGACAGACTATTCACAGGAATGAAATACGCATTTTTTCTCGAAATACAAGGTACTAGCTTTATGTATTGTTGAGCTAAGTATTACAAGGAGAAAGCGTTGTTGCACATCTCAAAGAAAAACTAAAATATATATAATGTATCATTCATTTTAAAATATTCACTACAGAAAGCGTATAAAATTAATCCCACTCAACTTTAGTTATAAACCTAGAATGCAATAACTTGATTCACAATTTAATGTACCATCTTTTTTTATTCTCACAATTTACTGTTTATGGCACAATGCTGTTATTAAGTGTTTACTTATGTTGGAAACGAGATTTGTTTAAGTGAAAAATAAAATATACTTACTCTTTAATCAACTTTTAATTCAGCAAATATTTGTTCTTACCTAGAAGGGAAAAAAAACAATCAATTTATATGCATCAAACGAGAATACTTTCAAAGAAGTAATTGCAATAGAAAATATAATAGAAAGATTTGTAAAATGCTGGGCGGAAAATATTTAAGTTCCCTGTTAAAAAAAAAGAGTTTTGAAAACAGTATAATCGGTTTGTTAGAGTTACTTATAGCATATACATGATTAAGTTGATTTGCTTGAGGAGAATAAAAATCTCATTACTTATTATTAAAACAAATAAGGAAAAATAACATTGCGAAGCATCATACATTCAAGTTTTCATTTTTATGCTAAAGTTTTCTGAAAAACACAATATCCCAATAAAGAATGAAGCATACAATATTAATGCAAATGAAATTTTCTCTTCATTTAAGAGTTATTTTAACCTCTTGCCGCTTAATTTTAAGCGTTTAATTCTTGTCTAAAACGTGTCCGAAGCAAATTCACATTCCTTTTTTGCGTAATAATGGTTGATAATGTTGATTATTTTATCTATGAATCTTGATTAATTTTCGTCAATTTTTTATTCCTTTAAATAGGGGATTCATATTGATTTCCATTATATACCCATATGTCGATTTCCAGCACTACCTTCCTCCATTTCTCCTCACTAAAAGCTAAATACATTTTTAAAATTGCTGTAATTTTATCTTTTTCTAATCCTAAAGAATTTTTTTAGTGTATTATATTTCGTAAGCAAAATATTTAGATTTTTCCAGAATGTCCTTACATTAAAAAGTTCTATCTTTAAAATTACCAAGTCCAAAATTTTTATGAACATATTTAATGTCAAGAGAAATTACTGGTAAAGATTTGTTTAAACCAAAACCATCACTTAGTTACAAAGAAAACAAACTTCGATATGAAGCATAATGTTAAACTTTTCCAAACTGCTCAAAGTTGAATGATTTAAATTACTGTTTTCAAAACGAAGATATTCCCCTTCAAGATGTCTCAAACTTTTTTTTTCGAATCGAATTTCTTTCTTACAATTCATTGAGGGTGTTGAATAGCCGATGTACAGACGAATACAAGTTATAACAAAACATTTTTTGTTTATACGTATCAATATTTATTCATGATTATTATTAATTTTTGACTCCTCGTTTTTTTTTTTTTTTTTGAAAAAAAAGTTAGGAATTTATTAAGTATTTAAACTTTTATGGAAGACATTTTTTTTAATTATTCATTTCAACAATACAATTATAGAGGAATAAAACAAGATAAGCAGTGCCTGTTTTGAAGTCTAAAAATAAACAGAAAACACACACCATTTCCCAGCATTATCAGTGGATGTCAGAGAAAAAGCTCAATCCAGCACCGTCTTAGAACCAACGTATTGATTTTGTCAAGAACTCTTTCGCAATATTCCGTCAAACTTCTCAACATCCATTTTCTTTGATTACTCTTTTAATCTCAGAACTGATGGGCTCTTGAAAAGTAGGCGTAAAATCTCTCCACGTCAAAGTCAGATAAGAGCGCTCTCGTTCGCGTCACATTAATTATTATTATTCCCCAACAAATTACACTTTTTTTTTTCCAAACGCCAAATCATATTTTTATTAAATGCTATGCTGCGCTCAATAAATTCTTGCAAATAAAAATCCCGCGGAATCTTAACTTTTACAGTTAATATGATATTTGTTGTATTGAAAAAAAATTATGTGCTTATTTATTTTTTCGTTTGTGTGAACTCGTAGACTCTTCTAGATCCACTTTTATAATACTTTTTAAAGTGACAAATATTGTTCTTGAAATACATCGATGTTTTAATTTTAAAAAATGCAGTTGAATTTTTGTGTCTCACTGTACACACTTTTCCCCTAAGTGTAAAAAGCGAAATTTATTTTTTCCTCAACATATCGTCAAATTTCTGTTATTCTTAATGTATTTAGGAGAGCAATTGATCCCTGTGCTATAGTGCTGGTTGAAATTCTTCAGTTGAAATTCAAATTGGCAGAGACTTTTTTTTATTGATGCATACAAGGGTTGCTATCAAAGCGCTTATGTTTACGAAGTTTATATTATTTGCCACTCCTGTCTTCAAGAAATTTTAATAACTGCTGAAAAAAGCTGCCTTACGGGGTTTTATTACTTCTCAGCATGGCGAAACTATTTGTGTTCTATTTCGATGCATCTAAGGACAAAATAAAAGTTATCTTCTAAGCAATGGCACGAAATATTTTAACGAAATGATATTTTAAAGTAAAATACTAAATGAAATGTAAAACCATTTCTAATTATGGTATCCTTCATCGCATTAATCAGTATGACTGATATGTGTTGGAACTGCCTCCCTATTGATTTTTTACTGTTCAAATATTCTAATAAAGAAATGTATGCGTTCAGTTATTTAAATTCATATACTGTAAATGTTTTAACCTTGTTTGCATAATTACTTGAGCAGTTGTATAATTTCACAAGTCAATCTGCATGTGCCCGTTAAGCTACGCATTAAAGCCAAAAAGCAGATCCCAAAGCACAGTGAAACCTAGCTTTTAAAGACTAAACGATAACACTAATAGCTTTCACATGAGCCTCTAAGGAGATATCTTAAACTATACCCCAGAGCTGGATTACATGCTCTTTTCGTTGTTCCCAACACGATGTACCAGCCACTTTATTAACGCTTTTTATTTTCAAGTCTTAACTTTTTTTTATGGTTTTACTGCATCTTAGCCTCATAGCCATGAGCTTCTTGTTGCTCCTGGATAACAGACCAACTAAACCACCAAGGTTTCCTCGGCATAAGGAAGTGACAGTTAATCGATAAATGGTCCTTCTGTAGGAAGTGAGCTTGAAATAGTATTTGCTGTAGAAAGAAAAGAGCTTGTGATGAAGATCTATCCTATTAAATGAAAGAGTTTCTCTTTAGAAGAAGTTCCGAAAAGATAAGAAAAAGTGCTAAGGAAAAACAAGATATCAGGAAATCTAACTCGGTTGAAACGGAAGGAAAAAAATCACTACATTTTAAGCATGTACAGCCAAGTAGAAGAACTGAGAGAGATATTTCCTTTTTCTTTTCTTGAGCGATAAATATGTAAAATATAATATTTATGCACAAAGAATGATTCTATAAAAATGGATGTTTTTCAGCTTATGAATAAGTCTGCAAAAAACACTATCAACTTTTTTAAAGGCAGGAACATTTTTTCTTATGAAGAAATTTAATTTTTATATTATTAAGGAAGATTTCTGCATGTAAGAAACTTAAGGAATGAAGTCATCGAAACTAAGCATGACTACGTTTTGTGAATAAAGAAAAAAAAATCAGATGCATGGAAACTAGAGATGCAATATCTATGGTAATGTATACATTAAGCAATCGATGATGGTTTGATTTTTTTTTAAATCATTCAAGCTTATAAAATGTGAAAAATTCACTCAGAAAACTTCATAAAAAGCATTATGTGGGCTTTCAGAGTAGCATCGCAGTAAAAATTAAAAGTATCTGGTCAGTGGTTTCTAGAAAAAAAAGATAAACTATGGTATTTATCTTTATTGCTTCCTGCAAGAGATTTTTTTAAATAGTTATTTATATTTTATTGCGGGCGAAATAGGTTAAATATCACTATATAATTAAAAAAAAACTGATCAAATTCTAGCATTTTCATTTAAAAGTCTCAGAAAAATAACTTTACAACTATGCAGAAAATGATCATAACCATTCTCTATAGTGAAGTTTTACGATCAGAAACTGCTTTTCCCAGTAGACAAACACACATATACAAATAAAATTAATAACACGGCAAGCATATTTGCAAAGAGTTTTTAAAAGTGATAACAAAAGAATTGTATAATTGTAAACTTATTCGCAAAAATGTAATAAAGAGTTATTTTCATAATCATCGAAAGCTTTTCTGCTAATAATCTTTCAATAGAAATGAGTACAATATAAGGCCATCTTAATTAAGTAACTTCAAAAACTGTCAAGTATTTCATGAATGGAATTTGCCAAGAAGATAATAAATTATATGCATCTCAAGACAAAAATTATTTCATAAAATTAAGTGGGTATATTTTTTTGAATGTTTTACCAAGTTTTCCTAATATCGTAACTAATTCACTTTTTAAATAATATTAAATGGTAGGAAGCATTTTATGTGTTTATTTGATGATAAAAATGTGCAGAAAAGGACTTATTTATACATGTTGACGAATTATAACAATTAAATATGCACATTTTTAAATGTCTTTTCTCTAAATAATAAGAAGAAACAATTAAATAAATGCTTTTTGTTTTTTTGAGTGATACTGCGTTTATTTAAAGTAATATTAAATATTTAGCAAAATACAATAAGTTTCACCTTCGATAATCTCAGCACTTTACGTCAGGCAATATATACTAAGCTGAAATAACTTTACTTTCTTAACTACAACCAAAATATATCGTTGCAATATTTTAAAGAATGAATAACTACACTTTATTTTCTTATTCAAGTTTTAAGAAAAATGCAAAGATTGTAAACCGAAATGATAAACTGTTTTAAAACTCCATACCACATTAATAGTCAGGGCAGTCATTGAAGCCGAAAATACTTTAAAGTAACCAGAATGCTCTTCAAAACCTGTCGAGTTCATCTCAGTCTGCATAATTTACTGCTCCATAAATTAAGTTGCTATCTTCTACATTAATTGAAGGGGCGATTATGTAACTTAGCTTGTTGCACCCCTCTTCTGGCATTAATCATGGCTCGAGTGCTAGTTCCAGCCATACATTGGTAATAGCGAAGCGAAAGGTTCTGCGGTTTCAGGCTGTTTGTTTTATCAGCTCACTTGTCCAGTAAGAACATTTTTAGTGGATATGAATTATGAATGCGTTTGGTACGGCGAGCTTTTGCTTCAAGGGGATGAGCTAAATTATTTTCGTTGGAGTAACGAAAGAAATAATAATCTGGATGAAGTATTTTTAAGTAACATTGACGCATTAGGGAGATGCCGCCATCACGAGCGGGACTATATGATTTTAATTTTGCTTATTTTTTTTAATGTAAGTTATTAAGGGTTCAATTTTTTTTTCTCTTTTATAATGCTGATCTGGTAATAGTATTAGTGATTTGAAAGGCAAAAAAAAAAAACCAACACTTGTTTTCAGTTTTTTTTTTTTTTTAAATAAAATTTTACCTTACCTGTTTAGAACATACTTTTGCACAACTTTTTTAGGCTTATGAATTCTAGCAAAATATCTTCCAAATCTATAAATGCGAGTTTTGAAAATATTTAGTTTAACTTACTGCAAATTGTATTGTGGATTTTTTTTTTTTGCTATGAAATAAAAAGAAACAATTAGCGGTTACTGATTAAAGTCGGGCCATTCCGTTGAAAATCCGACATTTTTTCCAGCACGTTAGCTCTATATTTTGTCACGGTGTATCGTAGTTTAAAAAGGTGACGATGTTTGATTGTTTCTTTCTTTGTACCAGATGTCCAGAAGAACCCGCAGCACCTACAGCCCTGAAACTTGGCACAAAATTTGAACGCACCCCAAAACCCTGCACCTTGAAGCCCAAATTCTAAATTTCGAATTAGTTTTTTCTAGTTAACTAATTAAGCTAAAATTTCCCGGTTTTTGCATAATTATTCGGTAAAAAAAATCCCCCTTAACATTATACGTCGTTAGAAAAGGTTTTCGTTTCTGAATAAGAGCATGTTTGATCCATTTCTCTCAATTAATTTGTACAGGAAATATAAGCAATTGTAATATCGATTCTAATGAGCCAATTTTCAAGGCTAAGCTTGATTTGTGTTTCTGCAGTGACGTCATCTTCGGAATACCGATGAAATAAGCTTCGGCTGTGTTTGCTAATAAAAAGGCAAGTTAGGTTAAAGGGAACATATTTCTGGACAGGTTTTGAAGAAACTTGAAACATTTTTTGGGGAATTATACAAAAACATAAAAGTTCCTGACACATTCGCAGAGAATAAGGAAAATACTCAGACGAAGGAACTGTGTACGGTATATTTTTCCAATTGCTTACCTATTTGAAACAGCAACAACGCGATATACTTAAGCAGCAGGACGGCAGATATTTGATGTTTTAAATAAATATTGGCAGAAGTACTCGTAGGTTTAATTGCAGGAGAAAGGTAACTACAAAGTGATATTATAGTGACAAGTTTTAAACTATTTGAACTAAAAATATGGGGATACATTGTGCATTCAATTTATTTTGCTACTATTAGAAATACAGCGTTAAAAATTACAAATTTAGGAACTTTCCTTTAAATTCGAGGAGGGGAAATTAATCACAGCATTTGCAATAAGGCAAGATAAAACATAAGAATTAAGATTTTTTTTTATCGAATAATGATCGGACTAGAACATTACATTTTATGGAGCGTATTTTCAATTCGTGTTATTTTCAGACTAGCTACGTAATTACTTAAATGAACACACTCAACACTATTACAGTTAAAAACAATTTAGAACATGCGTGCATAGTCGTAATAAAGATGCACACAAAA
This sequence comes from Uloborus diversus, assembly GCF_026930045.1. Taxonomy (NCBI): domain Eukaryota; kingdom Metazoa; phylum Arthropoda; class Arachnida; order Araneae; family Uloboridae; genus Uloborus; species Uloborus diversus. The sequence goes on along the minus strand of NC_072732.1, from coordinate 70,558,303 downwards.
CAAGGATAAATTAAGGTTCATTCAAAGGAGTAAGACAATCCCGGCGCATAAATTGGATGCGCAAAAGAACTGTGATCATCAGAGGTTTGCTGAAAATGGCTACAGTAATAACATTGGGTGCAATAGTATTTCTCCAACTGTCCTAGATCACGCGAGAAAGAATTCTTGGTAAAGAGTTCCGTAAAAAATATGAACGAGAAATGAGCAACAGTGGCCATTTCTTATTTTCTCAAAGTTTTGCATTTGTCTTAAAGTATTGATGTGTCATGCTAGATATTATATATGTTTTTTGCAATTTCGGGAACCATTAACTACAGCTGGAGAGAAAAAAACCACTATTATTCATTCATCTACTCCAAACAAATTTCTGTTCTGGAAAACGAATCCCATAAATCATCCAGTTTCATTCTACAATTCTCAAATGGAAAGGCAATGAATTTCTTAACTTTCAGCAGTAGTGTACCTAGCATGGGTGATACCCGGGACGGTAATTATGGGTGTCGACCCCCCCCCCCCCTCTACAAACGCAAAAGAAAAAAAATATGTAAACATGAGAACATAATGTTCGTACAATTTTCAGAAACAAGTACATTTGTGTTGTAACGAAATTTTAAGTGGGGTAATGTACAAAAAATATAGTAAAAGTGGGTGGTCTGGGGATTTCTTGCACGGAAAATTTACAAATTTGTAGTCTTAAAAATGCATTTTAGTTTCATATTTTTCAAAAACTTGCAATTCCTTGATTGGGTGTCACTCTCCAAACGGATGAAACCCGGGCATACCGCCCCCTCGTTTCTTCCTCCCCCCGTAGCGACCCCACTGCTTTCAGTTATCATGTTAAAGAAAGCTTTTGTTTTTACATTCAAGAATTTTAATTGCATGTGTAAATTCATTACCATATAATGTTCGACTAGCAGAAATGCATGTTCTAACTTGCATCCAATCGGGTTGTTTTCTTCAGTTAGAAGTACTACTTTTATTCACTGAAATTGATAGAATGAATTAAAAAAAAAAAAAAAAAAAAAAAACCCGGAGTTCGAAAAACTTTTTTTCCCGAATAGTTATTTTTCTATTTAATTTTTAGCATGTACGATTTTGAAATAAGAAGTGATCTTTATGACGTCCCAAGTGATGTATTTTGGCGCACTATTCCATTGGCTCGCTGAATGTTTACACATTGTTTAAAAAATGTTGCCAGTAAATAGTAATATTAATAACAATTATAAAGATAATTTTGAATGAAGGCTTTTCTCCAGCAAACATGAAATTCATTAGTATTATTGCTCTATAATATTTTTATCTTTATCTAATGGCAAAGTTTTGCTCTCTATGCTGATGACATCAGTTAATGGCATTTCATCACTTTTGATGTCATGAGCAGAAGCGTAAAAAATGAAATTAAATCAGCGCACCGATTAATATCATTGTTAAAAAATACTAAACTTTGTCTAATTATTTAAATATGGTTAAAACTTATGTTTTTAAGTATGCTCCTTCAAAAAAAAAAAAAAAAAAATACTTATGAAGTTTCAGAAACAGCCCAATTGCGTCATCTTGTAAAATATGCGCAAGTTATAATGTATAAACATACGCATACATTTCTACGTATCCTAAATTAAAGGAGACTCTTTGCTAAACTTATTTCATCCCTTGCTAATCTTTTTGTGTTTATCATAATTGATGGATAAAAATCGCGAACATGCTTAGTCGCCGGTATAGGGTAGGTTTGGTAGTGATTAGTAAGATTTAATGAACGTAATAAAATAAATAAAAAAAATATTATTGAAGAATATTGTATTATCGGTTCAACCGTTACATTTTCATTATGGTATCAAAACTTAATCTTTAAAGCGTAACCATACGCGTTTATTTTAATCTAAATAAATTTATAAGTTATTTTAAATTAATGAGCATCTTTGGGGGGAGGGTGAGGGAGAAGGAAAAAGAACTACACTAAGAATAAATTTTGAAATCTTTCTATATTTCGAATAAAAAAAGAATTTATATTTCTAAAAAAAAAATCGGTATATCTTCGCTATACAATTGTCGGTAAAATTCGACAATTGTACCAGAAAATAAAAGTGACACCCAATCCAATTCCGTAAACTCAATCTCCCAATGTCTTGGCTCATTTTTAGGTAAAACTTCACATTTTCGAACATATGCTTTAATTAATCGCGTGACTGTGAAATTTTACAAAAGGTAACAGAAAAACCAATGTATTGCAACAATAGTGAATAAAAGGAACATTTATTGTATACTAATTTAAAAACAGTAACACTGCTATCAATGAAGCTTTTCATTTATTTTTACGCTCTAAACAGTTTCTCATTGATAAGACACATCAGCGACAGCGAGAATACGGATGGAAACATCATCGGAACATTTTAACTCTAGCAACAAAATTTTGCGAAAAAGTTCCTTGATTCTGTTACTGCAAAATTTTTTTGTGGACATTACTTGACTGCTTCTTGTTTTTAAACAGGTGAACCATAAAATTGCGCAGAAGGAAGTGTATTTGCAAAATATATGTTCTTGAAATGCGTAAGAAAGGGAAAGGAAGGACAGGTGCATTGTGAAATTGATCAGAAGTATTAGTAAGTTTAAAAAACACTTTGTAAAAACTTCAGTTAAGTTCTTATTGTATATTAACTTTTCCTCAAATATCTCTGCTATTTTGTAGCCTAACACTTTATTAAACGCTGCATTTTAATTTCTGTATAATGATCAAAGTAAATATTTCATTTTTTTCCTGCATCAGAAGATTTATCCGTATATAAATAGTTTTCTTGTTACCCTGAAACTACTGAGTGGAAAAACTTTTTTATGCCTTTACAACATTGACTTTTTCGCCATTAATTTCATGCTTCATTGCTTAATTTCTTGCAAGTAGATTCCGTTACGTAATAATTCGTTTCTATTATCTGGTCTAATTTTTGACTTATTATACTAAGGATTAACCTTGCTTAGTTAAATTTTCTTGTCTTAGCATGTTGTCTACTACTAGCACCAAAAATATGTCATTCTAAATTTACGCATAATTTCTTGAGGCAAGTTGTATCTAGCATTATTCCATGAAGCTAAAAAAAATTAATAAAAACGTCAAAGTTGATTGAATTATGATAATATTTTATTCTTAAATAAAATCAAAATAACATTTCTCTAAGACTGCGCTTGTTTGTAATGCGTGCTTAATAAAACGCTTTAACCATCCCTGTTCGCGCGAAAGCTATACCGCCAAAATATAGCTGCAACGACGGAACGGGATTTCTTCATTTTTCTTCCGCTTTTTTCACTTAGCACCCCTATCCACCTCCACTTGAAGTTCTTAATTACAGCAAAACTTGCTATCAGAGCCACCTGAATAAATTAAAGTGATTTCCCCTCATTTCCTTCCCCCTCGATCTTCACAGCCTCCTCGACGTAACCTCCTTAAATTTCACTTATTGTTCTCAGCGAACTCAGCTCATCAGGCAAGCACCTACAAAATTACCCTAATTAGCATCTTTCTGGCATGTTCCAAGGCTTTAAGTCGGCGTCTTTTAATTACTTGGTTGGACCAGATTGCTGCGAGGGGCCCTCATTTGACTGATGAAAAGTCACAGAACACAGACAGTCATCTTTTAAAACGGGAAAGCACATTAAAGGAACTTTGTCTTTAGCGGTTAGAAAGAGCATCGCTGTATTGAAGAATGATGAAATGATCTTTCTTCATCAAGCATTTTTACATTTCACACATATTTTTTGGAAATACATTGTTTAATTTTACCAACAGTAAAAACATATATATAGAATTACTCAACTGGCCAAAAGTATTGCAAGCTTCAGAATCCTAACAATTTTTTTCAAGATATGCCAACATTTTTTTTTTCAAATGAAGCTGATTTTTATATACAAATGTAGAGAAGAAGTTAAGGAAACAGTAAGTGGAGTCTGGCTATATGATACAAAGAAAGAAACGTAGCAAATTGGTTTCCTTGTATAAAATAGCCGCCACTGTTTTCCATTGAGAGGTGGCAAAAATATATTTTTCGGTTCCGTTGCGATCACTTATTATTTTTTCTGCTCACTGTATTGTAAAATTTACATATTCTTTTTTTTTTTTTTTTTTGTATTTATTTATTTATTTATTTATTTTTAGCACCATGCTTGAAAAAAAAAGTTAATCTCAAACTTGCAATATTTATGTTCTGTACTGTATGATGATGAGTAATAAACTCATCAAAGTTTACTATTTGCGGAGTTTTTTATTTGAATGCTAGGAAAAGTAATACTATAAACGGAAAAATGTAACATAATGAACTATGTACACAAAAATGTAAGTTTAAACTTATTTAATTGCAGTTGTAGATTATACTTTAGAAAATATAAAATATGCGTATAACTTTTATATTTTAGTGATAAAAATGTAATATTAGTACAAAGCCCCATTGAAACAATTCAATTAGCAATAAAACGCATTTCAATTAGCAATAAACAAATGAAAATTAAATCAGGAGCAACAATAATAATAATAATAGTAACACGATAAAAAAATAATTTCTGTATTTTAAACCAAGAATGAATAAGTAATACGTTTGTTAAAATTGATACTTATTTACTGATGGTACCAGAGTTCAGCAAAACTAAATCAGGTTACGAATGCTGACAGAGCGTTAAATAGATAGTTAACTTAATTAGTTAATTTTATTATTCAATACAAGTGCATTACAATTTATGTGTTTTCAAAGAAGAAGGAATTTTATAACACGCAACATTGATTTTGACTAAACTATTTTCAACACTAAAAAATATATCTATGCAAATTTTTAAAATGAAAATTTTCTTTTGTTATCGAAAACGTTTTTATTTTGTCTATAAATAGAAGATAAAATATGGTCTTTTGAACGAGTAAGCGATTTAAAAACTCAGATGCTTTTGAAAACCGTGTTAGATCACAGTCATAAATAATCTTACAATTTACGAAGCATGAACATTTTTGTATTTTACAGTTATTTGTGTTTTGAAATTATACATATTGCTGTTACTGTAATTTTATTGAGACTTTATGATGTTTTCACTAGTTTGTTTTTCTAATATTTATAAATGAAACTAATATGTTGTGGCCATCACGAAACTTTTTCTATATCTTTCTTATAATTATGATCAATCCCTATGCTTGACGAGGAAGCAATATTCCCAACAAAAACAAAATTACACACGCCAAAACTTGACGACCATCCCAATTCCCGATTTATCTCAAAAGCAAAGCAAAAATTAAAATTGAAAATTATTTTAAAAGCCTTGCTTAAAATAATTACAAATATTTATTTGTTAACAAACACAAGATGGCAACAGTTAAAAGGTTTAAACCATCCCTATTTTCTGGTCGTTTTCCAACAACTGAAATCAAGCAAAATACGCAAACGACAGTCTATTAAGATTTATCTAATTATATAAGTACTAGCCGCCTGCGGCGACCAGCTGGTCCGCCTTTTTACGCCAGGGGTGCCGCCTTCGGCGGCTGCTTAAACAATTTAGCGACGACATTAATCAATGTTTTCTCTATAAATCAGTATTATCATTCGTTTTTTTACGCCAATGTTGCCGCCATCGGCGGTTGCTTAAATTAATTTCGTGGCGGTGTCAATCAATCTATATCTATCTATAACATTAATAATTTGAATAAAATATTTTCTAGATCTGTCTCCAGTTTCGTCGTTTGGAATATTTTTAAAGGAGTGGGAAGGGAGACACAAACGACGTACTCTTCATGCAAATTTTGTCGAAAAATAACAAAAAACACTTCCACTTTTATGTGAAAGCATTGTTTTTTCAAAGTCATGGTGCATGTGGGGGAGGGAGGGGGGCATTGACACCCAATGTGCAAGCAGCCACCTACGGCGGCTGTTTGGCCAACATGTCATTTTCCTTTTTACTTCAAGTTTGCCGCCTTCGGCGGTTGTTTAAATAAATTTGGCAGCAGTATTAATCAATCCATCTCTATCATCTTTTTTTTTTTTTTTTTTTTTTGTGCCATTCACATTTTTACGCCAAGATTGCCGCCTTCGGCGGAAAACTACCTTTACAATCTATCTCTAAATTTTCTTATCCATCTCTATTTATTTTGACCTCCTCACCCATTTCCTAATAAAAACAAAGAACACTCAAAAAACCGCTTTTTTTCATTTAAGTAGAGCAAAAAAAAAAAAAAAAAGCTCAAATTCCCCGTAGTGTGCAAAAAGTAGCGTTTGACAAAGATAAAAAAAATCTCGCTGTTTTTATTGAATTAATGAATTAATGCGCACAACTATGAAATGTAACGTAATATAGATACAGCGAAAGGTCCAGCTTGGGGGGGGGGCGGATGGAAAAAGAAATAAATGCAGTCCCTAAATAAAACAAAAAAAAAGGAAAGAAAAAAAGCGCTGCCGAAAAAACACGTGGTCAACAGTCAGAAAATGAAGTAAGCTATATAGTAAAAAAAAACGATTAACATTGCTTGCGATTAAGATTCCATCGTAAATATCGAATTGAAACCCAAGTAGTGACGTCACAGGCATAAAAGATTGAAGAACGCTTTTTTCGACTGATGCGTGAAAGGACATGATGTGTTCAGCATTAAAAATATTTTAAAACAAAAAACTATTGCGTATTTTTAAGAACTTTTTTCTTTTGAAGAGGGCGAAATGGTTTTACTATTACCAACTTAAATTTCAGAAATGAGGCTTTGATACTTCTCGCAGGATGATATTAGAAAAAAATAAAACCCAGGAAAACATGCAAATTAAATGTTTTTTCAAAAATTCATAAAAAATACAAAAATTGCTCTATCTTCAAAATTTTTTTGTTCATCATATTTAAAATTAAATTTCCGACACTGTAGCATCAAAAATATTTGTCAGGCGCGATTGATTCGGGGTCTGTGAGGTTAAAAGTACTAAAAAGTGCTAAAAATCACATAAAACATTAAACTACTTTTTTTCTAATTAAAACATCAAAAATCGAAGCCCGAGGTGCACAACTTCAGCAAAAACTACACCTGTATACCAAATTTCATCTTTCTAGGCCTTACCGTTTTCCCGAGATGTGCGCCACACACACACACACACAAACATCTTATTTTATTATATGTATAGATAAAGGCATTTATAAAGATATTTTTATTTACACATAAAAAATCAAAATAAGTCCCCCATGCAGCGTTTGTCGCCAAATTTCATCCAGAACGTAGCATTACTTCTTGAGATATGACACTCACAATGGAAAAAAAAGAACGTTCTTTTGCGCCACCCCCTTTTCAGCTATTGACGCCAAAACAGAATCAGCTCTTATACCCTCTAAGGACTACTTGCCGATTAAGTTTTGTTTGATTCCGTTTGTAATTTCTTGAGATACAGCACTCACAATTGACTACAGAAACGTTCTATAGCTCAAGCAAAGTTTCAGCTATAGACACCAAAATCGAATCAGCACCTATACCTGTTAGGTGCAACATATGGATTACATTTTGTTTGATTTTGCCTGTTACTGTCTGGGGAATAGCAGGCACGCATAACTCAAGAAACGTCCCATTGCTCTTCCCCCCTTGGAGAAATTCGCGCCAAAAACCAATGGGCACAAGTTCACATAGGGGCACATATGTGTACCAAATTTCGTTCGACTTCATGCGGTAGTTTTTGCTGTAGAGCGGCCACAAAAAACTGGTCACATGCCTACGCGACACACACACACACACAAAGATACAGACAGACATTTTCCAAAAAAGGTCGAAATGGACTCAGCGCACTTTAAAACGTTCAAATCCCTCAAAATTCAAAATTCGAAAATTTGCGCGAATCCAATACATTTTCTATATATTAGATATAGAAGAAAGTAAAAAGAAAAAATAACGCCTTCATAGTATGCCTTAAAATAACAGAACTGAACAGTTCTTTTCTTTTTTTTCGTCGGAGTAATATATGAGCTACAAACGCACCAAATAAACTTCTTCAAATTACATGTCTGCAAAGGGAACATCTAATTGAGCGGTAGATTTTGAGATAACTTAAAAATTTACAGGTGCGTAAAATAATTATTAAGCTTTTGGGTTTATTATTTGCGGTGAAGCTAATAATTAATCCAAAAGATATTTATAGGAATAAATATGGCAGATCCAGACTATAGAGTTTTTGAGTGAGATGAAAACTTATTTCATGAGCATCTTAATACTTCATTAATGCGCTGCCCCACTGTAAGCTTAAGTGTCTCACTTATACGCTGAAATACATAGCTTTCGGCTTACATCTTTTTCCTTCTTGAAAAACTCCACAAATCTTGGCATTTTTTTTTCCAACTAAAAATTTGACATTTTTTAAGCATATTTTATTTTCTTTCTATCATATCGTTATTAGTTCACCTTAATATCATTATAGGTTTTTTTTTCCTTTATTTTTGCTACCACTTTTGATGTTGAAAGCGTTGAGATCATGTAGGCAGTAGACTTATAGTTAAAAAAATATGACCGTATTGTATCTACGATAGGGTGGGCTGGAAATAATTAGTTCATAAATTGCTTGGCAAATAATGATTACAGGAAGCCTTTTCAAATCAGATTTACACACTCCAAATTCTTGACCTAGTAAAAAAAATAAATAATAATAATAATAATAATAATTAGAAAAAATAACAAAAAAACTGAGTTAAGCTGAGTGTCTTTGTTTTCGAATTTTATCATGTTTTTTTCTTCTTCATGTAAATATAAGCTGAAAATTTCAAAATTTTGTAGAGATATTAGCAGAAAGAGGAATTTTCTCATCTAAGAAAAGCTCAAAATTTCAACCGGAGTAAAAATGTTTTCCATAAGTTGCGGGACTTCTGTTTTTCGACCAATTTCGAATCTTTCACCTTTATTATTTAGTAAAGCTGACCCTCTCAGAATTTACAACGGAAGTTATAATCTTAACTTCAATCTCTGTCCCTCATAAAATAACAACATAAAACACACAATACAGCATTGTTAGTATTTACAGCTAAAGACCCAATATAAAATTTACAAATTTTATATATATATATATATATATATATATATATATATATATATATATATATATATATATATATTAGATGCCAATTTTTAGTGGAAGACATTTTAGCATTCTATAAACTACAATCAATAGAATAATTAAAACACATAACTTCACGAAGCGTTCTTGAGCAGCGTCATTATTGCAAGACTATCAGAAAGAAAGCAAAAACGTTGCTATCATAAATTACTTAATAGGTGTTTCACGCCGTGTAATGTCCACGACGTTTTCCCAAACAAAATTGAAATTGTTACTTACACCACAGAGAGTTATTTTCAAGGAAACTAATTAAATTATAAACATGCACACTAATAATTCTCAAGAAATATATTTAACTAGCAAACATACCCAGCGTTGCCTGGGTCAGTAATAATATTCAGAAATAATTTTTACCTTCCTTTATTTATTTTTAGCTGTTCCCCGAACGCGGTTTCACAATAAGTTAATGAAACAACAATGTATTAAAAAATTATTATATATATATATATATATATACAGGTAGTTATCAAAATAATGGAAACACCTGAGAATAAAAGTGGTTTTTTAAAGCGGTTTGAAAGTAATAAAGAATAAAATTAGATGTCTGTGTTTTTTTTTTTTAATATGAATATCAATTTACATATTCTGGTACTATTTGGTGGTTTAACGGAAGTTCTGGAAGTCTTGGATTTTTTTCAAGCACGCGAAATGTCGTAACTCTCAAATTTTTAAAGAGTCCAAATTGTTGGACCGCGGCAAGCTAAAGCAAGTGTACCTGAAACATTTTACCATTTAGGCGCATACAGCGCGGTAAGACAAGCTCGGCAAAGCGACCGGTTTCGAACCCGAGACCCAGAATCGCTGGCCCAGCGCTTTACCGACTGAGCTATTGGGGAAACAAAAGGTCGAGCTATTGATGCAACAAAAAATGCATCATGATTATTATTGATTCAATTTCATATTTATTGCTGTTCCACTCTTAGTAGTCATGGCGGGATATATATAGCCCTTTGTCTTCTTTACTAGCTGAAAGTCTCTCTGTCCGGAGGATGTCTGGATGTCTGTGACGCGCATAGCGCCTAGACCGTTCGGCCGATTTTCATGAAATTTGGCACAAAATTAGTTTGTAGCATGGGAATGTGCACCTCGAAGCGATTTTTGAAAAATTCGATTTTGTTCTTTTTCTATTCCAGTTTTAAGCCCACTTTTCACACAAATTTTTTAAAATGGGAAAGAATTTGTTCTGAAAATCATCTTTCTTTTCTTTACTTCTTTATCTTTCTTCTTTTCTTTTCTTCTTCTTCTTTATCTTCTTCTTTACTAATAATAAAGCTGAAAGTCTCTCTGTCCGGAGGATGTCTGGATGTCTGGATGTCTGTAGGATGTCTGTGACGTGCATAGCGCCTAAACCGTTCGACCGATTTTCATGAAATTTGGCACAAAGTTAGTATGTAGCATGGGGGTGTGCACCTCGAAGCGATTTTTCGAAAATTCGATGTGGTTCTTTTTCTATTCCAATTTTAAGAAAAAAAAACTATGATGAATTACGAAATTATCATAACGTGGAACCGTAACATGGGCACAAGCCAATTTGCGAGATACGAAATTATCATAACGTGGAACTGTAACGTGGGTACAAGCCAATTGGCGAGAAAATTCACCATACATCATTTGTAAATATACGGTCGAACCAAAAGACCTTTTAATTTTTCTATTGCGGGCAAAGCCGTGCGGGTGCCACTAGTTCTCAATAAATGGACAGTTCAACACAAAAATAACTGTTCAGTTCGAACCAGTAGTTCCTGAGATTAGCGCACTCAAACAAGCAAACTCTTCAACTCTATATTAATTGTATATATTTGCATAAATGTAAAATATGCAATAAAAGTCATGTAAATCTAAACCATAAGTTTCTAAATTTCAAAAACAGTTAATAGCCTCTTTATGTGCGAAAACTGTTTATTAGATTTATAAAACATCCATATCTAGATTAAACATCGTTTAACGAAGATGTTTTTTTTTAGAATTTAAAAGATGAAAAAAACAAGAGAAATTTGTTCTTGAACAATACAATTGTGCTTCTTACGATATTATGACTCACACGGTTACAATTTTTAGCACAATGCTATTATTGTCATATATTAAGTGAAATTTATTAGTGAAAAGTTAAGCAATACAACTGAAACGTCAGCACTGAAAAAAAAGGAAAACATATATAAATAAATGACTTATGAAGCGACCCTTCCTTTTAAAACAGAAAATAAGAGAACACTCTGGCATACTAAAGTCTCTGGATGCTGTAAGTTGTTCGGTAAAACTTCAATTCTGTCTTTGCTCCGGGTATAATGAGCGGTCTCACTGGTTTGGCTAAAGTAATGTTAGCTAACAGATTTATGATATACTCATAGCATAGCTCATTTGAAGTATTTTCCTGCAGCTAGACCTTCTAGGCTATTCTAGACTGATTAGCAGAAAACATGAGTAAAACTGCAGTTTATGGATGTTTCAGTTGCGCTGCTCCGTATTGCGTTCAATTATTTTTAGGAGGGCATTTAATTAATTTATTAGTATAATTAGTTATTTCTTTCCGCTTTAGAAACAAATGGGCTGACTTGAATTGGATAAGTACAACTTTTTAATACTTTTTTACGTAATGGTAGGTAGCTATTCAGTTATTTTGTTTACTTTATAATTTCATATTTGACTGGCAAATGTTCCATATTAGTTAGGCCTACCCGCTTTGCGTCCCCTGGTAGGGCAAAGCGGGTTTTTCAGTGTTTGTAATGTTTGATAATAAATAACTAGTGCGTTTTATATAATACAAAAATCACTTTTTGTTTTGAAATTTAAGAACACTGCTAGGAAATAAAACCCCAATTGTTATGACAAAAATCCAAAAACTACAATTTTCGAGCGTTCTTCAAAAACCTACCCGCTTTGGACTACCCTCCCCTATTTGAAGCACGCAATTGTTCAAGAACCAATTACTTCAATTTAAATAAATTATTTTATTTTTTCGTGTTTTGAGTGCATTTCTTCACCATATTCAGAGTATATTTTTTAGAAAAGTTTAACTGTAGCGATAATGACAGGGAAGTCACGTAGAGCGTATGTCATTTTCATCAGTTCACAACCAGTTGATTTTAACTATGATCTTTTTTTCTTTAACAGTAGTTTTTAAAAACTAAGTAAGTACAGAAACGGTTCGGTTAAAAACACGGAATATACCAACAATAATTCTCTGAAACATTGTGCAGTTATCGCACACCAGAAAGAAAAGGGCATATCTATAAATATTATCAAAACATTACGTACTTTTTTTTATTCTCCCTGTGCGACCGATAAGTTTTAAAACTATATAACATGAAGAATTATATACATATACAGTTGGCTTTCAAGGGGCCACAGAAAACTGTCCTTAAGTAGAAATCGTCCTTAAATAGAATGCTTTTAAAACTATAGTGGACCATCTGGGACCGTGGAAAACCGTCTTTATATAGAGAAAGTCGTTAAATAGAACGTCGTTAAATAGCCGACCAACTGTAATTCAAAAATTTGTACATGGAAACTGTTACTGAATTTGGTATTACATCATCAAATCATGAAAGTATTTTATTACGGATTTTATGCCAATGGCATTCACCTAATATGATTGAATCTTTTATTTAGACATCAAATGTTACATCACGTTTTAATATTCAACTAGTGTTCGCCCAGTGGTCGAGATTCGACCAGATTCATAAATGAATATTTGAGAAAAATTGGATGAATTTAACTGTTTCCAACATTTTTATTTTTACTCTTACTGATATTAACTGCATATCTGAAAACATACAATTTTTATACGGACACACAATTTCTCAGTAATAATTTATTCTAATTTTGTTTTTTATCTGTTAATCTCAAAATAAATGGACGAAAGGGGATATTTCGGTAATGAGTTTTTTCCCGAAATTTTCAAAGTATTTTTTACTGAAAGAGGATGTTTAAAAACAAAGGTTTAAACCATTTTGTTTTAATAATTTGAAAAAAATTTGTATATTTTTTACAATTATTTTAATTTGATATGAATATTAAATTTAATTTTTTGGCATAAAAAGCGATAAAATGCCACTCATAGATGCCATTAGCGCACAACGCAAATTATCATAATCCGAAAACGCGGTTGAGAGCAAACCGTAAATATTTAGCGCGGCAATTTAGTCGCCCGCCAAAGTACATCACTTATAACGTCATAAAGACCACGCCTTACTTCCAAAATCGGACATTCAAAAAAGTTAACAAAAAAACTGTTGAGAAAATAAAAGGTTTTTCTGACTCAACATTTTTTTTTTCCTTTTCTATCTATTTCAGTGACTAAAAGTAGTACTTTTGATTGAAGGAAACAACCCCACTGGGAAACTGGTGTGGTCGACAAATTGCTGGCTTGAATAATTTTATTTTTGACATCATGTTGCTTTGTGCTAACCCTATGCAAATAAATATTTCCCTACTCTTTGTTTACGTGAAAAACATTTTTCGTGCTGGCATTGGGAAAAAAAAAGACGCCAGTGGATAAAAATCAACAATTATGCTATTTTCGGAATCTTCCCGTATGAAATGAAGCATCAAAACTCAATTTATACGTAAAACTTCTGTGTGAACAATGTTACTTATAAAACGTCTACTATTATTGAGTAAGTTGCTTCTTCGACATTAGAAATATACATTTCCAAGTATCAAATGAACGAACTCTACTCGTAGCAACGTATAACTGTTCATTCAAAAACACTGGGCGTCGTAATAATGGTACAATTTTTTTTTAAAAGGTCGACTTTGTGATTTGTTTATGGTTAAAGGCGGTGAATAACTGATGTCACACTTTTTAACATTTTCAACCCCCCCCCCTTTGTAACAATGTTTTGCACTTCACTATATGCCCTGTTCATTTTGTCACATGTCACGCTGTTTTTCATCAACGTTCCTATTAAAAAAAGGCTTGCTGTCACGTTCTACCCATTGTATACTCCTCTTGTCATGTCTTTCCTCTCCCTTGGCACAAACTGTTACTATTTCGTGAAACCCATCTTAAAGCGGGACTTCATTCGTGGACAGTCCCTATTTTGTGGCATCCGTATGCAAATATACATTTCTCTACTCTTCGTTTTCGTATGCAAAGTAAAAACATTTCTCGAGCTGCAATTAATGCCAAAACTTTGACGCCAATAGATGAAGAGCGCCCGCCAATTTAACAATTATTGAAATCTTCCCGAAAAAAATGATCCTGCAAAACTCAGATTATACGTAAAACTTCTGCACGAACAATGCTTCTTTTAACAAGTTTAATATTATTGAATATGTTGCCTTGACCTCTGTTGTTAGAATTATTAAATTGCAAACAGTCAAATGAGCGAATCCTACTTGCTGCATTACAAAATTGTCCATTCAAAAACACTGGACGTTGCAATAATAGTGTAATTTTTTTTTAAAAATCGTGTTTGTGATTTGTTGACGGTTTAGGGGAAAACTGACAAAAGCACTTTTCAAAATTTTTGATCTTTCTCCCCTTTGTCGCAAAGTTTCACACTTCACCATAACCTCTCTTCCCTTTGCCACACATCAGTTTTTCATAAACGTTCTTATCAAAAAAAAAGCTTGATGTCCCATTCTCCCCATTGTATGTTCCTCTTATCATTTATTTCCTCCACCTTGTCACAAACGGTTACAAATTATTGAACCCCACCTTAAAGAGGGACTAGATTCGTAGTCAGTTCCTTGCAAATAGAAATTTCTGTACTCGTTTTTTACGAATGCAAAAGAAAAATATTTCTCGTTTTGGCATTGATGCCAAAATGGGTAAAGCTCGCCAATTTCACAATTATGGAAGTTGTTCTGAATGAAATGATGCCGCAAAGCTCCCTTAATACATAAAACTTCTGTACAAAAAATATGTTTTGTAAAAGTAGGAATGATCTTGCCGTTAAATATAAAATTTCCAACAGTCAAATGAACGAACTCCACTCACGGCAGCATGTAATTGTCCATGCGGAAGCACTGGACGTCGTAATAATACGCCAATTTTATCAAAATTTCACCTTGAGATATATTTGTGGTGATAGCAAATGCAGGTATTACTGGGACTGGAACTGAAAGTCGTCCCTCACTCCGTAAAATAATTTATTTAAATATTAAAATCGCAAAAACAAAATCAAAATGAAAATATTTTAAATGCTCGTAGTTACCCGAAAAGCCTCTATAATAAAAACAAATGCAAGTATTTTATTTCTTAATGCTCAAGCGAGAATTGGCAACACCACAATATTATCCAGCAATTTCTTCACGCTATGTCGCGTGAAAAAGCAAATAAAAATGATTTTTCACTAACCTTTAATTGCTTCTAGCGCTCTTTCTAGCCAACATAGCAGGTTTCGATTTTCGCGCGGTAAACCGGGTAAAACGTGTTTTAAAGTATTTTTTGCGAGCTTTTTTCAACCATACCAAGCTCGAAGCATTAAAGTGCATTTTTCGTGTAGAAAAAGCGGTTTAAAAATGAATTTAAACTTAATAGTTCACGCTTCCAACAATGAATTTCAACAATGGAAAAGAGATAAAATTAAAATTTTTGAGTTTCGCTAATTAAAAAACACTTATAAGTTTTTTTCCAGTAGATTTAGTTTATTAAACCTTGGGCACCCTGACAATTTTTTCGTTAGAAGTGTTTTTTAAAGACCTTTCCAACCATATCGAATTCGAAAAAAAATTGACCATCCATTCGCGTAGAAAGAGCCATTTAGGACGAAAATGCGTTTTTTATTAATATCTCCGTTAATTAGCTTTCGATTTCAAAAAATTTTATTGATGACACTAAAACTCGGCAATACCTACCGAACAAAAAAGGATTTATGGAAATCGGTTCATAAGCAGAAGAGAAATCGGTACCGAAAGAAAACAGCTTGCCTATTAATTTATAAAGATACTACGCACTTAATGTTTGTGAAGTAGCAAGTTATAATTCAACCAAAATTTTAAAATATGAAGCTGTAAAAAATAAAATATATTTCGTTATGATGCTCGTATTTTTTTTTTTTTTTTTTGATATAAGATTTAACAGCTTTATTCTTACACCCGTAGAACATCTATGAGAATAAATAAAATTTAAACAGCAATCAGTATTAGTGCAACAACTTAAAATGTCATTGTATTAATGAATAACTACACCTTAATATGGTTTACTTGCAAAGTCATTTAGCACACTTTTCCAATTATAAAATCGATCGAGTTATGATAAATGTGCCCTTCCTCTCCGTTCAGCTGTCGGTTTCAGGTGTAAGAAGAGAGAAAAACATCTTGCACAAAATGCATGGTTCATGTCAAGTACAAAAGAAAATTGATGAATTGTTATTTAAGATAAGAACGCTTAAGTTTATATAAGATAAATGAGGTTAAAAGATTAAATTGCTTTGGAAATATTAAAACAAATTATGTGAGGTACTTTAAAATGGAAGATGTTTAAAATGAAGACATCTCCAGATTATATCTACATTCGGAAGACATAATTCTACGTTTGAAATGCTATGTTTTAAAGTTACAAAAGAAAAATGATTTAATCCATTTTTTTGCATACAAGACGCTATAATGAAGTATATTTTTTTCGATTATTTACAGCTTGTTACGTGCAGAAGATGCAGTTTATGAATTGCGCTGAAAGCAATGATATGTAATAATTGCGTTTCTAAAGTTTATTTAATTTACTTTAAATAAAATTCAAATGAGAGAGAGAGATCACGACTTCTAAAAATGTTTTTTTCTTCATTATTTGACTTATACAATGCATTTTTTTAATTTCAATTATCAAGAGATTAGAAAAAGATGTCGAATTGCGTTTTTGTTCTAATTATTTCGAAAAAACTTGCAAAAATCAAACGACGGTTTTTGTTTGGTTTGTTTCGATTCTTTTCTTTTAAATTTTATCTTAAGATATGTGTAAGAGGGTTAAGATACGTGTGTCTCATACATTTGGTGACTAGGCTTTTTTTGTCTAGCTTTACGGCAATTATAGTTACAAGTTAGGGAATGATTAAGGGAAATTTATTTACGAAATAGGGAAAAACAATGGAGGTGGTGCAGTCGCTGATATATAAATCTGCATTAATGCCGTATTTTAAGCTTACTTAACTTCATTTTCAACCTTAATTATGTGTGTGAATGCAACTTGAATAAATATAAGTAATACGGTGGTTCATTAATTGAAGATCTGCAGCGCGACTCGAATACAACTTGTAGTGTTTCCTTTTTCTTTTTCATCTTTTTATTTTTCGTTCATGTTAGTCGGAATCAAATTATTAATACGTGACGTTCCAGACTTTACATAAACCCTTTTTACACGAAAAAAGTATCCAGCAAACAACACCCATCATCCAGCACATAATATCCAGCATCCAGCCCCTGGCATTTAACTGAATTTTGACGTCTTGAGTTCAAATCAAGTTGCGATAAAAACCATTAGTTGAAGCGACCCAACAAGTAGGGTTCTATCGCAATACGTGATTGCAAAAAGCATAACTTGAATTCAAAATTGCAAAAGTCAATCTATTTTTATTATAATTATTTTTTAACTATTTACATTTTTTCATCGATTATTTTGTTTCCGATATAGATTTCATAAGAACGAGTCCAATTATTTGGTCTTGCACCAACTAGGAGGACAAAATGCAAATTAAGCCCTTAGGGAAAAAGTTTTTGATCATTTAAGAAACATTTTAGGAGGAAATGTCCTCACGAGTCTCCCAAACTTCTGCAAATGCATATACTTTCGTACTTTTCACCTCTTTAACTCCTCAAAAAAATGTCAATGGTTAATATAGTGCTCTCTTCCATTACATGTAAAATAATTGATTGATCAAATAGTGTATAAGTTCTCAAATCCCTGAAATTGGTAAATATTTTTTTTTCAGTTAGACTGATTGTACATACGTTTGACAAAAACATTTTTTTGTTAAAAGTGTCCTTCAAAAAAAAAAAAAGTAAAATCTGTGACCTACTTCCTCCAATTAATTCTAATTTGAATTCCGAAACTTTGAATTCAAATTACGTTTTTCGCAATCACGAGTTGCGACAAGACCCACCTGATTAGAGTTATTGTTTCTAGAAACGGCTCCCCCCCCCAAGCAGGTCCCTCCTCCTGGGTAGTTACTTGTGTATAGTCGTGTGTGTAGGCTTACTACGTGTGTGCACGTAGGCGTGTGTATGTGTGTGTAAAGGCGTGCGCATGTAGGGGAGTGTATATGAGCATGCATGTGTAGGACATGGACGCCACCGCCCAGCAAAAGTAGATTCCGGTGGACAGTGGTCAGGACCAGCCGCGCCGCCGCCGGTGGACGGTGGTTCTGCAGCCCTGGACCAAGCTGAAAAAGGAACCGTAACGTCAAGGACAGTCAAATGAAAGCAATAAGCAATCGTGATTGCTCAAAAAAAGAAAGAAAGAAAAGAAAAAAGACTGTTTCTAGAGGACGAACAATTTTTCATTTACCTTTGTGAATATAAGCATGACTTATGTGTAAGTTTTTCGATATTTTTTGAACAGTTAGTATTGATCAACCAAAAAACTGATATTATAAAAAACAACAGCCAATTATTTAAAAGGAGAATAAAACCTACTAATATAATTTTCTCTATATATTAAAAAAATAGTCAATTCAAAAAAAAAAAAAAAAAAAAGAGTCAAAGAAATTCCATACAAAATTACTTTGAGCTCCGGCGTGTGCACCACCGAGGATTTTCTTTAAATTTCGAATTAGTTTCTTTGTTATTAGTATTTGAAGCTAAAATTTGACATTAACTGCTTATTGAATGAAAGGACAATTCACCACCCTCCTAACAATCTACGTCATTTGAAAGACCTTTTTTTCAGCATAAGATTAAGCTTGTTTCAATTTTTTCAATTAATAAGAATAACAGAGGGTTTCTAGTTTAGCAAAAGTGCTAAGCCTAAACTCGATTCCAGCCCGAAGCTAAAGAACAAACGTTACTGGAGACTACGAATTTTAATACGACTTTTCAAACGTACAAAACGGCTGATTTGCTATGCTCAGAAATCCCGAAACACCTCTAGCTGCAAAGTTTAGCTTAAGTCAGTTTAAACCCCGGGGGTGGAGCGCACTTTGAAACGTTTTTCCTCATATTCTTATGTAGCTGCTCTCATCTGCAACGGCTTGTAAATTTGTTGCTGGAATTGCTATTGCCATTTTCTTTTCAAAAGTTGGAAAATTAGTTTCAGTATTGCATCAACATTGCTTGCTGTCAAGAAAATTATCTAAGAATACAGCTAAGAGCAAGAATAAAAAATATATAGAGGTTAAAACATCTCAAACATGTACATAGAACTTCTGTTTTACTGCTATGATACGTATATTATTATGCCTTAGTTTATTTATTTTGCAGTATTTTTTTTCTATCATTTTAATGTAATGTTTAGTGTTATTTAATGGTTTGCTTTGTTTAAAAAATACACAAAAAATTTAAAATTCAGTAATGTTAATTATGGCAACGTTTGACAAAAAAAAAATTGTGATTGAGACAAGTGTTTCTCGTTTATACCTATATAAGCGATTTGTGCCATATATTTATACATTGTTTATTGGACTTTTCTCCCTTATACAGGATTTTCCGAATTTAACAAGTTCATAAAAGAGCACAAGTTATATTTTGCTGAAATTTATCATTTTATCTTAACACAGTATAATTTCCAAAATCATGATATCGAAAAGATTCATGAAATACGATACATGAAGAGATTGGGATTCAAAAGTGTTTAAAATTGCTTATTAACAATATTGGTTAGAGTATTTTCATCAAGTACTTTTTTTTGGGTTTAGGGGGGGGGTAAACGGGATTTTAGTCACACAAATTGTAGTATTTACGGAAGTTGGAACAACATTTTCTTTTTGTTCAAATTGCAACATGTATTTAAATCTGATTATTTCTAAAAGACGTTATTATAAATCTTCATGATTCGAATAAGATTGCGCAACAATCTTTGGGGATTGGTGAGCGCCATCGAGTAAAGGCGGAACCCCCTATTATGTAGAAAAAAAAATGTTTGCTTAGACACTCAAAATGGTGAAAATAAAATATGTGCATTTATTTGTCAAAGCGATGACAGGAAACAAAATATATTTCTAGATATATAAGATGAGGAAAGTAATAGGATAGCAATAAAGAAAAAAAGGACGTAACCTGGCAGAGATAAATTTAATTTAAAAATAAATTGTGCGTTATGCAATGACATCAAAAGCTATTTGTATGTGAAAAAAAAAAACATTAATTGTATTTTGCTACAGTTCATGTACTTTTAGTGCATAATTTAAGAAAAAAACTCAAAAGGATCTTCTGTTTCTAAATTTAGACTTTTAGGCTCTCAACATTTTTCAGTAAACTTAAAGACACGTAAAATACGCTTTCGAAAAATCTCAGGCTGTAAGAATTTTTATACAAACGCCTAATCTGACTTTGAAATTCCTTTCGGTTATTTATATTACTGCTATCTTTAATGCATTTTCTTAATGGCTGAATGAAAATTGGAATTTCGATTTTTTTCCCTTTTAATCCAAAGTGATAGAACCGCTTCAAAATAGTTCAAAAACTAAGAAAATCGCTCGATAAGTAAGAACTAAGGATTACTTTTCCCGAAGAAGGATTTCAAAAGAAGGAAGCTAAGATGTCTGACATTGATTGATGAAGTTGAACCTAAGAAATCTTTAAGATGATCAATGCACGACTTTATTTTATTGTCTTATCTCCGCTATTGTGCAAAGATGAATTTCGATGCTTGAAATCCAATCTTAATAAATGACTTAGGAACTTTTAAAATATTGAAAGTGATAGTATGTCTTGCATTGAAATTTGATTTAGTGTTACGTAATTCTCTATAAACGAGATCAATTCTGAAATAAAAAAACGTGGCATTTTTGAATGCCACTTTTACTTTTTTAAATATTAAATTTATGAAATATTTTTTCTTTAGCTTTCGGAGAGCTGGAATTGTTTAACCTTTAAAAAAAAGGGACTACATTTTTTTAATGAAACATATGCTTTGTTATTAATATAGCTTAATCCAATCTTCATTAATAAATTATAAAATTTTCCTTCATTCTGTTTAAGTGTTTTGTACCGAAAAAATCTCAATTATATTTCCTTAAATGTGTGCAGAGAAGTTATACCAGGTCCGGAAGGTAAGCATTTATTGTAAGTTCTTAAATCACACGTTACATTTAAAAGCAACAAACATAAAATAAACAGTCTCTTCTCTGAATTTCACTGCACTAATTTGAGCACTCAAAGCACCATTCCAGATGCTGTAACATCAAAGCCAGCAGGAGTTTTTTTTTTTACTTTTGCCAGATTTACATTTGCATTTACACTGTGCTGACCGTGTTTTCGGATGTTGTCGTATGTGCTTAATTTTATTAATAAATGAGAAAAACGTTAAATGTTTTGCAACGTATATTTACTTTAATATATTGCTTTTAATGTTTTTTTTAAATTAATTTTTGATCGAATACTAATTTTCTCCTTTGATGGATGAACTTCCTACTTAATTTTGGTAGCAACGAAGAACTTTCAAGTTTAAACAAACGTTTAGTTGATACTTTACCACAAGCCTCTCAAAATTGTATATTTTATATGTGCATTATTTTATTAAATAGAAAAATTTCTTGCGTCTGAAAAACTGTAGAATTTTTCTTTTGCAATAAATATTCTTGGAGTTTTGTCAGACATGAAGAACTAAATTCACCCATCTACTGCATTGAATTATTTTTCCTACACGAAAAAATGTTATCATTTTGAATTGTTATCTTTGAAAAAAAAAAGTTAAGCACTTTTAAGTGAGCAAAAATTATTAAAAAAAAATGCAATAGTTTGTTTGTTTGAAGGAAGAAAACGTACAGTCAGCTGTGTCCACGGGGGAAGGGGGGTATGGTGCAAGTTGCGCCATCAAAATTTTTGAGGGGGATTTTTTATTTTTTTATTTTTTTTTACTTAAATTTATTCATTCATTTATTTTTGGTTTAATGTATTTCATTTATTTATTTAGTTTGCGTGTGTGTGTTACTGGTGTAGCACAGAACTTTTCGAAAAAAATAATTATAATGATAACAATAATTAAAAATAAATAAATAAATAAAAAGAGTTATTAAAAAATAAGTAAATAAAATTATCTAAAAATAAATAAAATAAAAAAGTGGGCTAGAAAATAAAAAAAAAAAAAAGAGAAGGAGAGTTGAAAAAAAAATTGTGGGGGAATTTGGTGGGATGGGCACCTCTGCGTACAGTAAATGTTAATAGGCGAGTTTGGATGCAATACTTTCCTGTTCTTTGTTTAATAGGATATATCCACACCATTATGTCTTTTTACCTTATGCTACTTACGACGTTGTTAAGGTCTAGACAAAGCAATAAACAAAGATATTAACATTGTCTTACCGATCTTTATGCGAATAATGGTAGGAAGGACATACAAAGATTACTTCAGTAGATAATATATCTTACAAAACAATTTGTCATTTACCAAAAATTCTAATAGATAATTTTTTCATAAATGACGGTCTCAAAACAAGACATAAAATTGCACTAATTAAGACCAGTACGTTATAAAACAAATCAAAACTTTCCTGGAATAATTGTCAGCTAATGTGCTTGATTTCTGTCAGTAACATACATGGTGAAAACGGAAAAGTTTCCCGCTAATAGTCAGTAACCTTTCTAAAATTAACTTAGAATATTTCTGAGGAATTTAAAAACCTTTCCAATAAAAGCCAGTCTGGAATAAATCAGGAGCCTTCAGAGAAAACTGAGCTATGTTTATAGTCATAGATTGCCACTTTCCCAATTTACTGGGAAAGCTCCGAAAGAAAATATAGCACAAGCTGAAGTAGAATTTCAAGCAAAACCCAAAGAGCTCATCTGACTGAAATCATTGCAAAGCCCTTGTTTCAGCAGATAGAAAACAACGTAACAAAACTAAAGGGAAGCACATAATAAATTGAATTATTTTTTACACTTGTAGTTAAAAGTATTTTTCAAAACGTTAATACATCTACATTCATGACACGTCTTCAAAGATTTTCTGCATTAACATTCAGAAGTATTGGAAAAGAAGTCTATACAGTAATTGAAAACAAAAACCGTACATTTTCTTTTATTTGTTTTATTTCTTTTTGGTATTAATAGCTTTTTTAGATTTTTAGATTTTGTTTTTGTTTAACGAAATTTCAAGAAGTATGCAAGTAACGTTAAATTGCAAAATCATTTTATGCAATCCATTTTTTGTATGATTACTTCGTTTCAAGTATTAAAATCGCCAAGATATGGTCCTACTAAGTCAAGTAACTATTTTTTTTTCGCTTTGAATTGTAATTTGCTTCATTTTAAAACTTTAACAAATTGAAACTAATGAATGGTAGTAGAAGACTATTTCAAGCGGCAGAAGATACTTTCTAGATATGTTTGGGTGCAATAATTAGCTACTAGTAGCCCTGGCAGGTGGTGCTATGCAGCATTATTTATTGAAATTTTACAATGGTATCGTACTTAAGTGTTTGAAATTTGCGCGAATTTTACTCTAAACCCAAGAAAGCCCAATTACATCCCTCTAATTCTCACTGTCTTATGAATAAACTTATTTCCGTCTCTTGGACTTGAACGTGAATAAATATTTTTGTTAAAGCAGTAATAGCAAAAAAGCGTAATACAGTGAAACTATTCAAGATATTGCATGGTAAGCCATATATTTTTACTGTGAATTGAATTTTCTGATAGAATATACACTCCAAAAATATAATTAAAAAAAAAAAAGCTTACGTATTGTAAATACATAGTCTCAACTTTCAAATTATCAGCGATACTATCTCTAAAAGATGCAAAATACTAGAAGTAATCACATCATTAAACATCCATTTTTCATTCCATGAATCAGTGATAAGAAAAGTGCATTTTATCTAGATTTTTGAAACCCCAACAACACCATACTTTACTCGCATCTATATTTGTTACCATACTTATCATGCCTATTGCTCTTTGAAGGTTTCTTCAATAGCCGATTACCGTCTGCTATTGTAAATACTCCTTGGACATTATGAAAGTAATTAAGCCTCTTCCCTCCACTTGTTCTGCATCATTCCTTATAATGTGTAACCATAAAAGAGCTTCGCTAAATGTTCGATAAACGAAGCAATGATTTCATAAAAGTGGGAGTGCCATTTGCGGCAATTGTCTCTTATGTGTTAGTTCATTTCCCATCAAATCGACCAGCACTCTGTTGATTACTCTTTAAGAAGAAGAGGCTAATGTAAATGTTGAATCTTTAATATAAACTACAACGGTGAGCTTTAAGGGGATTTTTCGTTTGTAATTTCAAATCCGACCGATTTCTTTAAATACATTTCGAACCGATGCATAGTTTAATTTTTTCCCCAGCTCTTTTAGCATATATTTCACACAAATAATAAATGTTTTGGTATTAATTTTAAATAAGTAATTAAATCAAGTTACAAGTAAGTAAATCAAGTTTCAAATAAGTAAGTAAATCAAGTTACAAATAAGTAAGTTAATTGAGTTACAAATAAGTAAGTTAACTGAGTTACAAATAAGTAAGTAAATCGAGTTAAATAAGTAAGTAAATAGAGTTGAATAAATAAGTAAATCGAGTTACAAATAAGAAAGTAAATCAAGTTACAAATAAGTAAGTTAATTGAGTTACAAATAAGTAAGTAAATCGAGTTAAATAAGTAAGTAAATCGAGGTAAATAAGTAAGTAAATCGGGTTAAATAAATAAGTAAATCGAGTTACAAATAAGTAAGTAAATTGCCTATATAACGAATAAACACATTTGTGCTTGAAAATTAAATGAAAGAATTACCAACGTTTTGTTTTTTTCCCCCTGGTGGAATTATGTAATAAGGTTGGCTCTAGATATCATTTTGTTTGATTGTTTTGTTAATTTCCATTTTGTTGCTCATTATAATCTTCTGTTCCACCGCTTTGCTTTCCTCGGATGACTCTCCATCCAAAAGCTCATACTTCTTTGCTTTGAAAAAATGGTTCCTTGTACCCCCGTAGTTATTGTCTGCCGTAATTTGCATTTTTTTTTGCATCAAAACGTTGGTAATTCATTCATTTACACTTCTTATACATAGAATCAAACCATTAATCTATAGGATATCATTATAATCTTCTGTCACATGAGCTCTATGAGCTACAAAGATAATCAGTTTTCGACAAGTTGTATTAGAAGGGTAGAAAAGAAACAAGAAAACGCTGCAGGTGCTTCCAGAGTCCCTATATAGAAGTTATGCAACTTCTATATAGGAACTATAGGTGCTTTTAGTTCGGAAGCTAAAGTGATAAATCCTTGAAATGATTAGGTCAAAGGTTTATGGTCTATTGTAATTGCAATGCATAGTTTTAGTAAATTGTATTTTACATGCTTGGGGAGAACCTTTCTCTTTTTGTTAAAACAATCATTTGATTTTTGAGAGTCTGTTATTTTTCTTTGCTAGTTATTTTAATCTTTATCCGTCGTTTTAACGTCTTTGTATCCTTTTACTACATCCAAATTATGATAGTGCAAAATAAAAAATGCATAAATTAATCAAAATGAATCAAATTAATTTTTATGTAATTAAATAATTTTGCACTTTGCCCTTTATATTTTTTTACTTATTGATTTATCTTTTCTTTTATTTACTATTGTTTGTTTCAAGCAAAGCAACACATCCATAAACCGATAAGAAAAACACAAACTAGTTTATTTCTGCAAAACACATAAATTCATCCTCATCCCCAAAGGAAATGGGAAACTTATCTCCAAGAAATAATCATATTTTTTAAGTTGTAAGAACAAATTCTTTCTAGCAATTTGCCGCGGCCAAATATATTTTTCAATATCTTTATAAATATTGCTTCCCCTTCCTCATTGCTCTTTCTCCCCTTATAAATCCTTCTCTTCCGAAGTTAATGTTCAAAGTTAGCTACCAAAAACATCGCATTTTTCTGCATTCCCTGTACATGATTAAGGAGTGAAAAAGACATAAAAACGTAAAGCAAGGCTTGAATTAGATGGAGGTCTCATGTCTACACATTTCAACCTCGTTAGCCTTAACTCATAAACTAGATTCCATGTTTTATATCTATATTTTTTCTATCAGTGCTTGTTTTTGCTTCAGCTTGATGCTTCTAGTTGAGCTGAATAAAAGCAGTTTTTGTTGTTCCAGCGTTATACACTGATGTTTTCGCTTATTATAATGATCATTTTTCTAAAAAGCATTTTATAGCTGAAATAAACATTAGTGTAAGTTGAATTTTGACTTTTAATGTGTTATTCATTTAAAATACTTTTTATTTTCACACATGCCATTCAATTTTGTATTCGGCTGACTATATCTTTACGTTCTTGCTTGTTTTTAAATAAAATACTTACACTTTTAAACAAACGCTTATATTTTGTAGCAAATTTAATGATATATTTACAGTTTATGTACAAATCAGCAATATTCTTGAAGAGTTTTTTAATTAAAAACTCAGAATTTAAAGACCGTCATATTACATTCATTTTTCAGTTTTATAGCTCAGTATAATTATTTGTAGAAAATGCCATTTAATTTTTAATTTGTTTCTATATTGCTTTGTTTAGAGAGAACATAATTTTAACAACGATTAATATTTTGTATATGTTGTAGTTTGTTTTCATACCTATACTCTAGCTGCCATAAAAATGCTGCGAAGAGTAAACATTATCGTAAGAGATATAAGAACGAATTAGAAAGAAGGAAAAAACGCATAGAGTAAGTTCGGCAGCCTCGCGCCACATAAGCAGAAACTTTATTTTAAAAAAGCACAATGACGCAAAATAAAAAACATTACCTCCGGTCTCTTTTAATATAGGTCCAGATAATGTATGACCAAATTTATTATGACCAAAGGAGGTGAATTAAATTTTTTATTCCAAAAAACCAGAGTTGCTACTTTGGGACAAATTACCTTGACAGTCAGACAATTCGCCCACTACATCAGATTAAATGCCCCACTTGAGGTAACATTACCAAACTTTGTATTACAAACAAAAAGTATTATCAGTTAACTAAGTGAATGCAAATAAGTAAGAATCATAATACGAACAACGTAATAATTTCTAGTTTACGCAAAAACAAAATTCTTAATGCATTTTATTTATGCGTTATAATGTTTGTAACATATAGGAGAAGGTTGCCGTCAATGAACCGGTTTCATGACTAGACCGCAAAGATATTTCCCGTATAACAGAGTTTGTGCAGACGCGTAATCAGTTTTAGTACCTTCTTTTGTCTGAAAACAGTCTACTGCAGAGTCGTCAAATAGCTAAAATTATTTCATCACATTGTTAATCGGTCGGAAAGGATTTCTACCATTATCCTACTAATTATTGAGATTTTCATTTAGTTATAACATGATTTGAATATCACTGATCAATTAAACGTGAACATTGACTTTTCAAGTAATTCCTCAAATCATGTTTCATCATGATTCGTAACAGAAGTAACACCTATAAGAATATTCAAAAAGACGCAGTTGCACTAAATGGATCACTAGGTGTTTCCATGAATGGACCCACCTGACAAAGTGTTTCATTCATGGAAAATCTCATACATTGCTGTAACTTCAGCACAATTACCTTTGAAAATTCTTCAGTCGTTTTAAAATAAATATGACAATGAAAACAATAATCTTAGAAATTCATGAAAACTCATACTTTATTATAATGTCAAGCCATTTTTTTATGAAATTGATTACAAATTAAAAACATAATACTATTACAGTTTCAAATACTCTTGCTATTCCAAAAAAATGAAAAAAAAATCGAAAAATATGAATACCTCAATTGCCAAATTGATTAACTCCACTTAGAAAAAAATCCTAATTTCTGCTTTAACAGGACTTTATCACTGCTAAGCATGTGAATTTATATTAAAGTTTTGGTTCAGTGCATTTCTGACCATGTGATGGCAGAAAATGTAACACGACGGCCTATTCACTCCTATGGATAACACCATCTTCTTCTTAGCTTTTCTCTACTTTTTGTTTTATGGAGTTAATCAATTTTGTAAGTGAGGCATGCATATGGCCGGTGGACAAGTGAGAGCACGTAATGTGCTACAGTAGCTTCCAGAAACGGTGGCATGGACCTTAACAAAGTCTGCCAACAATATAGAGTCCTGGAAGCACTTTAAACAGTCGCACGGAAGATAAAAACCGGTTTGTTGTTACCTTAGTCACTTATTAAAACTTCAGAAGATAAACCCTTCTGAAATAGGAATCTGATTAGTGAATCATATATTTTGAAACTAGAGAAAACGTTTTTGGAATTACTTCCGAAAAATTGGGGAATCGGCCTTTCAGAACGCTGAAAAACCTAACATTTCCCACAGATTTAATTAATACAAAAAAAAATCTGTTAGTACTATAGTCTCTTGTAGTTTGAGACTTAAGCTTCTGGTAACTTCTGGTCTTTTAGTAATAAAATGGTCAAAAATGTTCTCTAGCATTTTAGAGTGCAATCTTGGGTTAAACGAAAGTTTTCAAAGTCGATTTAACAAACTTCTCAACAGCTCAAAAGAGGTTAAAAATATATTAGCTAAGAACCGTGTTGCACAGGTGGTGAAAATATCAAGTGGTGAACGAGATGTGGTGACAACAGCTGTGTCTTGTGTGAGTGCTGTTTTTTTTTTATGTTCCTCTTATCCAAAAATAAAACATTTTAGAAAATAAATCCATTTTTCTATAAGTTATTGTTATTTATAGTGTTTATTGATCACCTGTTATAAATATTCGTAAGTTACGCATTGATTTTTTATTTGAGAATGTGGTTTATCGATGGAAACTCGATGGTCCAGTCATAGCAACCGGTAGCCATGACTGGACCACATGCTAAAATATTTGTTTTTAATGTTCTTTCTTTATTGTGTACGTTTATCATGAATATGAACATCATTAGTAAAAGAGAAATGTGCCGAGAAATTGTTTCTGTAATTAACGCGACATTTAAGTTACATTTCCTTTCTAAATAAATCGAAAACTGTTATATGGTTCATTGACGGCAACCTTCCCCTAATGAATTTAGAAATGAAAAAAAAAAGCTACAGTGATTTTTAACATATTTTGACACTTTCAAAATTATTTTACTCAATTCTAGATTTTAATTATTTACTATGCATTTGTGTTAAACGCGAGTTATAGAAAATCAAATTTCATTAAGTTGCAAAAAGTTACTTTATACAATTAGCTGTTGATAAAATAAAAAATCTAATGACAACGCCTTAGCAACAAATTTAAATCATACAATTTTAGAAATAAAATTATCTGCAAGTAGCAACGACGCAAAGGAAAATTAAAATGATAGTACATTTTTTTCTTCTTTAAAAGTTTTTAAACTGAGTGTACAGAAATACACAGACGTGTGCTATCCCGAATCACATTAACTAGGAACTACGAGGTCTCCTAATTTGTACAACATGGCAAAGACAGAATGCACTCCACGAATTCTTTAGCGGCTTCATTGTGCTTTAATACACAAATAATAACAATTAAAATATGTTGTCGATTATCTTCCAGTAATATTTAATTACTAGATATCAAACCTTTATATATCACTCGTTCGAACCCAAGCATCGGTATCTAACAGTTTTTGTTAACCGTCTCTTAAATTTTTATATTCCTTGCTAAAAACCTCTATCTTATGAACCGATGACACAACGCTTAATGTGATTTCGTGACGTGTATTAACGCGCAATAATGCCAAAAATTGGCCTCAATCACAAATCTTAAATTAACGTGACTTAAATTTGTTCTCAATAACAACGCTAAATACATTGAAAGTAATGTGTCCGACTTACGTAAATTTAAATTGCACGTTGACTCAAGGGTTTCCCGCAATACGGTTTTAGGTGCAAAAAATTTCTGAAGTAGAAAGGTATCAATAAAAAGCGTAAAATCGGCCAGAAATAAATTAGTTGATGAAGAAAAAACGAAAGTGTTTAATTTTATCATCAATGGAAAGAAGTAGTATTTTAAATATTCACTAAAAAATGGATTACTGATGTCGTTTATATTTTATTCATTAAGTATTTGAACACAATGTGGGCGGATAATATTGTCGACGGTTTAGGGGGGGGGGTATCATATCCCCATGACCTTGTCCTTGTATCCAATCCTGGCAGGGGTTGCGACTCACAGGTTGATGAACACCGATGATTTGAAGAAACATTTTTAGCATTTAAATAAGCAGAATGTTGTGTTTCATAGAACAGAAAAAAAATGTAAACCTCGGAAAAGATTTCTCCAGTCCAGAAAATTTTCGTCTCAGCTTTCAGTTTTTCAAACATTTTGTAATTTTTTTTCCCTCAATGTTGTGACTAAATGTCCTCAAATATATATATATATATATATATATATATATATATATATATATATATATGTGTGTGTATATATATATATATATATACATATATAGACATGATTGCGATATTTTAGTTTTAAGACAAAAGAAAATAAATAAAGGTAGTTCTCAGATTTGTATCAACACACGCAAGTAATATTCAATTTGGGGCACATTACCCTGTCGATTAAACAATGGGGCAAATAATCTGTAATCAGGTATGACATATCACCTTTTTGTCAAGGTTAATCGCCCCACCACCTCTTGTTCAAACATCAATCCAATTTTGATGCAATCAACGGTAAAAGCCTTCTTTATGATGTTCTCTTACTGTATAAACAGATAGTTTAACTGAATACTGGAACACTAGTTACTTTAACATAAGTTCTTAAAGCACTAACTTAGATCAAGCGTTAAAAAGTGTAGCTCTTATCTTTCATTTTGCTTTAACGCTGTAATTACTCCTAAAAGTCCACTAAAATGGCTGTAGTGTGTGCATAAAACTCCTTTATACAAAAATACTATTAAAAATTTCGACACAGGCGAGCCCTATTTCTGAAATCGTGAAATACAGTTACTGGGGCAACGTATCTGATGAGGCAAGATACCCCGATTTACTCTACAAGAAAACAGAACAAGCTATATCCTACAGTTTATGACAAAAAAAAAAAAATTCCGGGGAAGAAAAACCTCCAATACAAGTGTATGAAACCCAAGACTGATTTTTAATTTTCTTTCCCCATTTCTTAACGCAAAACGCAAGCAAAACAAAAAAGCAGTTTTTCTAAGCGTTTGAGACTTTATCTTATGAAATACTTGATACCTGATTTTCGTTTTTATGACATTAGGTCAAATAATTAGTTAAAAGTAATGAAAAAAGAGTAGTTTTTAAAACTGAGGATGATAAATTTTATTACCTGTTATTAATGAACAAATAATTATGATATACTTGGCATCAAGAAAAAAAAGGCATACGGGGCAAGCAAGGAAAGTATTTTATTTTAGTTATTCTAAAATATATGAATTCAAATGGTATTAAACCTGTTTTTTAGCAAAGCTTACGTAAGGACCAAAATATTCAATAATTTATTGCTGGAACTAATTCATATCAAAATGGTTCTATCCTTAACTCATTAGACATTTCCTCATAAACCCTGATGACTGGGCGATCTTTATTTCCAGGACTTCCTTTCTTCAGTACAGTTTCCCTTATTTTTATGCCTCTTTTCTTTCGTTATCCCCGGACTCTCCAACTAGTCATGTTCCCGCTAAGATTCCAGGGTTAATCACCCATCACTCGAGTTCGAAGCTGAAAGGTGGACGGTTAATGATCGAGGACGTAACCACGACAAGGAGGACTTGAATCATTCTTGAGGACTTGTATTCGCCAAAATGCATGAGTAACAAGGTAATGGAATAGAAGGGAAGGGGAGCACTTGATTTGGGGGTAAATGAAAAGAATCTTTTCCGTAATGACTCTGGCTGCTCCTATTTATGTTGATGGTTCTTCAGTAAAGGTCCTAAGAATCCTCTTATGGGAATTTCCGAAGTATTTTCAATGGATGATTGATGGTTTGGGGAATATTAATTCCAAGCAGTCGTCCTAATGTTTTAAAATGTAATATCAGCTTATTACTCATTTTAATGAAACAGAATTTGATAAAGTTTTAATATTTTCTGAACTTAATTATGCTAAATTTCACTGCATATCATGCCATAGAAAAATAGTTGCTTATTCAGGGATGCATATTGTAACATATTTTGACAAATTTACTGCAGTTATATTAATATATCTATATAATGCTATCGAAGTGAGTTTTGTCAATGTGAAAATATAAACTTCTCTGATCCATGAAAAAAAGTTAAAACTATACAGTTATAATCAAAGAAGCAATCAATAAGTTTTTAAATATACATATTTTGTAATAGACTCAAGGGATTAAGAAGCAATGTGACAAAGGAACTGGAAGCACCTGACTTGGGAGCAATTCGAAATATTATTTTCCGTTATGACTATGGATGCTGCTAATTTTGCTGATGGTTCCTAAGGGTTTATATTACCTCAAAAATTGCCAAACGATGAAAAAAAAATTTTTGCTTGGTTCAAAAACTAAAAATTATTCTAAACACAGAGGAACAGTTTCATAGCTTTAGTTCAATAATTCTTAAAAGTTATGATTGGTTTAAGGTCATGTTTGCTGTGCATTCTTATGCAAAAGAAAAACTTCATATTGATTTTCTTTATAATTTTTTTTTTTTTTGTGTTTTCAATTTCATTGGAATCCCTAAAGATTTTTTTCTATTAATAATATAGCATTAAAATAATAACTTTTAGTAAGGATAATATAGTTAATAAAACTGTGAATTGGATAAGCGTTTTATAAATTACTAAACTGTTTGGAGCATGTTATGACTTTAAAAACAAAATGTTTAAAGAAAAGTTAAAAAAAGTTTTACATAATTAATCACATAAAATTTTCTAATGGATGTATAAGCAAATGAATTCACAGAATTTTGTTAAGAAATGAAGAATTTTGTTACAGTTTGGACCAAAAAAAAAAAAAAAACATTTTTGAAAAAAGTGCAAAAAAAAAAAAAAAAAAAACTAAGGGATTTTACAAAACTGAAATTTTCCTAATGTTTTTTGATTAAAAAGAAAAATATCAACATTTCAACTATCTTTTAAAATAAATTATTGATTGTTTAATACTTATGCATTCTAAGGAATCAAAGATTTACATAACTTACTTAAATTTTAAAAAATGGTTTGAAGGTAATGTGTCCCCTTAAGCCCAAAGAATCATCTTACGGGAATTTCTGAAGTATTTTCCCCGAATGACTAATGATTTTGGGATATTAAATACAAGAAGTCTTCCTAATGCTTTAACAGGTAATATCAGCGTACAACTCACTGTAATGAACCAAAGTGTGACAATATCTTTAATATTGCATGATAATATTTAAGTTAAATTAAGTTTCTTTAATTCATAACAAAAATGTACAGTATCGAAGATAAACTTGCCGATTTTCTTTGAAATTTGTACGTGTTTTGAATAGGCAATAAATTAAGAACCAATGTACATTTCGGAGAAAAATGTCATTATACAAGTCTAACAAAATAATTACAAAGTAGGAATCAATAGGTATAGTTCTTATTAAAATAAGTAGTAAGTGTGAAATGAAATCTGATGCGTCGTCAAGTGAAAGAATGGAGAAGATTCATTTCACAAAATGCGTCTGCATCTATGTAAAAAATTGGAGAGCTACCAGTTACGATAAGAAATTGTAAAAATACCTCAAATTTAATTAACATGAATAATCGGTTTATGTAAAAGAAGATAAAGTTAAGGCAGGAAAATAAAAGTTTTTTTTTTTTTTTTTAATAATAAATAAGAACTGATGAACGCAAATAAAAAGTTACAACAGAAAATTTTGAAATGATTCTTACTAGACAGAGATTACCAGTTATATTGTGGGAACTTGTGGTAGTAGATACATATTTATATATCCATTGTAAATGTGAATTACAAGTGCTTTTGAGATAGTGACAGTTTGGTAAGTAAATTTTGGCTAGCGGTTTAACCTTTGACTACCAAATTAGAAGTAAAAAAACATGATTATTTTTTTCTGAAATGTATTCGAAATAATAATAATAAAAGTTTGTCTTGTCACATTTACGAATTAAATTCGTAACGATCGCCGATAGTTTTTATTTCAAGGTTTATGTGCTAACATTGGAATTATACTGGCATAGTTCCAAACGCTGCTGTTTGAGCTGATGCCGGAAGACTTGAATACAAAAAATAAATTAATAAAAAACGAGCTGATATGTGCCTCACATTACTTCCTTTCTCTCCAGTTTAATGTCATTTTCCCATTATTGGTAATTTTAATGTGATTCAATAGTTTACTCTCTTTATATCACCAACAGTGGCCAAATTAAAACCAGATTTTAAAAAAAAATCGCC
The DNA here is from genome assembly GCF_026930045.1 of Uloborus diversus. NCBI lineage: Eukaryota > Metazoa > Arthropoda > Arachnida > Araneae > Uloboridae > Uloborus > Uloborus diversus. Next base: position 70,523,866 of record NC_072732.1, on the reverse strand, counting down.
AAATTTGTAGCCAAGTTGGTGACAAAGCTTGGCGACCAAAAGAATTGCGATATATCGCCAAGTGTCCGCCAAATTGTAACACCACTTGAGTTAACATCAAAATTAACAATGATTTCCACCCAAAAAGGGGCAAAAGACCACCTTAGAAACACCTGAATGCAACCAAAAGGGGAGGTACACAACTAGACCCCGCTAGGAGTACGTACCAAATTTCAACTTTATAGAACATACCGTTCTTGAGTTATGCGACATACATACGCACATCCGCACACCCGCACATATATACATACGTAAATGCAGACGTCACGAGAAAGGTTGTTGTAATTATCTCGGGGAAAGTGAAAATGGATAGTTCGAGTGTTAATACGTTCTAACCCATTTATTCGCGTGTGGTCGGGTTGAAAAAAAAAAAAAAAAAAACTCAACATTAATTCGGGGATGAGCAAATGGAAATTAAGGCCGAATTTTGAGTGAAATTTTTTTTGCGAATGCAATACTTCCTTTTTTGTTAAAGGAAGTAAAAAAACTCAACATTCATTCGGGGGTGAACAAAATGGAAATTAAGATCGATTTTTGAGTGAATATTTTTTCGCGAATACAATACTTCGTTTTTTGTAAAAGAAAGTAAAAATAAACTTATTTTTCAAAAATATCTGATGGGTAAATAGCAGCGCTGAAAAAGGACTAAGTATTGAAACATTAAATACACATGATTTGAGGCGCAGATTTTGCTCTTTTAATACAAAGAAATGTGTTTATAAATTAAAAAATATTTTGACTTTGAGAAAACTAATTTATAAACTTTAAAGCTAAATCAAAGTTAGACGAAAGTTGATTATAACTAGTCGTGTTTCAAACCATAGTCAATTTTTGTCTAGTAGAATATATTCATTATTACAACAAAACACGCAGTATGTACGATTTCCCAAATTGCTTTTGGGTCATTCCATGTCAAGTGATCCAAAATTTGGGAAATTTTTTCCCTCACCCTTTTGTATTTCTTTGAAATTTGGCTCATCGATTGTACCCAACGAGGTAATCAAAAGTTCAAATTTTTAAATTTTTATCTCTATTATTTTTTATTTATGACACTTTGATTTTTCGAAAAACCCTCTTTTTTTAATGGATGCTTGAATATAAAATGGACGATAACTCAGCACCAAATATAGATAGAAAGGTTTGGTAACAAGCATTTTAAAGTACATTAGTTGAGGATATGCAACATGAATAATTTTAGAACAATTTTAAATTTTAAAAAATAAAATTAAGTTTTAAATTTAAATTTCTCAGAAAAGGTATAATGAATTTTTTTTAAAAAATTCTCAAAAAATTGTACGTATTTTATCTTCATTTGTGCAAAGTTTCAAGTTGGGATCTCAATGGGATCATATTTTTATGATTTTTTAAATAAAATTTGACTTATGAAATTATGACATTTTTCAGATTCTAACTAGTTAAATATGGGGTTCTCTTACTGGGGATGGTCTAGTAAGTAGTAATTGATCATGACTATGCTTGAAATGAGCTGACCTGAATTTATAGATTGGTAAGCCCTCCTCCCCCTACCAACACCACCACTACTTTTAATCTTTTTTTTTTAAATGTTTAAAAAAATAAATAAATAAATAAATGAGTAAACCAAAATGAATAGTAAACTTATTAAAAGTTGGTAAATGTTCTTCTTTAAAACAAGGAAAAGCCCTCCCCCCCCCCCCCCCCCCCCGCAGAACCTTTTTTTTTTCTTTTCAAAACTATTTTCAAAATGTAAAAAAAAATAAATGAATAAAAAAATGAATGGAAAAGATAATAAAAGCTGGTAAATGTTCTTCTTTAAAGCAAGACGAAGTGCAATATCCCCTTCCCCCACCCACTCACACATACGATTAAAACTATACTAGTATCACACCTCACTTGATGCTTTTTTTTTTTTTTTTTTCAGACCAAGTGTTTCTTTTCAATCCGAAATTCACAAAGTGTACTTGATTAATTCACCATCTGATAAGGAAAGTTATGATTCATTTCATCCCCTACCCCTACACCAACTTTCAATTTTGGAGAGAGGAAAGAATTAGTTTGCCCCAAGATAATAGCAAAATAGGAGTGTTTCCCCGTGTTGTTCCATTCTTTTCACACTAAATTAAAAATAAATCTAAATATCAGATCATATATCTATCCGCGTAAAACCAACTGTCTTTCCACAAAATTTGGAATAATTTCAGTTGTAAAGAAGAGCAATGCAGTGAGATCTATTTATACATGTATTAAAAGCAGTTAAAAATTTAAACAAATTTTGTTAGTCTGAGCATAACCTTCCATGTTGTTAAGCTTTATTCCAGATTGCCCCCCCCTCCCCCCCCTACCGTCCCACTTTCCGAAAGAAAAAAAAAGCTGCAAATGAGTGGTTCTATTTGTTCGTTAAAGTTTTTCTGACTTTTAGTTTTTATGACCCTTACCCCCCCCCCCATTTATAAGCCTTAGTCACTACTGATGTTTAGCAGCGTGCGTCCCAGTTTATTATGATTATAACTCATACCCGTGCCAGCTTTTTTTTTTTCTTTTTTGAATACAGTTTTGAAAAAAAAAAAACGTATAAACAGTGGTCGTGTGGCGGGGGAGGGGGGGGGGCAATAATCTAAAAATTCATATCAGCTCATTTCAAGCATAGTCATGATCAATTACTACTTACTAGACCATCCCCAGTAAGATAACCCCATATTTAACTAATTAAAATCTAAAAAAGTCATTATTTCATAATTCAAATTTTATTTAAAAATTCATAAAAATATGATCCCATTGAGATCCCAACTTGAAACTTTGCACAAATGAAGATAAAATACGCACAGAATTTTGAGATTTTTTTTAAAAAAAATCATTGTAGCTTTTCTGAGAAATCAAAATTTAAGATTTAAATTTTATTTTTTAAAAATTAAAATTTTTCTGAAATTATTCATGTTGCATATCCCATTAAACAGCAACTAATGTACTTTAAAATGCTTTTTACCAAATCTTTCTATCTATATTTGGTGCTGAGTTATTGTTCATTTTATGTTCAAGAGTCCATGAAAAAAAGAGGGGTTTTCGAAAAATGAAAGTGTCATAAATAAAAAAATAATAGAGATAAAAATCTAAAAATTTGGACTTTTGATAACCTCGAGGGTTACAATTGATGAACCAAATTTCAAAGAAATACAAAAAGGTGAGGGAAAAAACTTTGGATCACTTGACATGGAATGACCTTTTTTCTTAGTGAAGTTGTTTTATACTTTTGTACTAAAATGCAAAAATATTTATTATTTTCTCAACAAATCTGAGTTTGTTTTTTAAGCAACAAAAACTTAAGAATTGAAAATAAAACATCACTCATTATAATTATTTGTCTCTCATAAAATACTGATCTAGATTATTTGTTGTCATTAATCTTATCATCTATCCTTCTTCTTATGTGACTTGAATAAAAATAATTCTCTCTCAGACAATTGCATGTTATTCTTAGGCATTTTTGCTCTTTTTTCACCGCTTTGCTTTTCTCTATTCCCAACTGATGATAAGCAGGGGGTGTGGAAGTTTAGTAGAGCTATCATTTATCCCCTACCCCATCTAATGCTAGTAACGATTGCAGGGGGTGAGGTAATAGCTAAGGGTCATCTTGTCACCTCAGTTAAGGCCATGTCGGCCTTTTCTCTGTAGAGAGACCCCAACTGATGCCCCCTTGTCCATTAGTTTGGTACGTAGAATTCTGATTAGATGCCATCTGCGCCACACCGTGGATCAATTTCAGATTCACTGAATCGGGATTGTTCCACGAGGGAGGGGGGTGTAGTCAGGAGAGAATGTTGCATGCTAATCACTGATGTTGGGGCAGAAATATACGGCTGGTGTTACTTTATGTTTTATGAGATTTATGTTTATGAGACTTACATAAGTTCGGGAGATATTGTGTATCAAGAAATTAATGGTATTATTTTCGCAGAAAGAGTTTAGTTAGTAGGCTTTGACGGAAACGTGTTAAGGGGAAACGAAGGAAAAAATAATAGTCGCGAAAAAAAAAAAGTTACGTTAAATGAAATACATATCAATCACCATCATTGCGTCACATTATTTGTTATTACTTTAATAACAATTAATTTGACACAAAGTGACTGCATTGAAAATTATTTAAATCAATATCTATTACTTTGTTTAAAATAATTACAATGTAAATTGTTATGTTAACCTTTCTATAAAAAAATCAAGCACTAACACATTAAAACAAAAAAAAAAAAAAAGAATGGAAATTAAAGTATAAAAAGCTTTTGTTAAAATCCATGCTTTGCTGTTTTTGAAATAAAATTATTTCTTAAAATAAGAAGCTTGTTTTTAATTCATATAAACCTTAAGCAGTCATAGTAGATTTAATACCATTTGTTATAATGGTTCATTTAAAATGAAAATAATTGCATTTTATCTCAAAAAAAAAAAAAAAAAACTCAAAATTTTCACCATCTATACCTCGAGCCTCGAGGTTTTGTAACATTGAACATACCTACATTTTATGTCTTGTAAAGTCAATAAATGCTTTCATGTAAAATGCATATCTAAGCTTCTTTTTGAACTGTACGACCGAAGTCAATAATAATAACAATGATCGTTAGAGTGAATGATAAGTATCTTAATTTTAAATTAAGTAATAAAGTGTGAGTAAAAAGGCACATTTTTAAAACATAAAAAATTAAAAATCAACACAAACTAATCGGATCAATTTTATCAAGACCTTTTATTATTTTACCTGCGTAGCACTTAGACTAAAAAACTTTTACTAATTAGAGAAATTAGTAATATTTTAAAAACTAGATAAAGAAAAAAATAAAATGAAATAAAAGAGACATTAAGGGAAAACATATTTCATGGTTTATTTTCTTCTGGATTGAATGAAATATATTTGAAACGTAAATGGTAGTCATTGAATTTTAAATACTTATAGCAATTTCAAAATGATACTTCTGATAATAGTATAATAGAAATCTGATGTAAAATTATATTTTACACATTTGATTTAACTAATTTAATGCGGGAAAACTACTAATACAGAAGAACTGCAAAAAAATATTTAATCGTAGAGTCAACAGTAGTAAAGAGGTTCTCCCATTGTACCAGAGAAAGCGGTTTTTACAGAGCATCCTTAGCGGCAAGTAGACAAACTTGTTTCGCTTAGTGCATTCTGGGTAAAAACCCCGCTTTCACTCCAGAAGCTAGCAGGAGTAGAAAGATGCCACATAAACTCGCAAATAACCGGAATACTGTGATAAGCAGGTTTTTTCAAGGGTCGAAAGTGTCCATGGAAACAGCCCTACTGTGTTGGAAAAAAGGAGGGTTAATTTTTCGTCCATGAAAGTAAACTTCTCCCGACTACTAATTGTAAAGGAAATTGTTCGATTCGAGGGACGTTGCATTCAGTGATTTATGATATAAATCTTATCATTACTTGTATTTTCATAAGCATAATCATTTCATTTTTAAAATTTTTATTTTGCTATTTTTGGTTCAATTATACAGCATTAACATCGAAAAACATCGAACATAAAATATCGGTCTTAAGAAAAACATCGACGAAAAAAACATCCACATCGATGTCGACAAAATCTACCAAACCATTTTCTGCAAAGCTTGACATGCACGTCATTTATGTCACCATTTAATTGTCTTATGTATAGAATTTTTCCACAGTCTGCCACTAAGCTTACGGCCTTTAAATGGCTATAATATTGAAATTTGAAGAAAATGTGGCTTAATCGGGATGGCTTAAAATAATTGATGTTGGAAGCTTTGTTTTTCTCTCGCATTTAAAAATTTAAAAAAGGAATCTAATGAATAAACCACAGATGATTAGTAACAATAAAGATGAAAGTTAGTGTCTCGAAAAAAATTTAAAAGCAACGAGCTTTACTTATTCTCGTCGTAATGGAAATCTAAAAAAAACAAAGGAGCAGCCGTTTCGGTCAAGTGAGGAAAATAAGCAATTCGTGATTTCTCAAAAGTAGTAGTCTGAAACTAGGAGAAAACGTACAAGAAAATCCAAGGGAAGAAAAAGTTTCTGGATTTGACTAGGAATAATTAAACTTAAGCAAGTCTTTACAATTAATATATAAGATAAACTATTTCTGTCCCGCAGTTCCTACGTGCTTCGTACTCAGTCAAAGACCAGTCACGTGATTTTAATGAAAATTTACAAAGATGGTTCAGGGTGATTCTCAAAATTCATTTTTGTCTTTTCAAATTAGAATCTTAAGCAAATATAAGATTATTCCACTTGTTTCTAAGTTCAGTGATAGTTTTATTTATTTATTTTTATTTATTTTTTAGAGTGTTACGAATACTATATGTAAGATTATTCCACTTGTTTTTAAATTCAGTGATAGATATAACTTTTTTTTTAGAGTGTTACGAATACTATATGAGGTAGTGAGAAGCAAAGAGATGCAAGTGATAAAATTAAAAATTTGGAGATAATCAGTACAAATGGGAGGTGAACCTCTCCTCTGTCATGTTGCAATAGATTGTACGAGTAGCCCTGGTAGATGCTGCTGTACAGCATGATTTAGAATAAAATTTCAAAGAAAGCCTGCCTAGGATCTGATCTTTAAACGTGTTTTACTCGAAACATAAAATAGTCGACTTGCATCTTTTTGCTTCTCACTGCCTCATATGTGGTCGGGATCAACTTAAAAATAAATAAATAAAAAGTTTAAATGCATCTGAAATTTAAGCGTTTTTTTCGCATAAAAAACGTAATTTTCATTAAAGTGTAATTGAACAGATTCGTAAGCGTTGATTTTTTCTCTCATCAATTGCTTCTCTAGGCAATGTACTTCACTTGCGGTTAAGGTTTCAGTTGGTTATTTTTTTATAAGTATTTAAACATTTCAACACTACTACTATACTACTAACCATCTAAAATTATTATTAGCATTTCAAATATTATTACGCTTTATTGTAAGCGCATTATTTTCATCGTTTAAAATAGTCGCATAAAAAGAAAATACACATTAACAGACTAGCAAATTTTTGTCATAATTTAAAAATGTTGAACTGCGTTGAAATTATGCGAAACCTGGTAAAAATAATTGATTTGTCAAACATATACTTTTTATGAATTGCTATTATGTAAGAATCCTATGAAAAATTATGCTTTACGCGACTCATTTTATAATTTTATCATGAACGAAATCGTGTTCGTAACCGCTAGCTAGTAACAGAGTTTGAGATTATATTCAGGATTTCGTTTCTATATAATTTGTCATTTTTAATCCTAGAATTTCTTAAAAACAGCTAATGTGCAGTATGAAATTTTTTTCGCTAATTTGCATAGAAAAGTTATTAATTTCTTGTTTTCTTGTTATAAAACAAAATATTTAATACAGAAGAAGGACTCAGTGAACCATTAAAAGCTATTTGCTTGATGCATTGAATATATTCATCCCTTTCATAAAATTTCATAATGCGGCCCATTAAAAGTAAGAAGAAAGCATTTTAATTAACTGAAAATGACAGGAAAAAAAAGGAAGCAAAAAAAAAAAAAAAAAAAATCCTAGAACAAAAGGAAGAGGGAAAAAAGTCCCTTCTCCCAAACATTTCCATAACAATAAACATCGAGCCCTTCTCGCATAGGTGACGATGTTTTTTTTCTAGGTACCCTTTTTCCCTTTAATATCGTTACAGGGACTCACCTCCTTTTCCCTCCTCGCACAATAGTGGTGGACGTCCGTCCGTTCGTCATCCAAGTTCTCTCAGGCAGAATGGCAAAAAGGGAAAGACAGCAAAAAGGGGAGAGCAGGGTGGCCAACGAAGCGTAAGTAACGGTGGCAAATTCAATTTCCCGGACGACTTTTTCGGTGCTTGTGTTCACGCCCGACCATGAGAAATAATAACAATAATGGTAATGCAAGGGGAAAGGTGGTGAAACGAGGAAATATCTGGAGTTGGTACATAAAGAGGCATTGGCTTTCGTCCAATATATATAAGACTACGTCTTTTGCGCGTTTTAACGGAAGCAAAATTGTTAAACTGAAAGGAAAGTAAACTTTAGTGTGAATGCTTCCGGATTCATTTCAAGAATTTTCTACAGAAAAATTTATGAAAAAATATTTTTTATTCATTTCCATATTTTTTATCCATTTTTTATCCTGTTTACCAGAGCAACGACTTGCTTTCTAAATAATTTATTCAATTACGAAGTTATGCTAAACCGACTTCGAGAAATATTTTTATTTCATCTTTCAACCGATTATTATAAATAAACGAAGACGACGTTCACACCAGATTGAGTACAAGACAATGCGCTGTGAAAATATTTGATTCTGAAAGCTTTTTGACCGTTGAAAAATGATATTTTTTTAGACCATGAAACCACCTTCGGTAAACTTAAAGATCTTTGGGGGGTAGTATGAAGTTGTGTTAATCTAATACATATCAGTTAGCATCCATCTATTTATTTAATTTATCTAATCTATATATCTCTACATCTATATATTTGTATGACTATATTTGATAGTAATTTTTGCAACATACTTTGGGAAATATATTTTTTCCCATATAGTGTTTATCAATCATTCGTATAGTTTTATGCGTGCTTATCAACCTTCAACTATATGTATAAATATTAATTAAAAAAAAAAAAAACCTCATATAAATAATAGTAGCCGATGATCGAGTAACCCGATCAACAATGAAACTCGCTCCGCAACATGATAATTTTAGAATATCTTTTGGTAATGTTTAACATGCAGGGAAAGGCTTTATTGTGCCGGTAACTTAACTGTTTTAATGGTAATACTGTGTCATTTCAGGGGAATGAAGATACGAAACCAATTAACGCTATCTACTGAAGTTTAGGATTAATCACTGGTGTTAGGATTAAAATTTCAACTATGAAAATATCACCAAACAGGCAAGTGATTCGTTAAAATGTAGAAGAAAAAAAGCAGTTTTACCTGTCATACCTTGACGGGCGACTTTCTAGTTTTGTAAAATAAAATCATCTTCCGTATTACATAAAACAAAAAAAAAATATGAATAAGAAAAATGAATAATTTTTATACCAATAAGTTACAGTTTTATAACTTAACCATATCAGTTAAATCATAGAGCTAACATACAACTAGAGGGTATGCTTCTTTATCCGCAAGATAAAAAAAATGACGGTCAATATAGGGGGGAGGGGATTTGTGGTCAAATAAGGTAATGCTTTCAACATTTGGCATCTTTCTCGCCACATTATGGCAAAGTTAAAGTAAAAGTTTCCCTAAGTTTGCGCATTTTTCCTTTTACTTTCAGTTGCCGAAGTGAAGAATTGCTTGGCTAGAAGTAAAATTGTTCCACTCGCCAAGCAATAGGTTTTCTTTTTAATTTGCACTTTTTTTTTTTTCATTCTGAAGAATCAGCAATGTTTAGTCCTTTTTATAACCAGAGATTGAAGGTTTGGATATGCAACTTTTCTCTGAGTGAATCCATAAACATAAATAGTCGGTAAAAAATCTCATAGAAATTAAAAATCGCTATATTTGTCAGTTTTTTCCCAACATGTTTAAAACTGTATTTTCTACAATGGAGTCAAAAACGTATTTTTTCTGATGCAATCAGTTCGGTGTCTCTCGCGTAAAAAATACTAAAATTTTCATAAAATGTTAAAAAAGATATTAAATTAACTATTAAAAAACGGATTCTGAGGTGCAATTTTAACTTAACGTACGAATAATTTGAAAATTTTCAAGTTGAAGTAAGCATAAAAAAAAATTAAAATGTATTTAAATGCACTGTCTTCCGTTAAAAATTATGGGGTTACCAAACTTATAGAATGGGTGATTGATCTTGCATAACATGATTTTCCCCTATTGGCCAGGTTTCTCTGCCATTTCTGTAACATGTCTATTTAAGTTACGGGATTTCTTCTGGTATTTGTAGTCATACCGTCTAAGAAGAAGTTTAAGAACTACTACCTTTTTGTAGTACAGCAGCTAAATGCAACTGAGATTAGATTGCTCTCAAAAGATTACATGAAAGTATTTTTGCAGGATAAAAATTTAAAAAAAAAGATCACATAGAAAAAAAATGATATTTAGAAACGTATTAGATTATAGAAAATAAATGACTAAGAAATAGTAATAGTAATAAAAAGCTATAAAAAGTTCGTTACATCTGTCCGCGTAAAAAAAAAAAAAAAAAAAAAAAAAAAAAAAAAAAAAAAATCAACCTTCTTGAATATCCAACTTCAAATAAAACGCAAACAGCAAAAACGAATACTAAAAACTATTTAATGTGTACTGCGTCATGTTATAATGTTTTTGTGTACCAATTTTCTGGAAAAGGCAAATCGTCTTACATAACACTATTTTGTCCAACTTAACCAGTTTTCTCTGCCGTTTCCTTACCCCGCCCATTTTAGTAATATAATTACTTCCTGAATTTGATGTCTCACTCTCCAATACGAACATCTAGAACTATTGCTATTCTATGGCACAGCAGCAATAAATGACAAAGATTAAATTACCATGAAATAAACACATGTGGATATTTTTATAGGGTTTATTTCTCAAGGTTTCGTTTAACAGAAATTATATATGTCATACCCTGAAACTCTTACAGTTCGTAAAATATAAACATTCAAAGCAGCTCATCTTTGAAAATGTGTGCACGTGCTTTTTTTTTCTCTTATGTTGTAGACTCTCGAAACGAGTTCCCAAGAACTATATTGTAGTCGAAAGGACGTCACGACACAGTGGGGAGCTGCAGTTTGTCCTGACAAATTGCAAAAAGAAAGAAACGCCTCTCGTTTACTCCGAGAGAGAAGCATCCAAATGTTCTTATTTTTGGTTTCGCGTCTCCATAACTTTGGGAGCTTGATGTAAATTTTTAGAATGGCCTGAGTCTCTTTAGTTCATAGGCGTTTTTCTTCTACCTAAAGACGTTTTTTGCCAAGAAATGTAAATATGCGGAGGAAAAAATCGAATACTAAAAGTACTTTCTTGCAAGGAGTATAAATTGCCTCAGAACAATCTGACAGCTATTTGAAACATATTCAATTTGATGTTTTTGTTTCTTTAGTTTTTGTTTCTTTTTTTTAATTTCTAAATAACAATTGATCAATAAGTTTAATTTACTTTCTAAATTGAGCATATTTTATTAATCTTATCACTATTGTTAGTGTTATTATTGCTATTATCATTATTATTATTATTATTATTATTACGTTGTTGTATTGCGTTTCACATTTAAAACCTTACCATAATTATGTGTGAAGTCCGACTTCTACAGTTCATGCATGTCATAATGATCCGTTTATAAAGTAGGCAACCATTCATGCAAAGAGAGGACAAGGACAGGAGAACATTGTTGTTATTATTATTATTATTATTATTATTATTATTATTATTATTATTATTATTATTATTATTTATAGTTAAAATATTTTGTCTTGGTGTATTTTTTGATACTAAAATAAGAAGGATTTTTAATGTAGTAAATATGATACTGTTTGAACATTTATCAATGTCTGATGATCTGTCGTTGGATCTTCAACTCATTGAAAGTTACCTTTTCTTTTGTTAGTTTTGTCACCTTGTTTATTTTTATTATTTAATTCATTTCGATTTTTAGGATATGTTCTTTAAGTTTGATTTAAGTGCATTCGCATTATCAATGGCGGTTACAAATGCTGCTGTTCGCTTAGTTATGGCGTCGGAAAAATATGTACATTGAAATCTCGTTTCAACGAAATTCAAGGGAGTGCACATTTTGGTCGCACTAATGGGAATTGTCGTTGTAATAGAATTCAAGTAATTAAAAAGTAAATCGGGACTGAAAACGGATGTTTCGTTGTATTGGTATGTATTGTAACGGAATTTCACTATTTTATTACGGTGCTTAGCAGTTGATAATGATCTTACACTGTCAGTTCCAGGTTCTACAGGCTATAAAAATACAGTAAACTTCCGATTATCGGCGATTCGGATCATCCGCGGATCCTTCCACATTTTTTTTTTAAATTTATGTTTGTGTTATTGTTCGCTTTTAATTTTACATATATTTTTATATTCAATGTTAGAACATGCAATGTAGCAACGTTTTTAGTTATAATTTAAATTTATGTGTAAGTATTATATGTATATATTTTTTAAGCTTTTGAAAACACTAAGTGTTGTTTTTTACCTATTATTCGGATTATCCGCGGTTTTCGCTCATCCGCGGTTACCATGCTACCTATTCCGTGGATAATCGAGAGTTTACTATTTGGAAAATGCTGGTAAGTAATTAATTTGATGAATTTTCTTTCTCTTTTAATGTATTTGGCACTAGACATAATTATCGTCCAATGCCTTAAGCAAATGATCTAGAAGATCGTTTATGTTATGTAAACAAAACAGACAAAAAATTAATCCTCACGTTAATCAATCCTGAAAAATATGCGAGACTACATTTCTTCAGTACATATACTCCAGTACCGATGATCTCACTAACATGACAAAAAACACGATGCAGTTAGACTAAATTTATCTTTAGAAAAAAGCTTTCAGGGAAAATAAAAATAAAAAAAAAGAAAAACAAAGAAAAACAAAATGCATGTTTCCTGAAACACGGTGTGGCATATATCCTATATTGTCCGGTTTACAATTTGCATGCCTTTGTTGCCTGCCCTGGAAAAGAAAATGGTGTTTCATGCAAGCAGTATTCTGTACAGAGTTTACTCCTAATTTTTTGACTTTGAAATCATGCATAATTACGATATTTAGAGTACATAATCCATTTGCCTATAAAGTGCATATTATGCACCTAACTCAGAATAACAATTGCATTGCTAGAAGTAATCATCCAATCGGGATTCACGCTACACACTGGTTGAAAAAATCTAATTGTGCATATATACTCTGGGCGTCTGACTTCATTATATCAATAACTACAAACAGTACAAGGGGTGTGACTTCTACCTCAGGTGCGGCAGCTCTGCCTGGTTTACTATTTGGTTTTCATTTACAATGAAATCCTATATTGTTTTACTTTATTTATTTTAATATTTATCACTTTGTAATGCAAACTGGATCACAGTTCGGGAGAATATTTTTTTTAAGTAGAGAAAACAGCGAAAGAAAGAGAGAGATAAAAGGTTAACGAGAGCGTTAAAAAGTCGTACTTTATAAATGTTCTTTAAGATAGATTTGTGACACACATCAATGTTAAATACATAAAATCATGTTTATTTACTTTCTTCTGAGAGTTATGATAACAAACATAAGAAAAGCAAAGTTCAAAAAACGTTTAAATAGTTAAAAAAAAAAAAACTTTTACTTTTCTTAAACAATGATTTAGGTTTGAAATGCATTAAAGCTGCCTTTGTAATTTATTGCCACGTGATCTTCAAAGCATTATCTCGCAAGAAAAATTTAAACACAGAGTTAGTCAAGAGGTTATGCATATTTTTTCTTCTATAATTTTTGACTTGTGCCATTTTTTCTTGAAAGAGTCAAAATTTGTGTTATATTCAGGCATTTATTCTTATAACATCAACAATAATATTAAAGCAAAAGGCAGTTTGAGCCTGAGCACTTAAAATGGAAGCTAATCAACTTTTAACACGCGCAGGCTTGGCGTGCGTTTGGAGTCATTTTAGAAACTCAAACGTGAAATGCCGTGTGGATGCAGGTAAAAACAAATATAACTAATTAACTTAAAAATATTAAAACGTGGAACGGATTTTGTTTTTAACTTTAATTAAGCATAAACATACTGAAACAAAAAATAACTTTTCAGTGAAAGTTTACCGAATAATATTGCAGCTTTAAATTACATTGAACAGAAAATGAATTATGTTTTAAGCCTAATAGTTTAACTCGTAATTCCAAAGTTTTTCTAGGAAATGACTTTGGAATAGACTAATGAACAATGATGTTTTAAAATTCTCAATTTAGAGTAAGAAAGATAGGAAAATAACTTCAAACCATTCTTAGTAGAACTGAGGGTAAATAACTTTTACAACTTTGTAGTGGAAATTGGGCAAAGTATGGGCAATACTTAAGCTACATTACATTTTTCAAAATATTGAAAGTAACAAAAAAGTGGTAGTAAATTTATACCTCGGTAGTAAAAATGTTTGTGAGCAAAAAATTATCTCTAAATATAAATGGAAAAATATAATTATGCCCAAGATGTAGGGCAATGTGAAACTTGTCACATTTTCCTCTTAAATATTTTTTACTTGGGAATTAAAAATCCTTTTATTTGTATAAATAATGAATAATTTAATAAACATATTGTTAATCGTTAAATAAATGTGAACAAATTACTGCTATATGGATAAATAAATCAATATATAAATAAATTAATGTGTAAAAATTAATGAATGGATAAAGATAATAGATAAATAACTAAATAAAATATTAATAAATAGTTGAATTACTTTACTTTTCTCTATTCACATTCAGTATTCACCCGGTAAACTGTACTAAGCATTTAAGATGAAATCATGTACAATAGTTAAATAAATATCTCAGTAGATCTCGATTAAAATTTTAACTCACGAGAAGAGCCAAAATCATTTAATTCGTAAAAAATGGGGAAACCAATAAAAGCGATCGCAAACTAAAACATTCATATCTGGCGTAATAACGGAGAGTTTATCATGTGCTTTTGAAAATGCGCAGTTTCCAATTTTAAGATTTGCAAAATTGCAAAACTTCAAGGGAAAAAAATTAAGAGTTTTGTAAACTCTTAAATTTAGCAAAATTGCAGCGTTTGCTGTCTTTAAAACCGGTCTCGCATTTTTTTTTTTTTTTTTTTTTTTTTACAAATTTTCAAGCTAAAATATGATTAATTTAAGGGTGCCCAAAGAAGAGGATAATCCGTGCCACAGACTGAGACATTGAAATTTTCGGGCATGGGAGATTATTATAAGAGGTCTTGTTGTAATAGCCTCCTCTTAAGGGATGATCATCCTTTATTTAATTTAGAAGTATTGTGTCATACTTTACACAAAAATTGTACGTTAATAATGCACATAAATAACGTACACTCATGTCAAAGGTCAGAAGCATGTTGAGGAAGAGAATTTTCGACGAATGAAATGGCCCTTGATATTTCTGGATCTCAGACCTGTTGAACATTACAGCAGACACGTGTTTCGGCGTTACAGGGAACGCCTTTTTCAATGCAAAAAATAAGGAACTTATGGATGAAAAGACATCCGACAAAAGCCAAGAGCAGATAAGCATGCAGCTTAAAAGATAAAAACAGCGGATTAGCCAAACACCAATGACAAAGTTATACACCGATCAGGAACCAATAGGAATGCAAGCAAAGGCCAGGAGCTTTCACTTAGGTACGAACCCAGAAAGAAAGAATTCAATTGGACAAGGATTAAGCCGAAGCTTAAACAAAAAGAAAAGAAATTGTCAGTAACCGTGAACCGCAAGAAAGAAAAAGCAGAATGGAAAACTATGAAATAAAATAAACAGAAACACAAAATATTCGAAAAAAGGAAAAATAAAGATAAATAGAAGAAAATTGTGGGGGGGGGGGGTGTCAATCAAGACAAAAAGGTAAAAATAAACTAAGGAAGATAGATAAAAACGAGTGGGAAAAAAAAGGGGGGGGAGTGGGGAAAGGACAGTATTAAAGATATGGGAGCCAAATGTTAGAAAAATATGGAACTGCACTAAGATCGTTAAATAAGTTAGAACTGTTCCTCAAAATATGAAAGGATTCCTAAAAGTCAAGATCTGATGAATTGGGGCATTTTTTTTTCCCACTCGTTTTTATCTATCTTCCTTAGTTTATTTTTACCTTTTTGTCTTGATTGACACCCCCCCCCCCCCAATTTTCTTCTATTTATCTTTATTTTTCCTTTTTTCGAATATTTTGTGTTTCTGTTTATTTTATTTAATGGTTTTCCATTCTGCTTTTCCTTTCTTGCGGTTCACGGTTACTGACAATTTCTTTTCTTTTTGTTTAAGCTTCGGCTTAATCCTTGTCCAATTGAATTCTTTCTTTCTGGGTTCGTACCTAAGTGAAAGCTCCTGGCCTTTGCTTGCATTCCTATTGGTTCCTGATCGGTGTATAACTTTGTCATTGGTGTTTGGCTAATCCGCTGTTTTTATCTTTTAAGCTGCATGCTTATCTGCTCTTGGCTTTTGTCGGATGTCTTTTCATCCATAAGCTCATTATTTTTTGCATTGAAAAAGGCGTTCCCTGTAACGCCGAAACACGTGTCTGCTGTAATTTTCAAATTTGTGCTTCTACTTACGTTGTTTGGTCTGACTTTACTATTCAGCACAAAGGTATTTATTTATCTGTTGAACATGCTTGAAATGGTCTAAGAAGAGACATTGCAGAGAGTAAACTAGCAGCAGTTGCAGAGGTACGCAGTTTGCAGAGCGTGCCTCCTCGTATTACCCCTCCAAACGTTAAAAGCCTCTTGCTTTTGAAAGAATGGGTTTTGCTGTCCCAAGCATTTATTGACACCCTCATAAACAGTGTGATAATTGGTTATGAAGCTTGCACAAGCGTTCACAGTGGTCAAACTCCATATTAGATGAGCTTTCTCCGTTATAAATGATTTATCTCTGATTCATTACTTAACACATTTTGATATATACCCTTTTCTTCATTCTCAATGAAAAACTTTTTCCATATTGATATGTTTCTATGTTATTTTTCCCATTGTAATATACTTTCGTGACGAATTTCGTGGCAGCACAGTGAATAGTTTTTCAGATTTCAGATTTTACGTTTTGAGACCTTAATTTTGTACGCGAGTGTATTTTGCATCTTTATTTTTGAAGAAAAAGTAAATAATTTTCAAACATAATTTTCAAAAAATGTAGTTGGTTAAACAGCTCATAATTATTTCGAATGACTGAAACAACAATTTGATAAATGTGTTAAAAAAATAAATTCCCTTCAAGGCTTTGAATTTCATGCATAATTAAAACCATAATTTCTAAATTGTCATTTTCAAAATCTCAAAGCGTGAAGAAAAACGCAAAATTCCAATTTGTATATGCAATTTACATTTTGTTCCTTCGCTTTTCTGAAATAATTATTTCTTCTGTAAAAAATTTAATCCTATTGATGCTTTGGAAAGTTTTTCTACGAATTCAAAATAGTGTGGCAAACTAATGCATCGAGTTTTGAAGAAAAAGCGTATTTTAAGTGTTCTGTATTTTAAATTGGTTGAATTCTGAAAAAGAAAATAAGCGTTCTGAGAAAAAAAAATAAAAAATCGAAAAAAATCAGGGTTTTCATTCAGTGCCGCGAATATTTTAGCACATTAATTTGCAAAATGTCTCCGAAAATAACAAAATATTTTTTTACTATTTCTGGAAATGTAAAATATCTATGGCTTCAAAACAGAGTAAATCATTATCTTAGAGGAATAATTTTAAAACATTGCTGAAGAATATTTTCAAAAAGAGATGTAGATTTGAATGCATTTTGTTGTTCAAATCTATTAATTACATTTGTTTAAAAATATTGTTTTCATGTTTTAGATTCGTGGAAATGTGACTTGTGTGCATGAATCTATGTGTGTTTTTTTTTTTTTTTTTTTTTTTTAACTTTAATTTTTATTTTTTCACACATTTACGAAAAATAAATACAGAAAATTATTAATAATCCTTGAAGCGGGTTTTCTTGCTGGAAATGCTGATGGATCATTCGTAAAATTGAGGGAAAGTTAATTATAAATGTTTGTTGCTCTACATTTGTTTGTTTCCAGCAATGAAACATCCTTCTTTGAAACCCTGATATCTGCTGTTCTAATTAATTCAGAAAATTGGAACAAGCCTTATTTGATGCAGAAAACAAATTTCGTTCCAAAGACTTAGAATATTGAGGGGTGTAGTTAAATCGTTCTACCCTTAAAAAGCAATTTACGTGAAATTGTATCTTAAAAAGCTAATTTGAAAAAAAAAAACTTAATTCTAAATTCAAAATATAAAACCCCGGGGCTTGAAGTAATTTTATACAAAACTTCAACGATGTAGGTGTTATTGGGTCTCCTGGACGCACGCCGGCCACAGACATCTTTTCACAGTTTTTTTGACGTTGCTTTTTTTAGAGACAATTTCAACATTGTAGTAGACTCCCTTAAGAGCATAATGTTCCAAAGGATGGCTTTGGGTTGAAATGATTTGTAAAATGTGAAAATTAAAAGTAGTTAACATATTTTACTTCTAGATGTGCAATGTAATATTAAATAAAAAGAAATTATTTTATTACAATTAAATACAAAGAAAATAATACAAAAAGGATTTTGCAATATAACGATGTCACTGCTTCACTTGTTCTGGTATTTTTTAAAAGAAATTACAGCATAACAATATGGGATATTGAAAAACATTATAATACTGTGGATCACCAAAAATTACCTTTCCGCATTCGTTTACATTAGTTTTTTTTCTCTCAAGGTTTCAACCTAGATAACATGAATAAAGCCACCAATTGCGCGACAAAAAATTGTTAAACTGTTGAATCCATTAAAGTTTAATGAATTCAAGTGAATGTGACTAAAAAGTAAGAAATGATATTTTAGAAAATGGATCTCAACCTGAAGTTCTAAGAATAACTACACATGTAAATTAAAATATATTCTTACCAGGAAACTTGAAATATTCCTGGCTCAAAAAAGGAAATTAGTTCATACAAGGGAGACCAATCAAGACAATAAGTCAAATTCAGCAATTTGCAGAAACAGGATAACTGGAAACATTTACAGCCTTTGAAAACTTTTATTTTTTGTGCAAATTTAAAATATGTCCTAAGGTTTCGCGTTTGAAGCTTCTAAGGGAATTCAATGATGTCCCGAAACACCTACCCGCATATTCATCTCAACGATGTGTTTAGAAAACATCGATGCAAGCATTTTTATTGCTACGTTTATGTTTAAAAAAAGTGGGAGAGAAGTCTTGAAATAGAATGTATCTTTAGGAAATGTCTCCAAGATATCCTCAAGTGCTACAGTCTGTGAAAAACAGTTATGAACTTATATTAGCCGATTTGTTTTTGTAGTCAATAATAAAACCTGTAGAGGTTAGTATGTGCGTCTGTAATCATATCTCAAGGAGAAAAATGGTGAACTGGCGATCTCATAACGGGTTTCAAAAAAATTGAGGAAACTAAATTGTCCAGTCCCAGCTTTGTACAGTTTTTATTAATGGGGATATTAGTTTAAAACGCCGCATATCGACCTTTTTTTTCACTTAACTGAAATCTCAGCATGAGGCTGCCCGCGTGTCAATATCCAGAGTTGGAGCAAAAGTTGATTAAGAGAGACGGGCTCGTTTGATGCGGCACGCTGCGTTAGGGGCTTACGCGGTAAGGCCAGCCGCCGTAAAAGGATTATGTATTAGCTCCGGCGGCTAATCTATTATATTACCAAATGTGCTGATCTGTGTGTCCGTCTGTCTTTCTGTAGAATCATCTTCTCGAGAACGACTGGGAGTTAAAAGTCGAAACACAATGTGAAAAAGTTTGTGGATTCTTACTCCATAAAATCGGAGGCGCTGCTCTGGAGCAACTTAACTGATGAAACTGGTGTAAAGTTAAACGTCTTTTGTGGAAGATTACACCACGGTAATGTAACTATAGCATCACGTTTTACAAATTCATGTGTAAGATTACAGCAGAATTGTATGTATGCTTACAGAGAAATTGTTTTAAAGGTTGCACGTTAGTGATAATCAGGCTTTCATCTTGGACGGTTACACATTTTTAAATGTAAGTCGACCTATACGCAAAGTTATTTTTTCGAAGGTTTTGACTATCCAAATATATAAATGATCAAGTAATACTTTCTTTCTATACGTTCTAAATGAAAAGAATAAAAATAAATTAGTAGGTTACAATACTTGAAATTTCGTTGTAACAGTAAAATAATATAGCAATTTCATGCTAAAAACCTCTTGTTTTTTTAATCTTATCTACAGTTTTTTTCTTTCAATCACTCGCTTATTCAATACTAGTGGTACCCGCACGACTTTGCTCGTAGTAGAAAACTAAAAGGTCTTTTGGTTCGCCTGTATATTTACAAATAATGTATGGGGAATTTCTCGACAATTGGCTCGCCCATGTTACGGTTCCACGTTATCATAACTTGGTAATTTACTCGTCCATCTTATAATTTTTCTCGAAGAAATATTCTTAAAATTGGAATAAAGGAAGAACAAAATCGAATTTTCAAAAAATCGCTTCGTAGTGCACACTCTCATGCTACAAATTAACTTTGCGTCAAATTTCGTGAAAATCAACCAAACCGTCTAGGCGCTATGCACGTCACAGATATCCAGACATCCAGACAGACAGAGATCCAGACAGACTTTCAGCTTTATTATTAGTAAAGATTTATCAACTTCTTTCTTTCTCGCAATCAATTTATACCAATCAAATTTTACACCAATACGAAATGTAGTTTAATGTACAAACGACATTTTTAAAGTGCTAAGAGACGATCTAAACAGACAAGTGACCTAAGGGAAATTGAACTCACAATGGTAGTAGCTAGCAAAGCAAGAGTTTTTTTACCGCTCGGCCACGAGGGCCCGTGTTCGTTTCGCTGATAAAAGTTTACGAACGCTAAATCGACGGTAATCTTCACGCATGCGCCTTGAATTCTACCTCAGTTTTTTAAGTAATTTTGACTGTAGGTGGGATTTTACACAGATCATAAAACGAGGCTCCTCCAACAGTTTGAGTTTTTAAACAAATGATACATTTTACTCCAGAATTCGTGTGACGTTACACCCATCAATCCTGATCACCTTACATAATTTTTTTACAGTGCAGATACTGAAAAAAAAAAGTTTCTCAAAGAAGCCACATCAAGTGGTTTCATCATCATGTTACCTGCATTAGTATATACATTATCTATGTTTTTAAACAAATGATACGACTTACTCCAGAATTCGTGTAACGTTACACCCATTAATCCTGGTACTTTACACAAAATGTTTACAGTGCAAATACTGAAAAGAAGTTAGTTTCCCAAAGAACCCACCACACGTGGTTTTACTTGCGTAAAACCTGCATTTTTAGATATATTAATAAAATTATAAAGTAGTCAATTAACATTATTTCTCAGACTTACGAATCTTAAGATTTTGACGTCATTTGGCGTCCTTTGCCAGATGTCGAGTCTGGCAAAGGACGCCAAATGACTGTGTGATGCTGCCATCATCCAGAAACGTAAGAGTTTACAAATCTAATGCAAGCGAAATACTGTTGTTTTGCCCTTTAGCGGCCATAAATTTCTTAAATTGAATAGTAATTAAAACATAATAATCAAACATCTATTAAAAGACAATCCATAAATATTTGACCTGAAAAACATTGTATGTGATTGTTTATAATGCGTTTTTATCAATTACATATTGGTTGGCTCAATACTCTAATTGGTCTCATTACAATCATACAATTATTTATCATTTATCTTCGTAACGGGTGGACTTATATGGACATGCTATGTGCTTGAGAAGTTGTTCGCTAAATAGAACTACTTACAACATGATCTCACCTTTCAGAAATTCGCTTTTGGATATTTTGTGCTGACATTTTTAAACCGTCAAGAATATCTATTTTAATAAATTCTTTTTTCGTCAAAAATGCGTATTTTTTTAAGAACCATATTTCTTTGTAGATTTATCCAAAGTAAAATAATAACAAACTTAATCGTCACCTTAGAGCAATGGTGACGATTAAGTTTGTTATTATTTTACTGGGTATCAGTATCAACAACAGTATCTGAGTCTCCAAATTACAGTAAAATATAAAAAAAAGCTGCTTTTGGCGACGAAATTATAAATACTGCATTCAATGATTTTTGAAAATCGCAAAATTTCTGTGTCAATGCAAGAGTAAAACATTTTGAACAATAAAGAAAACATTTTTTCAATTTCATTGTGCAATCATCTTTATAGACTAAAGAGCTCTGATTTGTATAATGCCAGTTATTTCAATCATCATTTCTTTGGGTACGTTTAATTTTATTTCTTAACTAATTTTTATTTTCCTTCTGAATAACAAATGATTACGTTTTTGGAAAAAACAATAGATACGAAAGTTTATAATGCACTTCCAGAATTATATTAGTAAACAATGTATATTTACTTACTGAAGTGACATAATTTCTGTAAGTTTTTATATATTATTACGTACAAACATAATATTGTTTTCTTTAGTTTATGCTTGAAGTAATGGTTTAAACCAATGCAAAGAAAAAGTCTCCAAAGGCTGAAGCGAATAAAATGAAGAATGCAAAGCACATGTCAAATAGTTTGAAATTTCAGATCCCATCAGAAAGTAAAATTAACAGCTCATACGATTCAGTAGCATGAAAGCACTTAAAACAGCTTAAACGTCAAGCCGCAAAGTTCATTGGATGGTGACATCACGTGACTTTGACTCTATGACGTCATGATCCGATCAAGAGATGGGAAATGCGGAGTTGCTGCCAAACGGCTCGTGAAATATTCATAGAATAATAGAAGCTTCTTGACTCATCGCTGAATAAAGTGCTAAGTATGTCAACAAGTCAGAAGGCATTGGACTTGAATGAACATTCAGATAAACTAAATTGATTAGTGACAGGTCGAAATGCTTAGTGTAGCATTATATTGACTGATTAACTAAATGAGAAATTTTCCGCTTTAAGGAAATTAGACACCTATTGAAATTCAATTGTTGAACTGGTTTGTTATACTAATTAATAATTAAATTTAAATGGTAATAAACAACACATGCAAAAACAAAATTTGAACTTGTGTGATATTTTAATATAATTTTTAATAAACGTACAATTTTGCTGCATTTGGGATGCATTGTAGTATAGGTTTTGCCTAAACATGATCAATACAAAGATTAATCATTATAATTAACCAAAAATGTACAATATACGTTTATATTTAAAAAAAAAATCTTCATTTGTTTATTTAGAGTGCTCACGCAATAATGCGCATAGTGAGTGGGGTAACTAAAATCCTTAAAACATCTCAATAATTGTACTGATTAATTTAGAAAATTTTAATCGTTATTTTTACAAGTAAATCTTAAGTATCACGAAACATTTATTGTTACAATGAGATACATTTTTAACTCGATTTGCCACGTTTGGTCACTATTTTTCTTTTGTGTTAATTGTACGTATACGTGCGAAAAAGTTTTGATATCTTTCACAAGGTTTTAACATCTTTCACACCCACAATGCTTAATATTTTGATTATCACTTGCTAATGTAAAAGTAAACTCAATATTTTGCCCTTTTTTTTTTCTCAAAACACTTGGATTTTCAGAAAGGTTTAAACAAACGACAATCCAGTGAGAGCACAATGAGCATGAAACAGCACATGAGGAGTCGAAAAAAAATGTATTGGCTCAAAAGGGGGTGGGGATTGAAAGTATTTCAAACATATCTTTATCAAAGGCACGTGTGGAAAGGAATCGTCTAAAAACATGGGATTTTTTTTTTTTTACAGAACTATAAATTATGAATTAATTAAACATTAGTTCAATGCTACTTAAATTTGTTACGGTTATAATCACTCTTCCGGTTTTAGTTCTTGAAAAAATATCCGAAATCGTTCACATTTGTCAGATCTTGATTTTTGGGAATATTTCCATTTTTGGGAAATCATTCTAATTTGTTAAACTAATTTATATATTTTTCCCCAGATTGGTTACTCATTTTATATTTTGCTTCTTCCTCCTGATTTTCCACTAATTTTTACTTTCTTCTATATCTAATATATAGAAGAAAGTATTGGATTCGTGCAAATTTTCGAATTTCGAATTTTGACGGATTCGAACGTTTTGAGGTGTGCTGAGTCCATTTCGACCATTTTTGGAAAATGTCTGTCTGTGTGTGTGTGTGTATGTGTGTGTGTGTGTGTGTGTGTGTATGTATGTGTGTCACGTCTGTGTGTGACCAGTTTTTTTTGTGGCCGCTCTACAACAAAAACTACCGCATGAAATCGAACGAAATTTAGTACACATATGTGCCCCTATATGAACTTGTGCCCATTAGTTTTTGGCGCGAATTCCTCCAAGGGGGGTGGAGCAATGGGACGTTTTTCGAGTTACGCGTGCTTGCTATTCCTCAGGAAGTTACTGGCGGAATCAAACAAAATTTGGTCCATATGTTGGTATTAACAGGAACAGGTGCTGATTCAATTTTGGTGTCAATAACTCAAACGGGGGTTGAGCTATAGAACGTTTTTTGTCGTCAATTGTGACTGCTGTATCTCAAGAAATAATGAACGGAATGAAAGAAAAATTTATCGGCAAGTAGCCCTTAGTGGGTATAAGAACTGATTTTATTGTTGTGTCAACAGCTAAAAAGGGGGTAGCGCAATCACCCGTTCTTTTTTTCCATTTTGAGTGCCCTATCTCAAGAAGTAATGCTACGTTCTCGTTGAAATTTGGAATATATGTGAATCCATATGTAAACAGGCTTTGGTTCTATTTTGACGCTGATCGCTCCAAGAGGTGTTTTTTTTTTTTTTTTTTTTTTTTTTTTGCGAATAAAAATATTTTTATTAATGCAACAATAAGAAAGATAAATCGTAATAGATTGTCGTCTGCGTATTTCTCGTGATTTTAATTGTATGGAAATGATAGGAAATATTATCTCAATGATTTAAAATTTTTAACTGTTGCCATCTTATGTTTGTTAACAAATAAAATATTTGTAATTCATTCAAGCAAGGCTTTTAAAATAACTTTCAATTTTCGCTCTTTGCTTTGCTTTTGCAATAATTCAGACATTGGGTCAAGTTTTTGCATGTGTAATTTTGTTTTTGTTGGGAATATTGCTTCCTCGTCAAGCATGGGGAGGGATCAGAAAAAAAAAAAAGAAAAATATAGAAGAAAGTTTCGTGATGGCCACAACATACTAGTTTATATCTTGAGATTGTGTTGAATGAAAAAAATTTACTTTAAGCACGTACGGTCTGTTGTTTTTCTTCTTTCCGGCAGTACATTAAAATCGTCCCCTATGCTACTTTATATTCTTTATTTTTTCACCCTTTCGTCTTTACATTTTGTACTTGAAGGAAGCTTCCGAATGTATATAGTAGCTACTCCAATTAGTTGGTTGATGTTTTATAGGGTTGGTTGTTAGACTAAAGCGCCATCCCCCCCCAAAAAAAAAAACTTTGTTGTTTCTCTTTTTTGCTTTTATTGAAAGTCTTTTCAGGTATAAGATGGGGGGGGGGGGGGTGCTTCTTTTTGCTCTGAAAACGGGTTCTTTGTAACCCTGAAACACGTGTTTGTAATTTTTTACCGTTTCATACATTAACTAAATTTGTTTTTAGTTATAGGACAAAGGTACTGTAAAATAATAACAGGACACGGTTTTAAACATTATCAATGGGAAAGGTCACTCATATTTTTGTCGTCCGCCTTGTCTAGTGGCCAGAGAAGTTTGTCGGAGATGGGGAGGTCCCGGGTTCAAATCTCGGCTCGGATATGGATGCCGATTCTTTGCGGGAAGATTTTGGTTGAAACATAGGGGAGGATGGCCCAAAGCGGGTAGGTGAACAAAGGACGCTCGAAAGTTGAAGTTTTTGGATTTTTTTTCGAACAACATCAATTTTATATCCTAGCAGGGTTCTTGATTTTCAAAAAAAAAAGTGATTTTTGCATTGTTTCAAACCTAATATTTATTTATATTCAAACATTACAAACACTTGAAAAACCCGCTTTGCCCTACCAGGTGGCCTCAAGCTGGTCAAGCTGGTAAAGCAGGTAAGTTTAACTAGTTGTGATTTGGTACATTTGCCAATAAAATGTGAAGTTATATATAAATAAATTAATTGACTAGCTTACTGCCATTATAAAAAACGTATAAAATATTTTACCAATGCAATTTAAATAAAAAAACTCTTAGTCAGCACTATTATTTATAAAACATAAAGAAATAAATGAATCAATTAATAGACTAACTTTTGCCATCATAAAAAATAACCCTTTTAAAGTCATATTTATTCTATTGAAATAGAAAATCTAATTCAGCACATGTGTCGAGAAGTTATAAATAAATATATGATTGAATCTCATACCATCTTTGCCGAATTCATGGTTTTTATTTTAATAATTATAACCTTAAACTAAAAAGAAAGAAACAAACGAAATGATCATTATAATTTGTAGGTGGATGATTTCAGAATACCGTAATATTATTAATATTTAAAAAATAAACGGGTCTTTGACTAATCACAAGTTATCTTCCAAAAGGTTAAGAATTTAATATTATTAGTTATTACCTCAGGTAAATGATGGCTTCAAAGATACATAATTGGTGCTTATTTTATCCACGTTCTCAGAGTCAACCTAGCATGAGATGTTTAGCACTTCTAGTGTCTTTTTGAATATGAAAATTAAAACTTTATATCCCCAAAGAATAGAAGAGCAAAAATTTGAATTAACGAAATGAAGTTGCTGTATGTGGTAAAGATTCCAAATGGCTTTCTTTCTGTTTGAATGTTCAACTAAAAGAAAATAAAAGGAAAAAAAATAGTTTTCTACGTTATCTGATCAACGAGCTTCAATCTTCTACGTTGAGGACAAGTTCTTTTTAAACCTCAAATAGAATCAAGCCCCAAAAATACATTGTGGTACATTAGTCTATGGAAACCACGTTCTACTGTGTCCATTACAGTTTTCTTGACCAAGGATTCTGGGGTTCAAGGCACGTTGGGTTTGTTCACGTTGGGTGATCAGTCGAACGAAGGAAGCCCCAGGATTTCGTTCCTAGGCTCTCTTGGTGCTTATTTTACCGATCCACTGGAAGGATAAACGGCTGAGTTCACATTGCTCGATCCGGAAATCGCACGCAGAAGCTACCACTTAGCCTCTCTTTAACACTCTGTGGATTTAACACTCAAATAGGTGTATTCAATAATTTGCAGTTTTGATGTGTCACTTTTTTTTCGAATCCACTAAGAAATTCTGAATCTGAAAAGTAATATGAAGAATCTGAAAAAGTAAATAAAACCCTTAAGGTGTCTTCTCTCTGCCGCTTGGCATTTCCTTTGAACTGCTTATGTAATTTTCTTAGCCTTCATTGAATTACAAATAAAAAATCGATGCAAGCCATACCAATTCCAATGAAATTCATTTAAAAGGTTAAAACTTCCTTTTCTTTTTTCGAACTTCAAAGATATATTAGCTTTCAAACCCACACTGCCAATGTTGAAAGGTAAAAATGCTATTTGGATGTGCAGAATTATTTTATTGCAATGCAGCATCCGCAATTTTAATTTCGAATAGCAAAAGAAAGAACATCATAAAATTTAACTTGTCACCACATTATGAAAAGGTTATCAGTGGGTAATGAGTTGGAGTTGGGATATTTCTATATTTGAAATATTATTGAAGTTGCTGAGTTTTAGATGCTAATCGCTTTATTCTCTCAAAAGAGGTTGTCTGAAATACTCACGGTATTTGGCTTCAAAAGCTTTGGTGAAAATAGGTATCATTCGCCAAACATCTTAGTTGTCAAAATCTAGATTGTGATAATAATTAATTTAGATGCCCAAGTATCAAACGTTTCATTCCAAATCATTTGTATACAGGTATCAACTTATATAACCTACCGAAAAAGTAGAGAAATACCAAAGAATAAAAATACGAAAATACTAAATTTCTCATTGTGTCTGGCAAGCAATGACACGTGAGCTATAACTTATATTTAGGTATTTATTTTTATTAGCTACTGCAAAATATTCTTTTGATTTTTGTAATATTGTAATCTATGTGTACTTAACAAATTAAAAATAAAGAAATATACCTTAATAAACAAATAGGCATATCTTATTTAGATTTTCCGCATATTTCTCATGCGATTCTCATTTCCCCATCAAAGATTTTCGAAGTGAAAGAATAACTTCAGCTTTTTAAAATCTGTTGCCATTCATTAAAAAAAAATCTTAAAAGGTAAATAAAACTATCTTTCAATAAATCTCTTTTAAAAGCAGAAAGTAAATTCACATTTCCCTAAATCAAAAAATACTAACTAACGGAAATGATCTTAGTTTTTGCTTACTTAACGTAATTTTAAAACCAACGGAAACACATTTCCGTAAATATGTCCACTCTTTTTTTTTTTTTTTTTGTCTTTTCTTTTGATGACAGAGCTTTTCTCTATCAAGCAAAGAAGCTGACGGCAATTTATGTCAGATTATATTCTTCTGCACAATCCCGTGTCCTTAGAAAGAGAGATAACTTTTATCTCGCTTGTTCTGTCTTTGTTTGCAAAGTATTTATCGCCGAAGCTGAACAAACAGTGCTTCCTAATTTAAAAAGAAATTTGACACCCTGAACTTTTTGAGATACGTTGTAAATATTGCATTAAGCATGATTTTAACCCTCCAATGTGTTTATTTTACGTTTTATGTTTTTAATGATGACGTATGAGGGCATTTCTTTCTTCTGTTTTCACTGAAAAAACGGACTTTTTTGTCAGTATGGTTTAAGTAGTTCTTTTGTGAAAATAATAACGAAAAATGTATTGATTTACAGTTGTTTAAAATTACTTAACAAGCCTACAGGCTTGGTAAGTCGTGTTAATTGTATAACTGTCTTAATATAACAAAAAGAAATATTACTTATGATTGATTTTGTAACTTCTTAATCCATTATTTGTTTTGAATTGTGTGGTATTTGGCCCTAGATTTTAGAGCATAAAATATTTTATCGGTTTTTGCTGTCCTATTTACTTTTTTGTGTTTTTAACATTCGTGCATATTGGTTTGAAGAAACAAGAAATGCTCTTCTTATTATTTCTATTTTGCATAAATTTCTTAAAAACATAACAAATGATTATTTTACATTTATCCAACCTTTAATTAGCCTATTTATGCACTTTATCTTAAATTACTTATACTTCATTTATCTTTATTTTTTACCAAGATTTGGATTTTGATATACAAATTTCTACGTTGACTATAGTGTGACGGATAGGTTTGCATGTATGTGTTACTGTACCGCTACTTGTATTCGTTGGTTTCATTACGGATTTGTACCATCAATACAACTTCTAAATTATTTTAAAAAAATTTGATTTTTAATGGAAAAAAAATGCACAGATTAGATGATATTTTATTCAAGCTGTAAATCAAATAAAATTGAAAAATATCTTAAAAATATAAGAGTTATTTTGTTACTGAACTCAAAAAATAGTTTATTTTTGTCAAAAAAAAAAAAAAAAAAGTGATATACATTTTGTACTTATAGCAAACAACACAATGTTCAAGGATTCCATTTACTACAGATAATTTTACCTTCATTTGAGAAACACCTGAATTATATGTTTGCAAGATCAGTTATAGATCTTGTTTTGAAGAAAACCATACCTGTTTGCGGCTATTAAAGTTTTGCAGGTATTTGTAAAGCAGGTAAACATATCGGATGTGTTTTATAATATTAAGCTATCAATCTTAATTAAATATTACTGACTTTGTTTTGCAAAAATGCCACAGTTCCATTTATTTTTAATGTTTAATTTGTCCTATACGTATACTATAAGCGTAAACAAGAATTTAAGCCTATTACTTTTAAAACACTACATTAACACAGTATATCTTCCTCTTCACCCTTGAAATACACCATTAAATCGCCCGTCAAGATATGACGGATGAAAATTCCTCGGACATATGAAGAAGCAATCGCCTGTTTAGTGATATTCTGATACTGGAATTTTTAATTCTAACTCCACTGGATTAACCCAAGATTTATATAGATATCGTTAGTTTTTGACCAATTTTTCACTTCTTGATTCTCCTAAAAGAAGTCATACCAGTAAAACAGTTAATATACCGGATCCAGTTAATCTTCGTCAGAATAAAGCATTTCCCAGCATGTCAAACTTTATCATAAAATATCATCAAATTATCATGCGTGGAGCGATTTTCATGTTCATGACGTCAGGAGCGTTGCTCGATTCTTTATATATATATATATATATATATATGATTATTGTCATTAGATTTTTTAACACAAAATAATAGTGTGGAATTGTATGACGTACTATTCAGCTTTTTACAGGGATAGTTTTATCAATGTTCCCCAAAATAGAGTGAAGCTGTTTACTACCTGTTAAATCAACAATTGTATTAAACATGCGTGCCAGAGGGTTTAGCGAATAATAAGTAAATTGTAAGTTATCTTTAAAATGCGCAGTTAATATGGCCTCACTTATACGCTTTGCCTAAAATTCATTCATTAGTTTTAATACTTTTCGTGTTTGAAACATACTTCCAAAAGGAACAACTTTTTAATTAATTTCTCAAAATTAAACCATAAACAGTAACTTTCCCTAATGCCTTAATCATATTCACTTTTGATGCCTCGTGTATTTCATTTGATAACTCTAAAGGTAAGATTGTTGACGGTCCTCGCTCTTTTAAAAGAATTTCATAAAACGAATTGATGAATTTACTGTAAACAAGCAAAAGTCGCATTATTCAACGCAATTAATAATCAAAAGTACCATAAACGCGGGCTACTTTGGTCATTAATGGAGAAAAACATAAAACGTTCTCTGTCCACCTACAGAGTACATTTTTTTCAACATTTTTGACATATTCCCTTGAGAGCAGTTCAAAGCCCTCAGTAGTGTATACCAAGCAGTTCTGTAGCTCTACTCAAAAAGCAACACTAGTGGTTCTGCTTTCCTTCAGCTAACATGTGGTTTTATAACCCATCAAACTTCTACATGTAGAAGCAGTTATACATAAGCTATGAGTTTGTTAAGTACCTATTTACGAATAGTATTTAATGCTTCATGAAGTAGTATAGTTGTACTTCTCATTTCTGTTAGAGGTTTTAATTAAAAAATTCACACGAACAATAGATGTTCTAAACTAAAAACTACGACCTGCTTTCACCCAGCACTAAAATTTTTAAAAATCCGTCAGATAGATTTGGAATAGGAAATAATAGGTAAAAGCAAATCTCTAAACAGGAATAATACAAGAAAAAACCTGGAATTCTCAGCAACGGATAAGAAAGCGATATCAGACTCAATTTATCAGGGTTCTGTTACATGGCTTTTGCTATGGAAGATGGAGAAGAACTAAGATTTGTAGCAGGTTTAGAAAAAGTTGAACCAATTGCATCTCCTTTTTACATATTTTAAAAAATTTGTTGAAAATTTGACGGAATTTTGGTGTTGTAGAATGGAATAGCTGTTGATGTGGGTTGATGTTAAGAGCACGGAACGCACCAGCAAGTTTTGGTAGTGGCCGACGATTTAGTTTTCTTTGTTTTACGAATGATGTTCTGTTAATAAAATTATTCAATCTCCAAAACTATTCAAAATATGACAGCTCTCCGTTGGAAATTTCTTAGAAAATAACTACGTATGCATACACATCTTTAAAAAAAATTTTAATTTTCCTTTAATTACATGTGACTGAAATTGCTTTTAAAATGTATTTTACGCTCAAATAATTAGTTTTTAATGTGATCACACGTTTTTCTACGACTCTAGTTAGTTCTACAATGATTTTTAACAGAGAAAACCTCTCTGGGCCAAAGTAATCCAAACGCAAGGATAAATTGAACCAAATAGAAGATAATTAAAACTGGTAATAATACTTAGAAGCAAAACAATAAATATTCAAAAATTAAATTTAGAGAACTTTAGATGCGTAAATTAAGTTTCCACAGCTTAGAATTAGGAGTAGTTACAAACTTATTGAGAAAATAATGAGAGAAGATCCAAAATGTGGGCCAAAGTAGACCGCGTTTACGGTAACGTGACAAAAATAGTTGAAAAAAAAAAAAAAAAAAAACAATTTTGAAGCTATCGAGTTGAATGGCAAACGAGATGTAACACAAAAATTTTGAAATATGCGCTGACATTTAAACCCAAGGCGTGAACTCTAAAAAAGGATAAAAAAATTCAACAAGTGAAATGTTTAAAAACTGCGCGAAACAGAGAAAATTTAGAACTAACTGATCTGTGAAAATTAACACTTTCAAATGTAGTAAAATGTTTTGAAATTTGATCTAAACTCAACGTGAATCTTTGAAATTCTAGTTTATTATTTGAACATGTTCAGTTTTATTACTTTAAAGTGAACATCAATGACTACAATACTACAGTTATCCCATTTTTAACCCCCTAAGAACGAACAGAAATTATATGCGATAGAAAAGCCCGCAAAAATGATTGACTTAGTATTTTACTTTTTATTTTTAGACCCTGTTCGTAGATATGCGTTTAAATACATGATTTTCGTTTACAATCTTTGAATTGATTTTTATAAACCCAAGTTTGTTTAGCGCTAAGTCATAAAATTGAACCTTCAGTTATGTGTTTTTCTGAAGTAATAATAGCTTTATCCGTAAATTATATTCATCAAAACAGATAAAAACATCAACACTTACATGCAACTCTTATTTGCGGTTAACCTACATATTGGAATTGATACTACACTTAAAAAACAGCGCTACATGATATTTTTCATATTTTAAAACCTATTTTTCCTATCTAGTTTCATGTTTCCGGTTTGTAAGTAACAAGTTTTTTAATCTTTACTTCAATTAAACCTATTCAAAAATTGAACGGAAGCAAGTTT
Organism: Uloborus diversus; assembly: GCF_026930045.1. Classification (NCBI taxonomy): domain Eukaryota; kingdom Metazoa; phylum Arthropoda; class Arachnida; order Araneae; family Uloboridae; genus Uloborus; species Uloborus diversus. The sequence continues at coordinate 70,491,272 of NC_072732.1, read as the reverse complement.
CGGTAAACAGCTTTGAAAATGCCATTTAAATATATAGATAACATTTTCTTTTTTCCTGGTATTTCAACCGTTCGGAGCAAGTCAGATTGTTTCTACTTGCGCCATGGATTAACAAAAAAAGTCAACTATGGTTTTTTTTTTTTTTCAAAATTTTATCATTTTTGTTTTAACAATATTTGCTTATATCTTAAGCTAATATTGGCGAAGTTGGAAAACTTTTTTGAGCTTGCATGTTTCTAGAATTCTGCTTTAGTTTATTCTTTGCTTAGGAAACTTTATTTAATGTTTTATTATAGCTCGTTTAAACATTTGGTTTCGCTTTCATTTACTTAAAAAAGGTTCTGACATTTATCCTAAAATATATTGAATGAAATAAACTTTTATACTTTGTAGTTTCCTAACTGGTGCTTGGAGCAAATAAAAGGGCTCTTTTCAGAAACCATTGGTTTTAGTTATATATACTTGCACATTTTTAATTATTTGAAATTACTTCCGAAAAAGTTCAAAGCAAAAAATAGCGATATTTTAACTCACATGACAACTGGAATTGTATTCTTATGAGTATATTTTAAAAGCTTATTTGAAACTAATAATGATATTAAAAAAAACTCTAAAAGTATTTTTATTTTCAAGATATTGTTTTTCCTGAAATATTGGAGAAATGTAAAGAAGTCTTTTTTGTTTTTTACTTTAAAAAAAGGTTTTACTAAATTCATACACAAAAAATATAATGAAATAAAATAAAATTGCAGTTTTCACTACAATTTAAAAATACATACTTTGTTTTTTTAATTTTGGACCTAACGAGTAATTACAACCCGCCATATATTCTTACAGAAATATAGCTGTACCCCACCTGCTTTTAAATGAAAGTCAAAGAAAAGAAAATGTCTGTCGAACAACTTTGCTGTTTTTTTTTTTTTTTTTTTTGGAACGTTTTTTTCCTTTCATCTAGTCTGTGAAATATGTTTGGCAAATACAATTTCACTACTTTTAAAGATTGCATCTAACCTTCGCTATTGGTCATTGCATTTAAATATAGGAAAGAAAATTTTACACGTTAGTAGTTTCTCGTATATTAACTAAGACCACAGTGATGCATGGTAATAGCACGTCTTCTTCTTACAAATTTCGTTTTTTTTTTTTTTTTTTTTTTTTTTTTTTCCAGTTTGTAAACCTGGAGCAAAATTAACGGTTTTGTGTCACATTTAATGGTAATTTTAAGCAATGACTACATTTTTATAGCAAAATGATAATAAAAACTTTTACTTTATTAAAATTTCATAACTTGTTTTAAAAGTACTGACTTTCCTCCTCCCTTCATAATTTAAATAACTTTAGAAATAGGTTTTTAAGCTTAAATTAACTTAGATAAATCGGAAACGAACTAGATCAACTTTTAATACAAAACCTAGTGCCAAATTATTTGAGAAAATTGAATCTTTTAACTAGAAAGTCTGTGTAGATGCATAAAATGACATCGTCTTGACGATTCTAGTAAGATCTGGCCCAGTCCAATTATGTCCAGGAAGTGAATTTAGCTTGATTTCAATTGAGCTTAAAACATTTCTAAATTTGTATTGTTGCTTTTTAAGAAATAACTGCAGAAGAGGCTAACATTGTGCGCTGGAATATGCTGAGTAAAATGCTCAGTTGATGTGTTTTAAGCATTTGAAAATTCTACAGAGAAAACAAAACCTGCATCGGCGCCAATGCAAAAACGCTCTTAACTTAACCAAACGTGGTTGTAAATGTGTTGTAAGTATGAAAAGCAGGGAGTAAGCATATCAGAAATCGGCAATACATTTAAATTCTACTGGGTTGAAATAGAAGCTTTACTGCATTTTATACTTAACTCTTGATTGAAAACCGTGCGTGCGTCTGTATTTAGAGTGCGGTCGGTGCTTTGTAACCGCTAAAGCACAAAATCTGTGAAATCGAACGAAGTTTGGTACACCTACCTAACACACATACGTAAACTAGCGTGAAACAATTGGTTTCTGGCGCCGATTTCTTCAAGCGGGGTGGGGGGTTGGGGGCAATGGAATTTATATCCGCTTTACCCGACTACTATATTGCAGGAAATAACAAGTGAATTCAGACAAAGTTTGGTCTGGAAGTTGACCACAAACGATACAGATGCAAATTCAATTTTGGCGGCAATAACCAAAACGGGAGTGGAGCAATCGAACAATTTGTTTCGTTATTTGTGACTGCTATGTCTCAAAATATGATACACCGATCCCGACAAAAATTGGTCCACAAATAGATTTAACAGGATAAAAACACCAAATTAATTTTGTCACAACATCTCTCAGAAGAAAGGTGCAATCGAACGTTCTTTTCCGTTAATTGTGATTGCTACATCTCAAGAAGTTATGCTTGGATTTAGATGAAATTTAGAATAAAAGTGAACCTAAACATTGAATATCATTAATTCAGTTTTGGCTTCAGTCACTCTAAGTTATGAAGGAATTTTGATTTTGTCATCTTTTGCGCGAGTTTAAAACTGCTTCTCATTTTAATCTACGCTTTGTTTTGCATTTAGGAAAAAAAATCCAAGATTTTTTGTAATGTTTTATTTGATATATCAATACAAGTTTTTTCAAGACATTCAATTACCATTTTTTTCAAAACTACTCGCCAACTTTCACAATGATATTGTGCTATAATAAATAACCGAAATATGAAGATTAGGGGGAAAATGCAAATCTTTAAGTCCATTTACGCAAATGAAAAGCATATTATTTGTCTTGTTTGTCTAGACAATAAATGGTTCATCAAAAAAAAATCTTTATCCACTTAAACTAAAACATAGACCGATAATACTATTCGTGATTTATTTGTAGGCTGAAATCATGAAGTTTAGAAGTTATAAAGTTTGATCTTGTTGCAAAAAGACTATTTTATTTAGATTTTTTTACACTGAAAAAGCATATATACGTTAGTTTCCATATTTGAAAATTTTAATTCAATAATGTTTGTCGTAGCTATGAATTAACGGAAAACAAAATGTACTCGCCTAAATATCTTTTTCTCTTTTTTTTACAAAATCACAAATTGCTTATTGTTTTCATTTGACCGCTTTAAGCGTCCATCCATCTGTCCTTTGAAGTAATTTTTGCCCCCGCCTTTCTCTCTTTTTCTCCCTCTCTCTATCGCTCACACACATCTACACACACATGCCTACACACACACACGCACAAGACTGAACACACACACTGCATACGGCTGACACCAACAAGCACACACTCCTACATGCTCACATAGTTTCCAGCACACACACACACACGCTCACTCGTTATTGCGAAAAGCCATATTTGAATTCAAGATGTCAAAAATTCAATTTAAAAAAAATTGAATTTTTTTTAAAAAAAAATCATGTTTTTTTAGCGTTTGATTTTGCATTTCGTAACTATCAATAATTAATGTTTATCATAGCCATTAATTTAAGAGAAGCACAAATTATCGATTAACCTTTTTTTTTAACTTTATTCATGTTTTCCCATAACGACCATTAACTTAAGTTCGTCATATTTATCAAAGTAAGAGAAACGCAATGCGCTAATGAACATGTCAATATTTGTTGCTACGCTATTTTTAATTTCCTTAACTAACGACTCATTTAAAAAATCAGAAAAAATACCTATAACACCACATTTAAAGAACAACGAATAATAAATGCAGAAATTGAAAGCAAAAACGCATTAGCAATTTATCCGAAAGAAAACATCTTTTCATTATCTTTTCCTTTACCTAACACACACACTGACAAATGACAAACACCCTCGGCATCTTTACTGCTTGTATAATGGCTAAGATAATGCCACATTCTTTCGTTACCACATACGTCTAGGGCCAAGAAATCGTGAACACTGCTGGAGAAAATCTTTTGCGGCTAATAAACATTCCTTCCGACATCAGCAATTTATTCTGGAGTTGAATAACGGTTAAATAAGATTTAAACGATATTTCTTCCCCGCTTCCAGTAATTTTAAACCTTTTATTTTTATTAAAGAATTATCGTTATGCTATCGAATTCCATGCATCATGCCTGTTTAGGGTTGGTTTCTTTAAAAATGTGATGCATAAGGGGTTTATGCTCAGACCTTTAGACCGAGAGAATTTTTCTTTTGATACCAGTTATGATACGAAATAATATATTCACGACAATAATAAAGATCCCACATAATAATGATTCTTATTTATTTATTTTTGATTGCATTTGCTTTAATGCTAACGTTATTTTTATTGCTGTTTGAATCATAATGTTTCATATAAACGCCGTAAAATATATCAATATTTTTATTAACTTTATGATTTTTTGTCTTTTTCATTACCCGTATTTATTCATTACTAGAGTATGGAAAGCAAAGAAAGGTAAATATGGTGTGATATTGCAGTTTGAGTATGAATCACTTTGTAATTTAAATTTCTTGTTATATTTCAATTAGATATCTTTTGCGACGGATTATTAAAAAGATAATATCTACATAATACAGATTAAAGCATAGTTCAAAGATCAAATTTTTCATTTAAAAGAAAACAAATCCGCGTAGCTAAGCAATATCATTTACAGTATATAGGAAAATAAATGCTCTTTATGCTTAATCCCTCCATCAACGTTAAGCAGGTTATATTTATAGCTAATAAATTATTTTTTATGACGAATCGTCCCTGCTGGAATTGTTAAAGAGGGTAATATGAAAATCCGCAAATGGACAGATCTTTTGAAATTGAAACAAAATGAATCAATAATCAAACGTTATAAAAGAAAGTGATAAACACCGATATAAGAGTTTAGGACTTTCAGAAAACGCTAGAACATGAAGCAAATTTACAGGAATGCCGCGTGTCAAAAGCTTCTTTTCAGCATTTCCGATGTAAAAATAATCTATCCTATGTTGCTGTTCATGACTAATTGATCTTTAAAGCCTCACGATATATTCCAAAAATGTGTGACAAGCATGAGAAATAATAATTTGGACTTTTAAAACGATTGCAAAAAAGTCCAGTTAGTTTATATAAATTGCGACAAAGTTTTAAGGCTTCAAGTAAATAACATTCTAATTAGAACCGATATTTTTACCTCAGTAGATTTTGATGTAAAAGAAAAAAAAATAAGAAATGGAGAAAAAAAATAATAAGAGCAAAGATTAAAAATGAGCATAGCTCGATGTAAAAGTTTGATGTTAATAAATTATATCTTTGTACAAAACATTTTTAAAAGGTTTCATCACCTTTTTTACAGATATATATCTAACTGAACAAATATACATCAAACTGAACATATATATATCTAGCCGCCAAAGATTTGGCTAGGTTTTTACCAGCCACTTTTATTCTTAGATTATTTAAGCAGCAATTTTTAATATACATGCTTGGGTACTTTAATAACCTAAAATAGTTCAAAAATGTATTTCAATCATTTGTTATCATTAACAACTTTAAAAAACAACAATAATTTCATCAAAAGATTATTAGTACCAATAAAAACCTTTACTTCCCCCCTGCTATCTGATATTTTTAACAGTTAAAAAAATGGTATACAGCATCTGCTTCATTTTTCATTTTTGCTTTCATGTGGAAAAATCTGCATTTGTAAAAAAAAAAAAAAAAAACACTCGATGAATATTTTCATTAATATATATTTGCAGAAATACATAATCTCACTTGGCAAGAAAACAAAATATCTTTCTTTATATAACTGAAAAATTAATCAAACAATAAATGCCACAAAAAAACTAAAATGCAAAGCTCCGTTCAGAAAAGCAAAAGTACATAATTCATCCGAACCACATTCCCAACAAAGTAAGAACTTATATTAAATTAAAAATACTAATCTTCTCATTTGTGCATTAATTTAAATCCCTGCAGGAGATAAAAAAGTTCTACCATTCATGAGTAATTTAAATGATTCACAATGTCACGAAAACAAAGACCTATAAAAACCCCAAAGCCTTCCTTTTCAGAAACAAATCATTTGTATTCTAAACAACTCAAATGCTAATTAAGCCGTTGTTCTCCGCTATCCTCTGTTAACAGAGATTCGTCTAAAAATGGCAGTTTAAGTCTTCCTCTTGTTTTGTTTTTCTTTTCCCCCCTCCCTACTCAGTAAACCTCAGAGGTTTAAAACTACTTAATGAATTGTGGTAAGTGATTAGAATTAAATTTTATTGTGGTTTTCTTTTTCTTGTTTGCTTCGTTATTGTGTGTGTGTTTTTATTGGATACAATGGAAAGTATCCGGCACGTTTGAGCGAAAGGGATTTGCTTTGTGATACACTGATGCATTTCTTTTTGGGTAATAAGTGATATAGAAGTTTAGTTGGTTCTGATTCCAGGAATAGCTTATAGTGTTTAATTAAAATCCGAAAATGTGTTAATTTCTGTGACTGAAAGAATCTGTGAGTGAAAGATAAATATTCATGCGAAAGGAATTAAAAAGATTCTAGCTTCATGATTTTGCCTTTTTATTTATAAAAGCATTAATATTTTGTTTTATAAGAGTATAAAAAGAACTCTTGACTATGATGATGAATAACAAACTATGAGACTCATTATTTCACATTATTATTGAAACCATAATAACTCTGGTATTATTGTTACCCTGGTGATTTATATTCCTTGTAAATATTACGGAACGAAGTAACGTATTCGCTTTAATAAGGACATACAGAAAGAAAAACGAAACAAGAAAAAGAATAGTCATGAAGATTTGAAACACGCGCTTTTGAAGTTAAGTAAACTAGTACTAAATTATGTCTTCGTACAAATGGAAACTTAGCAATAAGGGGATCATTTCTGATGGAAATGTGAACTTGTCGAATTTCGGAATCACTTCAGATTAAGTCTTCGTATTGAGAGAAAAAAAAAGAAGAAGAAAATATTAGGAATATTGGTCCACTTGGTTAAAGAGGAAAACTCCCAGTTTCAGTTCTTCTTATCAGTGGACGTAGTAACATAGCGTATATTTTCGTGTAAGGTGTTTTTACAATTGAGACAGTGAGAAACAAAGAGGACATATTTTCAAGTTTTGAGCAAAACGCGCTTAAAGATAAGGTCCTAGGCAGACTTTCATTAAAAAGTTTTCTGAATTATGCTGTATAACAGCACCTACCAGGGCTAGTAGTACTACCCCTAGCCCCAAGACAGAACAGAGTTTCACCTGCCATTCGTACTGCTTAACTCAAAAGTTTTTACTTTGCCACTTACATCCCATTGTTTTTCACTGTCTCAATTAAAAATACTATGCAGAAACATAATGTAAAGAGAGTAAAATAATCCTTTTATGAAGCAGTCATAATTTTTATTAATAGTAAGAGAAACATAATCATTCAGTTTATAAAAATAGGTGCTATTTCAAGCATCATTAAAGTCGTTTTACCTATAAACTTTATTACTATTACAACAACTTCAATGCGGTTGTATATTTATTTACCTGAATACTGTTATTAGAACTGATATGCTGATTGTATTTATCTACATGAATATAATTGTTTAGTTTGCCATAATGGTGGTATTTAACACCATGATTGCTAATACAACAGCTATCACGTTATTTGTGTTTATTCAACAGTTATGTTGATTGAATCTGTCAACATGAATGAGCTTGTAACAACTGTCACGTCGATTTTGCCACTGATTACATTTGTTTTTTTGCGTGCACATTAAAGGATTAAAGGGCAACTTTTCCAACACAGAGGATTTTTTTGCTGCGCGTGAAAGAATGGCTTAATGATGCTTACCGTCAAGTTGGAAGGATGTTTAATATATAAGTTGTGAACACATTATAATTTAGATTTTCCAATGTGGATTACTGACTTCCAACGGCACAAATTAAGTGGTATTTACATATTTTGTGACGCACTTAAATATCTGACAGATCTATTTTTTTACAGAACTGGAATAATTGATGAAAGTCAATTACAACGAATATCAAACCGCAAACATGACGTTGCAGTTGACACATTATGTACTAATTTTGATATTAATTAATTTACTTTTTTATTGTTTTTCTTCTTATTTATTTAGATTTTTTGCTACTAGTAGATATAAACAGAAAATTAATTAAACCTAACTCCATTGTCAAAATTTCTTGATGCAGTATAAATAAAAGGTATAACTCTCATAAATTTTACAGGTATTTAAAGTAGAATTTTTTGATTACTGAAAATGTCCATTTAGGTATGTTATTTTAATTATTTTCACTAATTCCACCATTTTATACTAACGGAAACGTGAAATGTGTTAAAAAATTGCACTTTTTTTTCCTCCATGAGACTATAAACTATTCTTTAGAGTAGTCAATGCAAGAAAGCAATGGTAAAGTGCTTCACAACTGCATGCCCGCCAAAAGGGTTTGTTCGCATCAGGATACTGTCTGCATCCTTGAGATAAATCATTATCTAAATGAGATTAGTTGTATAGCAAGAAAGTTCACATCTGATGCCTTAAAATGAGTTAATCGATTCGCAATAAGACATAAATTAGAATTTTAATCATTAAGATTTAAATGCCCTTAGCTAAATTAATTTCCTCATCTGCAAGGCTCACGGATGCTGGAAAGGGTTTGAAATATATATATCTAATGATTAAGGAATAAATACTGGTAATTATAACTACATAGAGATGTGTGAAAATTTCGAAATAAAGCCAAAATATTCTTCTCTTTATGATGTATTAATTAAAAATATAAAAATAAAAAACCCTTTTCTTTAAATTAATAGTTTGATAACCTGATACAAGTCTCAGTATTGTGTATACATTTGAAATCTTTTTTTCCTCTTTTATAGTAATAATCTTCCGTAAACAAAATGCACATGGCAAATTTGTACTATAACTAAAATTTTCTTTGTTCCCAGTTACAATAAGAACTTATTTGAATACCCTCTCATATATAATAAACCAAAATCACTAATCGAGTAACGCTCTGACGTCACCAACAGTGAAACTCGTGCAAATGCACGCCAGGTCTGGAAGAGCATTATATCACTTTTGGGTACCTAAGAATAGCTTATTTCATAGTCGTTAGTAGTATCACGAATTTTCTTCTAGTTTAATAATGGTAAAAATGTAAATTGAAATCGACCGCATCGAATGCCATCAATTCATATGTAATTTATCCTGCTGTGATCAGTAGTTTCTGAGACATTTTAACTATTTTTTTAATCGTATATATCTCAAAATGATTTCTACCTTAAAAATAAGGTAGTAAAATAAATCAGATGTGTATTACTCTCATCCTATAACTCAGGACAGGTCTAAACGAGTCCCATTAACGTTCCTGTTACGGAAACCGAAACGGTTAGTTTAAGTTAAGCCTTGGATTATTTATTGCAATTGCTATAATACAATTTAACAATATTTTTTGGCAACCTCGACGAGCTGAGAACAGTTGTATGCTGATTATAGTTTTGAAAATCCTTAGATATAAAAAAGTTGAATGAGTTGCTTATTTCATGGTTTTATGAATGAGATCCTTTTCCACGTTAAGCCATAGCAACGTTATTTTGCTTTGTTTAAAAAAAAACTTTATAATAATGTGGCAGTGTTATAAGAGTGCAAGTCCTAATCTTCGTATGCAGCAAACAAACGTTTTCATGTCCTCCTGAAAAATGAATGAAAATGTTGGTTACAATATTTGCGGTACAAATATTTACTGGAACACTTTAAATTTGACGACCAATCTCTCTGATAAAAAGGTAATTAGCTCCTGACATACCACGAGAGATTATTTTCTAGAATTATTAGAATGTTTTCAGAAGCGTTACCGTTTTTATCTTAATGCAAATGAGTTTTGTTTAATAGCCTTATGTTTTATGAATAATCGACTACGTTTCTGCTTAATACAAAAATTTCGATGATAAAGTCGAAAATAAAATAAAGATATGTATCAATTATATTTGCAGAACGTTAGTCGTCGTATACATTAATGGAAACTGGTCCAGAATATAACTTTTCCTAAATCTGCTAAACTATCATTATGATTTTTAAACTAAAAATTTTAAAAATATGTACTAAATACGGAAAAAACATTTTATATAAAATAATAACTTTCGGAGTTTAACTAAAAAACAGCCAACTCAAAAATTTACCAATGTTTTTTTTTTGAGCAATCACGATTGCTTATTGCTTTCATTTGACTGTTTTTATGTGCTATGATTTTATTTTCCCGCCAGCACCCTCTGCAGCATCACCGTCGACCGGCTCCTCACGATGGTGCTCCTGTAGCGAAAACTGTCTCCAGGTTGCATCCATATGCTACACACACGCGCATACATACACAACTACACACACGCGCACACACAAATACATACACCTACACACATACACAAACACTTACACACACTCAAACACATACATACACACATACATACAGACACCTACACATACATACAGACATCTACACATACACACACCTACACACAACTACCCACACTCATACTTGCACACAGACACAAACACATATGCTTACACACATAAACATACCCCCTACACACAAACACACATACCCCCCCACACATAAACACACATGCCTACATACACACACACACACACTCGTGATTGCGAAAAACATAATTTGAATTCAAGAGGTCAAGATTCAAATTATTTTTTTAATTTTTTATGTTTCTTTTTGAATGTTATATTATCGCATGTGTTGTTTCTCGTTTTTAATTTACGAGGCATTTGCAACCCAGCCCCCCTCCATGCGCTTCTTTTCGCTTACTCGCCTCTTTCAGAATTCTGACGTTCAATTCGCTTCGATAAATTTATTTCGTTTTAAATTATAGATCTTATGGCTTTCTTATGTGTTGAACATGTTTTCCCTTGAATAAGGGGCTCTACTGCAAGCTTAAAATATATTATTAGCAGCACTACTTAACGATTTTTACTTTCTTCTATATCTAATATATAGAAGAAAGTATTGGATTCGTGCAAATTTTCGAATTTCGAATTTTGACGGATTCGAACGTTTTGAGGTGTGCTGAGTCCATTTCGACTATTTTTGGAAAATGTCTGTCTGTCTGTGTGTATGTGTGTGTGTATGTGTGTGTGTGTGTATGTGTGTGTATGTGTGTCACGTCTGTGTGTGACCAGTTTTTTGTGGCCGCTCTACAGCAAAAACTACCGCATGAAATCGAATGAAATTTGGTACACATATGTGCCCCTATGTGAACTTGTGCCCATTGGTTTTTGGCGCGAATTCCTCCAAGGGGGGAGGAGCAATGGGACGTTTTTTGAGTTACGCGTGATTGCTATTCCTCAGGAAGTAACTGGCGGAATCAAACAAAATTTGGTCCATATGTTGCCAGTAACAGGAACAGGTGCTGATTCAATTTTGGTGTCAATAATTCAAACGGGGGTTGAGCTATAGAACGTTTTTTGTCGTCAATTGTGACTGCTGTATCTCAAGAAATAATGAACGGAATGAAAGAAAAATTTATCGGCAAGTAGCCCTTAGTGGGTATAAAAGCTGATTTTATTTTGGTGTCAACAGCTAAAAAGGGGGTAGCGCAATCGCCCGTTCTTTTTTTCCATTGTGAGTGCCCTATCTCAAGAAGTAATGCTACGTCCTGGTTGAAATTTGGAATATATATGAATTCATATGTGAACAGACTTTGGTTCAATTTTGGCGCCAATCGAGTCAAGAGGTGCTGATTTATTTTTATTATCATTATTTTTTAGCGAATAAAAATAGCTTTATTAATGCAACAATAAACTAGTATGTTGTGGCCATCACGAAACTTTCTTCTATATTTTTCCTTTTTCTGATCCCTCCCCATGCTTGACGAGGAAGCAATATTCCTAACAAAAACAAAATTACACATGCAAAAACTTGACGACAATCCCAATGTCTGAATTATTGTAAAAACAAAACAAAGAGCGAAAATTGAAAGTTACTTTAAAAGCTTAACTTGAATTAATTACAAATATTTTATTTATTAACAAACATAAGATGGCAACAGTTAAAAATTTTAAATCATTGAGATAATATTTCCTATCATTTCCATACAATTAAAATCACGAGAAATACGCAGACGACAATCTAATACGATTTATCTTTCTTATTGTTGCATTAATAAAAATATTTTTATTCGCAAAAAAAAAAAAAAAAATCAACACCTCTTGGAGCGATCGGCGTCAAAATCGAACCAAAGCCTGTTTACATATGGATTCATATATATTCCAAATTTCAACCAGAACGTAGCATTACTTCTTGAGATAGGGTACTCAAAATGGAAAAAAAGAACGGGTGATTGCGCTGCCCCCTTTTTAGCTGTTGACACAAAAATAAAATCAGTTCTTATACCCACTAAGGGTTACTTGCCGATAAATTTTTCTTTCATTCTGTTCATTATTTCTTGAGATACAGCAGTCACAATTGACGACAAAAAACGTTCTATAGCTCAACCCCCGTTTGAGTTATTGACACCAAAATTGAATCAGCACCTGTTCCTGTTAATACCAACATATGGACGAAATTTTGTTTGATTCCGCCAGTTACTTCCTGAGGAATAGCAAGCACGCGTAACTCGAAAAACGTCCCATTGCTCCACCCCCCTTGGAGGAATTCGCGCCAAAAACTAATGGGCACAAGTTCACATAGGGGCACATATGTGTACTAAATTTCGTTCGATTTCATGCGGTAGTTTTTGTTGTAGAGCGGCCACAAAAAACTGGTCACACACAGACGTGACACACATACATACACACACACATACATACATACACACACACATACATACATACACACACACATACACGCACACACACAGACAGACAGACATTTTCCAAAAATGGTCGAAATGGACTCAGCACACCTCAAAACGTTCAAATCCGTCAAAATTCGAAATTCGAAAATTTGCACGAATCCAATACTTTCTTCTATATATTAGATATAGAAGAAAGTAAAAAGATAAATCGTAATAGATTGTCGTCTGCGTACTTCTCGTGATTTTAATTGTATGAAAATGATCGGAAATATTATCTCAATGATTTAAAATTTTTAACTGTTGCCATCTTATGTTTGTTAACAAATAAAATATTTGTAATTAATTCAAGCAAGGCTTTTAAAATAACTTTCAATTTTCGCTCTTTGCTTTGCTTTTTTATCCATAATTCAAATGTTGGGATGGTCGTCAAGTTTTTGCATGTGTCATTTTGTTTTTGTTGGGAATATTGCTTCCTCGTCAAGCATGGGGAGGGATCAGAAAAAAAAAGAAAAATATAGAAGAAAGTTTCGTGATGGCCACAACATACTAGTTTAATTATATTTTTTATGGTTTAATTTTTTTCATATAGAACTTTGAATTGATAGGATATTAATAAGACAATCGAAATAAAGTTTTCAAACAATTGTGATGAATAATACGAAACCTTCGTTACAGCAAGGTACGACTGATACTTGCTCGCTGTTAAACAAAAGATGACACTAGACATTGTGCAAGAAGGCATACTGTAGGGTAAATCAGGTAGTCAAACCGCATTCCTTTTTTGTATTTGTAAAAAATCCTGTCGCGTACATAAAATAAAACAAATCCTAATGTACTGCTATTCACAAACGTACAATATGTGTACTGTGAAAAAACACGAAAAAAAAGTCAGAACATTCCAGTGCACCGCGTCACCAGTATGTTTCGGGTTAGACGTTGCACTTGTGCTGGAGCCATCAGCGCAGTCGTTACAGCAAGGTACGATCGACACTTGTAATTCGCTGATATACACAAGGTGACACTAAACACTGTGCAACAAAACATGTTGTACGGTAAATCAGGGAGTCAAACTGCTTTCTTATTTTGAATTTGTACAAAAAATACTATCGTGCAGATGAAGAAAAACAAGTCATACTATATAGTTTTAGGAAAATATACAACATGATATACAACATATGTGCTATGAAAAAAAAAGAAAAAAAAAATGTTTTACATTCTTTCCAGAACATCACATTACGGCGCGTCACCCTTATGTTCCGAGTGAGAAGCTGCAGTTGTGTGGGAGTTAAGCCGTGCCTGGTATAAGAATTGAACAAACAATTAATAGTACCTATATTATTTCTTAATAAGTAAAACAAACTAAATGAAACTCGATGATAGCAATGTTTTTATATCCGCCAATGCCCAAAACAAATGATCTCAAAGATCGTTGCTGTGAAAAAAAGGACGAAAAATTGTAACGTAAATCAAACCGAAAAATCTACGTCAGTTAGGAAAATATCAGTAATATAGTAAAAAAAAATTAATGGTTAGATAAAGTTCAATTATATATAATAATGGCGTAATCCGTAAAATGAAACTGAGGCATGCGTACCAGAATGCGATGTGGTCGTTCAAGAAAGACGCAGAATGTTTCCCATATTGTACGCTTCAAAATTCGCTGAACATATTTGCAAGGGTTCGGAAAGAAAAATGGCGTATTCATGCCCATAACAATCCACACAAACCCTACAATTAGTTGATTTCAAAATCATGCATGATTATGATTTTTAGAGCATGAAAACTATTTTAGCAAAATGTGTTTAAAAATGTCGGTAGAGAAATCATGCGCTTACCTCCGAATAGCGATCGAACGCCTAAAAGGGATAATTGAATTCAAACTATATAGTGGTTAAAGAAATTTAATTTTACTCCAACATAAAATGTTTGTCTGAAATTCATTTATAATTATAATAACACATAGTCATGTATTACAAAATATATTTAAGCATTTAAACATTTTCATTGATTAAAAAGGAAACAATTATAGCAGATGTTTTGAAATCAAATCGAGGCTTTGCGAAACGAATAAGTAGTGTGATTTCTTAAGTACAAATATTGTAGTACTATTAGTTTATTTTTTTAAACACAAAACATATAGTATGACTTAAAGGTACATTTATATACAACATAGAGGCATTTCAACACTGTTTTATGTAATTACTGTTGGGTAGGGAAGGGAGAGCAACAAGTATATAAACAATGAAACTATTATAAATGTTCGACTTTACGCTATTTTTTTAAGGAAACGTTAAACGCATTAAGCGTGACGTAAAACGCATAAACAGTAGTTGCTCCCACACATATTTTGAGGTTTCGAAGCTAACTTTTTTTTTTCTAATTACCAACCTATGCATCAAGATGAAATATGTTCAAAGCCAAAAAAATCTTATATAAACTCACTAGCAGTACACGCACGGCGATGCCCGTGTTAAGAAGCCAAAGGAAGTCCGTTGAACAAAACATAATCACCCCCCTCGCCCCCTTCTGATGTGAAATGATCATTTTTCTTCTACTGAAATGCGCACACACCTTTTCAAAAGACCTATTAAAGTATCTTTGGAATTTAAAATTATTCGCCAAAACGCAATAAAATATTAACAGTAGCTTTAAAACTCAAAATAACCCTATAATATATATATATATATATATATATATATATATATTACAAAACATTTTTAGCTATGTTTAGGATTTTTTTTGAAAAGAGCCCTCGTGATTTGCCTCATGGCTGACATGAACCTATGCCCATTCGATTGCGAAGCCCGCACTTTCAGTTCGCGCCACCGTGGCTACGCATAGTCTTTGTTCCAAGCATTTTAATATTTAAAAAAAGTCTCGCTTTCGTAGCATTTTTTATTGTTGCTCCACACCTATTAGTCATAGCGTGATGTTGTGTACCATATAGACTTCCTCAATGAATGGACTATTCAACACAAAAATAATTTTTCAATTCGAAAAAGTAGTTCCTGAGATTAGCGCGTTCAAACAAACAAACTCCACAGCTTTATGTTATCAGTATAGATTATTTTCATTAAAAACGGGCTTCCTGTAACATCGAAACACGTATCTACATATTTTCTAGTTCATGAATGATTAACTAAAACAACATTAGATCATGTTAACCGTCATACATTTTTTAAAGATTGATCCAATGAATATTTCCTAAAGTAAGTGTAACATTTAAATCCCCTCAGTACTAATTTGTTCAGATATATTATGTTTAATTTGCCATGTACTTTTTTTTCTTCTTTCAAATCTACAGCATTAATACAAACTTTTTTCTTACTTATGAGTGAAATAAATAAATGTTTCTTATCTCAGTTGATAAACTAGATTGTCATTGCAAGGAAGACCTTCCTGGAAATTTAGAAGGTAACAATCGGCGACCGTGCGCAAATAATCCCCGTGATTTCCCTCGAAAACTAATTTGTTCTAGTTAATTCCAGTACTTCCCCTAGATTCACTCAGTGGAAAACGATTAAATTTGGATATGGTATATGCGTTCACGCTTTGGTGCGAACTAAAAGCGTTGCTTCTGTTAACCCCGAATGCAATTATTAATTCCTGGGTTTCCCTCCTTGATATTCTAAGAGTTTCAATCTCATACGCGCATAGGAAACTGCATTATTATTCATCCTCATTAAAAAACACATAAAAAACGTTTACAGTAGCTTGTGTGGGTGACAACCCTGACTGAAAAAAAATTTTATTTCTAGCTTAGCAAAAGTTTTGATAAGACAGAGCTCAATTTCGCAGAGTAGAACACATTTCAGTTTTTTTGATAATGTAAAATACTTCAGAAATAAGGCATTTCAACAAAATACTTTATGTGCATTGATAAATACATGCATTCACGAACATAAAATATCATGTGAGTGAATTTTTTAAATAGTTGAAAGTAATCCCATATTTCATGGAGTCAGCGAACGCAAAAACAACTTATTCTGCAACATATGAGGTAGTGAGAAGCAAAGGAACGTAAGTGAACATTTTCAAGTTTTGAATTCTACGACTTTAAAGAAATTATTCCAGGTAAGCTAACATCTATTTTTTTTCTAAATCCTGCTGTACAGTAGCACCTACCAGAGCTCCCAGAACTATATCTTGCTTCGAGATAGACGAGGGGTTCACCGACCGTTTGTACTGGTTATCTCCTTTTTTTTTTTTTTTTTTTTCATTTTGCCACTTACATCTCTCTGCTTTTCACTGCCTCATATGTCTTACGGATTACATTTTAAAGTTAAAACTATGCCACAAAACATTATTCATTGCATGAAAAGACATTTGTGATGATATGATGAAAATTGAGATGTGGAATTAACTGAACTTGAAGGACTTTTCGCTGATATCAAATACAGGTATTTCTCACATAGCACGGTAATTTTGTACAGTGCTATTAAAACCGTGTTATATGATATTTTTAAAATAAATTTTTATAATTATTTAATTTAATTTTATGCATAATGTAAACTATTAAGATATTTACCGCGTTGTATCAAATATGTACCGTGTTTCGTTCTATATTGAAACGGTGTTATATGTAGTTTAGAAGTTATGTAAAACAAAAGGCAATGTGTACCGTGTTATATCAAAGTAAAGTTTTAAAGTGTAAAATTTCAAAGTTTGTTTGAATAAAACATACAAAACACCTTTTTAGAATATGCATTGAATTAGTATTGGAAAAAAAATATAAGAATAATAACAACAACAGCAACAAAAACAACTGCTATAATAATGATGATGAAGATGTTGATAATAATAATAATAATAATAATAATAATAATAATAATAATAATAATAATAATAATAATAATAATAATAATAATAATAATAATTATTATTATTATTATTATTATTATTATTATTATTATTATTATTATTATTATTATTATTATTATTATTATTATTATTATTATTATTATTACTATTATTATTATTATTATTATTATTTTTTTTTTTATTTTTTTTATTTCCCCTATTGCAGTTGAAACACGAAATTAAAACAAGTCAAAATTTGTTGTTCTTTTGTGCATGTTATTAAGATTATGCCTTCGAAATGCATGTTGAGTAGTGCATTGTATTAGATCTTTTGTCAAAAATTGAAGCAGGGTCCAAGTGAATAAAAAACAATGTACTTCACCGAAGTATCGCCGTTACTTGAAAAGGATTAACAGCAGGACGAAGAGGTTTGTGAAAGCTGAGGTGCTCTAGATTATCCCATCTTCTAACTCCAACTAAGCGTAATTCATTTCTGCAATTTCCTGCGAGAACTAATTTGCGTTCCCTAATTCCAGTCCTCTTCTGGAATCCAGTCAATGGAGTGTGATTTAATTTAGGTAGAAAGTGATTTAATTTAGGCGTAATATATATTGCAATTTAGAAGTAAGTAAAAAAATACGTGCTAATTATAATGAATAGAGATGCAGATGCAATGTTAAGAGCTTGACTATAACTTGATTTTTTTCTCCTTTTTTGCATTATTTCTTTTTCTCAAAATAGTTTGCCACATGCTTGGACTTTAAATGTTTAACATTGGTATAAACATATAGTAACAAACTTATAGAAGGTAATGAACTCGCATACGTCTTTTTTTGAGATGGTTAATTTTGAAGCTCTCTGAATCCATTCCTTTCCAAATGTTTATTTCTTAATTTGAAACTTGTTGATCGATACCATGTGAATGTAGCAATAATTTCATTTGATTTTACAACTGCGACGACAACTCTCGATTACATATATTACAACTGAATATTTTAGTAAATAACAGATGGTTATCAACTTACGAAACGTGCCATATTTTACTTTTAAAAGCAAACGAAAAATAATAAAAGCAATATATTTCACGCACACATAACTGTTTGTTTATACCCATCCAATTATATTTCAAAAGATTAGCAATTTTGCATGGCATTAATTTGCGACACCTTATGAACTTACTATAAGGTTATAAATTAATATAGAAAATCGTCAAGCATCGTGTATATCCCTAATAAACAATTTTGTAAATAGATTCAAACATAATCAATTAAGTATTTTAGCAAAATATTTTAACAATCCTTAACTTCAAACTTTTTCAGTCGCTTTTCACTTAAAAAAATATATAAAAAACGCACACGCACATATTATATTTTTCGCTTGCAAACTTTTTACGCATTACTAAGTTCTTGCATAACGAATTGCTTTCACAAAGTCCAAGATCCAAAGATTTTATAAAAAAAATGTTTTGAGCAAAGTAATTTGTATCATTAAAATCATTTTAAAAAATACATGCGTAATAAACTTCTTCCATAAATAAGAATTGTAAAAGTATTAAATCACAAAAACATTCGCTGCATTATTTGAAAGCACTCGAACCTCTTTTTAACTCAGTGCTGTTTGTCTCTAAGTTACCAAACAACTAAACTTTGCTACCAACTATCCAAACAGAATGCCGCAAATATTATGCAGGATATTTCTATCGAGTTGATATGTCAATATGTTGTGACCAATCTTTCTCCCTTTAGTTTCACTAGCTTAACTGTGGAAAGTATTACCTCTGGGAAAATAAGAGGAAGGCAAATCCTGATGCAAACGCAAACTGAGCGTAACCCAGTCCTGTAATTTCCTACCCAAACTAATTTCCTTCACGTTAACCCAATGCTTCCGCGAAACTCTCCCGCCACACAGTAAGATTAAGTGTGGATATGATAAACGCATTGCCCCACGAACACGAGTTTCTGTTAAACCGTCTGTAATAATCATTTCCGAAGCCACGTACCATAAATGGTTTCACTTTAAATTTCAAAGTTATAAATTTTAAAGCTAAGTGCTGTGCCATATTGCATACTAACAAGGTTGTTTTCCTCGGTAAATTATGATTGCAGAGCTGATGGTATCTGATGTATTCTTAGGTTTGAGACTTCATACGCATAACGTAGTTGGATGAGAAGGAAGTATTTTTGTAAGATCTATTAATTTTGGAAATTTAATAAATTCATAACAATATGTGACAGTTACACTATAACTTTTAAAAATGGTTAAAGATAAGAAAAATATTTTTTTAATGATTAATAATTATACAGAGACAAGCATAGATAAATATAATGATGGGATATGAAGAATCTATTTTCAAACGTACGAGTAAAACAACATGGGATTTATTGATTAATAAATATAAAGAGACATATATAGATAAATGAAATGTTAGGATATGAATAAAAAGTTTTCTTGAAATTCCTATGGATGTAGATTCATATAGATTGATAAATATATTATAGAGAAATATGAAAGTTAACAAGCATATTTTTTATAGCCTAATAAATGTAGAATGACAGATATAGATAAATTTAATGATAGGATCTAAAGAACATGTTTTTTTTTAAATTAATAGTGATATATATCTATAATAGTTAATCGTAAAAGTTAAAAAAACATAAAATTTATAGATTTATAAATATAGAGAGACAGATATAGATGAATGTACTGATAGGATATGAATAACCTGTTTTCTTGAAATTCACATCGATGTAGATATTTATATAGATTGATTAAAAACAAATGTCAACAAACATATTTTTACACATTAATAAGTAAAGAGAAACATATAATAAATATAATGATAGGATATTAGTAACCTCGAAATTACGATTGATATAGATTAATATTGGATTCCTAAATATAGAAACAGCTATAAATAACAAATATAAGGATGCCAAATGTATTTGGACAGCCGTTGAAGGCACGATATTCTTGGCACAAAAATATTAATGTCACGAAACTCGAATTGCATATGTAGCAAGTAAAGCCATTCAAACCATTTTCAGACAATTATTTCTTTGTTGACTAGAAAATCGCCCGTCAATGTATGACGGGTGAAAATTGTTTCTACTTTTGAACGAAGCAATTATCTGTTTGGTGATATTTTGATCGTTGAAATTTTATCCCTAACACGAGTGGATTAACCCTAAACTCCAGTAGATAGCGTTAAATATTGTTTTCGTTTCTTCATTTACCTGAAGTGACAATCTTTTCAGTAAAACAGTTAAGTTACCGGATCCAGTTCAGCCTTGTATAAATAAAGCTTTTCCCTGCATGTCAAACATTATCAAAAAAAAAAAATATTATCAAATTTTCATGCCGTGGCGCGAGTTTCTTTTTTTTGGGCATTACTCGATCATTCGCTATTATATATATATATATATATATATATATATATATATATATATATATAACTATATATATACATTGATTCACAAGAAAGGAATAAAGGTACTAAAACAAATAAAAATTACTGCGAGCGAGGTCGGGACAATCCGGAGAATACTCAAAAACGTCCCAGCCAAAGCCCTGTAAAAGTCCTTATCGTTCACTACACAGGCGGCAATTTTCGAATAGTAGGTATACAAACACTTGTATCACACTATGACAAATGCTTAGAAAATCACGAGAGCAATGCCGAAATGTCGTTAGGGTTGTATATTTTTCTACATAACATTTCTTTGCTGTACGTGTTTTTTTTTCAAACCGGTACTACTTTAAAAACAACCACCGTATTAAAAAACTGCTTTATTTATTTATTTTTGTTTTGTTTTTTTTAATTAAAAAAAATCTATATTTTGCATTTTTTAAAGTGACAGAAAAAACAGTTCTGCTCATACTACAGCTCGGCAATAGAAATATTTAACACTTGAATAAATTTAGTCAGCATAGTTAACGGTATATTGAATCCAGAATACAAAAGCTCGCACTTATTCTGAACTCAGTTTTTTTTAACTTCCTTTTACAAAAAAGGACGTATTGTATTCGCGAAAAAATTTTCACTCAAAAATTGACCTTAATTTCCAATTTACTCACCCCCGAATGAATACTGAGTTTTTTTTTTCTACTCGACCAGACGTGGATAAGTGCATAAGAACGTATAGATACGCGAAATATCCGTAATGACGATTCCCGAGTTAATTACAACGAATTTTCTCGTGACGTCTGTGTGTACGTATGTATGTATGTATGTGCGTATGTGCTTATGTATGTCGCATAACGCAAGAACGGTAAGTCCTAGAAAGTAAAAATTTGGTACGTAGACTCCTAGTGGGGTCTAGTAGGCACCTCCCCTTTTGGTTGCATTCTGGTGTTTCTAAAGGGGTCTTTTGCCCATTTTGAGGGGAGGAATCATTGTTAATTTCGATGTAAACTCAAGTGGTGTTGTAGTTTGGCGGACACTTGGCGATATTTCGAAATTTTGGTCTGCAAGTTTTGTTGCCAACTTGGCGACAAATTTGGCGATTTTTTAAAATGTGTCCCAATTTGGCCACTGTTGGTGATATTTAGAGAGTAAACTACTGAATCGCATTAAAATTGCCAGTAATAGGCAAAAGAAATTAAATTGGAGTAAAAGGAAGTCATGTGATGCACACACCAGTTCATTTTTTTTTCTGAAAGTTCCATTGTTTTCAGATATATTTTCATTTTTAAACTGCATTAAAGTCAAAAATAACAATTAAAATATTATAAAAAAGCACACACAAGTAATATTCGTAACCATACTCCACTTTATTGATTAGCATCACTAAGTAAAATATTTTATAAACTTAATTATTTTTTTATGAAGTCTTGGACACAATTATTTGTATACATAATTAAGAAAGGAGAAAGGTTTCAGATTCAATTAAGGAAAGTCCTAAGCAATCATTAAGATAAATAAATCTTTTATTCAAACAAAAATAAATCGATGCATTTCTTGCATAAATAAGGTCTTTTAATAGTAGTGCATTTTAATAATATTGTTTTTCGTTTGCTTTTCAACGTATTAGAAAAGATAGCCGGAACAAATTACTAAAATAACAAATAATTGCTTTCTTGCTTTATATTACTAATGAATATAAATTTTAAAAATTCAAAAGCAACTTCAAAAATGGTGTTGCAAAGTTTTAAAAAAAAAAATAATAATTAAATGACAGAGACAACCTTCCAAAAAATCTTTTAATTGTTAAGCTTTTCTTTGTCAGTAAAATGTGAGCTGATGAAACAGTAGTAATGTTTAAAACGTAATGAAGTGGTTTCAACTGAACAAGTATTTATAAATGAAATTTTAAGAACTACATAAAGGATCGATATAGAGATATAATTCAGCAAATATGTCAAGAAACTTTCAAAAAATGAATATAAATATTGGCCAATGACAAAGAAGAAAAATAATACAAAACCAACCAAAGAAATTGTGTTAGACATTGCATTAGGCAATTTTTTATAGCTTATAAAAAAAATAAATGAAAATTAGGAAAAACAATGCCGGAAAATATTTCGTGAATTAAGGGAAAAAGGAGACATGACACTTGAATTTTAAAAATTAATATTCTGCCACTTGTCATATACCATTATCTTCTGAAATAAATGAATTTCTTGAATCTTAACCTATTTTTTCCAAATAGTTTGATGACTTTCAGAAAATCTAGTGCAAAATTTAGTATTCTCTTTGTGATTTTACAGAGCAAAAAATCTCTGTTTTGTTACATACTGTAATTAGAATTAAATTTATTATGATCAAATAATGTTTAGATTAACCTTTATCTTTTGAATGTCTAGTTAAACCTTTTAGTAAGTAACTTCAAATTTCTTTTATTTCAACCACGAAATAATTCCATTACTGATGCGACAATTTGATGTCCTTTCGTTACCGAAATACTACATCTCAATTAGTTCAACAGGAACATGTGGGGTATACAGACTAATGTTTTTTTATGCAAAGCAGAATTTTTTCCTTTCTCAAGGAGGCATAGTTAATATTTTAAGAGATATTTAATGTATATGGTACTTAATGGTAATGGAAGGACATCTATCTATAAGCTGTTACAGAGAAATATTTAAGAATGATAGTAGAAAACAAACTATTGTTTAAAGTTAGTAGTCACATTTAAAACATATATAAGTAATATTTGAACAAAAATTACAAGTGTTTTTTTTTAAAAAATAAATTTTTATTCAATTTTTTACAAAAATGTTTTGTGACTTTATTCTTTTCTATTGTAAATGATTAAAATCATGAAACTTAAAAATTCCAAAGCATGTGAAAATCATTTTGGTATGACATCTTTGTGATATGACAAAGTAATTCAAGCAGAAATATTTGCTTACAAAATTGAAATTCACATTGGAACAACACAATATTAAAACTGCTTTCGGATTTGCTGCCGCAAGTCACAGAAAAGAAATATTGAGAGCACCGGTTTAACTGTTAAACGTATTACGAAAAGATCTGTAAATTTAAATATCAACTTTCACTATTTTCTATTATAAAATATATCGTCATTACTCTATAAAAAGTATTTTTCAAAACAAATTGCCATTTCTTTTTCATTTTAAAAAAGGTTAGTTATCTTAACTATCTACCTTTGTCCCACATTCCCCTAAAATTTTATAAATATGTAATCAATTAAATTTGCAGCTGCATAAACATTGTACTAATTTTTTTTTTGAAACATCACAAACGGCAACAGGAAAGCAAATAATCAGAACAATAGCAACTACTGTCATCACTTTTATAATTTTACAAAAATGTTTTTTTCGCTTGGTAATGTATCATGTAGAGAGGAAGATCCAACCAAGATGTAAGACGCAAAAATTTTATTTAAAGTTATGAAAGGAAAAACACTGTTAATAGTGCTTTGTTCAGGAGAGCGTATTTAAAGGTGAAAATAAAACACGTAATTTTTCACTTTAAATATTTGCTTCCATCCACTGAATTTTAAATAACACTTTTTCCTGGTACATTTGCTGGGAAATGCCTTGTGTTATTAAAAAAGAAGAAAAAAAACACTTTCAAGCACCTAAACGTCAAAGCAAATCAGGACAGAACCATCTCTTATGTCCTCAATTCAAAGAGAGGATGCAGAAGAAGAGTCAAGTACCAATGAACTGCAATTTTCCATCCCATTTCTTCCCCTCTTTTCATTCATCGTCACTATACGAAATCCTCAGTTCCTGAATTAGGGGACGGGAATCTAACAGGAACAGTCTTCCTGAATATGGGGGGAGAAAAAAAGCTATCAAGCACGTGATTTTGATAAAGATATATCGATATTCGAAAAGTAGTCACATGAAAATTCTTCGTTTCGTTAAAGGAAAAAAATGCATGATAGATTTTTTAAGAATATGAATAAAACGAATAATTAAATTATAAAATGGTTTTAGTATTATATTGTATTACATATTATATAAAGAAATCAAGCAATTGCATTTAACATACAAACACTAATAGAGTATTTAAGTGAAAAATAATTTAATTCCTGCTCCTCTTTTTTTTACATTTCTACAACAGTACCTTGAAGAGAGACTGGAAAATACTTTTTTTTTAAATAAAGTCTTTGAGAGGTAAACCACCAGTCTCATTGCATTGATGTATCTGGCAATGGCTATGCCCATATTCATCCAATATTTTTTTCTCCGTGAACAGAACAAAGTAGCTCTCAATTAAATTGTTTGCAAAACTACCTTGCTAATGCTGTTGCTGTACCTAATACTTAATGAGTCTTTAGACATTCATGTCGACTTTGTTCTTATAGAAATTGTATTTGGGTATATGATTTTGTAAATTTTTAAAGTAAATATTAACATAACCGAGCCTTTTGACTAAACAACAAAAAGTTATGCCTGTAATTCAGCGAGCCTACTTTATAACATTGATTTTTTGCAGCAGACCAATATTCTCTTAATAAGCCAAGAATTAAAATAATGTCAATCTTTTTCACATTTAATATACTAACTTATAAAAAAGAAACTGCCTCCCTCATGGGAAAAAAAAACAATTGATGACATGTAATTTAAATCAAATTTAGTTTATCAAATTGTTATGCTTTATATTTAGGGATATTTTAACCGTAGATAGCTGACCTTGGACCGCATTAAGTAGGCCTAACTACACGAAGTTTTCACTCTTAAACCCTTTACAATGTTGAAGTGTAATCAAAAAGTTGCCTAGTCACTTCGTTCACCAAAGTTGCAGATGGATATTAGTACAAAACCAATTTCAACCAAGTTTTGTGTACCTAATGTAGCACATTCACCATTACTCTACCGTATCGAAGTCAATACGGAATTATACTTTGGCAAGATTTCAGAGTAACAGCACTGCATATTTTGTACACTTGGGCACCATACGTAGCATTTTCAATGCCCAAAGTTAACTTTGAGATAATTCTAATGACTTTTTCACGGAAAACTATATTTTGAACAGAATTTCAGCTCGAGTTAAAGTTAATCGGGTCTTATTGTTTTACCACCCCATATAGCATTAACTGCACACTCCGAGAGAGTTCTAGAATAAAGATTTTTTTTAAAAAATGTTTTGTTTTAAATAAAACTACACGAAACATAGCGATATTATACATCTTGAGAAAGCAAAGATTCCATGAAAGCAAATAACGTAGATTTTCGTTCAAATTTTTGCTTTCTTTTGACGTAGGCGAAGATAGGATTGTTCTCAGAATTTCTACTACGTTCTTATTTCCTTGCAAACCACTTCACCTTTCAAAATCCTTGCGTCATGGACAGGAAAATATTAGTTGTATCTCTGCTTCTGGAAGAAAGAGCTCAAGACAAGCGATGGAAAAGATCGGACAAGCGATTGCTGAGATCCATCGTTACTTGAATTTTCGGTGAAGAATGCGTCTGTTTTGCGAGTTATAGAAAGAATGATGCATGAGCAGAGAATAAAAGAAATATAGAGATATGATATATGACAGATGGGATGGATTTTCGATCAGATATTTTTGTAAGATGTATATTTTTTTGTATTTTAAGTAAAGAATAAAACGCAATTCAATTCCTTTTGTAATACTAAATTTTTTTAAAACAAGACGTACATTTCTATGAAGGTGGACAATTTTGAAAAATGATAAGTTAAAAAAAAAAAAAATACCGGGCATTTTGCAAAGAAATATTGCCCTTAGTACTTTGCTGTATCAAATATGTTTTTGGAAAGAGAAATATTTTTCTAAGATAGTTCAAATTTCTAAATTTTGTACACATGAAAAAGAAGTAGCAAAAAATTTAACTTTATATATTTCATGTAATTGTAGCTAGACACTGCAGAAGTGGCTTGTAAATCCATCCACTTAACTCCAAA
The DNA here is from genome assembly GCF_026930045.1 of Uloborus diversus. Lineage (NCBI taxonomy): Eukaryota > Metazoa > Arthropoda > Arachnida > Araneae > Uloboridae > Uloborus > Uloborus diversus. Next base: position 70,464,417 of record NC_072732.1, on the reverse strand, counting down.
GTATGAGTTACCTTTTGTTCTATAATCGGTTTTAGCAAATGAATGTCAGTCGACACGTCCTCTTTATAGCTCATTATTATTAAAGTTAAAAATCAAGTTAAGACATTTTTTTAAGATGTAAATTTTTAACCAATAAATAAAACAAATATCAAATAGGATTATCTATTTTGCTTTTTCCCTGCACTGTTTATTATTAGTTAATCTGAAGCAATTACGCCTGCCACACTGGGTGAAAGCATCTTCGGATGCGTTACTTAAAAATAAGTACTGTAGTTTCGAGAAAATTTTCCCAAAAGCAACTCTAATAGCACTGTAGTAAAAAAAAAAAAAAAAAAAAAAAACATGTGTTTGATAGTTTGCATAAAACATCTATGATTTATAATTTGCCCTTTTTTATTGTTTTTATTTAATATCTAATTTCATACATGCTGTTATACATAAAAAAATTATAGTAAACTCTTACGCCTTCACCAACTGCTAGCCGGAATAACTGGAAAAACAATTTTTCGATGCATCATCGCAGTGAAACTATCAAACGTTACTTTCGTTACCCCGAAGAAATATTTTAACCATTAAAGAAAACCATAACAGCAAAATTGTAATCTGAAAAAAAAGACTGAAATATCGTTAAAAATATTAAAATTAATACTTGTAGGGAGCAAAACTTGTTTTTCTTGTTATTTTGCTAACATAATGGGTTTTTAACGTGCAGGAGTACTTCGTATTAATCTTAATTCTCTGCTTCTCAGAAAATTGTATATTTTAAGGCATACGTATACGTTTCTAATCGCAAATGTCTCTCGTAAAAAAAAAAAAAAGAAAAAAAAAATGTTTTGGTTTCTCGTCTTGTTAGGCCTAAGCCTAAATATTCAAACATAATTTACCTTCAGCAGAATTAAATATATAATAAATAGATAGAATTAATATTTATCAAAATCGTTGCATACACGAAACCAGCCTTTTAATTTTGGCAGAGAAAAAGAGTGATGCACAATCGTAAACATTTTATATTTTTTTCAGGGGAAAAAATATGTCTCCAAAGTAACCAATCAGGTATCAGATAGCTTACAATATCAATAAAGAAAGCTATTGTACTAAATTTATCTAGAAAAAAACTTTTGGAAGCTTTTTTTTTTTTTGTAAATATTACGAGTTTGTTCATTTACTGGGTAGTGTTCAGCCACTGGTCGGTCCACCCTAATACTAAAATTGTGCTCTAAAGCCCGAAGCAAACGTACAAAAAAGCTATAGTTTTTGTTGCAAATCAGTATAAAAATGCTAAACAATCTGCAAATCTTTCAGTTTTGGTAAAGTCAGATGTACAGAATTATGCTGCTGGTTCGAGTTCTGCTTCAGTTTCGCATAAACTGACGAATTATGTCACTGATCTCTCTGAAAAGGACTCTCTTTCTAAGAGTTTCATCATTGACTTACTGTTTAAATCATCTTCTTTTCCAACTGAACTTCCTAGAATGCAAAGCCCTAGCGATATTAGTAGCTGAAAACCCTAACAACCGAATCGGTTGCAGCAGAACTGCATCTATATTGCAACTGTTGTGGTTTCATTAGTGCACCATGTTCATCTTCCAAAAAACAGGACACATATTTGATGGGAATCGTAGACTTGTCTACGCTATGAGGCAAACTGGGTGATAAGGGAAGCCAGTCACTTCATGAGCGGGATGAACTTGCCTTTACCACCAAGTCCAACAGCATATATCAATCACACCAAGTCTCTGCTTCCAGTCGTAAAAAAACTTGCGGAAGAAACTATGGTCGCAGCTGCGTTTCGTATTCCGAAGAAGACGTTTTTTAAGACTGCGGTGCTTCCATCGACGGAACGTGGCAGAAATGAGGATTCTCTTCGCTGAATGGTGTGGTAACTGCCATCTGCGTTGATAATGGTGAAGTTCTTGACGTGGAAGTCTTGAGCAAAGTATGCCATGGATGCCAGAAGTGGAATCAGAAAAGGCAAAACTAGCATCCGCTACCAATCTCTGGAAAACAGAGCATGTTTACCCCATAAACTACGAGGGATCATCTGGAGGTATGGAGGCTGTTGACGCCTTGAAAATTTTTCTGAGGTCCAAAGAAAGAAGAGCGTTGGTATAAACAGGATTCTACGGAGACGGAGATGGTAAAAGTTATACCGCTGTGGCCAACCTAAACCCTTATCCTGAGAAAATAATCGAAAAAAGGGAATGCATAGGGCACTATTAAAAGAGGTTGGGACTGCTTTGCGCAAGTTGGAAAAGAATTAACCAGGTATGGGAGGAAAGGGAAAAGTTACTGACAGGAAAATTGACAAAATGCAGAACTTTTTTGAAACGACGTTATGCAACAATTCCTCATCTGTTGAAGAGAGGTCTGTCGCAATATGGGCAACATTTTACCATTTGAGTACTCAAGATACACACCCTCTTCCTACGAAATGCCCCGCTGGAAAAGATAGTTGGTGCACTTACCAGCGCGCGAAAAATGAATACGAAAAAGCTCTTTCAAAATAGAAGCACAAGGGTGGGTTGCCACTTTCGGTTTTGCAACATATAGAACCAATTTATGAACGATTAACAGAGCCAAATATGTTGAAAAAGTGTTTGCACGGACTAACACAAAACTCAAACGAGAGCTTCCATAGCTTGATATGGAAGCGGTGTCCGAAAACAAAATTTGCTGAGTCAAATGTTATACTTGCAGCATATGATGCTGTAATACATTTTAACGCAGGATCAAAAACTGAAATTGAGCTGATGAAACGAAAGAACATTTCTCCAGAACATTTCAAGCAAAAAGTCAATTTGCGTGTTTCAGAGAGCATTCGTCTTTCTACACCGCAGCATAAGAAGCGACGCAAATGTTTGCAAGGAATCAAAAAAAAAAAAAAAAAAAAAACAGAAAGAAAAACTAGACAAGGACACCGAAGGAGGAGGAAACTCTTATGCAGCAGGAAAATATTGAACTATGAATATGCTAAAATTACATAAATAACAGCAGTTGTTTTATTTAAAAATATCATATTAAAACTTTAAACGCATTTTTCTCAGTATGCTGTTTGTTCAATTTTACATATCATTCAAACAGTGATAACTCCAGTTGTAATCATTATTTGATAATTTTGTTTTTCGCTATAAATTCTGCATAACTTGCTAGATGTTTTTGATGCTAAATCCTATGTGACTGGTAAGAAAATAATTTTAAATATAGTTTTAGAGTTACGAGCTTTGTGTATAAAACGTGAATTTTTCACGTACCTTTACCACAAAAACTATGGACTGTATAGTTCTGCTTTCAGGGTCAAAACACAGAGCAGATTATTGTGCATCTCGTACACTGTAAAAAATTTCCGAAACTTTACAGTTATTTCCGTGGAACGCTTCGGAATTTCAGAGGTTTTCTCCTAGTACCCCATAAAATTCAGTATATTCGCAAAAAGTTTCCTGAATTGCTAAAAGATGCACGAATGCAAACTTTTCACTGGTGTGAAAACTATATTTTGCTACCAGTTAAAAGATTGACTGAGAAAGTTTATTAAGTGTATCGGCTTTAGCTTCATTATGCCCTGTCCAAGGTGACTAAGTGCCCAATGGGTACCAATAAGTCACTGGATAGTTGCAGCTTTGCAAAGCTAGAATTGCAGGTGCAATGACTTGGCTTGACTCTTACTTGCAAGTCTCGCGCAGCTGCGGTTGCTCTAATTCTGCTAGAGCTTTCTTGGTAAATTAGGAAATTTCTAGTCATTTGCATGAAACCAACTTAATTTTTCTAGATGGTTCACAAGACATGATTCGCTTTAATAGGGGATATTTCCAATAATTTAAAAAGTTTGAAGGGTAATTTCAGAAAGATTACTGACTTTTATGGGAAAAACCTTCCTAGTTTCTGCAATATATATTACTGGCTGAAATTGGGCACATTAGCTGCCTATTATTTTCCAGGAACGTTTCTGAATCGGTTTTACAGTGTAACACTAATATTGTGTCTATGGGTAGAATATATTTTTTGTAATCACCGTTCAAATTTATGCTAATTAATTATTATTTTTTTATATTTCTTTAACCTCTCTTTTGAAAACACATTAAAATATAATGCAATTTTCATGTCCAAAGGTCTAATTTTTAAATTAAATTTGAAAAAAAAAGTTCAAACCGATACGTATGCCTTAAGTATTTGGAAGTTATGTTAGGTTAAAATTTTTAGTACGCAATTTTAGGGTTTTAGAGATCTAGGGGTTATTTTTTCCAAATTTGGACTGACGCACTTACTAGTACACTTATTATATACAGTAAAGTCCCGATTATCCGCAACCAGGAACATGTATTTTCGCAGTAAAAAAAATAATACAAACGGCTGTGTTTTTGTCAAAAACATGTAAAATTAAACTCAGTTTTGGTTTTACTTATTTTTTTATTTGTTGTACTTTTTACATCGTAGGTGAAGACCGCCTATATTGAACCCCCAAAGAACAAGAGGCCCGTGTCACTAAATGTAAAGCAAAAAAAAAATATATATATATATATATATATATATATATATATATATATATATATATATATATATAAATAGGACACTTGAAGCCAAATTCAATTAGGAATCGCCATACGTACTTACACATGACGATAATTTTAAAAAAGTTATATTTGACTAAGTTGCAAAAGTCCAATTTAGGAATATATACGCCTACATTGAACCGTGCACTTCCTAAATTTAACAGTAAATGATATAATAACTTGCATTTGAACTGTACAATCTTTTTACAGGATTTGCAATAGAATTTCCTTTGATTTGGAATATCTTGTTGCAGTGTTAATGGTCCCACTGATCACATTTCATACTCTAAATCATGCTTTGCACTTCATCTCTATCGCAAAGATTGCAATACCAGTTGTTTTGTGCGGTTTTTGCTCTTTCTTTTGCGGCTTTTTTCTGTCCTGTGTCCTAAAAGGAAAATATTGAAGATTGCATTGTTTTCAAATAAAAAAAACAGAAGTTCTGTTGTGCAAAAAGGCAAACATTTTTACCGAACTGCATTTATTTTCATGGTTTGAAGAAATTATTATGTATCAATACAACTGACAAAGAATCTTCTTTTTTTTATTTGTCCCTCATTTTAGCCTTTTTGCGGTTTATCCGCGATTTTTATTATCCGCGGCACTTGTGCCACCTAATTTCGTGGAAAATCGGGAGTTTACTGTGTATATTTTGTGGTAGGAAATGTTAAACTAATAAATTAACTGTTTGATGAATATAAGCTCTAAAGCAAAATATTGAAGATTGCATTGTTTTCAAATAAAAAACAGAAGTTCTGTTGCGCAAAAATGCAAACATTTTTACCGAACTGTATTTATTTTCATGGTTTGAAGAAATTATTATGTATTAATACAAATGAGAAAGAATCATTTTTACTTTATTTGTACCTTTAGCCTTTCTGCGGTTTATCCAAGATTTTTATTATCAGCGGCACTTGTGCCACCTAATTCCGCGGACAATCGGAGGTTTACTGTGTATGTTTTGTGGCAGAAAATGTAAAACTAATGAATTTACTGTTTGATGAATATAAGCTCTAAAGTAAAATATTGAAGATCGCATTGTTTTCAAATAAAAAGCAGAAAATTTTTAGAAAAACAGAGAAGACCGCGTCTAATTTTCACAGGGTTAAGATGGTAAAAGGGCTTCACGTGTGTAAATGTACCCAGGACTGAGTGTATCTTGGGAAAGTAACAGTCTTGGCCTGATTTGAACTGCATATGCAGAGGAACCTGTCTTTTTCTGTTTAACAGTTATTCTAAAGAAATTGTTTTTTTTTTTTTTTTTTTTTTTGGTATTTGTTCTATTTCATTATTTATATTGTGTATGGTATTTGTATTTAAACCATCAAATTAAATTTTTATGCTTTGATTTAAAGATTTCAAACAGAAAACTCTTAATAAAATATGTAAGAAACGTTACCTGATTTGATGAATTCAAATGAAATCTAGTGATGACTTTTGAATAGCATAAGCAGAATAAACGCGGTCATGTTCGTCTGTGATGGCAGCAGCTGTAAGCAAGTAAATCTTTTTCTATTCTCTTTCATTTTTATTGAGATTAATTGGGATTAAAATACTATTGTGAGGAAATAACGCAACAAAATGGAGAGAAACTGCAAAATATTTGTGTGAAATTCTTTCTAATAAAAATGAAACTCATATTGTAATTTTTGCATTTTTTTGCTCAATACTTTGAAATGGAGAACACAAAAATATGCACATAATATTGGTTTGTTTAGAACTACTTTTAACTTAGTTGTTGATGACAGCGAAAACAATTGAAGGAATGACATTTTGGTACATTAGACTCATGTAAAATAAATTTAAAATATAATATAGAAGCTTTACTTTATTATATTGTAAAACTCTTCTCTTAAAAGCATTTAAAGCCCTAAAACTACGTAAAATTTATTTTTAAAAAATGACAAAGCTATAGCAGAGACTTGAAAACGAGTGTTTCTGTAAAAATGGCTCACATGTGTTTTACTGCCCATTAAATGGTTAAAAAAGTCTTTTAATTTATTTGTTAAAAGTGTTGTGTTTCTAAATTCATTAACAAAAACCACCCATAAATTAGTTCTCTACAATATAACGTTCTTAAAAAAATGTTAAGGAATATTTTATCAAAATAAGTAAATAAATAAATAAATAAATAAAAATGATATTTTTCCTTTTTCTTATATCTTCCAAAAAACAAATGATGGTATTCAAAAACAAATCCCTTCCTATTTCAAACAATGTCCCACAAAAGGAAAACATAGATAAATCCCACCATGTAAAGCAATATGAATTCTCAAAAAATGCATACGCCGAAATAAATTTATGAAAAAATAAAATTTCAATCATTCGTTGTATATGCCGAAGAATTCTCCCCATTCCCACTTATTACAATTTATTTTTTCACCTGTTAGCATTTTTTTCTCACATCATTCAGATTATAAATAAAAATAAAATTTATTAAAAAATAAACACCAACTAGCTTTTTTTTCTCTTAGGAAATTGAGCAAATACATACAGAGGTGTTAGTATGAGTAATAACCATACTTGAATCATTTCCGAATTTCTTTTTCCTCTTATGCTTTCCCATTATTTTTCCTCGAGGCATTTTTAAATTTTATTTCCAACGATTTTATGCTAATAGGTACATGAGAGTGAAACTTCTACTCAGCAATAAATTACTAAGTAATTTATGCTCATTGCCAGAGTTAGAAAGGTAATGCGAAAAAGTTGTCACGTTTCTTTAATGATCCATAAAATAGGATTAAACCGTCATTTTTTCATAACATTTTTGTAGCTCGACTTGAATAAAAATATCAGGCTAATTCATCGTGCATGCAGCATAGTCTAGGAATAATCATTAAGTGGATTTAAACGCTGGATGTGTTGGAGTAAGAGAAATAAATTTTGCATTTAGGTTTTAAGGCTAAGCAAAATTTTGTGTAAACGAGTCAATAAGAGCATTCTTAATACTTTTGAATTAAATTAAATGTCAGCATTTGTAACGAATAAATTTATAAGATGAAGAATTTATTGTGGAAAAACAATCAATTAGAAATACTCTGGCACGTTACGTGCTCAACAATGTATTACATATATAATATGTATGTATGTATGCATATTTATGTGTGCAGTACATATCAAAAAGTTTTGTTTTGCTTATAGTAACTATTATTGGTCTTTTTTTTTCATCAATGCAGTTTGTCCAATTTGAGAAACATATCGTTTTATCGAATTGTTATTAAGGTAGTCGGTACCCTGAATACGCATAATGTTCAATCGCTAACTTTCTGTACCCTTTTCTCATCATGTTTTAGTGATAAAAATTTAATTTCCACAAATGTTTACGAGAAATATCTGAGCGTCCACTGAAATGAAATTTTAAGGGAAATATGTATATTACTTAGTTTTAAATTTTAACCGTCATATTTTTAAGAGCAAGAAGTTATTTCTTAATGGAAACAAAAACAAAAAAAAAAAAAAAAAAAAAACATTTTTGATCTTCAAACAGCTGCTTGGGAAAAAGTGCATCCTAGCCTAAAATTTCACTTCAGTATAAACAAGAACATATAAACAAAATGAGGTGAACATTTCCAAAAATATGTAAAGTAGTTTTTAGAAAAAAGTAACATGAGATTTTAAAACTGATGTTTTGAGAAAATCGCGTTTAAAAGTAAAGATAGCCGCACTTTTAATATATTCCTGCCCCATTAATATTAAAACTGAGTTACTTTGATATACATACAGAAACATGAGTTTGGTGTCGCTTAAAGGATATTAATTTGAATATCTTGAACAAATAAAACTGATTTTTTTTATTAGTATTATTATTTTTTTAAAGATTTGTGAGTGCCAACTCACTTTAACGTTCGTAACCAATATGAACATTTTCTAATTGAGCAGGAATAAAAAGTAGACTAACACTATTTCTCCAATTAATAACATCAATTAATAATAGCTATTTTCTATCGAAAATTGGTATGTACCGTATTTACTATGAAAAGACGCCTCTCTAGTCTCAAATTCTTTCAACAATGACATTTTCTGTTGGATATAGTGGAATATTTCATTTTTACCGTTTTCTGGAATGACAGAAAACCGATGAAAAATCTAGTGGGTTCGAAGACTTACAAGAATACAGAAAATCACGCAGCAGGATTAGTCTGGCAATCATGTATATCTTCCTGTTTTGGCGCCGCCTCTTAGACATTTATTTGAAGAGATCAGTTGACAACTATTGAAACATAAAAATAAAGATATTTCTAGTGTAAATGGATATAAATTGATATTTGTTCTTCTCATAAGCTAGTAGTTTCTGCAGATGGGTTTTACTGCAATAGCATTACTATTACAACAACTGTCTCGTTTTGAGTTTCTAAAAATAATAAAAAATGTTGTGAAAGCTTTTTTATGAAATAATATCAACATTTGTTTTCCTTTTGGTTTGATTCTATTCTCCCATAGTTTTACTTACGAAGTACAAAAAATAAATAAATAAATAAATAAATAAAAAAATAAAAAAAATGTAGATAAAAAACAACAACAAATTGTAGACCTACATTGTAGTTTCAAATTTTAACTAGGCATGTGTTGTGTATATTATTACAATTTTATGATCGATATTTCTCTAAAATTTGTTACGAAACTGTTATCAGAGAAACCACAATTTATTATTGTTTTTACATTTAATTATTTTTTTGGACAAACAACATTACACAAAACATAGTTTTTAGTAATTCTAAAAACATTTTCGGCAAAACTATTACATGTCTATTACCTTCTCTTTTAAGCATGAAGATGGTTTTTCCATTAAAAATATATTTACTAAAAAACAAGAGCCATGTTTATGACGGTGTAAAAAATGAGTTTCATGTTTCCTACTACAGTAGCAGGGCTGTTCTAAAGAAGAAATGTATTGTTCTTTTTGTTTGTTTGTATTTTTGGTTACTTTAATTGTATAAAAATGTAATCATGAAACATTAGTTATTTGCACTAAAACAGAGCGTGCACATATTCTCTTTTTAAATGAAAAGTTTATTTTCCGCATTAGCTAGCAAATGTAACATTAATATCATACAAGTTCTAGGTTAGTTTTATTGGTGTACTTGCACTATCAACCTTGATAAGTAATTATTTTTTCCGCGTTGTGGGTTCTACTGAGTGCAGTAAGTAATAAAGTATCCAAACGTACAATAATTAAGATCAATTTTATTCAAATGAATCAATTTATTTTTAAATTCGATGCCAGTTTCCTGAAATCTATAAAAGGATTCTGAAAACTGTCGAATTAAAAGTTCAACCGATGGCCCTTCAAACTCACATTGCGGGTTTCTTTTTAATTGAAAAAAATAGCGATTGTAAGATGGGTATTAGACACTACACACTTATTAAAATCAAAGATCTTGTTTCCGCATGACATTTATTTTCCGCGAAATTTATGCTCGAGAAAAAAGAATAAAAGCTTTTGTAATTGTTATTTTGAATGTTTTTAACATAGTACACATAAGCAGGTACATAACTTGTTGCTGTAAATATTATATTAGAATGTTTAGTTCATTAACTAACAAAAAATTTGGTATGAAAATGTTAGTTATGAAAAATGTCAGGTAAAAAATATCGGTAGTAGGATGATTATCATTGGCTTTAATACCTTTAAATTGTAATAAAACTGACACTTTGTAGCTTTAATAGCTTCTACATGTTTAAAAAAGAAGCATTTTCAGTTGGCGATCAGTATATGGGGACTTTTGCTTCTTAAAAGTGTTGTAGGATAAAGAACGAAAAATTCCTGTCTACTGTATCGAACGAGAAGAAGTGGCGATTGCATATCTGGAACTCAATAGCTTTTTGCTCAGCAAGAGGGTTATCTTCCCTCCTATGTTCGCATGCCAATCTAAATCTATCATGGAAAAAAGCGTCAAGCTTTCAGAAGTACAAAAGAGTAAAAATCGGTATCTTTCAGAAACTCTTACATGTTGAATTGATTTTATTGTTTGCTGTGAGAAATATAGCAAGGAATAGATACCAGGAAATAACTTTTTCTCCTTTTTTTTGCAGGATACATTGAGTGGATTATTGTAATTTTTTTGCGAATGTTTTTTGAGCCGGGGTACTGTCGTCGGTTATTTATCAAAATAATGATTGTATCTTTACGGGAGAACAACAGTTTCCGGGAAGAAAAAGCATATATTGTTTTTAAATATTAATAGTATATATGAAAAAATATATATATCATGAAAAACCTGACTCTAGATCGCTTTTTTTTTCTCCCAAGTATCATATATTTTTAGCCAAACCAAAACTTAGACAATTGGTTTCCAAAGTCATTTAGCTAGATCCTAAAGGTTTATCACGACCTACAAGGGATGTATGTCAGGCAAAACAAGTTGAGAGTGATTAATATTTACTTAAAGATAGACAACTATTTGAATTAACTAAATATTATAAATATATAATACAAATTTTTGCAAGTGGGTAGTTATACTTTGTGCTCTTTTCTTATAGAAACTTGTGCATTTGTTATTTGTCGCAAAAAGACCAAAACCCATGATTTTGTAATGGTTAAAAAGAAAAACTCTCAAAAAAGAAAAAACAAGGTTTGACATAGTTATTAAAATGGTTGGGGTAAAAAAATAAAATAACTTTTGAATCTCAAATACTTAAGCTATGCAAGCCCCCCCCCCCCCCACTATTTATTTATTTATTTTGGAGTTAGGGGCTCTTTTTTAAGATGGAAAGAATAAGAATTCGCGTTAAAAAATCAAAGTTAGAACTTGAAGCGCGGGCAAATACGCTCCTTCAACTCAGTACAAAATTTTTGAAAGAAACATTACTCATTTATATGCTTTTCAACAATGCTCTTTTCCAATTATTTTCCAGTCCAAGCATTTCTTATTTGAAAATTATGATCCTTGTAACCTAAAAAGCACGTCTTTATTTATTTTATTGTGCAGTTCAAACGGTGTTAAAATATTTTGAACTTATCACAGAAAGGTTATTTTTTTATTCGTAAGTACAGTGTTCTCTTTTTCCTTTGAAATTGCTAATTATTTAACTAATTGCGAGTAACTAACTAAATTTTTGTTATTTTGTACGTAGAACGTAAATTTTCAATAATGGATTACAATTGTGTACAACAGGAGTTGGGTACAGGTTATTTAAAATGTTAAAAAACTAACTTTAATTGCTACAAATGGGAGAAATATTTTAGTGTGCTATTAATTTTTCGTTAAAATAGCTTTAATATGAAACAAATACTTGTTTTTTCTCCTGAAGAAAAGTAATATTAAAGCGAAGTCGCAAATTCAGCAACTATGCACACATAGGTTATAACGCGAATTCTTAAGTTTTAGTTAAAAACAATCTTTTCCGGATACCGGAAAATAACAAAGTGACCATAGTTCCTACAAAAGAATTGCATAGGTTTTTTTTTTGTTTAAAAAAGAAAAAAAAGGTAAGAATGTTAATTTTCTCAATTAATCTTTTGTACATATTTTTTTATTTTGCAGAAACTTATTCTGATAAGAAGAAATTAAATATTATGTTGTAAAAATAAAATGTAGCATTTTAAGTTGTATTACACAACTAGCTTGAACAAATTCACTTATGGTATAACACATATGTGATTTTTAATAGGTTATTAGTTTCAAAAAACAAATAAGTAGTAATAAGTAATAATTTGATCTCTTAACATATTTAAAGTTTTAGAAAATGTCTTAGTAACTTAGCGAAAATTTTTTATTTCTGCCTAACAATGAAATATGAATGAAATGCTCAAAAAATTATAATGTATTTTTATAGAAACAGTAAGTTTTTAGTTTTATAATTATTCAATCAACAATATTTCGATGTATCATTAAACTTTTAACTTTGGTTAATCAGCATATTTAGTTTAAAGCAAAGAGTTATTATTCATGTATTTTAAGCAAAACTTGAGTTTTAAGCAAATAATTGAATAGTACTCCGATCATTTTTTTAGACACGCCATGCGGTAATATAAGGCTGTATTACCGCACGAAAAGAATAATAATATATTATTATTTTTTTAGTTATTTTATAGCTATAATCATTAAGAAAATCATTACTGCAGCAGTACTTCGTAGAGGTTTTCTATAAACAAAAGTTAATTATTCAGTAATCAGTATGTTTCAAAATTTTACTCTCTTTCGTAATTATAAATGTAAAAGAAAAATAAATAAATAGTAATTTATTTCTTTTATAAATATACGACCCAGAATACACATTCTTTCTTTTAAAAAGAATCAGCAATATCACTTTTCTGAATGGCATTAAATAATCTGAATTGTTAATTTTTATCTTAAAAAAATACATTCCACTGTTTATGAATTGCTGCATAATTATATAGGCTTAAAATATTTTTTAAAAATTAAAATAATGTTACTCATTTTGACGTAATAGTTCATTGTTACTTTTAAAACTCAGCTTTTAAACTTAGCAACCAATAAAAAAAGGATAAAAATTGCAGAAACAAAATGCCGTTAATCAAATGAAAATGGCAAAATGTATGTTTTATTCCTCTTTTAGAGAACATTCATAGGTCATTTAACTCCTCAGACAGAAAAAAAAAGCCCCTTAATCAAAGTTATGGCGAAAAACAAGCAATACATGAAATCGTCAGTTCAGTAAATCTTTGTCTAACTTAACGACCCCCATCTCATATTTCACCCAGCTAATATATTTAAACTCACTCGCGTCCACAAACTTAGCACAGCCGACACATAATATCGGATTTCGGCTGAAATCGAAACCGACATTCCCCCTTCACTTCAGACGATCCATAATTTTTCGTTAGGGAAAGAATTCCAATCTGCGAGTTGCCCCTGAAACAAACACCGGGACAAACAGGGGGCAAGTTGGTCGGTCCGCCCACCCTTTGACGGCACTCGCACGCGCCACTGCGTGGGAGACTGACACATGGCGCGGTGCGTCACGGTCCCAAACGACAGAACGGCAAAAGATTTATAACAAGCACCAGCTTCAATACCGAATAGTGTCTCTTTCATTAGAAATGCCACCGGCGTTGCCGCAAGTTAACGAGGGTATTTTTGGCATTCATGTATTATTTTTTTCTTCTGGGAAATTTGTTTCGTAAATTTTTAATAGTGTTCCTCAAAGCCAGACCAATCTAAGTCACATAATCACTACTTTTCAGAAGAGCGTAAAAACGATTGCCTGACACATAAGCAGGTTGAGACTCGTGCTCTTATAACATTGGTAAAATATATTTAGGATTTTTTGTGTTCAGAAGTACGTTTTATGGCTAAATGCGTAATAAGATTCTACGTACAATGCAGTAATAACCAGAAGATCAGCATTTTCGGACTTACTTTAGTCTGGTCATGAGGTTCAGAATAGTGTTTTAAAATTGGCAAAACATATTGTTATTTCTTATGATGATGGTAATTGTTAACATTGCAGAAAGAGAGCCAAATTTCAAGAAACAGATGGAAAAAAATAACAAACAAAGAAAATATTGAAGCCTGCGCGTAAGATAGTCTGAGGAGTATAAGAAAAATTCCATTAATAGTGCCATTTAATTGAAAAAAATATAGAAATATTTTTCAAAGATGTGTTAGTGTAATGTTTTAAAACCAGATATTGGCTTATTGTGGTGTCACCCGCTGCTGCTCCCCCTACAAATGTAAAAAAAAGTCTTAATATTCTATGAAGTCATGAAAACCTGAAATTCTTACAATTGTTCAGCAACAACTACATTTCCGTTATTACGAAATTTTAAACTGGTTAATGACAAAAGACAAACAAAAACTATAAAAGCTTTTCATGTAACTTGTGTTCAGGGACGTTGCGAGGAAGGAGTTTATGAAATTAATAACCCCATATTTGTTTCAAACTTATCTCAAACACAGGAAGAGATAATGGGGTTTAGTTTTTTTTTTTTTTTTTTTGGTTTAAGAGGAACTCTCTACTATAGGTCAAGGTATTAAGAATATGAACATAATCTTGATTATAATAGTCACTCCATGGGGAAATTCTGGGGGCTTTTCTTGCGGATTTTCTTTTTTAAATGTTTTCCTAAAAGTACATTTTAGATAAGCTTTGACAATGTTAGAGGTGCGGGAGAGCTTCCACGTTCATTTTTCGAAATTGAAGCGCTAAAAACGAAAATGTTATCTCTAAGTAGTTAGAGAGAGAGGGAGGTTCGGTGAAAGTCAGTCTACCGGAAATTTTTCAAAATTGAAGTTCTTATAACGCAGTTTTAGACAAACTTTGGTGTATTACGGGGAGGGGTGGTTCCAGAGTTAACCCGGACGTTTTTCTAATTGTCTTAAAAGGACTCTAGACTATCTTTGGTTTTGAGAATGTCAGAGCTTAAGGAAATTCAGGGGCCAACCTATGGTAATTTTGGAAATAGAATCTCCAGTAATGCAAATAAAACAACCCTGTGGAAAGCTGCGACAAAAAAAAATGATTTAACGAATAGCGACTAATCTATGAATCTTTATTTACAGTTTTAGAGGCGTTGCCTAATAACTTAATTACTTAGTACATCTCCAGAAATTTAAGTTACAGAACTTCAATATTTTCCCCAATAGCATCACCAACTTCTAAAATGTAGTGGACTCATTTAGTCGCTTCACACTTTCTAGCGTGTAATTCGAACACAATGTATTCTCAAACACAATTTTAGTAAAAGAACAAGTTTGATCATAAACATGATAAAAAATAAAAAGTAATTAAAATATCGGATTACATGGAATAATTGCAAAATGGAGAAAGGGTGAAAAATGAAACGGTTCATCAATACATTACAGGAGAAGAAATACATTTAAAAAAATGAACTAAAAATGTACCTAGCAGTTTTTTTTTCTGTCAACCAACACACATAAAAATATTAGAACGGATTGCAGTCACAGTCATTTAGGCTAATCTTACACTATAAGTTGGATTCTAAAATCACGTTATAACTTTGGTCTTTATTTAAATTAGGTCCACTGTCACTAGTTGCATTAAATAATTTTTCTCTCCTTAAAATAAGTAAAAAGTTCTCTATGCGTCTATATAAAAAACATTTGTAAACGAACCTCCCAGCTCTAAATCCTCTGAAAAAATCTAAAATAACGATAAACAAATCAAGTGTAGTTATACGAAAATTGCATCAAATATTCTATAGTCTTTTTTTTTTTTGTCTAACGGGTATTAAATTTTACAAAACAAGAAAAAAAAATTTTTTTCGCTGATGTGTGATGAACTTATTTTTAACTCTTGTTGGACTAAATTTTATTTAAAATATATTGAAATTTCAGTATTTATGTTAAGCAGAAAGCTCGTAATGCATTTTCCCATAGAAATAAAAATTTGGTGGGGAAAATTTTCAGAACTAAAATATCTATTTTTTTCATTAGCTCTTAAATACAATTTAATATTAGCCCCATTCAGACCGTGTTTCCTAGCGCAAGCACCCCTCTCTGCCACTTCGTAGAGATACAAATGTGTACACTGTTCATTGTTCTGTAAAGTTGCAGTTGAGGAATGTCCTTTCATCCATGAGTATACGTATTTTGCAATAAGAAATTGGTTTTATTTAAACCGGAAACAGTTATCTTCAATTTCATGCAAATTTGCGCTTATTTTCCTTGTATTTTTAAATATTTTTATGTGATTCCGTTTTAACCAACGAGTCAAACTATAAAAAGAACATAAGTAGCTCAATAAGTAACAAATAAGCAATGGACATCCCTTAAATGTTCTTATCTTAAATTAGCATTCATTTCCAATTATTGAGAGGTTACACTACTTTTTTTTTTTTTTTTTTTTTAACATGATCTTTAAATAAATTATATTAATTCAATATATGGGACGCAGGAATAGAATTAGTTTAAAATAAGCCGCATAATAAACATCCGCATTAAATAATCTCATAACGAAATACTACTTACATTCTCCTGCATAATAAAACAGTTCATTAAAATTACTTTATTATGAATTATTGTTCCCTCAAAATAATAAAGAATTGATGCTTTTTCTGAATTTTATTTTTATTTTCATTTTAATAGTGCTATTTTTTTAATAGCAGACTATTTTTAATTGTTAATAATTACCACTTTTTCGTAATTACGTTCCTAGCATTTATCATTAGAGACACTCTAGTTTAAGGAAAATATGCTTGGGAAAATAGCAGATGATTTAGTTTATTGATTAGAAGAGCTTCTGTAACGAAAAAAAACATCTAAACTTGTCATTAGAATAATTCTGTCGAATAAAAAAGTTTCGTTTATGTACTGCGTTTCTTTAGTAATCATTCTTCATAATGTTTTTTTGAGACATTTAATTGTTTATAATGGCTAAACCATCTCTACCCCACCATTAAAAAACAACTTTTTAGATTATGTTTGAATGGAAGCTCATATTAGGACCGTATGGTAAAATAATGAGTTGTAAATGCAACTATTATATTTTAATTAATGCTACCACTTATTAAATTTTTATTTAGATTTCCTAAGAAAAAATATTAATGCTTGAGCAAAGACATATTTATTTTTAAGTACTAATCGGCTAGCTAGCGTAAATTTGAAAAGGAAAAAAAGAAGGCAACAGCATGTTTAGCTTTTGAAAGAAATCTATTTTTTCTACTTTTTTAGATTAAGACTTACGGGCGTAAAGAAAATCGACAACTGCCTTCTTTTGTCAAATGTTTTTACATACACCAGCCCACAAACCTTAATAAAGTGAGTTAAATATTACACCAAGGGTTTTTCCTTTTTTTTAAATGTTGGGTAGGTTGCTGTCCATGGGTCACTTTAAAAAATGTTCCTTTTAAAACCGCCAAATACGTCGATATAATAATTTTGTTCATGTTACTGTAAATATAAACCTTCCTTCTACATGTATTTAAAATACAACTGTAAAATGTTAAGTGAGAATAGGGAAAATAACAATAAGCGTCATTGGCTATATAAAAGAAACTGCGACTTCATTGGTTATAAGGACTTCCTTAGGCCAGGAAGTTTTCGATGAATGGGCTATTAACTACTTTGCTTTTTTCTAAACAGTACCATCTAAATAGGTCAGTTAAATTCAAAAAATCAGTAATCCAACGTCATAAAGCACAAAAATTGCAATATTTTGCAATTTTTGTGCTTTATGACGTTGGATTACTGATTTTATGAATCTTCAGCACAAAGGTATTTATTCGTTATTTAGGTCAGTTAAATGTTTAAAAGTGTTTTGAGCATTATTCGTAAATGATAAATGCTGATTAGAGATTAGCACAGAAATCAGAAAATGTACTACCTTTACGATGCATGCACCAGTCCTAGCTTATGGGCGGAAATTACTGGGGGCGGTAGTTTAGGGTAACCAATAAGTAATATGACAGACTGTGAAACAGCATTGAATTTTCCTTTTAATGACACTTTAATGGAAATGAAAAGTTGTGAATAATTTATAATTTGGTGAATATAGTATATAAAGGACAATAATCATGACTTGAAAACTTCCAAATCGCACAAAACAATTTAAAAAGTTATTAAGGGGTACTCCGATTTGCTATTAAGCGATATTCCGATTTGTTATTAAGGGACATTCCGACTTGCCTCTCGTAACAGGAGAGGTGAAAATTAATTAGTTCAGAATTAGGGTCGTAAGGTCTCTGATATTGCGTTGATTTCATTTTTTTACGTGCATTTGAGATACATGCCTGTTGTTGCTCGTAGATGCTCTGTGGACTTTTTTTTACACGGAAAAAAGTGTTTTTAAATTTTTAATTGAAATATACCTTTTCCTAAGAAATTTTGCTAGAGCTTTGAGATTCTTGGAGAAAAATCATATGCTAAAGTAAATAATTTACTACTCGTAATGAAAACGAATTTGTCATATTCAAATGTTATTTTTTTTCGTATTTGTACATAAAATGACAGTACCAAAAAAATTGGTTATATCACATTACGGAAGCATTTTAGCAGTACCCAAACATTTAGTATATAAAGGACTAATTCATCCCTCAGTGTCTCTAAACTTTAATTTCGTATTTTTGCGAGCACATGCCAACTTCATTTGGAATATTATGCATCTCTTCTGAATACAGTGTGGACCATATAAATGAATACATCTCCACGGTTCAAACGTAAGAACTATATGTATACCAGTGGCGACACTACATAGGTAGGGCCGAGATGGTGATTAGTCGTTATTTGTTTAATGTTGTGTTTGTCACTGCTTTCTTAAGTGTTGTTTTATTTGTGTTTTTAGAGCTGCAATTTTGAAAAATGTTGAGTGTTCAACTTTGAAACTCCCAAGGGTGGCCTTCCAAACTCTTCAACCCCTTATATTCTCCAGACCGAAGTCTGTTTTAGAACGAATATAAATAAGAAAAAATTCCGGGGGTGGACCCTCAAACCTCTATTTCCCAAAGTTTGTCTAAAACTGCGCTGTAAAAGATACAATTTAAAAAATTTTCCAGGAGACTTCCCACGAATTTTCCTTTCCCGAATATTCTTAGATATAACAATTGCATTTTAGCTTTTCAATTTCGAAAAAGTAACGTGGGAACTTCCCCGAATCTCTTCTCCCCCTAACATTATCAAAGCCCATCGAAAATGCGTTTTTGAGGTTAAATTTTTCAAATTTTTATAGGGTTTCTTCCCCTGAGCTCACCCACCTTTTACCACCGTCATGGAAGTGAATATTACACTGAGGTTTAGGTTCACATCTTGTCATTACTTAGACCAAGTAGTGACTTTCCCTTAAACCAAAGAAACTGAACCTCATTATCTTACTCTGTGTTTGAGCTACGTTTAAAATAATTAAGGGTTAATTTATTTCATACACAGGGGTGTGTGTACCAAAGATGTGCACATCAAAGAAAAAATAAGGGCTATTGTTTTGACCTGGTGACAACCGTGGACATATGCATCAAGGAAAAATATACATATAAAAGGCGTTCGTAGTTTTTATTTGCCTTTTGTTCTTTAGCAACTTAAAATTTCGTTATAATATAACACAAATGTAGTTGTTTCTAAAAATTGTACGAATTTCATGTTTTCATGTTTACGTAGAGCATTAAAGATTCTTTTTTTTTTTGCTTTTGTGTGTTTTGAGGGGAAGAGGTAACACCAAAAAATGCCGCCCCGGGGGCCACTGTGTATATTATTGCGGAAAATTGTTACACTGAAGAAAATGTAAAATTTTTTAAGGGCGCCTCTAAATAATGGAAATAAATTTAAACCAATGCACTTTCCAAACGATACTGATAATTAAACGAGGTATTCAAGGTCACGAAAGAAAATGCTATTAGAAAAACGTTCGTATCGGACTAAATATGAAATAGAGGTGGATGGTTGAGCGGTCTGGGAGACCGCACGTTCACTGTTACGTACTCAATTTTAACGAATAAAATTATTTGTTTATAGACTAAAATGAGATCATTATCTAATCATAGATGTAATTACTCCAGATAAGCTTTACTGAATCAGGTACACAACATTTTACAGCATAGCTGAAAAAATAGGAAATAAGTAAATTAATTAATTAATAAAGCCTTGTTATTGTTGGGTTGTATATCGTAACAGTAATGTGGATTATTCACGGCACCTGAGATCGGCTCCGCATATTTACGTAGGAAACGTTACATGGTATGTTTATTTTTTTCGGTCCTATAATTTCAACCAACCAATGCTACTGCGGTTGAATAATGCCAATTTAGCACAGATTCAAATAATATTAGCAGCAACTGAAACACCATGAAAGTTTCTCTAAAATTTATATTGTTTCAGATTTAAAAAAATTCAAGAGTAGTACTAAAATAGTACCTTCGTGTACATACACGTTTCATAATATAAGGGTTATTAGTACATTTATTTTAAAATGTATCATACAAATTAAGTTACATAAAAAATAGAAACAGTTTAAATATTCAAATGCTCTTAAAAATTGAAATATTTTAAAGGAAGCTCATTGGGACAAATACAGCAAGTGAGTGTGAAATGGTCTTTGTATTAATATCCTTACTTCTTCCCATATCAATATCCGAGTAAAATGTACCATCTGGGCTAAACTCGGAGGATGTAAACTTGTCCTAATATAATTCAGTTTCATTTTCGTCTCATATTGAAGTAGGTCCGTCATATTTTTTACGCAACTATCATTGACCTACACAATTTTTTTTTCGTAAGCTATGTATTTATGTAGCTTTAGCAAAAAAAAGGAAGTTTTTGTCAGAGCGAGAAAACTATCAAGTGCCTTTAAAGAAATCCACCGTTGCTGATATTACTCGAAATGTTAACTCAGTTTGAAAGCTTAATTTAAACTTTCTTTTATATACTCAACGTGTATGTCAACCACCTATCTCTTTTGATAATTTTTTTACTGTTTCTAAAAATCAAATTCCAAACTGAATATTACTGTCTAATTAGAGAAACACTTCAATTTTTCGTCTTACAGGTTTGAAAAAAAAAACAGTAAAAATAAAAGAAAGACTGTGCCACATATAGAGAGTATACACCACGAACATATCAAAAGAAGCATCGTTAACTCCTTACCCCTCAATAGAAAGCAGTTAACTTTAAAAAAACACTCAAAAGAAATTAAAGCTTAAAAGTAATCATACATGAGTAAAATATATTTCGGAAATAAGATTTTATTGTCTTTTTTTCAAGCTAAAGTACTTATAATATTTTTAAGTAAAAAAATCACCGCACCTAAATGTAAAACAAAACATTCGCCATTAAAAACACAAAATGTGTATTGAAAAAAAAAGGAAAAAAAAAGTTCGGATTTTTATCAAAACACCCTACCTGATACTCCAAGTAGCAGCCACATTCCTAAAAATAAAGTACTGCATGTGCATTTCGAGAGAAACTTTGCCGTCATCTTCAAAAACTCCCGCCTCGAAAAAGTCGCTGGAGCAATTGTCAAAATAAAAGAACAGATATCTTCTCTACTTCTCCTCAAACAGTCCAAATAAGTCTCTTAAATACCTTCGCAAACATTCCGGCACCCTCACAACTTCTTACTTTTTCTCAGAAGATAAGGGAAAATGTGGTAAGACAGATCTTTAGTCCAAGCGCGTGAAACGAATTCTGTGCACACGTTGCCCCGCAATGATGGTAGCACCGGTAGTGAAATCGCCTGCTCCCTGTGGTGGATAACTATGTTCTGGGGTTATGGGAGTCGGAACAGTTGTGAGTGGGGAAGCTTGTGAGTGGTTGCGCGCCGCCTCGTTCTGTTTTTTAGGGGGCGGGGGAGGAGAAAATCGGTTCTTTCGGGAAAAAAAGAAGTAAAGAAACAAGGGAATTTGTAGCGTTAGAGGTTATGGAATGCATTGTTTTCTCTGAGGTTCTTCTAAATAAATCTGCAAATGGTTTTTCAGACATATTTCTAACGTAGGGGGCTTGGAAGGGAGGAATTTGTATTTTTTTTTCTTATTCTTTTGTTTTCACAATCGATGAAAACATTTTTAGATATTTGAAGTGTTTTAGTTGCTTCATATTCTTGAATTAAAATATTCGCATTTAACGTCTTATATTTTGATATGTCTCTTTCACATATCATTCAAAGCAAAAATTCGAATCGGTAACATTATTTTGAATTAAAAGATCGTCTGATCAAGTACCTTTTGTGTTAAGAAGTAAAAATATGGACAGCAACGCAAATAAGAACTAATAGTTTAATATCCGAATTAGTTTTACCTATTCTCATCGAGTTTTCTCATAAATTGTACATGAAAATGCAGATAAAAATGTTGCAAACACGATGGTATAGAGGTCCATTCATAGGGGTCTCGCAATTTATCATTTCAATAATTGAGTAGTTCTGCAAATTTTCAGCAGGTATTTTCAAAATTTGCAGGAATCTGCAAATTTCATTCAGAATTTTTAAATTAGAAGTAGATCTAAATGTTCCGCAAATGACGCTTATTTGGCTCAAAATTCAACAAGTTCGCTTGAAAAAGGTCATGTAATGCATTAACGAAATTATTCAAGAAATATATTTGGCTTATTGCTACAAAATGTATTCTTTGATATAAAGATGCTTGCAAAATATCTATGCAAATTACTATAAACCCATGGTTGGAAAACTTATGTTTAAACAGCTCTATATCATCGTGTAGCACTAATAGAAACGCCAGCTAAAGACATAAGGACACCTAACTTTAAAACTCGTCTCAGCAACTTTTTAAAAAAATATTGCTTTTACACGTAGTTTTCATTATTTTTCTCCTTTGCGTTTTTATTCAGATGCTTTAAGTTTTAAGGTTTAGGAAATAATTATTAAGTCAAAATAAAGTGATACATACATGCAAATTTAAGTCAAACGTCTATCGGGAGAAATGATAAAATTTAGAAACCGATTAATTGAATAAAAATGAAGTTAATTCAAGTCGTTCTCTTTTCTTTTTCTTCTTTTTTTGACATATTTTACGAATTATTGAGATTGAATGCTTTTTCACCTCAATTTGCTAGTTTTGACTTTTAATATAACTTTCTTTACCATAGCTCTTACTTTTTTTTTAATTTTTTTATTAAGTTTCTTTGCAATGGAAAAAGTATAAACTGAATCTCTTCTTTATAAAACAAACTTTAATTGGACAGCTTAAAGAAAGTACAATCAATTAACTTTTCTTCACAGATTATAAAAGATCAGATGCAAAAAAAAAAAAAATAAATAAATAATTTTTGATATAAATGATTTATTAAGGCACATTTTGTTCAATTTTAGTATTTTAAATAAATTAACTAATTTACTTTTTTAAATTTTCATGTATTGAGTTACTTTATTTAACTTTTATTTATTTTTTTATATTACCGTAATCACACAGCAAAATTATTCATTTTACTTTCGTTTATTTATTTAACGAAGATAAGAAATAGTTACGATTGCAAAAGCATTTTTTTTTTTTTTTTTTTGAAAATTGTTCCTTTATTTATCAACTAGAAAATCTCCCGTCAAGGTATAACGGGAAAAAATTGCTTTTTCATTTGAGTGAAGCAACTACCTGTTTGGGGATATTTTGATCGCTGAAATTTCTGTCGCATATAACTTGTCTCAAACACATTCTCCTACCTGTTTTGTTTTTCTGTTGTTATGTTCTTCATGTTTAAGCTTCCTTCATCAGCCATTTTTTCAGAACTACATCGCTGTTTCTTTTTTTTTTTTTTCAACTATAGCGATTTTAAAGATGATTTAAATAACTTGGTAAATGTACATTAGGTAAAGATAATACCCCTGCATTAAATATGCCCGAGTTGAAATCCTTAAAGTTTTGTTTGGAAAATTAGTCCAACTTTTATATTAACAGCGGTTCATAATGTAGTAGTTAGTAAATTCCAAATAACAAATTAAAAAAACAGGTTTTTGAAATTAAATGTTTTAAATATAAATTAGTTTTACTTTAAATACACAGTGAGATTAAAGGCAAAGCAATCATTCAATAAAAGATGGGTTACATTTGATAAAACAGAATATTTAAACCCAAAAAGCGTTAAATATATTCATTTTTATCAGTAATCATCTCAAAATAAAAAATATATGAGATCATATAAATGTATACACTTATTAATCAAATGCTGTTTTTCCAAAAATAACAGCTTATTTTTGTGTTTGAATTTATGAAGAAAAAAAAAGAACAAAACAAGCACAGTATTTTTCTTTGGTAGAAAAACATGAAACTGTTTATTTAAAATTTTGCAGAACGTTTGAATGTTACGTGCCAAAAGATAGTTTCATGCCCTTCGCGTTGTCCGTTGAAAAATTAATTCCAAACTTTCTCTGTATATGCTTTATCTATAGTGTGGCGCAAAAGAAACACTGAATTACCTTTCATCTTTGAAATCTAGGCTGACCAGGTTAGCTGAAGGTAAAAGCCAGCAGGGGTCAGAAGATTTATCAGACGGTATTGCGCAAAACAAATTTTCCTTCGTTCAGTTCTAGAACATTTTAGGGAGAAATCCCTTTCTTGGAGAACCCCTAAAAGGCAGACATTCTGAATGCGAGAATTAAAACAGAAACACTATTACAAATTAATAAGAGTTCGATAACGATGTCCCGAAACCGATTTATTTCCTTGGTTCACAAATTAACGTTTACAATTCGTGGGCTTACATTTTTCTCCAGTTGGTTCCAAACACAGAGTCGTGCTTGGAAAATCCGTACTATTTCTCGCTGATTGTTTCTTTTTCCCCTATCAGCTATCTTATATCACACAAATAAGAATTTGATAATCAATGCAGTTAAAATCTTGTTCTACGCGTTGTGTTTGCAACATTTAAAAAAAAAAGTTGTTTTCTTTGTATTCGAGCATTTTTTGCTGAAGGCATACATTGACATAGTTCATATCAAAAATGCGCTTTATTGACGATTTCGAAATGATATAGCTACGTGGGGAAAAAAACAGTTTTGTCTCTAAAAGTTGTAAGAGAAAGGTGCACTCTTGGATATAATTTTATAATTATCTCCTTACTTAGTTTTATTGCTGTTATATACTTTGGTTCGGACATTGTCTGAATTTTTTCACTCCTAAAATTATCAATGACTGCCTTTTATGAAAAAATAAATAAATAAATAAATAAAAAAGTAAGGTAAGGTAAAGGGGTTCTTGGTAAAGGGGTTCTTGGTACCCCTTTACCAAGAACTTTAATATTTGAGTAACCGTCACTTGTATTTCCTTATTTTTGTTATACACAGTATTATTGATCCGTGTTTTTCACCTTATTTTTGAATGACTCTAAAATGAAGAAACTTGAAGTTTGAAACAGAAGCACAGCTAAACTGTCATTATGTGTATATAAACTATCGTATCAAGTGTGGCAATATGTAGTAAAACCAAGAATTCTGAGCGGAGTTTTGGCAGCAAAGCCTAGCTCTGGCTGCGACGAGATTTTAATATAAATAATTAAAATACTAATAAAAGTTTAACGTTTCAAACTTGAAACATTTACCTAAAAATGTATATTTTTAAAAGCAAATTCTATTGAAGAACTTATAGGTAAAATTTTACACCTTCTTTCTGTTGTTAAGAGAAAGAAGGAGGTATATATTTTCGATAATATGTAAAAATATTTTCCTAATTCTTTTAAAAAACCTAAAGATCCAATCCCAAAGGTTTCCTTGTCATTATTTTCCTTTTCTCTTTTTTTTTGCAAAACAACGCAGTAATTTTAAACGAATTGTTTTTATAAGGTGATCCTCTTATTTTTGTTTCTTCTACCCCTGGATCAAATCATACACCCCCAATAATTCACTCCGTCTTATCGACATGAACATCAGGGTCCCACTCACAAAGATTGTGTTTGCGTGTTAGATTTTCGACTGGTCAGATCTCCCTTCTGCCATTGGGTAACGCGGATCTGATATATTAGATTAAATTAATGTTTATCCGGTGAGGTTTTCCCCTGTGGGTCTCTTTGCCAAACCTGGCCCCCGGGGACGTTATCCCTGCTTTTCCCATGCATTTAGATGCAAGTCAGAGGACTGCATTCCCTTTTGTTTCTAAATGCTTTAGCCATTTGAAGTCTCAGGAAGATTTCCACCAAATTCTTAAACTAGAGCAAACTTACAATTATGCATTTTTAAATGAATTGATTATTAAGTGAATAAAATAATTGGAACATATGTTTGGGACATGAAGTATGAGGTATTTGGAACATGATTTAGAACAAGGCTTAGAACAATGTCTGTAAAAATGAGTTTTCGAGAATTTTGAAGAAACGTGTTTCGGGTTCAGTACAAATAATAGGGAAATTTCGGAATTAGACTTTTTTTTTGCGCTCTTTTTTAGCGAAAACTACATAATCAAACTTGTTAAATAAAGATATAATAAAACAGATGACAATAATGCAAAAGAATGAAGAATGAAAAATGTGCAGTAACTGACCTTTACCTGCTTACGGCAGTGTGATTATTACTTATAGTATGGGCACTATGAAACAAGAACATTCCAACCTTTCAACAATACGTTTTGACACACAAAATGATTTTACATGAAACGACTAGCTGCAGCTTCGGTTATTAAGTAAATAAAAAAAAATGATTAGAATGTAAATAAACGTGTAAGGTACTTTGAACATGCACTGTAAAAACAGTTAAGAAACGTTTCTAGAAAAATATAGGCAGCTGATGCGCCCAATTTAAGCCGCTGACATATCATGCAAAACCCAGGAACATTTCGGGAAACTGTTTTGCGAAGATTCTTGATTTTACGAAAAAACAGGTAAAATCTGTGAAATCAGAAACGTTCCACGAAAATAACCAGTAACGTTTCGGAATTTTTTTACAGTCGTGTGACTGAGAACAGAACAGCTGGTCTTCCTTAAACTAGCAAAACCTTATGGTATATTAATATTCAACTGTTATTGTTGCTTATTGTATGGGTATTTTATGGGTCTAACTGATATTTTTAAAATGGCAAAATCACCCATTTTTTATTGCAATAATGAAAAGCTTTATCGTAAAATGGATTAAAGCCAATACCCTTAAAACAGTTCCTAAAGCTGACATCTTTAAATAAAACAGATAGTTCAATAGTTTTGCGTTGTTTAAAAAAAAGAAAAACACTCATTCCAAAATATTTTAGAAAATTGTTAACGATTTAAGTATTTGGTGAATTGACACTTGAATTTTTAATCTTAATATTCTGTCACTTGCCATGTACGATTTTCTTCAGAAATAAATGAACTTCTTGAATCCTAACCTGTTTTTCCCAAATAGTTTGACGACTTTCAGAAAATCGACGGCAAATTCAAGTTTTCTCTTTGTATTTTTACAGAGCAAAAAACATATTTTGTGTTACATACTGTAATTTCAATAAACTTGTTATCAGCATATAATAGTTAGGTTAACTTTTACCTTTTGAAGGGACTACTTAACCTTTTTGGTAAGTAATTTAAAATTCATTTTTTTTCCACCATGAAATAGGTCCATTAATAAGGTGACAATTTGATGTCATTCCGTTACCAATTTACTACATCTCAGTTAGTTCACCAAGAAACTATTGGGTACAGAAACTAATGCTTTTTTAAGCAATGCAGAATTATGCTATTCGTCAAGAAGGCATAGTTATAATTTAAATGTATATTTAATTTATATGATTTTTAATGGTAACGGAACGACAAAAAAAAAAAAAGGTTACGGAAAGACATTTAACTATAAGCTGATACATTGTAAAATTTTAGAGTGCTAGTGTAAAACAAACTATTGTTTAAAGTTAGTAGTCACATTTAAAACATATATAAGTAATATTTGTGCAAAAAATATGAATGTTTTTGTTTAAAAAAAAAAGTCTTATTTAATTTAAAAAAATAATGTTTAATGATTTTATTTTGTCTCTTGTATATGATAAACATCATGAAAACTAGACTTAAAAGTTCCTAAGCATATGAAAATCAATTTGATATGACAAGCAAAGCAAAAATAGTTGCTCACAAACTTGATATTTATGTTGGAGGAATACAATATTGAAATTGCTTTCAGATTTGTTGCCACAAGTCAGAAGAAAGGGGTGTTCAGAGCATTGGTTTAAACCGTTAAACGTGCTACGAAGAGATCTGTAAATTCAAAGATTAACTTTCAAAAAGATGGAGAAAAAAAGGATCCAAAAAAGATCCATTCTCATCCTGACACACTAATTATGCACTATTTGAATCCTGTAACAAGTTATCTTATTTAATACAGCAAGTACTTCAACAAATCGAACGAGATTTCACTTCAAAGTCAACAGACTCTCAGTTATAATAGCCCAGTCATTGAAGGTAAAAAAATAGGCCTTGTCGCAACTAATTTAGGGAAAGTTAAAGTTTTTGCAGGATGTTAGCAAATAAAGTATACACTAAAAATATACAAAGTCCCGACCCCCACCCCTCTTGCGTTCCCCCCACCCCCTCCGAAACATTGTAAGAGCAGTACTATGATTATACGCTTTTCGTGTTGCAACTAATTAGGGGAAAGCTGGATTTTGGCAGGATGTTAGTACATAAAGTATACACTCAAAAACCACAACGTCCTGACCCCCCATCCCTCTTGCTTTCCCACCCACCCCCTCAGAAACATTGCAATAGCAGTACTATGATTATAAGCTTTTTGCGTTGCAACTAATTAGGGGAAAGCTGAATTCTGGCAGGATGTTAGTACATAAAGTTTACACTAAAAAACTACAAAGTCCCGACCCCCACCCCTCTTGCTGCCTCTCCCCCGAAACATTGCAATAGCAGTACTATGATTATACGT
Source organism: Uloborus diversus (assembly GCF_026930045.1). NCBI lineage: Eukaryota > Metazoa > Arthropoda > Arachnida > Araneae > Uloboridae > Uloborus > Uloborus diversus. Next base: position 70,435,696 of record NC_072732.1, on the reverse strand, counting down.
TTTTTTGTCGCAACTAATTAGGGGAAAGCTGAATTTTGGCAGGATGTTGATACATAAAGTATACACTAAGAAACTACAAAGTGCCGACCCCCATCCCTCTTGCTCCCCCCCAACCCCGAAACATTGCAATAGCAGTGCTATGATTATACTCTTTTTATGTCGCAACTAATTAAGGGAAAGCTGATTTTTTTTGATGTTAGTACATAAAGTATACACTAAAAAACCACAATGTCCTGACCCCCACCCCTCTTGCTTTCCCTCCCACCCCTTCCAAAACATTGCAATAGCAGTATTATGATTATACGCTTTTTGTGTTGCAACTAATTAGGGTAAAGCTGAGTTTTGGCAGGATGTTAGTACATAAAATTTACACTAAAAAAACCACAAAGTCCCGACCCCCCTCTCTTGCCCTCCCCCCACTTGCTCCGAAACAGCGCAAGAGCAGCACTATGATTATACTTTTTTCGTGTCGCAATTAGTTAAGAGAAAGCTGAATTTTGGCAGGACGTTAGTAAACAAAGAAAACACTAAAAAAAACACAAAGTCCCAACCCCAACCCCTCTTGCTTTCCTCCCCACCCTCTCCGAAACAGTTAGACTATCAAGAGCAGTACTATGGTTATACGTTTTTCCTTTCGCAACTATTTGAGATAAAGCTGAATTTTGCACGATGTTAGTACATAAGTGTACACTAAAACCTTGACAGTCCTGACCCCAACCCCTCTTGCTGCCCTCCCTCCCTCCTTTCCAAACATTGCACACTGATCAGTTCGGTACTATGATTATACGCGTACAGCTTGAAAATTTATGATGTTACCGAAAGGTTCCTTTTTATATTTCACTCTTAACAATATTGTAAACCGGTGGTGCCCATGTGCCGTATCCGGCTCGCGAAGCTGATCCGTGTTGCCCGTTGTTTTGTGAAATGTTACAACTCGAAGAGCACGATTAATGACAATGTTACAAATTGTTAGCCAAATATTTAGAAATTGGTTTCTAAAAACATTGTTAGAGACCACTGCTATGCACAAATTCTGAAACATACACTTTTTATGTAGACAGCTCAGTTTCACCATTTTAACAACTTTATCATATGCAGAAAACTCACAACAAAAACCAAAAAGTAACTTCAACAAATTAATAGCTTTTTATCATTACATCTTGGAAAGAAATGTTTGAACAAAATTTATAGATAATAACATGATAATAATCATTTTCTTGAAATGGATCAACATTGTAATGACATTCACTTAAAGTTTTTACTACCATAATGCAATTATTTGTTACAAAGGTTTATAATTCGTTTGTGTCGGCGATAGTCTACCAAATAATGTTAATGCTTGACTAACTGTTTAAGCTTTAAATAAATCAGGAACAGTATATTTGAACTGAGATTATTTTCTCGCAGTGGATATTATTAACGTTTAATATTACTTTTGGTTATTATTTTTAAGTTTTATTTTAGGGGACATCTTCTAATATTTCGTTGGTTTGTCCGAAATATTGTTACAGTGCATTCCACTTGTGTCCTTACATAGACGAGTAATCGAACCTAGTTTTACGACAGATACAGTTTGAAACACATAATGTTTTCAATTGCCAGATATTAATTGGAGAAGTTCACTTGAAGCAGAGGTAATCTTCATAAACTTAGGAATCAGTCTGTTGCATGAAGTATAATACCAACCCCACTCTTCTTGGGGACGTTTAAAACCTAACCAAGTTTGAATCTGGTGTTAACCCTAAAAACTCTGGTGGAAACCATAAAAAGATGTTGACGAGTGACGTCTGAAGTTCGTGGAAGTTTTGATAAATCAAAAGTGGACTTTAGGGACAGTTTTGCAATTAATTGCTTTTCACAAACTTTTATTCAAACTTGGTTAGGTTTTGAATTTCCAGCAGAAGAATGGGTTTGGAAATATATTTCAAGCAACAGACTGATTCCTAAGATCATGACAATTACCTCTGCTCCAAGTGAAATTCTCCTACTCATATCTTGTAACTGTAAAACATAGTGTTACAAACTTTAGCTGTCGTAAAACTGGGTTCGATTGTACGTTTATGTGTGAACACTGTAGTGGAATGCATTGTAACAATATTTCAGACCAAGCCAACGAACTGTTAGATGATCCTTTATAATAAAAAAAAATGTAGTTATAATAACTTGATGCCTTTTTTTGTTGTTGTTGAATGCAACCTGTTTTTCAGAAACCAATTGCAACATGTCCTCGAGTTGTAACATTTCGCAAAAAAAACGGGTCACACTGATCAGTTTCATGGGCCGGACGTGACCCGTAGGCAGTAGGTTGGGCACCACTGGTTTATAATATTGTAAGAAGTGAAATAAAAAAAGAATACTCTTGTATCATCATTAGTTTTCGAGCTGTAAGCGTATAATCATAATACTGATCTTGCAATGTTTCGGACGAGGCGGGGGGGGGGAGGAGGAGAAGCAATAGGTGTAGGAACTTTGTGTTTTTTAGCGTATACTTTGTATACTAACATCTTGGGAAAAAAATCAGCTTTACATTATTTAGTTGGGACACGAAAAGCTTTTAATCATAGTACTGCTCTTGCAATGTTTTGGAAATGGTGGGAAAAGGGGGGCAGAGAGGAGTGGGGGTTGGGACTTTGTCTTATTTTAGTGTATACCTTTTGTACTAGCATCTTGAAATATTCCCGCTTTCCCTAAATGTGACACGAAAAGCGCATAATCATAGTACTGCTCTTGCAGTGGTTCGGAGGGGGTGGGGAAGAAAGCAAGAGGGGTGGGAGATCGGGACTTTGTGTTTTTTTAAAGAATACATTGCGTACTAACATCCTACCAAAATTCAGCTTTCCCGTAATTAGTTGCGACACGAAAAGCGTGCAATCATAGTACTGTTCTTGCAATGTTTCGCAGAGGATGAGGGTGAGGGGGCGGAGAAAGAGTAGTGGAGGTCAGGACTTTGTACTTTTTTAAAGAATACATTATGTACTAACATCCTGCCAAAACTCAGCTTTATCTTAAGTAATTGCAACACGAAAAGCGTATACTCATTGTACTGCTCTGGCAATGTTTCGGAGGGGGTGGGGGGAAAGCAAGAGGGGTGGGGGGTCAAGACTTTGTATTTTTTAATGTATACTTTCTGTACTAACAACCTGCAAAAATTTAGCTTTCCCTAAATTAGTTGCGACACGAAACCTTTATTGACTGGGCTATAAATAATGTTAAAAATAAAGATGCTGCGGAATCAAACATACCAAATCATAGGAATATGCCAAAGGATCCACGTTTAACATTTGGATTAACGTTTGGACAAAATTTGTTAGTTGGATCGAAATTAAAGAAATTAACAAAGAGCAATGCTGGATAGGTATTTCATATAGAAGATGAAAGAATAGAAGTAACTTGTTTGAGAATGCATAATAATGTGGGAATGATCTTCGTGTTTGCTGAGAAAGAAGATAAATGGTCTACGTATTATTATAAAATTATTGAGTATTTAAAGAAATCAGAAGTGTAAAATATGACTCAGACATTAGGAATTGTAAAATTTGACTGCTGTATTAGCTGAATAAATGTTTGTAAGTTGAAATTTTTCAAGTTTAATTTTTTTGGACTTCTTGTCCTTCCGTTACTGTCCTTCCGTTACCCCTAACAAATACATATTTTATATGCTTAAAATAATTATTTTTTATAACTAGAGGTGGAATCGTAATGACTGAACACTCCTGTACGTGCTCTATATTTTATAGAATTTTCCCTTTTTTTGTTTTCCTTAACTTTTGGGAAAAACATGATAGCATGAACATTATGTCGCAAAAATGTCCTTCCGTTATCGTTTTTTTAAATTTAATTAAAAAAAAAAGTTTCTTGGAAAAAATTATCGGCTTTGGCTTTTTTAGCAATTTACTATGATGCGTATAAAAATCTATGCATCAGTTTTTGAAAAAAAAATGTATTTTGATATGCTCACAGAGAGAAATGCATCGACTTTTTGTAAAACTGTCCTTCCGTTACTTTGATGAGAAGAAATTTGAATTGTAAAGAAATAACCCAGATTAGTTTCTGGATGGTTTCAGACTTTGTAAAGGGAAACTGTTTTGTTTTTTATTTATTTATTTATTTTACATATACATTAATCGCAGAAGTAAAGCACTTTAGCTGCCTATTATCTTCCATTAACGGTTTACTGTTTTTTTTTTTTTAAATTTTTTTTTTATTTTTGTGTTGTAGTAAAGACTGCTAGTACAGTGTTACTTTTTCACAGACTGAGCCACTCATTTACTTTATGCAATAACGAAAAGCTTTAATTTTCTTGTCTTTAGAAGTGTTTTGTAATATAATTTTTCTAATATAAGTGATAATACGATTGAAATAAGCATGAAGATTTAAGCATTGCGAGTGTATATTGCTACAAGTTCGTTTATCCGGACTAACTTGGACCAAAGACAATCCGAATGATCGAAAATCCAGATAATCCGGACAGTCTGAGAAAAAAGCAAAACAAATTCTTAAATGAGCATACTTGCTGTTCATTTCGGGAAAAAAAAAAACATATTTTATATAAACATTGCATATAATTGATTGCAAGGCATTAAAAAATATCAACATATTTTTTCACATAATTTCTTAAGAAACCGTTGGCCCACTGACTTTTGGTTCAATACCATTTGAATAAAGCAAAAAAATCCAAACCCTTTATTATTATTGTTCAAAAGTAGACATTGTTAGATTACCAAATTTTATTATTTAGTCTTTGAAGGAGCTCTACTTCAAATAGAAATAGAAGGAATGTCTCGGTGCACTTATACTTGCGTTTCTGATATCATAATATAAATTTATCTATCTGGAAATAAAATGTTTCAAACGGTTTCAAATTTGATCATGGTTATCCGGAGCTCTGGATAGACGAAGGTAAAATACACGAAATTTTACTCATATGAAAGAAGCAATATTCGAGATAGAAAGCTCTTAAAAATACCTCTGTAAACTATTACAACAATATGCTGTTGTAAGGTTTTATCATTATTGTTATTTTCGTCTAGGTCTTTTTACAGTACATTTTGGAATGTTTTTTTAGAAGTTTTTCATTGATTTACTTCTGCCATAAAAAATGCTTTCATATGAATAACTTTATATATGTATAACTTTGGTCGCTAAAAAAAATATTTCGCTTATCCACACTGCAAGAGCAGCTTAACAAGAATGATAATACTCAATTAAACACGGATTTAAGTAATATTGTTTGTTTAACTTTGTAGGATAAGACAAAACAAAATGTTTCCTAAATATTCTCATGGCATAACTAAAATCCGTTATGCAGCACAAAATTTTAATTTGCTATACAACAAATTTATTTCAGCAGTTATACCCAAAAAATACTTTATTTATAGCTTGATGTAAAAATATACGATATGCTTGGTTACAAAAATGTCAAAACATAAAGACGGATATATCTATTACTCAAGCTCAAAAGAAGTAAAAAAAATCTTTTAAGCAGAAACTAGATACTCATATATGAATTCTTTAGCTTTTCGGTGTTAAAGTTTCTATTTTTTTCATTATTTCATAAATGTGTCCCTGCGTGATACAAGGGATCATAAAAGTGATATTTTGATATCTTCTTATTGATTTTACATTCTCCTCTCGAATGACGTACAGCAAAAATTTGAAATCCTATATCGTAGCCAGGGAATGTTTGGAAAAATGCAGAAAACTATTTTACAGTAACGTAGTAAAACTAAAATTAAATAAGTAAATAATTTACCAAAAAAAAAAGATGATCATTTCTAACAATTGAATAACATTGGATTTTAAATTGACATATAGCTGTTTAGAATTTAAACTTGCATAAAATCTCAAGATATATTGCATAGGGACTGTAGAACAAACACTTAAGCAGTAATATGTACATGCAATATTATCTTGTGCAACTATAAACGTTGCTATTTATTTCTTTTTCTTTTTTTTTTCAAGCATAAAGGTAATTTTTCGACTTCACTTAAGTGCTTTTTCATTTTCAAAAAATCATAGCATCGATACAAATTGTAGCATTTGAAAGGCAGAAAATGCATCTTAATTGATAACTTTAATTATTGTTAAAAATTTTGGAGAAATTGTATAGTTTAGCATCATTGTTTTTCGACTGGGAGGGGGATGAAACAAAAGAAGTGACCCAACCCAGAATTGTATAAACATTAGTTAAAAGTGCCAATTCTACTAATAGCGATCGATCCTATACATGCCAATTTAGTTTTAAACATTTTAAGGACCATCATGGGATCATAAGTTTTCAAACTATAAATAATTTTATAAAATTTTGAATATAAATAACTTTAAAACTACATTTGTTTTTCATGTTATATATATGCTTTTTCTTTTTTTTTTCTTTTTAAATGCCTCAAACTTCAACATTCTACTCCTGACCTTATGGCTCTCAAAGCGTAAACCGTCACCACCGAATTGATTGTCTAACTTAAGTTTATATTCATCATAAAAATGCATAGACATTTAAAAATATGCTGAAATTCCATGGTTAATCTATTATTGACCGTATTCCTATAAATGCATTATGATCTACTTTATAATGCTTTTAAATTAATTTATATTTAATTCGCAGAAAGTATTAAAAATGCTCTCTAACAGAGTTTCTTCCTACCACACTCATCTTTGGAACTATTCCCTTGAAAAGAAATACGCTATCGTTATCTTTTTTTACTTTCTTTTTCATTTATTGCCCAATTTTCGACCCTCCCCCTCTTTAAAAATCCTATCACAGAATTTGTTACGGGACAGGATTTAAAGGGATTGGATAATTAATGCATAAATCAAGACCACTGGGGCACAGGGTTTTCCCCACTGGCTTAAAGGGCATTCAAATCAGTTTTCCCCAATTTGCCAACCATAGAAGTTTGCTAACTCGGGGTATGAGCTATGGAGATAAAACGTTTACGACCTAAAGGTTTAACTTGGAGGGCTAGTTAAACAAATAGTGCCAATTTTGCTTTAAATATAGAAAGAGATTGATTTTAAAATATGGAGCAGTTATTTTCATGCTTCGAAACAACATGTACCTTCTAAGCTAATGTATAACTATAATTACTGCCTGATTGATTATAATACATTGCTTCAATTATATAATATATGGTAAGTAAATGAAATAAAGCATAACTAAAATAAAACTAACATAAAAAACTCGCTATATAAATGGATATCTATGCATATTTCTACATCCTATTTATTTTATTTTTGAAGTCAAACTTCTTAATCATGTGCTTTAAATTATGATTGGTAAACTTTTGCGTTTGTTTCCGTATGAAGCTCTTCACGATTTCGTTCCTTCTCGTCGTCCGTGGTTGCGTATACTATGGTGAGTACAGCTGTTGGTTGTTAACAGAGCCTTCGGTAAAACACGTGTGTATAACTACTTCATTTCGAATGTTGTTTTGTTGCTTCTAATCTGTTTTCTTCAGTTAAAAATACAGTTTTCTTGTGAATTGGCCTGAAACGTGTCGACCGGGACTCGATTCGTCATGCAAAGGGTTCGAAACTTAGCGCTTTGCGAATTGAGCCATTTAGTCATTAATTATTAGTCAGATTTCATCAATATTAGTATGTATACGGCAACGATAATTTATTTTTATTATTCTTATTTGTTAGTTCTTGTGAGATTAGGAGATTGTTTATCAGTCCCTGACAGCACTAACTTTTAAGAAAAAGATTAGATTTGACAAGGCGTACATTGAATGATAAATGTTTTGTACGGGATCTTTATTTATTTATACTACTACTTTTAGTCTTTCTTTATTCAGTTACTAAATAATGGTCAACGTCTGACGGGGGAAAGTTACTTCTACATTTAAACAAAGCAACTGCCTGTTTGTTGATACTTTAATTGTTGACATTTAAACCCTAACTCCAGTGGATTAACCCTAAACTCCCGTAGATGGCGTTAATTGTTACCGCTTTTTCGTTTCTTCATTCTCCTAAAAGGACAGCCTTACCAGTAAAGTACTAGTTAAATCACCGGATGCAGTTCAGGCTTGTCAAAATAAAACATTTCCCTGGACGTCATACATTACGAAAAAATTTTATCAAATTATCATGCCGTGGTGCGAGTTGCATTGTTGATGACGTCAGCGTTTTTCTATCAGTGAATTCGCTGTTATATATATATATATATATATATATATATGTTATATATATATATATATATATATATATATATATATATATATTTCTTTTTTTTCTGTTATTTTTTAATACCTCAATCCACCGTAAAATATGAGAGACTATATTAAGATAGTTTATTTAATATCATTTAAGTATCGCATTTTTTGGGCGGAGGGAGGTGATCCATGTTTTTTATTTATTTTTCAATTAATTTTAAAAATTTTTTTATGGAATTTGACAAGAAACATACTAAAAAATACTGATCTGAAGTTAAGTCTTAACTAATGGCTGAAAACGGAATCATACAGAAGCAGTATTTTGTGGGAAAAGTTTATTTCAACCAGTGGCACAGCCAGGAGGAAGGTTTTAGGGTACACTACGTTCCAGAAGAATTTGTTTCAACACATATTACCAATCCAAATGCAGTATTTTTTTTTTTACATATTACGAAGATTATGACCAAAACCATATCCAGACGATAATTTCTGGTTTTAACTTAAAAGATTATTGTTTATTTGAGAATTAACATTTTTTTAATTTACAGTTTAAAATTTCAAAATTTTAAATCTCGAAATTATCTGCCTGCTGTTAAAATGTTTCGTGTTAGATTTCTTAATTTACTAAAATTATAAATAATTTTCATTATTTAAATTTGTGTAAGTATATGTCGTTTAACTGGTCATCTAAAAATATATTTAGTAATTTTATTCAAATACTTATCGCAGCGCAGGTATAATAATAATTTGCAATATGGTGAGTGCTTTGAAGAGTAACAGAGTAAATGAAACGATTTTTTAACAAATAATTTTAAAAAAAAGGAAATGCATGAGATAGTATTACAGAATAAAACTAACAATATAATGTAATATAAATGCATATTTTTATTGAAATAAAAAATACATGCAGGCGATAAAGATTCATTACTAAAACATGTACCGACTGTAAACTCAAAAATATTTATTAATATGAATTAACTAAAGCCATTTCATTTTTTTTACAACTTAGGTATATTTTTTTAAAATTTATTTTTTAACAGGCCATTTGCAAACAAGAATTTATTTATTTATTCATTATTTTTTGATTAAGTTCATTATTTTATAATAGAATTTAAATAAACTTTAAAGCAATATGCAATTTAAAAAGAAATATGAAATAAACTTCTTTACATTTCAACTAATCATTCATATGAATGATCATATGTCTTGCTACATTGGTAAATCTACGACTCATACAAACATAACTTCCCTCCATTAACGATATATGTAATCCATCATTCGCTACAGTCAATCAAAAACAAATAATGTGATAAACTATATACGCATAAGCTGCTTTAAAAGCAAATTTCGGGCCCAAAATAGTCTATAAATAAAGATGCATCAATTCCCTTACAAGTAATATCATTAATAAATTACACCAACCTCAATATGGCATCAAATTTTAAAAAACCTAATATTTTAAAGAAAATACTTATCTCTAAAATAGACTACCGAAGCGGCAGCTACTTTGTAGGCCACACGAAACTTAAGCATGTTGTTAATATCATTCATGCATCTTTCCAAAGTTCTTCCATTCTTTCTTAAACTTTAAGGCATTGGTTAAAGTTTCAAGTGGATGTATAAAAGTGTGAAAGAGCTTCAAGCTCCTTGGAGTCTTTATTCCAGTTCTGTTTTGCAACATCGGCTGCTCTCCTTCTTCGCTCCCACATTTACCTTTTCTGCCTGAGAGCGAAAGTAATTAAGTCTTAGTAATTAATCGAGAAGACTTTTGGCTCGGCTTTTGCAATAATTAACTACGTGTCTCTGTGAGGAACTCTCCGAATGGCATCGCTACAGCGTAATTTTCGTATGGTGCACCCTTTATATCCATTTTAAGCCTTTACTTGCTGGGATACAGGACCGCAAAGAATGAAAAATTTTCCTCGCAAATCCTAATTTTAGTCGGGTTAATCAGGATGTATTTGAAGAGCATATTTAGGTTAAAAGTCCATTTTATTGAAAGGTAAATGAAGAATTGAAAATGTTGCATGCGGTCATTTACATTTCGTAATATTTTCATAAAAAGGTTATGATGACGGAAAAAAGTCTATAAAATATTTAAACAAATTGAAATGTATAATTGTCAGTAAAATTATCTTTGCAGGTATGACCAAAAAAAAATAATTTTAATAAAAAGTTTTTAAGAAAATCGAAAAAAATGAAAAAATCCTAACGAAATGGCAGTTTATAAAAAGTTTTGATTTAATTTTACCCTTTTAACAAGTGTACCATTGATTCAACCTTTTTTTTTAAATATCTCGCAATAAGAACAAACGTAATAAAATATTTATAATTGCTATTATTTTTTTTATTTATTCCTTTTGCTATGGTGGAAATTATCTAAAAGGAGATAATTAGATTATGTTAACATGAAATTATATGTGTACCATTGATTCAACCATAATATTTTGTAAATCACTCGTAATAAGAATAAACCTAATGATATTTATTACTGCTATTGTTTTTATTTTATTTATTCATTATACTAATTGAAAATAACATGAAAGATGAGAATTAGAATATTTTAACATGAAATTATAAAATTTTCAGAACAAGAAAGAAAATAAAACTTATGATTTCTTCAGTAGAAATTTCAAGGAATTTTAAATCTTTTCGGAGATAGTGATTAAAACAAACACACATCTTATTATCGAAACGATATTTATTGTTTTGCTAAGATAAATTTACTCAAGCAAATTAATCTCGGCCCTTTTCATTGCCTGTTTATATCTATTAAAAATATTTTTTTTTCTTTTCGACGAAGCGTTCAAATCACTTTTTTCTTTATCTGAATCTAATTACGCTGTGCATTGCTCAAAGTTATAACCTAAGATTTTTGTATAAGTGATATTATGTTTAATTGATTAAAGTAAACTAATTTATATTAATTCACTGTGACACACTGTGCTATAGTTTGAAACGAACTCATTAAGAATAGTTTACAATTTAAGCACATTTAATGCAATCTACGATAGAAAGCATTTCATACTTAATATTTTCCCAATCTTATCATCGTTCATATTTCATAATGCTATTATTAATCTTATTTATTTAAGCAGTTAAAAAAAGAGCTATTTTCCTTTAACCGTATTTTTTTCAATACTAGTAAACAAGTAATATAGCTCCAAATTTGGTGCATATATATAGCTACATTTTATGAGTACATTGTGAAATATTTCTACTATTAATGAAAAAGCCGTGTCTGTGATTTCAGTTCTAAATGCATTTTAAGCAACGTGACGGTAAAATTTGCCAATTCGCATTCATTAGTTCACAGAAAAGAAAACAGAAAGATAAAGAAGAAAATAAAAACGCAGTTTTAGGTATTTCTCATAATTATTATTTTTTAATATTTATACAACTACTACACAGTTTTAAGAATCAGTTTAAAATACAACAACGTAGAAATTTCTTTTTTAATTAGAAAAAGAAATCCAGTTTTGAGAAGCTTTCAAATGCTTTGCTTTAACTATTAAATTTAAATATTAATGTTTTATTATTACTTGTGATTAATTTAAACAGACAAAGAAAGAGCATTAGCATAAAAATGTGATGTGAAGGAAGAATACAAATCAACGTAGGAGCTTAAGTAGCTAAGTTTGGTATAGCTTAGAAATGTTGTTTTTTAAAAATAACCGAAATACTTTACGATCCTAATTTTAAAAACTGGCTTCGTATGCGAAATTTAGATGTTTCAACTGAACAATTTGAAGAGAAAATGTATTTAAAATCAGTTCAGTTATTATTTTTTTTTTGTACGTCAATCTTTTTAATCCTCTAACTTAGATTTCGAAATTCAATATTCAATCTTTTTTCAAGGAGAAAAGTAAAGCACTAAAAATATAAACCTGCGGCCATTACAGACATTTTGATTTGTGTGGCTGCAGTCCCCTGCTTGAGCTCTAGGGATGACTCATAGAAGGGGTCGCCGCTGCAGGTTTTTTCCCGCGCTAAAGTCAAGTGCTGCTGGGAGAGTGACAGATTAGCGGTCACACTTAGCAATGACGAATTGAGACTAGACGGGAGCACTTACATGGCCAACGATTTGGCGATGCATCGCACAATGCTTACTCGCAACAAATACCTTCAAGGGAAAGGAATAACTATTTCAATTTTTTCTGTGTTTTGGGCATTTGTTGCGCATTAGCAAGCTAAAACAAATTTCAAAAAAAAAAAAAAAAAAATATTTCCCGGTAGCCAAATCCTTCTTGGAATGTTTTTCTCTGGCAAACAAATTCGTGAGTTTATTATTATGACGAAGTGATTACATCAGTAATCATAAGTTAATACATTAAAGAAACAGTGTAGTATTTAGCAGATATTTTCTACCTTGATTTAATAGTGTGATGTGATTGATAACAATAAACCATGTTCACAATATACCAGCCATAATGCTAATAGAAAGATGATAATTATTATGTTGATTTTATAAAAACAACTGAAAAAAAAGAGGAACGATTCTAAAATTTATTATATTACGAAGACTTAAATTTATAAAATTTTCCACATGCCCATGATCATAAAACCTATTTTTTTTCCTGAGTATTTAAACATTGTTTTTTATTAAGTAAGAAGCTTGTTCATTTTTTGCACATAACTTTTCTCATATCGAAGAAATAAGCAAACTTGTTCTTATAATTATATTCTGGCGAAAGGATAAGACACATTTAACTTAGATTAAAATCACAAAAGTAAAAATCAGTATTCCTTTTTTTAATACATGTTAAATATTATATATAATCATGAAAATGTTAATAGCAATGTTTGAAGTCTTTGTTTTATTTGAAAGTAAAAGTATAAAAATAAAAAATAATAATAATAACAAATATAACTTTAGAAAAAATTGTTTTTCCTTTAACAAACTTAAAATCTTTGTGAGAGATATGTTCATTTAAATAACGAAAAGGAACACATAACGCACCAAAAATAAAAATAAAAATAAATAAATAGCTTAACGATATATTAAAAAAAAACATTCAAAAAACCACCTTGAAATCATAATGCATAAAACAGAAAAATAAAGAAAGGAGGAGGAAAAATAATTTTTAAATTCCTTAAAATAAAATTGCGCATATTTAAATTTATTGAAGTTTTTCATTAATAAATTTTCTAATGTACCTAACGACAAATTAATATTTTACACATAAAACAGTAATAAAACCCCATCTGTAGCAGAAAATCAAATTTCAAACTTGTATTACCAACAAGCGTAGTTTTATCGTGATTTCTGGCAACCTCGCGCCAACGTGTTGCCGAAAGTGGGTGGCACGTAGTAAAAAATGAGGGAACGATTACGAGGTACCGGAACGGATTGTGTTATATTCCATAAGAAAAAGAATAGTACTGCGGGGGTGTCATTGGTACACTTCTGGTGGTCTGCTTAAGTAGACAGATGTGGTTGCGTGATTTATCACGTACTATGGCGGTCATTTGTATTTTATGAGTTGTGGGGCAGAATAAATGACTAATTAGAAAAGATACCCAGCCAGCTTTTACCGCTTACTTTGTTAAATTGTCACAACTGCCTACGTAAAGCTATCTGCTCATTTTTTTTCTAAAATAAATATTTTTTTTTTATTTTATTTTTTTCTTTCTTTATGTATTTATTTTATTTTTTATTTATTTATTTATTTTATTTATTTTTTTTTTTTTTTGTAGTGAAAAATAGCTAAGCCTCATACCCCTCATTTTTCTTTTGTCATATTCTGTACATTCCGGTATTTAATTTTTTTGGAGTTAAATAAAGCATTTGGTAAGTGAATAGAGACTCCATTGTCGTTCTTGTGCTAAGTTTTGAAAATGAAATGTAGATGAGTAAAGACTAGACATATCAAAGACATTCTGAGAGTTTCGCCTGTTTCTAAATAATTTTGTAGACCTCATCAGTAAGTAAAAATGACAGTGTGAAAGCAATTTTTTTAAGTGTTTTATTTTATATTGCCCTTTTCAGGTGGTCTACAAATGAAGCAATGAGAAGCAAAGGGGTGTAAGTGGATATTTTCAAGTTTTTAGCAAAACGCGTTTAAAGTGGCGGTCCTAAATAGGCTTTCATTGATTTTTTTTCTAAACCATGATGTATAGCAATACCCACCATTGCTCCTATTACCATCTCTTGCACCAAAACAGGGGAAAGATAAACCTTCCATTTGTTCTGGTTACCAGCATATTTTTAATTTCGGCACTTACATCCTTTTGTTTATCACGGCTTTGTATGTAATGTAACTGGTTTCAAGTTGTCTCACGTGTCATGTGAAAGGATACAAAGATTTTTTATTTGTGAGTTTCATCTTCTCAGCTATTTGTGATGAGCAATTTAGGTTTATCCGTTTACCTCATAAATACTGTACTATCAGGTAACTGAAAAGAACAAAGTTTTTCATTCTTCCTATCATTGCAGATAAAAATTACGTTTTTGTGAGCATTTTACGTAAATCTAAAGCATAATTAATGTTTTTGAAAATTCTTTCTTTTTTTAGACTTTACATTAATATGGAACGTTCTGCTGGTCGTATGCGACCAACCTGCAAGATATTGAATATTTTTTGTTGGTGCAGATCTTCTTAAAGTTGAGAACTGAGTGTTTATAGTAAGATTATCTACCTACTTCTATTTCATATGGAAATAAATGGGGTGTTTCCATTTAAATCCTAGTCTTTGGGGTAAAATGAAACATGATTTGTTTCTAACAAGCAGTCAAATTTTTGATATCCAGTTACTTTCAGAGACGCTTGGATAAAATATTCTTAAACTATTTCTCTCTTCATCTAAAAAAAAAGGAAGGAAACTTTATTTGAATTTTCAAACTTATGTTTAATTTACCCCAACAGACCCTATTTTCTTGATTGTTATTTATTTCATATTATTATTATTATTATTATTATTATTATCATTATTATCAGTAGTAGTAGTAGTAGTATAAGTATTAGTATTAGTATTATTATCATCATGATCATGATCATCATCATTATTATTATTATTATTATTATTATTATTATTATTATTATTGCTTTTATTACTATGATTAATATAATTACAGTGGACTATCTGAACACTCCCCAATGTGAACACCCCAATATTCTGAACACATTTTGATGGTCTTGGCAAAACTCCATAGACTTAACATAGGATGACCTGTCTGTACTCTGAACACCCTATAATATGAACATCCCAGTATTATTTACACTATTTTTAACCCCCTTCATTTATTACCTCTATATGTACTGAACATGTTCAAAATCAGTACTCGATAATTCCTGTGAACAAAATTGGAAAACCTGAAATACCTTTACTATTTTATCACAATGATTGAAGAATATTAAGAAGATGAAGAGAAGAGGAGGAAAAGTTGTTTTTGTGCAAATATTGCTACATTTGATAAAATCATTCAGCTGAGCAATATGAGCTTGAAGTTTCTGCCGCTGAACTGTGTAATTCAGAATCTAACCATTGCAACAAGTATAATTTAAGACCTTTAAAATTTGATCACCTACAGGAAATATGAGGCTGAGAATTGCCTGGAAACCTTTTCACTTAAATAGTTGGATGATATTATGTACCTTGCACGAGAATACACATTGCAAAATCAGATTAAAATTACTCCATTTTTATGTAGGTATTGCACCCCTGTACTGTAATTATTTATAATTGAATGCTATGTGAAATTCTTTCTAGATTAAAAGGAAAGAAATAAGTGCAAGTTTAGGTACTAGCCCTCAATCCAAAATTAACCACCTCTATATCTATAATAGGCATAGATAAATATCAGGGTTTCCAATCCCGAAATTCTGATCTCGAATCTCCCGGCATTTCGCATGATATTTAGTTGTATTAATCCCGTGGGATTTCGAATCAAATTTTTTGCATAGTGCTAGTCTCCCTGTATAATGAACACCCTCATAATCTGAACACTTATGTTTGGTCCCATGAGTGTTCAGAAGTATTATTATTATTATTATTATTATTATTATTATTATTATTATTATTATTATTATTATTATTATTATTATTATTATTATTATTATTATTGTTGTTATTAACTGTGTTTTACCTGTTATTTTTATTATCATTATCAATCAAATCATCATTAGTAATTATTATCATTACCAATATTAATACGTATTATTATAATTTATAGTTTGAAAAAAAAAAGTGAGTTCTGTATAAGAGCTATATGATATGAATGCTAAAACAACGATATATGTGAATTTTAAATACAAGCGGCGGATAGAACGAAAGAATGAGTGGCATTGATGATGCATAGGAAATGGCCTACATTTACGCAAAATGTATAACTGAAGAAAATCTTAGTCGACAGTGACCAGTAGTCAGTTGTTTTGAAATAATGAACCCTTTTTCTGCGCAACTGGCTAAAAATATGTTTCTATACACATTATTAAAGTTTACTTTCCTAACACATTCTTAAAATAAATTGTTCTAAAATAAATTCATTTACATAGACTACAGCGTGGTTTCGGTTAAAATGATTTTACCAATTTTTTGTGCCTTTTTTCAATTTGTCAGAGGAGTTTTAACTTTCACCTTTTCATTTAGTATCCCTGTGACTGGGATGACTATTGAATTTACTCTATTATAGATCTGAATAAACTACCGTTTTTGTACTTTTAAATTCATGACTATGCACAAATCTTTATGCTGACCCTTTTTTTTTCTATTATTCAATGAAAAAAAAAGTTTCTTTTTTTTTGGTTTTGGATTTTATTAGAGTTTTTAAGCAGTATTTTTGGACAAAAATATGCATTTTTATACATTTACTTGAAATTCTAACAATTTATACTTTTGTGAATTATTTTTTTTGTTTAATTACTAATTCTATTTAGGAGTAATAAAATAATAACAAGGGAAATAAACTAGTGTGCTTCTGATCTAAAAAAAAAAACACTAGCCTGCCACTCTAACATGTTAAAAAGTATATCATTTTATATTTTCAATGTTTCTTGTTAACTGAAGCAAAAGTACGAGCATTTAAGTGCTAATAGAAAATATTTTTTTACTAACTTTTGCTTTCTGATGCTTTCTCTAAAGAAAAGTTTAATGCAGGTGGACAAATTCTTTAAGCTGAAAATCCTTTCACAAATTCGTGGATAGTTACCTCCCACTTCTTCGATTGCGTAAGCACATTCCGAAAATTCTCGCTGAAAAAGAGCCGAGATTCGAAAAAAGCTGTTATTTTGAAAAATTCTCCAGGCTGTATTTTTCTTCACTTTGTCAGCAAAGTGCAGACCCCTCACCCTCGAATAAATAAAAGGGAAAAATCGAAATAAGAATCACGAATGCTTATATGGCAGGGGAAAAATTAGAAAATAAAAACATCATAAAAGGATGGATGTAAGATGTTTTTCCTCTTTTTTAAACTTTTCAGAACATACGAGTGAACAAAATGAAATATGCACGCATGAAAAGTAAGTGCCTACAGCACGATAAATGAAAGATAAAATATAAAAAAAGGTAATATTCACAATATTAAAGCTGAGCCATAAATGACAAGTAACAGCACAGAACAGGTATAAATATATTTCTGATTTGTTGAAGGATAGACTTAATTAATAATTCCTTACAGTGATGTTCTGGTTGATTTTGATATTTTAGTTATAACTAGATATGTAAAAGTTTCGGAAATTTCGAAATGGAGAAAAAAAACGCGTTTTTCCGTTGTTTTCTGGAAAAATTGGAAAAATTTTAAAATGAATTTTTTATGAATAAAAATAGGTTTTCTTAATTTTTCTATGAACATATATAGGGTTAAGCGGTAAAAAACATATGCAATCTAGGCATCTTCTTTTTCTGCTTGACAGAAATACACATAAAGTTAAGTTTCATTAGGAAAAAATAGCCTTTTTATTTTATAACCGAGAGCTTTCTTGGTCAATCTTGCGAAATAAGTCAAATCGTGGTTCAACGAATAATATTGGGTAAGGTATGTCTACTCATAACAATTAGGTTTTCTATTTTAGATTGTCTTTGAAACTTGAAATAATGATAAGAATCATTGACATTCAAACATGATTGATATTGTTTGAAAGAAAAATAAGTATGATTTCCCTCCCTTGCAATGTAACTTTACTGTCTGAAAATGAAAGCTTTTGAGTTTTGATTTTTTCCTATCCAGTCTAAGTTCAAATCAAAACTAAATTGGTTTTTCATTATATTTCCAACAGAAAACCCCAAACCAAAACTGCGTAATGGTTTCTAAAGCTGAACCAAAACTGGTACCTGCACTTTTGAACAAAATTGAGTTATTGTAACCAAGTTGTTCTCTGTTTCTCATTTTGCTTAATAAATGAAATGTTTTAGGGTCATTTTATCGGGAACTATTTTTTAGAAAAATTCTGAAAAAAAAAAAACCATCTGAATCAAATATGTGGAAGAGTCAAGCGCACTATCTCAGTTTGAGCTCAACTGCAGATCCCACTTCTGTTCTTAGCAAAGCAGAGTATGCAGAATTTTTTTGAAGATGTGCTTCATTTACTGCTATATGAATTTATAATGATTAAATTCTATACTTTTTCAAAACCTTTTGTTAAAGTTTAAATTTTGTTGTGTGTTATGTAAAATTAGTTGGTTTTTGTTCAATGGAAGGTAAAAGTTAATACTAAAACATATATTAAGGTGTCCGTGTCCCCCCCTAAAAATAAATAAATAAAAATAAATAAAAATAAAAATAATAAAAAAATTTAAAAAAAATCGAAAATCGATTTCTTAAGTCGCTCATCCTTTTATATTTTCCCTTTTAGGTCGAAAAAAAAGGGAAAAAATCATACAATTTGAAGAATGGCAACCCGTGTCTACATGCGCTTGAAAGAGTGAACCAACACTGTGTACTAGACCGAAACAAAAAAAAAAAAAAAAAAATGAAAGTTTGAATCTTTGAAACTGTGGCCTCTAGCCACACATGTACCATCAAATTATTTATCAAAATCAAAAAATATTTAGGTGTCGAGCAGGCCTAAAATTTGTAATTTTTCTTCAAAAAATTAATTTAATTTCTCTATATATTTTTTAAAATGTAAGGTCATCAAGATGAAAATATAAACAATAGAGTCGATAATAGCGTTAAATAGCAATTTTTGCTCTCTTGCTATATTTAAATTCCCCCCATGGTACTCAAAACATGGATCTTTTTCATTTTAAGTTAAATTTTTCATTTTAAATACATTGTTTTTTTTAATTATTCATTTGCAAATTTTGATTTAAAAATGTGTTCGCTAATAATTATTGAACTTGATATTTTATTTTTTAAATGTATGAGTACTTTTTTAAAAAGTAAATCTAAAAAAGAGAATTTTTTGAAGAAAATTAGAAATTTTAGACCTCCTGACGGACACTTAAATATTTTTTAATTTGAATAAATATTTTTGTGGTGCATGTGGAGCTATAGAGGCAAAGTTTTTTATCATCATGAAATTTCGAATTTCAAAAAAAAAAAAAAAATCTTATTCGGCCTCGTACACAAGGCTGGTTTACACTTTCAGGCGCAAGTCAGCACGGGTAGACGTTGTTTAAATTATATGAAACTTTTTTTTTTTTTACACTTGTTTTGATCTAAAAGGAAACATATAACAGGATGTTACACTTGAAAAACCGACTTTCATTTTTTAGGACACTCTATTAAATAAATAAGTATATAATTGATATTATTGAGATAGTTTTGTGGAAAACATTTCATTTCTTGGGCAAAAGGTATTAAATGTTTTTTGATCTATATATGCAAATTTTATTGTAGAACAACTTGCATTATCAAAGTTAGACAGTATTTTAACATACCAGGAGGGGGCGGGATGAGAAGGAAATAGTATCAGAATTTAAGTATGAGAAATATTTTGCTGAAAATTTAAACTTACTAAAACTTCCTGAAAAGTTGATTTTTTTTTTTCAATTTTTCATATTTTTCCGAATCAGAAATAAACCCCTAAAAAAAAGTTCTCTTTCTGTTTTTCTGCGTAATTTTCCGGTTTTTTTCTCGGACTGTTTTCATCTCTAGTTATAACCATGTTTTGTTGCTAGCGTTCTTTCCTTTTTCACTTTTCCAGTACGCTTTTTTAGATGTTTAACAAATTTAAAAATAAAAAAAAAAATAAAAAAACAAAAAAGCAATCAGCATTTAGTTTTTTCTTTGGAATTTTATCATGGCTTACGACATTTTATCAAGCATGCATACATTCTATCAAACATGCATGGGCTCTATATGCTTTGAAGTTCATATGAATAAGTGATCTAAATGTTATCTAATATATGGTAAGAGCTCCAGTATTTGGCCATTTAAGGCAGCGATTGCTGTTTTTCGTTCACCCATAAATTTCAACAATCAATACAACAACAAAAACATTGTAAGGCTTTAGACTATACCTTTCTGATAATGATTCACTAAATTGTTTTAGAAATAGAACTATTTTTATTTTAAAAAGTAACCTTTTATTTACGCGAGAAAATGCTCCAGTAGTCGGCCATAGAAATCCAGTGCTCGGCCATGTATGAGCCCAGTAGTCGGCCGTTTCATTTTCTTTACTCTTATGGGGTATGAGTGAATACATTTAAGCACACTTTAATGCGAAACTTACAGCACAGCAATGAACTTACAAAATTAATCATTCCAATAATTACGAAAGAATTCTGCATTCTTGATGTCTTCGTAACATTTATGGTGATATTATTTTTCAATTTGCAACCAGTTTTGACATGCATCACATGCAATTAGTTTTTGATTATTTATCTTCTACATCACTTACTAAAATAATATCATAAGCTGCGAAAATATATATTAAGGAATGAAAAAGACCCGGATTTTTTTTTGGAAATTAATTTTGGAAACAAGAGAACGTAAATTATCACCTCCATCCTGGCGCAAAAAGTTTTAACTGTGTATGCTAACATAAAGACTGAATAAAATAGTTGATAAAATTCATGATCAATAAAGAGTAAATTAATGATCAACATAACTGACACTTGATTGGTCCATGCTCATTTGAACGAAACTTCAACATACGAAAAATAAAATTAAAATTGTAGTTTTGGAAATAATTTCACCTCAAAACAAAGCAAATAAAAATCCTTTCAAAAAGCACTTAAAAGATTGGCAATCGTAGGCACATCTAAAACAAAATGTATCAAAAAAAAGTTACTTTTATTGTGAAAGAACTGGATTAAGACGAATTATTTCAAAGTTTTCTGGGGGGGAGGGGGCAAAGGTTATGAATTCAGTGCATTTTATAGGAAAAATACATCAAAATACAAGCAAAAATGCAGACTTAAATTATGTTTTGAAAATCCAGAGGTTCAATTCCCCCCCCCACCTAATGCCCAGATAACGGGCCTGTATGTGGGTGAATGGAAATTGAGAAATGGGGGGTGTCACGAAGATGAGTTTACAGCTTTCTACAAAAACATAAATAAACAATGAATAAACTGAATCGGAGTGGGTAGGAACGAAATGCAACTATAAAACCTTGTTATCTTTAAACAAATTCGGCATACTTTTAAACAAGGAGTAAATTTTGAATTCCTCGTGAAGATAACCCAATGCATTAAATATTTGGTTAGAAACAGTAATAAGGGGTGGTACCGACATTCGAAATAATTTGTCTGAATAGAATATAGGTTTCTTGATCTTTTGGTGAAGCAAAAAGTTTAGCAGAATGAGACATAGAAAGAATAATCACAGATTTAACTCTCATTGGAACAATTTGAGCTAACGTAACTATTGAAGTATTGCCTCTTAAATCCTTACAATGGGAATGTTTATTTATTGCTGATTAAATACTAATTGCAGACTGATCATTTGCTGCACCACATTCATCAACGCATTATGATTTGTTTATAAACAGAATAATAATAATAATAATAAACGATAAATTGGTTATAACAAGATGAGTATAAGAACTTATACGTAGTCGACTATTAGGTACATTAACCAAACAGTATAGAACCCGTGGTCAATTTGCCATGGCCGACTATTCCAAATTCATAAGAATGCATTTGGCGGTGGTGCTGCATAATTCCTCTGCAGCACCACCGTCAACCGGCCTCACGAAGCTGCTCCTCTAGCGAAAACCGTCTCCAGGTTCCATCCATATCCTACACAAACACACATACATGCACAACTACACACACGCATACATGCACACCTACACACACGCGCTTACACACACACACACACACACACACACACACACACACACACTCATGCCTGCACACAGACACAAACACACACGCCTACATACACACGCACACGTGATTGCGAAAAGCATAATTTGAATTCAAGATGTCAAAATTCAAAGTAATTATTGTTTTTTTTTTTTTTTTTTTTTTTTTTGACATTTGTAACGTTGCAGAAATAATTGTTAGCTGAAATGCTGAGTTTTTACCCACATTTACTGGAAGACCATAAAAGTAAACATCTACATAAATATTAAATAGCAAACATTCGTCGTATACGAACCCGTTTTTGTATGAAAGTAAGAAAACTAAAGAGCTGAACAAAGACATTTATAAATGAGTCCTTTATTCGAGATGGAAGATCATTCTCCCCTTTTTATTGAATCTTACCCTAATGATGTCTAAACGGCGCGAAATGTCTTTTGTTCTTTGCAATCATTCTGATCACACACCTCGCATCTCTGAAAGCATCTCCTCTTCCGCTACCAGACAGAGAATAAAGTTTTACATAATCCATATTACATCCCAGAGCAATATTCGCACGTACATTGATGCAAAAAAATAAATAAAACAACATACAAGAAATGCCACCCCCATCACAAGAGCTTTGAAAAAATCCCCGCACCGGGAACGAAACGCCTATAGTTATTTCGTCATTTTCAAGGATGCAGCAGTTTGATGGGGAAAAAGAATGAAATTGGGAAAATCTGGAGCTACGTACTTACCCTATGTGAGAACTCGTGCATATGTTGTTTCTTTATAGTAAGGTGAATTTATCAGATTGTAGTCGCCCGCTTCGTCTCCGGTACACGGGAAAAAAATCAAAGATAAATGAAGCTTCGCAATGGAATGCTTCATTGTATACTTGTAAGAACGAAATTCCCTCCCCCCCCCCCTCCTTTTAGAAATGCTTCTGCATTTTCTCAGGCGTAGGTGATATATTTAACGAGTTTTCTACGATTCTTAGTTAAAACAATTCATCTTTTTTATTCCCTATTTTTTCCATTTTTCATTTTTAATTAAATTTGTTGCGAAGTTAATTATTTCCTGTTTTTGAAAGAAATTTCTCTTGAAATTAAAACGATGCACAGAATTTTAAAAACCAATTTCCAGTAAACAATCATTTCAAATAAACGTGTATTCAAGTTAATAAATTGAAAAATATTTCTTTTTTTGTTTCCTTTGAACAGTATTTAAAAATGGTAGTTTTCTATTTCAAAATAGTTTTCGCTTTTGGTTTTAAAATTTAGCGATAAAATGTTTTTGTTCATGCAACGTTAACTATTTTTGCAGTTATTGTTCTTTTCTAACATTAGCTTGAAAAGCTTTAATGGAATGTTCTTTTAAACACAGTTTCTGTAAAGTGGCAAGAACTAAAATACAAAATAAATGAAAAAAAAAAGGAATCGTTATCAATTCAATCCCACTTTTTGAACGTATCTTTTGTTTATCGTAAGAAATTAAACATACATTATTTTTTTCAATTTGAGTTATGTATTAATATACATAACTGGTTCATTTCCGTTACACTTATTTTACGACCGTTGATGGAAGTCATTATTAACAAAACATTTGGCTTTAGACGGATTGCTCTATTTGTGCTAATATAGGTTATTTTTCTCTAGAATTCTTATTTTAAAAGTTTGTTGCTGGAAATTTTTGAAAGTTTTTTCCTATTAGGGACAAAATTTGATATTATCAATTAAAAAACATTCACAAGAAAAGAAAATTACTTTAGCAGTTGTCAAATATAAAATTATTGTAAACTTCCTTTCTTTATTTCAGTTAACCTCTTTTTTTTCATTGTTTTACCACAATTGTTTTAATTTTTGTGTTTATATACCTACTGCATTCATGTTAATACAACTTTCTGAAATATCTCCTTTAATTTTAGTGTTATTTCTTTAAATGTGACAGCGAAAAACTACCATATATGTTCTCAATACTTGAGCCCCAACAATATATTCTACGAAAAGTTCTGCTCGTGAAGATTTTTTTTCCTCCCGCCGTATAGTTTTCTGACACACCCTGTATAATTTTAATCACACAAATATACTTTATTATTCACATGTCATTAAGTCTTACCTATTGACTATGATGATGTATACAAAGGAGAAATGTACTTTGAAAAGAGCTTGTTTGGGCTTGATGTAAGGCAACAGCCACTATTATAAGATTAATCTAAAGGGAGCTCACGCGACCCGACCCCCCCCCCCTCTTCAATACGAGGGTACAGTCAACATTTGAAACTGAAACTAGTTGGGATAGCTAAAGTAGGTTGTTAAATAAAAATATTGATAACTTCGTAAACATATTTAATATTGCTACTCATAACTTTGTTTAGAGCATAGTCTTATTAAAACACTGAAAATTAAACAATTGAATGCAAATTATTTGGAAGAAATACAGGACCAAGATGAGGTTGATTATCAATCTCTAACAGTAATAGAATTTATAAAGCTGAAGAAGAACACGTAAAAGTTGTTTTTGTAACCATTGAAAATCATAAAGCCATGAAGGCAAAGAATTTGAAAAAGTACTTTTTTGCTGACAACAAACTGATAGCAAGTTACGAGTTGGTTAGTAATCCATTTCATAAGATTCCCGATGAACTCTCCGTTGATGAGGAAGAAAAAATTCATAGACTTTACGAGTGGCGAAACCTAAGTGGCGAAACCAAAACACAATCTAATAATAAATAAAATTATAACCTAATAATTATAATCTAATGGTAATTATAATATTTATGTTGTGAACATAAAATTAGTTTGAAAACTATTCATATTTAAATGGCTCTAATGAACACGCAAATGAAGCCCAGAGAGGAACAAGGATACATTTTTAGTGTCAATCACTTAAAGGTTCGTATAGGTGATATGGTTGTCATTTTCTTTTTTTTTATTACTGAGCATTTTTTTGAAAATATACAATAGAGTTTTGTCTATTTCTGAAACAGGGCAGACCGGGGCATGTTTACGAGGATTTTTTTCAATGAATTTTCTAAATTTTATGTTTGAACCTGGGACATTTTAGACATTGTGGTTTTAAAAAGCAGCTAATGAAGTAAAAATTTGTATATTCAGTTGGTTCTCAGTTTGTGTTTTTAACCGTAAAAAAATTTTTTCTGAGTCCAAGTCAGATGCGTAAACTTGCCCCGATCACGGGGCAAGTTTACGCATCAAGTGAGGCACATTTACGAATAATAAAAAAGATACCATGGCGTAAATGATACAGACATTTAACCAAATTTAAATGTTTTATTTCTCTTAAAACACTTTTAAAGTAAGAAAATCACAAATAATTTAAGAACATTTTATAAGATTAACTAAAATTATAGGGCTTAGTACTGATTAAAAACAAAAGCTATTTAATCATCATCGTCATCACTGTTAGCTTTTACTAACAAAAATCAAGTATTTCTTTTCATACTTGTCATGGGACTTCGTTTTGACATCTAAGACATTTAACCGTGTCTTGTCCTTTTCTTCGATCGGTTGTGTACTTTCAAACAATAGAAGCAAGCACAATTTTCAACTTCATAAGCAGAATCATTCATAAATTTCCTTTTTGCAGAGTGTGCTACCTTTTTCCCTGTCGCAGGTTTTGTTTTCATATTTTTTTCTTTGATGTCTTCTATTTATGGTTCAATAGAAACTTGTAAATTTTAAAGTAATTTCTCCTTTTCATTTGTTTCTGCCCATTTTGTTTTTTCCTTTGTAGCTTCTAACTGCTCTTTTCTGAGGGCTTCTTTAATCGGAGTATCAGCTAGGGAAAAAAAAGAGAATGCTCACAGTCCTTTCCTGGTTCTGCATTTGGTCCTACATTTTCAAATGGTTTCAGTTGGAGTAGTCCATATGTGACGATGTGGAAAGCCTAATAGGAGAAATACATGGATTATCGGATGAACCTTTTCATTATTTTGACATCTAACGTAGTTCAGTTGGTGTTTTGAACGCAATGTCTTACTATCTTTAAAATAAAGAAAATGTATTACAGGATGTTAACGATGAACAGGTATGAAGGTAGCACTATATGATTTTGAGCTATAAGATACAAATATGTTACTTAATTAAAAATGAATGGTGATTTTCAAAACTAAATGACCTGAAATTACTAAAGGTTTGAGACAGTACAGAGAGAAAAAAGCGTCCGGGGCCCGTTTAGAAGTAAGGACAGTAGTAAGAGACAAAGAAAATGCGTAAATGTGCCCCAATGAAAACTTATAAACGTGCCTCGGTCTACCCTGCATTTACACTAAAAAGAATAAAATAGAATAATTTTGAAAAAAAAAAAAAAAAAAATAACACCGAACCAACTTCCAAATTGCGTAAAAGTGAAAAATAATTTTATTTTTTTTTTAATTGTAAGGATAATACATTAAAAAATATCTTTTTTTTAAAGTTGGCGGCGCAAACTGGCACAGTTGCTTCAATACCCGATCATACAATATGCATTGATGACAGCATATTTGAACAACGGTATAAATATTTTCTTTTTTACTTTATATGGTTCTTCAGAAAAAGGATGAACTAAGTATGGTTAATCATAATTTTAACTTTTGTTTTTGCTCAACAACTCAAAAATGAATGCTTAAATGTATTATTGTGTTCAAAAAACAAAAAAACAAACAAAAAAAAAACATTTAAAAAGCAAACTTGAAGTCGGTTCAATTTTTTAATCTTTTATTTTTTTCAAAATTTCTTCATGTTAAAATATATTGTTTTTTATATATTTAAGTGCATTTCATATTATGCTTGTTTGTTCACGCTGTTACAATTCTTTTAAATAAACCCTAATTATTTCAGATTGAATATTTAAAAAATGAACTATATCCAGACTCGGTCAAACCGATCCTAGATAATCCTAAATGCGTCTTAAAGAGCGACATTTGCGATGAAATCAATGTCTATCACACGTTGCAAGGCACCTTCCAAAATAGGTTTAGAGTGTATTGAATTAGGAAATATTTAATTAAGATTTCCATTAACCTTCCTTGATGACTTCCATTTAGAGCAACGCGTCCGTTGATTCTAGATTCGCATTAACTATTAAGTTTAAGCTAGAGGCTTTCCTACGTAATTCATTACATACCGTATGCATATAAACTACAGCATGAAAATGATTAGTGTAGAAGACTCTTAATGCATTATTTTACTTTTATGTTGGGTGAATTTTGAGACTTTTGATGTTTGTGAATTGTAATAAAATTCAAGATAGTTTGAATTTTATTTAAATTCGTTACAAATTGTCTTTACTTAAAATGAGCAAATTGTGCGCTCATTGTAGATATTTTGTACAGTTGATTTTTTTTTCTTTTAATGCGATGAAAGTAAAATTTAAAAATTTTGAACAAAAATAATGAAACGGCAGTATTGTGAAGCTTTTAGCAAATTTGGTAAACCAATAATGATAAACCAGATTCAGTATATAAGTAGTGATATTTAACGTAACTACCTAAATTCCCTATGCTCATGCCAAGGTTAAATTTCGGCAATATCTGTAAAAGTGTTTTTAGAATTAGTTGGTGAGGTATTTCAAGTTAGCTTTTACCTTAAAAGTTCGAGATTTTTTAAAAACAGTAAATAAGTACAACTCGTTGCTAAATTTAAAAGTTATCTGATAAAAATCCGTTATTATTGTCTAGTGTTATATTTTATGTTGCTTACATTTTTCAACCTTCTAACCGATAGCGGTAGACTATAATTTTTCTAAATTGTTATAAGCACATTAAAGATAATATGAAGGAGTTATCTAGTTTTTTATATGTAACATTTACGCAAGCGCTAGATTACATGTACCTATTGTTTAGTTTTATTTGATTTAAAAATTTATAATTTCAAAAATAAACATTTATAATATGCTAACGTTAGTTTAAAAAAAATATTTCAAAATTTTTGTTAAAGCTGTGACATTGCAATACCTTATTTAACAAGAGGTGATATGTATGCGTTTGCAATGTATTTTTTTAAAATTATTTACTCCGTTATTTTTTCTTTCCAAGTTGCAAAACTTATACTTACATTTTTTAAGTAAACCATGAAACGAAAGCATGAAGCGGAAATTTTCTGTTTCATGCAAACGTTGTCCACTAAGAAAAAAGCATTCGGAATCAATGTCATCTACAAATATTTTAAACTGCACATTGAAGTAAGTAAGTACGCTTAGTTAGGTTTTATATTTCTAATAACTTATTTATTTAACTCTTTAAAACGCCGCTCTGTCTTCCAAATGTAAAATATTGAATTACTTCATAAAAATAGGGCTTTTAGGCATCCCTTTTCTCAATAGGGGAGACCGGGGTTAGTTGTTACAATTTTTTTCAATATTTTTTACGTTAAACTATTTCAATTATTTGCACGCGTGAAACTTTAAAATGCATCTAGACTGTTTAACATTCATAAAATATATATATTTTTTAAAAAGATTAGAAGCCATTACTCCAATATATTTCAAGATTTTTGAATAGATGTAGATTGTAACAACTTACCTCATCACGGGGCATATTGTTACAGTATACAGGGTTTGTCCGGAAAGTAATAGGACTGAGTCGATTTTTTAAAAAAAAATATTGAGCCAATTGTTACAATTCCTTAAAAACTTTCAAAATAGGCTCCTTCTGCGTTGATGCAGCGCTGCCAGCGCGATTTCCAAGCATTGAAGGCGTCAGGGTATTCATTCTTCGGAATAGCCTTGAGAGCCGCGGTGCATGCTGCTTGGATCCCCGCTGTCGTCTCAAAATGCTTGCCTTTCATCGGCCTTTTCAGGCGAAGAAACAAAAAAAAGTTCGAGGGGGCAACATCTTGACTGTAGGGCGGTTGCGGAAGCGTTGGGATGCCGGCCTTGGTCAGGTAGCTGTTCACCAACTTCGCGCACACCTTGTGCATGTTCAAATGCACCGTCACAATGTCATGAACCACAGATTTTGGTAAATTTAACATTTGGGCAATTAAAAGAATACTTAGTCGACTGTCTGAGTTCAAAACTTTGCGCACACGAGTCACATTGTCGGTGTCCGTCGAAGTCGAAGGTCCTCCAGCACGGTCTTCATCGGCGATCTCTTCCCCGCCCGCCAAAAAGACCTGGTGCCACCGAAACACACCACTTCTTGCTAAAGCAACATTTGGGTAAACCTGCCAGATCATATCAAACGTCTCTGTCGTAGATTTACCGAGTTTCAAACAGAACTTAATCGCGTACCTCTGCTCTAACGAACGCTGCATTTTTGGCTTGCACCACTCACAGAAACACGTCGCACGAAAATGCCTGTCCTGACTCTCCAGGTGATCGGACACAACCGACTAGCCGCTCGTCCGTTAGCTAGGAATGCCCTCTACCGAATCCAGTCGGCGCGTGCTCCGAAGTACAGTCGCAGCGGAAGAAAATCAGTCCCATTACTTTCCGGACAAACCCTGTATGGGGTTAGTTGTTACATGAGATATATTTTAGTAATGAAATGAATTTTATACATTTTCTGGTTTATTCTGTTAAATTTTAAAAATTCTTACCCACGTTAAAAATTAAAAAGTTTTTGGCGTTACAGATTTACTTCTTTAATGACTTTTTCTAATAAACTATCATCATCATTATCACTGTCCGCGCGCGCGTGCGAATTCCACTTTTTACAAGCATATACTTTATTAAACTTAGCACATCGGTCATGTGCCTATTTGTCACAATTACGACATTGAAGCCGTTTAGTTGTTTTTTTTCGAATTCTGAGAACGGTTTAGAGCACTCTGTGCAGAACCATTCTTCAGCATCCTCATCCGAAGGACGCACTGTTTGGACGCACTTTTCTGCTTTTATTGTTGCTTTTGTGTCTGTTGATTTCTTCTCTGTTAGACACAATTTCCTTTTGACAAATTTTTGTTTCCCAGCTTCGGCTTGCAAAACATTTTTTACTGGTGTATCTATCAAAATGGAGCTGACCTACGGTTTTCGCTTGCGGACCGTCATCACTTCTACACTGTCTGCAGCTTTGGAGAACGACCTACATTCGAATAATACATTATTTATTATTATTATCATTGTTGTAATTATTATTATTATTTATTCAACCATATATATTAACAATAATTAAATCATAGAATGAAAGAAATCAGAATTATTATTATTATTACTATCGTCATCCAATTACAGTACTTGATATAAATGAAATCATGCAACAAAACCTATCAGAAATACTACTTACCACCACTAGCATTTTTTACCTTACTGCAGGATCGCTCTAGTGTCATGAAATTCATCGGATTCCTTTCGTAATGAACTACTTGCAATTACTTCTTTAGCCACATCCAGTAATGATTCTTTAGGTATTTTGCCCCTGCCCGTCTTGTTTTTATAGTTCCCCGCCATATTACATTTAAAAAGAAAACATAATATTAAATTAAAACTTGCATGGGGCAAGTTGTTACTTGTAACAACTAACCCCAACAAAATTGTAACAACTTGCCGCATACGGCGCAACTTCAGTTCTCTGCACTTATTACTGGTGTTATATCTTTGTACAAAATTTTTAAATATGTTAGCACTTACTTGAAAATGAAGGCTTTCACGTGGTATAGAAATAAATTCGTTATCTGCAACGGCTTCGTCACAAGTAGAAAAATAACAGCGGACAGAAAAATTACTTCCAGACTCAAAAAAACCGTTTTCCTTGAGCACTCTCCATGCTACTGATTGCAAGCACTCCAGTGATTGTCAGGGAATGCAGATGGGTAAGTACTATCATCTACTGCAAGGAAAGTCAGTTTCTCCTGGCAGTTATTTTTCAATTCGAATGTAACAACTTACCTCGTGTAACAACTAACTCCGATCTCCCCTACAGGAAGAAACTTTCGAGAAAAAAAAATATCTAATATTTTGGGCATCTTCCCGTTTGGGAACATTGGCGTGTTACGTTATGTTTCTTACTGAAACACTTTACATGTGCTATGACTTCAGTTTTGCTATTTGTGCAGAAGCGCTTGATATATATGACACTATACGTCACATTAATTTCAATTTCAAATTTTAAATATTTCAAGATGTATAAAAATAGAAGAAAAAAAACGATACATATTTATGAGCAAATTTATTCAAAATTTGATACCAATTACATGAAATCTAAGAGTCGGAGTCTGTCATTTTTTTTTCTGTATGTCTAAATATTTTCCAAAGCTACGGAGTAAGATGAGTCCCACTAATTTTCGGGTATAGGAGTCGGAATCGACAACTATAAAATTCTAGGAGTCGGAGTCTGAAGTTGGTCAACAAGAGCTATTTCCAACGAAATTTGTCTTAAGTAAATTTGCCTTTTAGTTCGGGATCAAGATTGACTTTTAGTTTCCCCGTGGGATTAAATGTTAAGTTTTTTTGAACTGTTCAAAATAGTTCGAAAAACTGCTTCAATTCAAAAAATGAAATATGGGAATGATGTGTCCTTGCCGAGATCTTTCGAATAAAAAAAAATGTTTGGATTGGACTATTCACTCAAATGGAATTTGAGGGGGGCAAACAGATAGACCGACGGAAGCATTTTTCCAATTTCAGTACCCTGTGATTTCGAACTTTAATTTTCAAAATTTATTTTCTTTAATTTATTTATTTTTTAGGAATATTTTTAAGATGCATTTGCCTTCTTTCATGCTTTTTTCTTCTTTATTTTACTTTTACTGGGAAAGGTCTCGTGTGACAAGGAAGGGGAATTTACTGCTAACAGCTTGAAACCTAAGAGGGGTACTAAAGAAGAGCTGTAAACATCTTCACTTTTACATATAAAACGATTTTTCGTTATCACTCCCACTCTAAAACTGGAGCCGAAGGTGGGGGGAGGGAAGAGGGAAGCAGTGAAAGGTCGAAATATCACCCACCTGTTTTTAGATGCATCAATAAAGGTTGTTTTCAATTCTGAGGCTTTTACTAATCGCATAACAGAACTTACGCAGCGGCGTAAATTGCGCATTTTTGAATAGCGGATCACCAATGTTAACAATCAACGAAGTTTGTTCGCTTATAGAATAAAAATTATGGTTATTACAAAATTACACAACCATATTTTCAAAATGTCTACTGCCAGCTGCAGCCACATGTCGCAATCGGGGGTAAAATCAGTGACTTTCAATCTTTCTTTTTTTTTAAATTAAAGGCTTACGGTCTGCAACGTCATCCATTGAAAAAGATTTGAACTAAAATTAGGAACTCTGGTGGTGAAAAAAATACGGCCTACTAAATGAATTTTCTGCAGGAATTTGCTTTTCATTATTAACCATTTTCCTGTTATAAATATTTTATCAGTCTATTTCAGGACACCTGGTATGTTAAAAATTAGAGGAGTCACTTGTTAAAGATTTGTAAGTTTTTGAGTTTTTTTTTTTTAGCAGGATTGATTTTTTTTTTTTTTTCAAATTTATTAGTGGCTTATAAAAAGCAAGGAGGATATATGAAAGGGGATACGCCGAAAGCCGCAAACTTACCGCGCGCACTTGTTGCCGCTAGTTGCCGCGGACAGAGGCGGGAAAGGGAAGGGAAAGGGAGACAGTATACCGAAGAAAGCGATGGTATTCAATGTGGAGCACTAGAGAAAACGTTCATTAAGAGAAAGAAATGTGTCGCACTCTTTCATAATTTTTATCGTTAGAGTGTAAAATATGCTTTACTTATCACATATAACAATGTAAAAACTATATATTTATGGGGGGGGGGAGGGCGAGGGTTCTTATTTTTATTCGTTTTTGTTGCTAGTGAATGCATTTTTGGAATGTAGAGTAGTTATTCATTTCTCCCCATTACCACTCAATTATTACCACTCAATTTCAGATGCTTAAATGCACTTACTTTATGAAAAAGTAGGTGAAAAACAGTGATTACTTAGAATTAGGCGGATTCTTTAAACAGTGTATAAACACGTAACATATAAAATATGCTTTAAAATGAGGATTTTTTAGGTCTTAAATTTTGGACATTGTTTGAAAGAACTACAGAATGCAAAAATTACAGAAAATGTTTTTATTATGCGCAATAAATGTTGACATATTGAAAGTAGAACAAATGTATGAAAAAAACTTTGATTTCTCACAAAATTCTCTTAAAATTGTCATATTTAAAGAATGTTTCTATTAAATTTTCTTTATGAAAAGCTTCCTTCATAAAGTTTTGTTCGAAAAAAATCTGCCTATTAGTTCACGATTTATACGTTGCTCAAGCCATTTGCATAAATGAGAAATTGTTACGCATATACTTCCCTTTATTTCTGGAATTTTAAGGTTTGACTTTTAGTTATAATATATTCGAATATAATGAATTGTTGTGCATCATAATATTAAGTAGCAATTTTATAAAGTTTACTTGCATTCAAAAAGTCATGATTTGCAAATCAAATTAAAAGCCAAAGTTTAAAATTCCGAAAATAAAGCGCAAATGTATTGCCTTAAACATCACACCACTGCAAATGGATTGAGCATTGAGCAACATGCCTTTTTTGATAGGATTGGTCGTTTTCTCAACAAAAGGTTATTTTTGATAGAAAAAGTGACAAAAACTTGAGAAAACCTACAAAAAATAAAAAAATACCAGTTATAAAAAGTTACAAAATAAATGTATCTTTACATAATTTCGTACGTAATTCAATTGAAAATGGAATCAAAGAATACAATTCAGTTTTAACTAGTTTTCTTCTTAATACAAATTTATAATTAAAACAATTTAAATAGGGCAAAGAGGTAATGTTTTAAAACTACCGTAATGCAACACTTAGAAAAAAAATGTCATGCTGTACAGAATTCAGTTGAATTTAAATGTGCTTGAACATTTTCATGAGTAATTTTCAATAACAAAAATATTGTTTAGTATAAGTTATACAATTTTTCATATTTATGTTAGCACTAGATATAATCATAGTTTAATTCTTCCATTTTTTTACTCTGATGGCATTGCGAAATTCGCACTACTTATCTGTCAAAAATTAACTAAACGATAATAAATTCTCATTTAATAGTTTGGACCGATTAATAGTTTAAACCAAATCAATGAGTTATTTTATTATCATTTACTCTCTACTTTCTTTCGTTTTGCATTCAAAATATTAATTAGGAAAGCATTTTACTGAAACAGTACAAACTTTACATATGGATTACTGTTTCACTGATGCGATTCAATATTTTAGGAATAAAAGATTAAAATTATTGGATTACAGTTAATATTACTATAATATTAAACTAATAACAACCAATCATCATAAATAAAGCACATCTAAATAACGAATAAATACCTTTGTGCTGAAAATTCAAAAAATCAGTAATCCAACGTCAGAAAGCACAAATATTTGCAAAATATTGCAGACACGTGTTTCGGTGTTACAAGGAACACCTTTTTCAATGCAAAGAAATGTGAGCTTCTGGATGAAAATTCATCCGAGAAAAGATTTCTCGGATGACTTTTCATCCAGAAGCTCACATTTCTTTGCATTGAAAAAGGTGTTCCTTGTAACACCGAAACACGTGTCTGCAATATTTTGCAAATATTTGTGCTTTCTGACGTTGGATTACTGATTTTTTGAAAGCACATCTAGTTTTGCCAATTTTGAGAATATGGGCAAAAATATTTTTGCCAGAACAGTTTTACATTCCCCCCACCCCCTAACGTTGGAAAAATGTGCCAAACCTAATTAAAGAAAATACTTATCTCATTTTTTAAAGAATTGAAAGAATTAGACTTATAAAAAATGCTTACTACGTTATTTTGCAACATGTTGTATTGGAAATTAAAAATGATTGCCTCTGTTACTAAATGCCAAATTTTGCAATTCACAAAAAAATATAATTAATAATAATATTGATAGATAAAATAATTTATTCCCACTTTGTATTTATATAATTTTTTCCCTTCTTTAACAGAATTCAATTCAGCTTTCTTTGTAATTCTGTTTTTGCTATTTTTTTCCACTATACTTTCAAAAATGCCTTATTGCCGGCATTTTTTTTTCAATAATTACCCCTCAATACCTAAACCTTACATTTAAATATTCTTATATAACTGCACGATTGAAATAGGCAACAGTATTTTCTAATGGACTTGACTGTTTAAACTTTAAAACATAGGAACATTTAAGTGAGCGTAATATCTTCACTTCAGTCTCCAAAATACCATGTTTTTAAGCAAACATCTCCTTTCATCTGCTGGGATATTTTTTTTAAACTCTGATTCTGTAGTTCTACAATTCTGAACACAACACATCAACAGATAGATGCACCGATCCACCGCTAGTTTTGTAGGAAATGAAATACTTTAAAAAGTAGGAATCAGCGGTAATAACAGCATAATCACATAACTAGCACCTTAGAGTCCGCGACAGCTTTCTGGAAACAAACTATGCAATATAATACACTATATGTTCAGCATATTTAGTCAAAGATCCAGGATCAAAGATGAAATCATGGTAAGAAATAATGCGCAGAAAATATTCATCATTAAAATACAGCATTACACTGACATTTCTGAGCAAACACCACTGTTAAAGCTATTTAAAGCCGAATGTTTTTGGTAGACTTTTCACAGCGGCAGTAAAAACCGGTCCTGGTTTTAACTGCACAATTCCCGTGTGCCCTCCTTCTATCCTCTTTGACAAAAAGGGGTTTGTGTACAATACTGGACTTCTAGCTTGAAGTTCAAAATTAATGAATTGAATCCTACAAAATATAAGTTCCTAATTAAAGTTTTTCTCTAACTTTTAAAAGTTGTTTTTATCATCCAATCAATTTTATACCGTTGTTTATTTATGTAAAATGTATGTCAAATTATGACTGCATATATGTTTATTTTCAAGTATACGAGTTTTTCTTCTTAAATTAAATATACACAAGCGAGAAAATATTTAAAATTTGAAGGTTGATTTCTTTCATTTTTTTAATCCTTCTTGCAGAACATATTCATTAAAACAGTAAAAATTGGTTTGGAATGACAAAATTCATCAAAAAAAAAAAAGAAAGATAATAGAATTCTTAGTAATATTCCCTGTTAAAACAAGCTAATTTATTAACATAAACTCGGATTAGAATTTTTCCGTTAAACCCTTAAAGTGTGTGTGTGTGTGTGTGCTTTTTACTTTATTGTTACTTTTTTTTTAAGTAACGAAGTAGTGACTACATCTCAAATGTAGTTTGTAGTCTCTGCATTTTAAAAACGTAGTTATAGTTAACTACATTTGTAATAAAGTAGTTGTAACTGCAGTTCGCTACAAAGAAATGCAATTATTCCGACTACTGCAATAACGTTGGCACTACTTCTTTTCCTTTTATAGATATCTGACAAAGTTAAGAAGTAACACAGATGTATGCATTACATCGCCCCCTTGGAGGTGTGTGCCTAATTATTTATAGTGGCTAATTTTAAGCCTTAGGAGACATCAAGGTCTAAATGAAAATTTTTCCTACACAGAATACATAAAATTAGTATCAATAAATAAATCTTAACAGTATCTTACTAAAGTTGACTCCGCGAGTAAAGCACCAAATATAGTGCATTTCGCAATATTTTTGAAAAAAAATCATGGTGCATTTTTGATGATCTTTCTTATTGGCTAATGTATCAAAAGTTCTTTTACCAAACGTTCATTTGAAAAAAATCGACATTTAGCTCAGGAATCATGTTTACCTTAAACTTTCCAGTATATGGTAATGAAAGACCTGCAAAGTTACTAAATTAAAAGTCTTTTCTGCACACTTAACGACATTTTTTTTTCAAATACGTTTCCCTGAACGCAAATCCACGTTTTATAGCAGAATGTTTATGTTTTCCCCTTAGTATTCGATGCAAATACGAGTACATCTTTTATTTTGAGGTTCGTATTCTTATTTTTGAAGAATCACGAATTGCTAGTTGTCTTCACTTGATTGAATTTGGTCTCGTAAGTTTTGTGGTCCTAAGGTCTCCACGCGCGAGCGCTTTCCTGGGAGGTGGCATCCATATCCCCGGAATCGACTTTATTTATACCCGACCCTCTTGACTTTATACAATCATCTTTAGAATAAAACAACATCCAGCATCCAGTCAGTGACATTCATTTGAATAATGACATCTTGAATTTAAATGATATATTTTTCGCAATTTTGATTGCAGTAGGATTTATTTGGATAAAGAAAAAAAAACAGAAACCCAACGAGTAGAGTCCTGCCGCAATTCATAAATGCGAAAAACATACTTTGCATTAAGTTTTTTAAAGTAGTTTTTTTCTTTATTTATTTTATTATTCGTATTATTTTTGCGAGTATTTTGTCATAAACGCTTACGTAAGAGCTAATAGTAATTGTTACTGAATTGTTTCAAAATGAAGGAAAATTTAAAAAAAAAAAGGGAATGCAGTGAGGCCCAGATTCTTCAAACGAAAAAAAAAGTGTTTATTTTTTTCGAATTTTATTACTGATTCGCCGATGTATCGATGAACTTACAAGTAAATCAAGCGGCCTTTTTTTTTTTTTTTTTTTGATTAAAAAATTTTTTCTATTTGTTTTGACTTTTGGCTGTTCTTGTTTCTAGTGATGTATAATTTCACAACACAGAAAGCGTTTATTTATGTCAATATTCAACATTTAAATACTTTCTAAGAGTTGCTGAGGTTACTCCCGTTTTGAGTTGCTTTAAATATGTAAATAATAAACTTGTTTCAATTATTAATATTCACAATGAAGATAATTATAATGCTGAATTTGATGAAAAACATGGTTTAAACTAGTTTGCGAATCTTAAATGTGATCAGTGCTTTGATTTTGTCGCATATGAGAATACAGACTAGAATAGTTCGTCTATGATCTTGGAGTTAAAACTAATGACTTCAAAAATACATGCTAATTAAAATCGCAACCCTTATATAGATTATAGACGTATCAAATCAACCTTATTTACCACAAAAAAAATTTCAACAAACAATCAACATAATTCATAACAAAGACAAACTTTTTAAGATGTCTCCATTGCACTACAAATACCTCTTGAATGGAAACGTCAGATAGAATATGAAACGGTACATTAATTACTACAAATCACTAATCCCTTGCCTGCAACTCCCAGTCATCGTTGCTTCACCATTCAGACTCTTTGAAAGCAAACGACCCGACACTAAACGTCTTATGCAAACACATGTTCAATCATCTGACTAACAAAAGGTTTCGCTTCCATTCAGTTTGTATTATGATAACGGATAATCAATCTGCCATCTACAAGCACGCTGAGAAACATCTGAAGCATTATGGGAACTTGAATTTCAATAAGCCTTTCGCTTTCGTAGGCATGAGAACGCAGAAAATATGAATTAAATGCAGATTTTGTAGCGATGATGTATTGAATAAATATAGGTCATTTGCGAAATCTTTCGAGGATTTTCTGTAAGAGTTTAATTGACTGTACTGAATCAGAAAAATAACAAAAGATGGAACTAAATATAGAAGCCTTATTAGAGTGAGCAGTGTAATTTGAATTGGCACTTGGAACCAAAATAATATTGAATGAAAATAAGAGTTCATATTTGTTTAGCATAAACAATCATAAATTAAGAATTACTCTAAAAGTACTTATTTTTGCGAACTCAATTTTTTTAGCGAAAATGAAGATATTGGTGAAAATTTGATCGGAAAGTTTCACAAATTTAACACTATGAAAGCCAAAATAAAATGAATAAAAAAATTACACGAAAAGATATTTCATGAATCTTAACTTTCCATAATTATGACGGGTTCGTTAAAATCGTGAAAACATATGCATTTACGGTAAATAAATAACTTTGTGCTTCAAATGGGGCCAATGTGTTAGATGTTTTTGTCTTACCTGTAAAATTTCAGAAACTGGATTGAGCTAGTTGTGATACGCTAATCTCCTAAATTTAGTTCATTTAAAAAGTCTACGCGTTAATTTATATCTTTAAGTTTAATAATTTCAGATTTTTTTTTTTTTTAAATGAAACGATTGAGAACGAAAGAGCAAATTTTGAAATTCAAATATCCCCTTATTTAAGTCTTAAACATCAATGACTTTTGTGCCAAATTTTTCAAAGATCCTACGTAAACTGGATTTTTACAAGGAAAGCCACCCCTACGTGAATTTCTGTACATCAATATGACTTTTGTGTCTAATTTGGACAAATATTCGACCTACATGTGGACTGGAATTGCATTAGGAACATACATACACACACACACACACACACACAAGCATACAGCCATTTTTATATGTATAAATTAGCCAATCTCTACAACACTAAAGTACTGAGAGAGACGCTTCAAAATACAACATTACCAATATTTAACATTGTTTACTCGCATACAGCACTTACCCAGTTGAGAAACCTTACAGTTGCTATTTCAACCACCAACTTGAAACTGGTTTTTGTTTGACTGTTACTTACATTTTACAGTAAATTCATATTTTCCCATTTATTGCAAAACTGTTCGTTGAAAACCAATCAGCAACTAACCGATTTGTGATTATTCTGGTCTCTGATATACTCCCGGTAAAAATTTATATTTTTTGCACTCCATTTTATGGCAAGATTCCTAAAGTTTTATTTATTTATTTTTTTTTTACTCAAAAAGTTCTTAAATTTTGAACCGTGCACAGAAACAAAAAAATGCATCATTTAGACCGTTTAAACGTGGACTTGGAGCTGTTACTATTAAAACCACTTCAATCTCGGAATTCTTAGATAGTTTTCATAGTTCTTGGTCGATACTGCCACGCTATTAAACGATTTAGAAAGAATCCCTCACAATCAAGTCCGAAATTGCAACCAAATACCAGTTTTATTTCAACACCAGCTCTATTCATGGTGCTACTGAATAGGGACTGTGAAAACCCGTGGGTAACATCCATAATATTTTTATTATAAACTGCCCCATCAACTCACAATTTTATGAGGTTGTTATACATTTTAGATGTCACATGAGTTTAGTAGGAGTTTGAATGCAAAATGAATGGAAAATAAAAAATGGATTTATTTTAAAAGCAGCTCAATCCAAATTATTTCTATCAGCAATTAATCAAATGAAGCTGTTAATTTTAACAATAAATTTTCAATAACTGAGTGACAATTAAGGTTTTTCTTTTGCATAAATTAAGTGGACAGACAATGAAATATCTTATGGCATTCCTGTATTTTGCCAAAATTGGTTGAGCCAGTTTTGATAATAATCACTTTTTATTAAGCATGTTATCTTATACTATTAAAACTGAGCGTATCTATGTATGTATCAATATCCCAGTTGCTTTTCTTGAACACCAGTGAACCATATATCGATAGACTCGTAATCATAAGTTTTCACTTAAAATAATCACTTCTTATTAAGCATGATAATTGATTTAAAGCGAGATGATTAAACATATATTTTGTATTAAAATATACCCAATCACGAAAACCGGCGTGCGGTAAACTAAGTGTTATGTTGGGCGCAAATGTTGCAATATAATATACGTGGTAAAATAAATATAACAAAAAAGTTAACTAAATAAAAATGCAATTGGTTAAAGCGAAATATGGAAAAGAAAGAAAAGAAAAAAAAATACAGCACGGAAACATTCCAATTTAAAAGATTTCAAGCATTTTCGAAAACCAATACAAAAAGTTTTCCATTTACTTACATTTCCATTTGAATATCTTCCGTGAATTCTTAATTAAGTTCCAGTATGTTATTAGGAAATTTTAACCAAAACTAGCTTATTTGCAGTCTGTAATTAAGAGCTTGATGCCGAAAGATAGTTGATGTGTTACATCCATAAGAAGCCTTGGAGAAATTAGTAGCGTTCACCGACTACAGTTTCAACTTTTAAGAGATGCGTAATTTATGAAAGAGTAATTAAGAAGTTCAATTACTTTGAAGATATTTAATAAATATGTTTCAAAGTAAGTATATTTATGTTAGAAATTTCTGAAACTCTTGTCAATTCCCTTCAGTTCAATGATTAAGAAAGCTTGCTGTTTGACCTACTTTTTGTAAAAGGTATTTAAAAAAATGACGGCAGAAAAA
This sequence comes from Uloborus diversus, assembly GCF_026930045.1. NCBI lineage: Eukaryota > Metazoa > Arthropoda > Arachnida > Araneae > Uloboridae > Uloborus > Uloborus diversus. Next base: position 70,394,349 of record NC_072732.1, on the reverse strand, counting down.
AATTAATTTTACTAAAAATAAAATCCTTAGGCAAATTTTAAAATCAAGAAAAAACACACTTATCCAAAATAATAATAATAATAATTATTATTATTATTTGAATTATCACATTTTGAAATTAAACTATGTTTTTCTCAATCACGAATTGCGAAAGAACCCTGTTTTTTGTGTTGTTTGTTAGACGCTGGATGTTGTGTGCTGGATGATGTCTATTGTGCTGTTTGCTAGACACTGGATGTTGTGTGCTGGATGCTGCTTGTTGTGTTGTTTGCTAGACGCGGATGTTGTGTGCTGGATACTGTCTGTTGTGTTGTTTGCTAGACGATGGATGTTGTGTGCTGGATGCTGTCTGTTTTGCCCTGAAAAACAGGGTAAGGAAAAAAATCAAGAGATTATTCAATAAAATCCAATTAGCATAGGATTTTTTTTTCTCTAAGCATTGGATATAGAAGATAGCATTAGATCCAAAGACAGCATTCAATCTATTTAGGTCCAGATACGATTAGCTTGAGTGCAAAAACCATTGAATAAAGTTAAAATATGGTTGCTTTTTAAGTACAAAGAGAAAAAGCACAAAGGTTGGTGGTCCGCACTAAAAAAAATAAAAAATAAAAAGATGCAGACAAAGAGACAAAATTTTAGTTTTTTAATACGTCAAAAAGTCGAAACATAGTTTTTAATGAAGAACACCATGTAATTTTTTAACACAAACAATAATGGTGAGAATAAGCAATAATAATAGTAACAATAATAATAATACAAATTAGTAATATTAATTATTATTATTGTTTTTATTATAGTAATGAATATATATATATATATATATATATATATATTCATTTTTGAATTGAACTCACACATTTAGCCTTGTTACACGGTTGTAATGAACTCCTTAATAGCTGTTTACGTTTTTTTGGGAGCATTTTCTGTGTCTGAAAGCGTCCAATCAGAAATAATAAAATTAAAAGTAATAAACAAATAGTAACAATGAACTGTAAGAAGAGCAAGAGAGTAGCTTACACTGATTTTATCATCGTCTTTACCCTTTTTCCGTTACTATGCACCCATCTTTTTTTAGACACCAAAAAAAAAATATCTAGTTATAACTCGAATATCTCATGTGCGATCGATTTACTTTTCTCAAATATTTCAAACTACTTCAAGAAGAAAAAAAACCCAGAAAACAGACACTTTTCTTATGGCAAAAAGAGAATGCTTTAAACAGCGTTCGTACGGCGTTCGTAATTTCCGTTAGATCTGAGAATCAGGCAATAATAGTTGTTTTGCTTCAAGGAACTGAAATATTACGTTTTATTTCCTTCCGTATATGAAAAACGAACTTCCTCAAACATGAAAGAAACGAGGTGAGAAAGTCTCTGTATCAATATTTTTTTCTTCGTATTTCATCAGAAACATAAATTTAATTTAGAAGCAATTTTAATTGAATGTAGATTAGTAAGAAAATATTTTGTTGCGAAAAAAACCACTTCTTAAAATTTTAACTTATGACGCTTTTAATATTAAAACAACTGAAATACTTATAACATGTGCGGTTTTAATTTTAGTTTTTGCAGTGTAAACATGGTATCAGATCAAGTATGAGTGACTCTAATCTTGTATGTTACATTTTCCTGTAGAATGTTTTCACTTCATCACACTGTATTTCGTTAAATAGTTCAGCGGTTTAGAAATGCCTGTGTATAATTTTCACATTTTCTTTTTTTTTTATATGCTCCTCGTCTCGCGTGAACTACATTAGAGAAAAAAAATAAAATTAATTAAAAATATTTGTAATAAATATGTTAAAACTCAGCCTATTTCTGCTGCTTCCAACCTACGGTACGCGGGTCATGTGTGGCCCGAGAAGCAAATCCATGTGGTTCGTTGTTATGTTACGTTCTCGAAACTTTCAAAACTACCATTCTTTATACTATTTGGTATTAAGAATGAATGCCGCGAATTAGAACTCAAATCATCAGAAATCTGCTACTAAAAGACATTAAAACCTATTGTCAAAAGAAGCACATATTTATGGTAAAAACATTTTTTTTTCGTAATTTGTATTTTTTTTTTTCATTTTTTCCGTTATTATCTAGATGGAAAAAATATCAAATATATTTAGATTTAATGTGTTTTCCGACCCACGATACTCATCTTTGAATGAGGTGCGGCCCTTGAGTAAAAATAGGTTGTGCACTACTGGTCCATACTATTCGTAACTGATTCTGGGTTTTTGTTCCCCCGATAACATTGATATTTTATTTTATATGTTTTAATTTAAATACATGTGATAAAACCAGGAAAGCTATTTTGTGCAATGTCACTTCAAAGGATCGATAAAATTGCCCACGTAGATTCCTCTAAATAATATGATTTGCTTACACATAACAACGACAATTAAACAATGAAAAATACTACTCATATAGATTCTTTAAAAGTTTAAATATTTCAATTTGTGTGCCCAAATGTTCTTCTTAGTTAATAGGATTACAAATTATACTTTTATTTCAAATAAAACCCTTACTAACACGAGGGGAGGGGGCTAGAAAATGCTGCTTCGATAATCTTGATAAAGTATGCTTTACTATTTGAATTAATTCAAAAATATATACGTTTTATTGTGCTTCACACTTTGTTACAAGTTGTGCTTGTGTATGTTTCTTTTTCTTTTGGATTTAACTTGAATGTCGTTATGGGAAGACAAAGATTAGTTCGTTAACACTAGAAAGACGGAAGCGGTCATTTTGACCGCAAACGATTTTCAAATGCTCATATTTGCTGCGTTTAATTTTCAAACTCTTTTTCCTTCATTGACTTTTCCTAACTATTTATTAAGATTTTACAACAGTAATTTTTTTCCTTTTAGGATTATTATTATAGTCGCTATAAATGTTTATACCTAGAAAGACTGACTACGGTCATTTTGACCGCTAAGTGAACCTTTCTTTATGCATCCGTTTTCTTCTTTTTTCGCTTATCAGTTGTGTGTACTATGGACTATTGTTAGTTGTCAGGGTGAGTAATGTTCTTTTGAGCTTGAGTAGTACCTGTTGGTCAGGTTTAATTCTTTGAACTGTTAGGAAAATGCGAAACACCTGCTGGTTGCATGGTTTCAGTTTTCTGCTATCTGCACAGGGGGCAAAGTTGGGAAAGGTAAATTTGAAAAGCATGTGACTGGACACGTGAAATTACTTTGGGTCTAAAAAAAAGGAAATATAAACAGGTAAATTACAAAAATGTTTGCTGGAATTGTTTTGTGCACCAAAACATGTGCTTTGCTTGAAGCATTGACGTTTATTTTCTTCGGTGATAATGAAGTGCTCAGTCACATAATTATCTTCATGATGTCGAGATGAACCGTTGACAAGCAAAACTTATAGGAACATTAACTCCTGAAACTGTTGCAGATTTATATCTAAAACAGATTATGGTTTGAATGAACAGTCTGACTTATCTGAAGAGAAATATATTTCTAGCGATGAGAATAGTTAGCTTTCATGAGATTACTGCGAATATTTTTCGGAGCCTAGATTTGCAAAAAAGGATTGTTCTTCTGAGTTAGAATGAGAAGAAACCTCGCTAATAAAAACTGATGCTCAAAATTTAAAAAGTAGTGAAAGAAAGAGTGAAAAGGGTCCGACGCCGAAAAAAAGGAGAAAATTTCAAAAACAGAACTCCTATTTCTTCAATTTCCGCCAAGTCATCCCCACTGATCAATTTTGCTGCATATATATAAGTAAGTACCTCAGGAAAAAAATTAAAATAGTGTGAAATTAAATTATGCGGAACTAAAACTACGAGCATTTGTTCTAACTTCCAAACAAAAAACTGTTAATGACTAATATACAGGTGACGTGATAACATAAGTATTTCGAAATACTGTAAAAGACAGTAATGTACGGTATCTTGCGATATAAAGATATTTTTTAAATCAAACACATGCATGGTTGATTATAGTACTTGTTAGTTATTACATGCTAAGAAAATTTCCTCTTTTTTGTACAAATTTCCTCTTTCTCAATGCCAATTGTGTAAAGCATGTGTATTTCACTTGATCGAACGTAAAATAAAAAAAAAGCTATCTGAGACTTATTTGCAGACTATATTAGGATTAAATTGTTAAATTAAACTTTGATATTATGAAACAAATCTTTTCTATGGCTGAAAATCCCAAAAGGAGGAAATTTCTATTATTTTAAGTATGGCGGTCAAAGTGACCGCTGCTCGTCTTTCTAGTGTTAAGGTAAAACAAACAAATTACCACCAGACAACACGTGCTGTAACCTTTCTACACTTACTAGCCTCCTAAAATCCAGACGAACAATAAACTACGAAAACATTAAACCATCATCACATTATCTGAATTTCCAAAAGAAATTCATGGTAATAAGCAAAAAAGAAAACATCTCGTGAAATAACATCCTTTTAAAAATATTCAAAACAGATCTCTCATTTTATTCTTCTATTTTAAACATATTCCTGCATCCCACAACGAGACTCCTTTAAAGTAAATGAATGCTCTCTATACATAAAGGCTCCTGCAGAAATAAGGGAGAAATGTTGCACGATCAAAGACTGATGCTCGAGAGGCACTGCGTGACACTGCCGTGGTCGCGTGACCCGAAAGATGAAAAATGCTCTTGAAAATTCATGGTGATGTTACAGACCTGCTTGTCTAACATCACAGAGGACTCATTTTTCTATCACGGACCTTCCTGTTTCCCGAATACTTAGCATCCCTCGATATTTTTAATCTAAACATGGAGAATTTTTGCTGTCGAGGTTGAAGAGAGATTGTGCGATATTACTTTTATGACTCTCGTTAAGTACTTTGAAAATATGTAGTGGGAAATATTTTTAATCCTTAAAGACATCAAATGAAAGTGCTTTCAGGCGATAATATGAGCTCTTGTTGTGTGCTGCATTTTAATTTATTTCACATATGATTTCTATCATCGTACGCATTAGTCCTTTTCATTGTGATACAACTATTGAGATACATTTAACAAAACATAGGGCAAGTTAATAATATTTGATAGTTACAGATGTAGAATGCATTTTAAATTTAAAAAAGAACATGAAATTACATATGTGTTGCATATTGGCAATCAAAATGCATTTTTAAACGTCAAGTCTGTATGTTTGTCACGTAGAAAAAACTGGGAGTGAAGACTTACAAAACACGCGGATAAGACGGATAAGGACGGATGAGGAAGCAATGATTCGTTCCCGTCGTCAAATAACAATAGAGGCATGTTTCTTTGGAAGTTTATGTTGTTTTTCTTAACCTGTACGAGAACATTTTGTAACTTTCGCTTATTCTCCTGAGAAAAATGCTTAAAATTTAGTGCAACTCTGTTTTTTTATCTTCTGAGATAAATTCGCATTTTATTACACTAGTCAACACCAAAAATACACTCGACTCAAAAATAGCTATTTCCGAAGTATTTTGCTTCGCTAAGAAGGAAAATCACCATGAAAAGTTGAGATTAGCACTAAATTTCAAGATACAGAGCCAACTAGGATAGTGAATTCTCACTAATGTTCTTTCTTCCAAGCAGAAATAATGATCCTCTAAGAGACGGACTGTCTTCTAATTTTGGACCCCAGGTTAAGATAGAAAATCTCACTACATGAAAACCGAAATGGACTTCAAGAAATTTAAATTCTGGGAATAGAAATGCCCAAAATCACCCTCTAGTATATTCACCCATTCCTACTTCCACTCATCCTGCTGCTCATTCTGCTAGGAATAATGACGAACTTTGTGATAGCTGTGAACTAAGACAATTTTCCCAAACCTTAGAGGGAAATTTCCAAGATATATTGAAGCTAAGGTTAAGGAAATAATTTTTAATGGCAATTCAAATGCGCGCAATTATAAAAACCACTGTTTCTGAAGAAGAAAAAAATGCGAGGGGAGAAAAAACACCCAAGAAGCCTTTAAGTGTGCATTGAAGGTATTTCTAACCAGCAGGGAAGACGAGAACTAAAAACAGTTGGTCAAACAATCCCTACGAAAGTTCTGTGACCATCGATGAATGATGTGTCTCTGAAACTCTATTTTATTTACTTCTACCAGGATATTTTATTTAAAATCTAAAGTATTGAACAGTGACAATGAGTAAAGATTTCACAAATAATTCTTTGTAATGGAACGCAGATATCAAGGGTCATTGGGCTGAGTTAATGCCTACCAAATACTGATGAACTATTACAAGAGAAGGTCCATCTTTGTCGTACAAAAAGCAATCGAAAAAGTGGCGTTTACAGCAATAAGCCACAAGCAACCACTGCTTCCTGAGAATTAAACATTGTTTAATAAAACAGGACCTATTTGAAAACATTAATTGCACTGGATTTTTCCCCTTTTTAACATTACCTTTAAATAAATGTGTGGATACTCTGTATCATCCTCAAGTAGGCTTTTATGTATCTGGAAAACACGAACTAATGAAAAAAATCCGTTACCATATTCATTTTTCTCGACCCAAAACTGGTAGGAATTAACTATTTAAAACCAGGATGCAGATAAAAAGTTCTTTTTAACCGACTTCAAAAAAAGAGGTTATGATTTCGTCTTGAGGCTTTTTATGTATGTCTTCGTATTACTCCAAGAATACTGGACCGATTTGAAAAATTCTTTTTTTTTTTTTTTTTGTTTGGAAGGGTATACTTTCCAGATGATCAAATGTTAATTTTGTCTGGATCTAATGAGGGGTCTCAGAGAAATGTAAGAAATTTTAAATTCCATATTCCAACAAAATGTGCCTGAAGTAAATTCGCCTATAAGTTCGGGATCTACATTGTCTTTTAGCTTCATTCTAAGCACTAATGTTAAAGGATCTGAACTATTACAAATTAAACGGACAATCGGTGAAATCAAAGAGATATTTTCAAAACATGCTTTTCTTCATAAACTTTTTTTTACAAATTTTGTTTGAAGAAAATTCGCATCTAAGTTCAGGATTACCTTGAATTTCCCCGTAGGCGTAAATGTTAAGTTTTTTTGAACTGTCCGAAAATGAACGAAAGCTTGTTCAAATGAGAAAGTAAAATATAGGAATGAGGTGTCGTTGCCGAGATCTTTCAAACAAACAAAAAAAAAAAGAACAATTCTCTCAACTATTCCCTCAAAAGTTATTGGGGGAAGGGGCAGACAGACAGACCGACAGACCGACGGACACTTTTCCCCCATCTTAATGCCCTACTTTCCAATTTTTAGTTTTTTGATATTTATTTAATTGTTTTATATATTTCTGACTTTTTTTTGTTTTTCGCGATATTTTTTAATTGCACAAAGCCTTCTTTCATGCTTTTTTTCTTCTTTCTTTGACTTTTACTGAAAATGTAAGCTAATGAATCAATTGATCGTTTAGAAGAAGAGTGCCACAATACGAAACTTTTAATTCTCTCTTTTTCGTTCATAGGGTTCAAATGGAGTTATCTTCTATGGAAAATAATGAGAGATTTTTTATTCTAATATTAACCGCCGGAGAGCACAGCAAATTTCCTTTCCTTACAGTGAATTTCCTAAAGAGTTAAACTTAAAACGCTTCTCCTGTAAAATTTCAATTCTTTGTGCTGTGGCACTCTTCTTAGAAATGAGCGATATGTTATTTTTAAACACATTTAATGGGGTTAAGGGGCAGCAAAATATAAATGGATCCAAGGGCCATAAACAAAATTTGTACATAAATAGTAGAAATGGTAAAGAATTGCATCTTCATCAGACAAGAGAAGGCACTAATAGCCCTGGTAGATTCGGTTCTGCAGCCTGATTTAGAAAATTATTTTAATGAAAGTCGGTGAACTTTGCAAGCATTTCACTCAAAACTTTTAAAATCACAATGATAGCCCTTTGCATGCATCTTTTTAGTGTTATAATTAATCACTACGCTTTTTCAAGTTAAAATTAGTGATTTTGAAATGAAATAAGTATTTCATTTATTGTTTTACGCAATTAAAAAAAAATCACTCCAAAAAATACAGTTCACAATAAATCACTTCAAACTACCAACGCTGCATTCGTAAAATTAAAAAAACCCGAAGCGCATGAAACAAATGTTGAGCAAATATCTAAAGGCTAACTTCCACAGAGACGATTTGTTTGCTTAAAGACAAGTGCGGCAATGTATCTAATTTCCTCTTGACTTGTTTAAACAATTCTCGAAGTAAGATGTTTATTCACACCATGAGAGTGTTTCATTCTTGAGTGATCTTTACGTTTCAATAGTTTTAGTGTTTGGATTTCCCTTTATGGTGTATTCCTTAAGAATAAGACGTAGCGTAGGTAAATGCAAGGAAAATATTTTCGTGCCGGTAAAATGCTACTTAATGCTCAGATGATTAGAAAATTGTTTTTATAGGGGTAATATATTTTCTAATTGAGATTTGAATGGATTAATTTTATTTCATGGATGGGAATTTTTAAGATTTAGGAATGAGATGATTTATTTTGAAAAAAATGTGGTATGTGTGATTAACAAAACGCAGAAAAAAAAAATGGAGAAGCATTTAGGAGTTTTTCTCAAAGGTTGTACACAGCCTAAAAGCCAAAAACAAAAATAATGTATTCTCGTCTTAAAACTAGTCTTGTTAGTTACTGATTGTATGAACTGAGCATCTGTAAAATGTTGTTCAAATGAAATTATTGCACCTTGGTTTTAATTCGAAACTTACGTTTGGACATGCTTACTTTCCTTGTCCTTGATTTATTCCTTCTACGTTCTAATGTGGGTATTAACAAGCGTTTTGAAATAGTTACAATTTGAAAGCCTACGTTACTTATTATTGCATAATAAAAAATATCATTTAAATGAATATACCGTAAACTGGGGCTACTCGGACCCGAAATTTCATACTTTTTGCGAGTTTCATTCTAAATGCTTTGTTAAACCCATAATGTGAACTGATAACCTTGTTTTTAGCACTTTTTAGTCGCTCTGCTACCACCAAAAGCCTTTTGAATCAACAATTTTAAATCTTTATATTTTTTTTTTCTATTTTTAAAAATTTTGTTCAAGTAACCCCGCGCTCTGGCTACTTGGTCCCCCTCAGCAAATCCATTAGAAAAAGCTGTAAAACAGGTGGTGGTATCAAGAAGGACCAATTATTTTGAAATATAAACTCCAAACACACATTCTAGTGGGCAAACTATTTATATAAATTGCAAATTATTTACATAAATTAATATAAATTCAACGCATACATAAAAACATTTCTAGCCAAACATAATTTCACAAACAGAAACATAATCTAACTACAGCTAAAACCATTTGAAATGCTCATTACTTAAACATTAAAAAGAATGAAAACCCCTCAATTTATTGGCTTGGGTGGATTTTTTTTCTCTGATATTACTTAATACCTGCTCTTCCTACCTACTGAATACTACAAGATTCCCAGGCTTGTTTTTTGAACGATCTTTTAATTTCCTTTTTAGAGTTGATATACTTAAGTCGAAATGAGCATATGCGTCTCTAAGACGTTTCTCCGGAATTAGTTGAATCTGGACACAATTGTCATTTTTATTATTAATAATCCGCATTATTTCCTACTTCAACGGGTTCTGTATTACTTGCAGACCGTTTTTATCCCCAGGTCAGGAAAAACCGGGTTTAAATAGTAACTAACCTCTACTTTTTAGAATATTACAAACCTTACTTAAGTTAATTTAGTGATAAAATGTGATTTGGAGCTGTTTAAACGCTGGGTTCAAATAGCCCCATTTTAAGGCAACCAGTGCACGTTTACTAACTTTTATTAGTTACAGTGTTAGTTATATAGATATAACCTTAAAACACAGTTATTTTAGTAAGAAATATAATGCAAACATAAAGCTATCTTGACCTTGATGATATCAGATGTTTCCATGAAGTTACATGTGAAAGTTTGCAGACACAAAAACAACTGTTTAGACAACTTGCAATCATAACCTCAATCAGAAATTAGCGGGAATAGCAGAAACTATGTTTCATGCTCCAGCCTCTACCTACTTCTGCTCCCTGTCATGGAGAAAGTGTTATAAGTCTATACATTGAGTTACATAGGACCAGGATAGATTTTAAACACTTTTTTCTCATGGGTTCAAGTAGCCCCTGGAGGCTCAAGTATCCCCTCTTACGGTAATTCTTTGATTTATTTTCTAAAGTTCTTTCAATATATGGTACTTCTAACTTACATATTTTATTTTAATAGCGCTTATATGCTTTTTAGCATATATCTTACGTCCCAAAATACAGTTGGCTCTCTGTTTAACGACTTTCAGGGGACCACAAAAAATCGTCCTTAAGTAGAAAGCGACCTTAAATAGAATGCTTTTCAAACTGTAGTGGACCATCTGGGACCGTGAAAAGCCGTCGTTAAACAGAGAAAGTCGTTAAATAGTGCCTCGTTAAACAGAGAGCCAACTGTAGTGCATTTAAAAATAAAGCTTATTTAAAAATAAGTTTTAAAACAGGATATTTATAAAATACTAATAGCAACACAAAATAGGACTTAAGAAAAGTCACAAGTAGGCTAACGACGTCGCTCTCAGGGTAACTTTAATTTCTTAGCCTTTAATGTACTTAGATTTTTGAAACTATTTTTCTCTCATGCAATTTCATCTTATATAACATTTGGCTGCTTTTGTATATTCTGAATGTGTTATTTCTATATGTATTTGCTCTGTTTCGAAATAAATGTGAACCCCCAGTAACAAACACCAACAATTCTGATGATACCCAGTAATAGATAGGTTGAGGAAAAAGTGAGTAATGGACATAATTCCCCTTTTCTCTTGAAAATGCACAAAAGTTCTTTAGTTTTAGATCTAAAACCTTATTAAATTCAAATGAACACCGGTAGACATCGTGGTGGCTGTTTATAACCTTCCATCACTGTCTTGTAAATACCAACTGGCTCATAAAATTTACTCTGATAACATTAGATTGCTGCACCGCATTCATGAATCGTAGCAACATCAGTTTTACCCGACTAAAATTATTTTTATTTAAATCCAAATTTACGACTGTCTGTTACTGGACTCTTGTCTGTTACAGGTGCCGTTACCCAAACACTTTTGTAGTTTTTCAGTTTGGATTATTAGTTTGGGCTAGGAAAATGAATGTGTTGCTTCTCGAAATTTGTGTAATTATCTCACTAGCCATAACCGCGAGGTCTGCTCTAAGTTTTTTTTTTAATTATTTGCATTCCATAAGGCATACCTTTTAACAACGATGCCTGAAATTTTTGCTCTATTATACAGTCAAACCCCACTATAACGAACCCTCAACTGACTGACTTGAGAGATCGCTATAGCCGAGGGTTCGCTACATCCTATTTTTCCAAAAAATGAGTTCGCTAAATTACTTTTATAATGAAATCTTGTTTACGCGATGTTTCTCTTTGTAATTAGAGCAATAATATGAAATGTATTAAGCATATTGTAATCAATAATAAGCTTATAAACTAAAAATAAACTGTCACTTTAAAAAAATCTATAACGAGGAAGAACGATGTTATTTTCGGTTAGCAGCATTTGGATTTTTGCATTTTGCTAATTTTTTTTTGTCAGTTATTAGAAACAAATCCGCAACATGTTGATCTTCATTTTCTGTAGTAAAAAAAATAAAAGTTTTACAGCTACCTTTGAAGCTGAAATTGAAGGTCCGGGACCTTTCATACTCAATATCAGATATCAGACGATGAGTTCACAGTGAAATTGTTCTCGTGAAAGGTCAGCATTGATCATAAAATAACGAAGCTCATGAAACAAAAGCTTCTTTATACATATTCAAAGTCAAAAAAATTGTCAAATAAAATTTGATTATGGTAAGTTTAATGTATTTATTACTTTTTTAACCAGATGATGAAAAGCTTTAAATTTTAGATCGATTTGGATCGCTATAGTTGATTCTCTAGCGATTGGTTTCAGTCCATATAAAAAGGTCGATACAATCGGAGCATCGCTATATCTCGGGTTTGCTACAGCGGGGTTGACATGATACTTTTTTGGACCATCATATATGTATAGTTAATGCACTATTCATATAACTGTTTATTAGGCTACACTGGTGTGCAAAAATTAAGGACGAAGTCGAAAAATTAGCATATTAGCTGAACGAAGAGGCAGAGCGGACAGAAAGAGCAATCAGGAGATTAAGTAAGGTGATGTCCGGTAGCACATGCGCAGATATGCAGGCAGACGTTAGGGGGGAGTGTCTGAGTAGTATAAAGCATGTTGTCGGTGTAAGATCAGTATTTCTGGCAAAGATATTGCACGCCATATAGCAATTAAAATCACACCGAGTTGCTGCCTCAGCGAGAAAAGGCGAATACTCAATCTGTTAGACGACATCTGGATGCTTTTACCCGAGCTCGAATCATTGGGAAGTAGGAGGAAGGCCGCAGTGTGAAAAGTGTGGTTGCAGAGTTCGGAATTGCTCACAGCATCGTTTCACGACTTTGGAGACAATTTCAAACTACAGGAACAGCTATCCGGGGGTTCATTAGTGGTCGTCCACGAGGAACCACACCCGCAGATGACCGGTACATTGTCTTATAGGCCAGAAGAAACAGGCGGCAGACAGCGGGAGAAATCGCTAGACACACGACACAAGTGACTGGACGACCGATATCGCTTTTCACCGCGGTCAGAAGACTGCACGGTGGTGGTATGTTCGCACGACGCCCTATACGGTGTGTACCTCTAACGCTTGCCCATCGGAGAAGGCGTTCTCTGTGGTGCCGGGAACACCGGAATTGGAGAGACAATGAATGGGGATGAGTACTCTTTACAGATGAGAGCAGATTCAGTCTCAGTAGCCATTCTCATTGCATACTCATCTGGAGAAAGCGGGGAAGCCGCATTCATATCTCGAACTTTATTGAAAGGGACAGGTATGGAGGTCGCGGTGTTCTCGTTTGGGGAGGCATCATGCCTGGTAGTCGTACAGACCTTCACATCTTCGACGCAGGTTCAGTCAACGGGACCCGTTATTGTAACGAGATTCTTCTTCCATATGTGCGTCTTTTTAGAGGCGCTATGGGTCCGCAGTTCCTTTTCATGGACGACAATGCACCATGTCATCGCACAGTAGCTGCCGAACAGCTTTTAGAGAGTGAGGATATTGAACGTATGGATTGGCCGGCACGATCTCCGGATCACAATCCCATCGAGCATGTATGGGATTTTCTAGGCAGACGCTTGGCAGCTCGTACCTTACCACCAGTATCGATTCGGGAGCTTCGATTGGCGCTGCAAGACGAATGGGCAGCAATGCCTCAACAACTCATTGACACTCTCATTCTCAGCATGGGCAGACGCTGTGAAACCTGCCTAGCAGTCGGGGGAGATCATATCCCCTACTAAAGACCGGATGTTTCTTGCTGGACACCCATCACAGGGATGTTTCGGCCTTCAGTCGCATTGCGCTCCATGCTACTTTTTCAATAAAGCTTCTTTTTATCCCTCTAATTTCTCTTTTAGTAAGTGTTGCTTACATTACACATGCCCTTACGTAGTGGGGATCTTACGGTATTAAATGTGTGGATTTGGAAAGCTTTTGTACAAAGTTATATTGAAAAAACCGTCTCGTCCTTAATTTTTTCACACCAGTGTATATTGCGCATCCGGTATAACCATTTCGATAATTTATGTTAGCAATGGCTTTTTTTTCACAAAACTTTATTGGAGTTGTAAATAATAATAGTATATTAACTTGTTCTTTTGCATTTATATAGTGTAAAAAAATCATTATGGTGAATGTTGTTTTACCTAATTCCCGAGATCGTAGAATAAGTAGCCACATGTCCACCTTTTTTGGAGCTAAACAATTCTTTCTTCTATGGGTGCTAAGGTGAAGTAGCGTATTTTGATTCTGTGTTATGGTTTCTTATTAAGTTAATCTGCCATCAAGAAGCAAAATACTCTATTTCTCCCACAGCAGACGTATAGGAAAGCATTGTTTAGCCGCAAGATGGCAGGCGTGTCGCTACTTATTCTACGGTTCAGAACTTTAATTTTGCATTGAATGATACACAGTAGTCTTAATGACTATGCTTAATTCTTCACTGAATTCATTAGTATTGATACATATAGTTTTAGTAATTAATAAGACAGAATTCCTACATAGATTTTTTTTAAAATTCATCTAAAGTTGTTTACACATCAAAAACCTTTCGTTAAATATATTTAACAATAATATCAACAATTTGTTTGGAGCATTGAATTAACTATTTATTTAATCATGTATTCGGAGATAACTCATTTATGTATTACATTTGTCTGTAAGGCTACAAATCTTTGGAATAATTGCCTTGATTCTGGACAAGGTCCAAGAGAGAATGTTTTCCCCATTTTGTTGTTATTATAGAATGTCATTTCCATTAATGCGACGAAACCAATAAGTGCTTTCCTGACAAGAAGCCAAAATAGCTTCACTTCGTTTAAATAAAAAGGAATAATATTCTTCTTAAAAACACAATAACTTTTTTGATAATTCGTTCTAAAGATATTTTAATTTTTGAAATATATAGTTTTCTGAAATAGCTTAAAAAATGGCCAAATTGTATACTCACAAAATGAGAGAAATTGTAAAGTATAGTCCGCAAATATTAGCGAAATGCACACTTTCGTGGAACGAACAATTATTAAATTTCCGTGAGCTAATTATTTTACAAATGAGACTGTAAGAGTATAGTGAACAAATATGTGTCATTAGTAGAAGTTTTGTGAATTCTGCAGAACAAGTATCACGACCCCTACCAGTTGGAGATAGTTCTGAAGGGGGTACAAGAGCCCAGCTAAAGTGCACACTTTAAACTACTAGTGACCATCAGCAATATATCCGGGTCCACGGATTAAATAGAACGTACACCGCAAGTAGGGGAGACCGGGGCTAGTTGGTATAGTTTTCATTTTTCATTTTTTCTAATGTTTTCTATAGTAGTTGCGGTAAAGTAATTTATACCTAGGATAGGGTAACATATTGGCAAAAAAAAAAAAAAAAAAAAAACTTTGAAAATAGCATCTAAACTTTATTGTGAAAGTCATGAAAAATAATTTCCGAAGGCGTCTCAATAGTGCCAACTTACCCCAAAGTCGGGGTAAGTTGGCATTCTTAAGGGTGTGTTGGCATTACATAGTTTGAAATGGTAAATATGCATCAATTTAACATTTTTTTTTAAATTTTTATTTCAAAATATTATAAGATAATAAGTCAAAAGGTTTGAAAAAACATGTAGTTCGATTACAAATGTTTCATCTCAATAGAAAAAGATGGTTCCTTGCTCACCTAAAGAGTTTGGTTAATCTTCCCCCGGGTACCAGACTGTGTCGAGTGGCTCTGGTCACTTCCAATATTGTATAATTTTCACCATAGTGGAGATTAAAAAGTCCTCGTTATCGACTTCCAGTATTTTTCCTCGATATTTGCGGACTCCATAATTTACTACCACATAATCACCTTTATGGTAGGAATCAACTCCAATTGCCGGATTTAATTCTGTCTAATCTGCAGGTGGTAGGAGCTGTGTAGAACGTGTTGGTTGGGGCAGATCACATCCAAAAGTAATCGACTCATCTTTATTCTTATCATTTTACTAGGGAAACAAGGAACAATAGCTATCCTCACTTTCTGCATACGGTATAGTATTAGACAAAGGTCATCACATTCAGTGCTACTAATCTCTTCCCTCACTGAACGTTTCTTATTTGTAATATTCTTTGATTTCGTAACCCGCCTGGGAGCTTGATATCCACGTAGATCGTCAGTGGGTACATCAATGCGAACAACAGCACCATACTTTTCCCGTGTTTTCTGACAAAATCTAGCCGGGCTGCGTACAGGGATTTCATACTGCTCTGAGATGGCTGAAAGGCTCCTCCGATCCACAAGGTGAGCATGAACCGCTCTTCGGATCAAGTCGTAAGAATACTTCCCTCTTCCACTTTTTCTTTAGCAGGTCCTCATTTATAACTGCAAAATAATTAACGTGTCTGTATTAATATTTATAGCTAAGCGATACCACACCAACATATACTGGTGGGATGACTTGGCATAAATCGCTGACCTATGCCAAGATACCCCGGGCCAACAATGCTAAATACCCTCAAAAGCATTTTCTAGAAAACATAGTGTCCCTACCTGAAATACAAACTACTGGGAATGCAGTAAGTGCATCAAACCCCAGGCTATTAGTCACTTTGTCCACTATAAATTGTGAGTACATGAATACAAATTTTAAGGGTATTGAAAAAAGAAAAGTAAATAGAGAAATAAATTTACTCCCCAGCTACAAAATCACAAAAAAAAAAAAAACTGTGTTTTCTTCGAATGCACGCTCGCAAGACACTGTAGCTGTTGTGGATGATGCAACAGGTTGGCAAGTATGTCTCACCACGACGGCAGCTCTCTGGGCTCTCTGTGGTAGAAAATAAAAGAACAATGACACCGTACCCCTTATGCCAAATAGCCCCGATCTCCCCTACTCAATGAGCATTTGGCGGTGCCGCGCTCCGAACCCGAAACTCTTTACTTCTAAATCCGCTGCATCCCCCTCCCCTCTTTAGTTGCAGAGCTGTTGTGGGTAAGAACTTAATAACAAAAGTTTGTTGATTATTACTTATGAAATTAAAAGACAACTTCTGTGCATTTTTGATTTTGCTGATCGTTTTTTCGTGTGAGGGTAAAGCAAAAGCTTTTTTAATTGCAAAATAGTTCAGTCCTTAAAAAAAGACTGAAATGAATTGGCTCAAAAGAACTGTATGCCTTGTAAAACGTTGATTAATATAGGGCAACTTTTGCGCCTTAGTAACGAAATGGTTTCAATACTCCGTATTACCTTAAGTGACAATTTACAGGCATGGATCGTAGTTATTACACAATCATGAGCAGAAAGATAGGGAAAAATTATCCACAGGATTCCCACACAGCCACTTATATCCATTAGACATCTAAGTTAGATTCAATTGACTTATAAAAGGTAAAAATTGTCTTAAGAATGTCTAACAATAGTCCAGGATATCCTGTACTAATGATAGATATCTATTAGATGTTTAAATTTAGACGAAAGTTAGACATAGACTTTCTCAATCTCTAATAGATGTAAGATGTTAGATCAAATTTAGATTTAGCTATTTTCAATATCCATTAGATGACAACAATTAAAATACTCGGTTTTTCAGAAGATGAGTATTCTCTAATATCACTTCAAACGAGTTAACTTCCATTGAAATTGAGAGATATCTGGGTAAGATTAAATTGCGAGATATTTAGATTTCTATAACTGATATACGTAATAATATTCAACAGATATCCTATTAGATCTCTAAATTTTCCATATTATCTCTTCAATATCTAAGGATGTCTAAAAAAAGGTGCAATAACTGGTTATTTAAATATCTATAAATCATCTAGAAATATATAGTTACAAATCCTGTAAATAGTAATTATTGTAGTAACGTAACCTGTGAATAGTTTCCCGTAATAAATATACAACCCCTTAACATATGGCTAAAGTATACAACCCCTATTCTTTTTTTTCTTATTTCATTCACTGATTTTATCAATGGAAGTGTAGTTGTAGAACGTTGTAGCATTTTCTGGAATATTTGAGAGATTTCTTTTCGGTATATATAAGCCGTTAGCGATGGATAAACAGTGGAGTTTCGATTGAGATTTCGAACTGGGAGCATTTTTGCTCTGTTTATTGCGAGGCATTTCGCTGTGTTGTTTTCGTATTTGAAAGTAAATACGTGTGTAAACGTTGAGTTTACGGTGTTGTGTGATAATTGCTTAATTGCTGATGAATAATTTAGCAGTTGTTGACGATCTTTCCTGTACATAGTGTAAATAAATTTCCTGTGCTTTTATCAAGAACTGTGTCTTCATTTCAAGAAAGTGGAAGTCGCACCGAATCCGTTACAATTTGGCGCCCAACGTGGGGCTTCTTCTGGACTTTCTTGGAGTAAGTGTGACTTTGGACATTTTTTTTTTTTTCATAAAGACTGTTTGAATTTATAGACTTTGTTTTTATGGTGATTACTCGCGCAATGGATGACCAATTAAAACAACTTCTGGCAGCAATTAATGCTGTGAAAAGTGACTTGACCGAAAGTTTGGAGGCTAATCAAGAGCAATTAAAAAATGATATGGCGGCTAATCAAGACGAATTAAAAAATGAATTGACTGCAAATCAAGTACAATTGAAAAACGAATTGGCGACTAACCAAGAACAGTTAAATAGTGATTTAAGTGCTAAAATTACTACAAGTCAAGATGAAATAAAAAGTGCCCTAACGTCGATGAAAACCATGATGGAGAATCAACTAACCGCCATTGGAGATAAAGTTGATGCTCTGGAAGAAAAATTTGATACTGTGGAAGAGCGTATCGCCAATGTGGAAAATAAGTTGGAAGAAGAAGACAAGAAATTTACTTCATTTAAGGAAGAAATAATTAAAGACATGGAACGGAGATTGGCGACCGCGGAAAGCAGTTCTGTACAGTTTGGCGCTCCCACATCTGTTGCTCGACCGTCCATTAAACTGGCCACATTTGATGGGAAAAGTTCGTGGCAGGTATACAAGACCCAATTCATGATAGTGGCGGAAGCGAACGGATGGGACTCTGCTACCAAGGCCTGCCATCTTGCAGCATCCCTGAGAGGTGACGCAGCGGACATTCTTCAGACCCTTCCGGAAAGCCAGCGCCTGGATTTCGCCGCCCTCACATCTGCGTTGGAGCTTCGCTTCGGTGAGAAGTGCCAGAAAGATTTCAGCCGACTCCAGTTGAAGTCCCGTTTCCAGAAAACCGGGGAATCCCTGCAAGAGCTAGCGGCGGACATCGAGAGACTGTCTCATCTTGCTTTTTGCGACTGTCTTGCGGATGTTCGAGACAACCTGGCACTCAATTATTACATCGACGGGGTTCGAGATCCGGAAATCCAGAAAGCTCTACGGATGGCGGATGTCAAAGACCTGAATTCTGCTGTTGTGTATGCGATGAGATACGAGGCCGCCCAAGAAGCAACCCGTGTGGATCGCCATCTAATCCGGACTCAGGAAGCTGATGAGTCTGATTCCAGGTCGTCCCACCTCGCTGAACATGAGAGAGAACTCGGTGACTTGGCAAGACATCTGAGCACCATAACAGCCCAAAAGAAACAAGAGCAGAAGTGCTGCAAATGCGGTAGTGAAGGACACCTGCGAAGGAGTTGTCCGGCTCGCCAAGCTACGCGAGGGAAGGAAATCACCACCACCAGAGCTCTGCAGATTTCCTCTTCTAGTAGTGGCAGTGATGGACTTTTCATTTACGCACATGTAAATGGGAACCCCTGCAGACTGATTGTCGACACTGGAGCCAATGTGACAATCATTAGGACAGATGTGGCTCGTGAATTTGGATTGAAGCTGTTGTGGACATCGCCACTTGTAAGTCTGAGACTGTGACAGGTGACAAAATCGAGATTGACGGTAAAGTGGACTTGGAAATAGTGTTTGGGAATGCCACCTACCATCATACGGCATTCGTCGCTAATATCACGGATCCCTTCATTCTCGGATTGGACTTTTTGAAGAAATATGACTTCACTCTCGACTTCAAGACTAATGAGCTGCACTCGATGAGAGAAGACATAGCCGTTTTCCCCGCAGAAAGTGATGTAAAATCCGCTCATCAAATAATAGCCCAAACAGATTTATCGATTCCCGCAAGGTCAGAATCATTAATACCTGGCTCCCGTGAAGAAAGCAATAGTTTTCGATTTGGACTCATTGAATACCCTAACCTAAGCAATAACTTAAAAGGAGTGCTGGTAGCATCTACGCTTGTGGACCTTTCTAATGATGTAATTCCTGTGAGAGTCGCCAACATGAGTGAAAGGCCAAGGAATATTCGGAAAGATGAAGTGTTAGCAACTTGTACTCCAGTAAACTGCATCATCAGAAGAATCAATTCCCCCGAGACTATGTCTTCTGAGTCCTTGACATCGAAGTTAGTTGGGAGTGCGCCATTATCGAGAGATCAAAGAACTGCTGCGGAATAATTGGTGGATGACTTCAAGCATCTGTTTTCATCAGCATCGGAGGATGTTGGCCGTACGAATTTAACGCAGCATAGGATTTACACTGGAGAACACCCCCCTATTAAACAGCATCCAAGACGACTACCATTCGCCAAGAAGGAAGAAGTTGAGACCCTCCTGAAAGAGATGAAGGAGAATGATGTAATCGAACCTTCATCCAGTCCCTGGGCTTCTCCCATCGTCTTAGTCCGAAAGAAAGATGGCTCCACCAGATTTTGTGTCGATTACCGACGGCTGAATGAAGTCACCAAGAAAGACAGTTACCCTCTTCCACGGATATAACGACACCTTGGACACTCTTTCCGGACACAAGTGGTTTTCGACCCTGGACTTGAAGAGCGGCTACTGGCAGGTTGAGATACACCCTGATGACCGAGAGAAGACAGCGTTTACAACTGGACAAGGCTTATGGCAGTTTAAAGTGATGCCCTTCGGCCTCTGCAATGCACCAGCTACGTTCGAGCGTCTTATGGAGACAGTGTTAAGAGGACTTTCCTACGAATCCTGTCTGGTCTACTTAGACGATATCATCATCGTGGGACGCAGTTTCGAAGAACATCTGGCAAATCTTAGGAATGTGCTGAAAAAGCTTAAGGAAGCCAATCTGAAGTTAAGCCCGTCCAAATGTAATTTGTTCCGTCGGGAAGTGAACTACCTTGGTCACATCATCTCTTCTGAAGGTGTACAAACCGATCCAGAAAAGGTATCTGCGGTCAAGAGTTGGAGTCGTCCCGAAAACATCCATCAGCTGCGAAGTTTCCTGGGGCTCTGCACGTACTACAGGAAGTTTGTAAAGGGTTTTTCCAACATTGCACGACCTTTGCATAATCTGACGGAGAGCAAGCAAAAGTTTAAATGGTCCAAAGAATGCGAAGATGCATTTCTACGACTGAAGGAGGCTTTAACATCAACGCCTATCCTCGCCTATCCTCAGCCTGAAAAATCCTTCATCCCGGACACTGATGCGAGCAACGAGGGCATCGGAGCTGTTTTATCCCAAGAAACTGACGGAAATGAACATGTCATCGCTTACTGGAGCAAATGCTTATCAAAGTCGGAGCGAAATTACTGCGTCACCAGAAAGGAGTTACTGGCCATAGTGAAAGCTGTAGAACACTTCCATCATTACCTCTACGGCCGAAAATTTCTGCTTCGGACAGATCATGCCTCGTTAACTTGGCTTTTGAACTTTCAGGAATCCAGAAGGCCAGATAGCCAGGTGGATACAGCGGCTCCAGGAATATGACATGGAGATCAAGCACCGAAAAGGGTTATCTCACGGTAATGCTGACGCTTTATCAAGGAGACCCTGTCCTGAGAACTGCCACTATTGTTCCCGAATCGAGAAACAGTATGGAACGACTAGCCCTACTGCCTATCAGGTGACAGTGACTCCAACATCATCAGAACCTGATCTATGGAGTGATGACCAAGTTCGAAAAGATCAACTTGAAGACCCCGACATAAAACCAATTTTGGAGTTCATGGAAAGTGACAGTCGACGCCCTAGCTGGCAGGACGTTTCCATCTTCAGTCCTGCAACAAAAAGATACTGGGCTTTATGGAACTCGCTCCATTTACGGAACGGCGTGCTACACCGAAAATGGGAATCTGATGACGGCAAAACTTCTAGGTGGCAGTTACTACTTCCCCGATTAGTAAGTAGGCCACTCTGGGCCACAGAAGGAGGGAAACAACTCAACAGTCCTTAGGGGGCGTGGTCGTCCGCCATCTTGGATTTTTCTCGTAGTCTTTTACGAGGGTATTTTAGGATGACGTCACTGATTTCTTGTAGTCTTTTACGAGGGTATTTTTAGGATGACGTCACTGATTTCTTGAAGTCTCTTACGAGGGTAAGATGACGTCATCTATGACGTCACGCTTTTGAACGACGCCATCTTGAATCATCCGCCATCTTGTATTACGTCATTTAACATGTTGATTCATGTCTTAATTTTGAAATTACTTAATTAATGTATATGCTAATTTTTAATTTATGCATATTCTTATTTTTTAATTGTTGAATTAATTTGTTTTCTTTAATTGGGTAATTAACCTAATAAAATTTATTCTGAAATATTGACGAGAGTAAGATTCTAAAATGCTCTCCCTGGGATTTGAACCCAGGGACCTTTCGCTCCGAACGAGGATGCGCTAACCAGCAGACCGGACAAGGCTGTTACTAGGGAAGGATAATAAAGCTTTAAATGGATAACATTCAGTAGTGGCGCCATCTATCGGAGACTAGGGCCATGACAGAAAGCTTAACTGAAAGTGTGAACTTAATTGAAAAGATATGCTGGTGGCGCCATCTAGTGATAATGAATGATACTGCTTAATTGCGAATCTATTTTTCAAGAGAGGGTTTGTTTTCGAAGGAACAAAAAAGGAATGTGGAAATATTATGGAAAATAATTTAAATGGTTGAAAGATGGTGGCGCCATCTAAGGGATTCTTTTGAAGCAATGGGAAAATAATTTAATTATAAAGTTTAAACGATGGTGGCGCCATCTATCGGAAACCAAGGCCATCTCTGAACGGATAGTTAGAATTTTATTCAGTGCTGATGGCGCCATCTAGTGATGTTTAAAATGTTTAATTGTGAATTATGTTTAAAAAAATAATTTTTTGGAAGGAATAATGCTTAACTGTGAATTAAAATGTTATTGAGTGGATTTGAACTCGTGACATAAAGATTCTTCAGTCGGCGGTATGGTCAACGCATTAGGCCACTCGGCTGAAGAATCTTACAAAGAAGTAGCAATTTAAATTTCACATACTCACACAAGGGATAATTTTACAGTTAAATGATGAAAGACGAGAGTAGATGAATCAGACAAAACAACCTTACTCTTTTTCAACCATATTTTTTATTTTCCCACCTATTTCTCCCATGCTATGTCTTCAAATGCCACGATTAATTAATTTTAAAGCTTACAATCAATTTACCCTTTAGTATTAATTAAGACTAATCATTAAAGAATTTTCAATATATATTTGAAACTATCACTATTATTTTACGCAGTAACAACGTTTATTTTTACTCCAGTTAGGATTTGTCAAATTATATAGTTTTCACAAGTTAGATTTAATCCGCCGATGTTGTCAATTCAAAGTAATTAATTCTGTTTAGTATTTTTCATCTATATTTTACTTATTCATTTTTTTTAATCAATGTTTTACTTATTCATTTTATCACGCCCTTTTTTATTTTCGCGCATTTATTAAATTTATTAGCTAATTCACATTAATGTATATGAAATAGATTTTTTATTCCTTTGCGCAAGAGACTTTACCATCTACAAACACCATTAACCGAATTTCATCGAATTAAAAAAAAAAATCTTATTACAATTATTCTTCAAATTAACACCGTTTTACAATTAACTTTGAATTTATTAAAACATATGCATTCTCACTCTAGTTAGAATGTATTTAAATATACATCATTCAAGAGTTAGATTTAATAAAAGTAATTCACCGATTTAATAATTAACTTAGTCAATTCATCGCATTTAATTCAGATTACTTTTTTTTTTCATATTCAGTGTAATAACTCACTTAACTGAATCATTTCTTTCTCATACGTTTCACTATTTTCTCATACGTGTCACCATTTTCGTACATTTATTAAACTTGTAAAATACTTTACACACACTACAAAATTAGAAAATTTTATTTTATTTCAATACGAGAAACATTGTTCCGAATTCTACTTTACAATCTACTAACACAATTTACCGAATTTCACTTAGAAAATCTCATTATTAGTATTTTATAACTTGTATTTTTACTTCATTTATTTTAATTGTTTTTCTCACACTATCAAAGATTTTTCAATAATGTTAGGATTTATTAAAACAGTCAAAGTTACTTTCATCATTTTCAATGTATCGTTTTATTTAACTTAACCATTTTTCTCATACGTTTTAATATTTTCATACAATTCTTAGACTTGTAAAATAAATTATGCTTTAATATATTCAAAAATACATCAGCATAGTGCTTTTTGAAGACAGGAGACTTTACCATTTTACTTTTCCATCTACCAAGTCAAAACACAATTTGCCGAATTTCCCTTAAAAATCTTATTATTAATGTTTTCGAACTTGTATTTTTCACAGTAACCAAGTTTTTCACTATAAGTAAGAATTTATTAAAATAGTAACCATTCAAGAATTAGGTTTAATTCATTTTAATTAATTCATATCATTTTTTTTTTCACATTCACAATTATTTTATTTAACCTAATCATTTTCTTACCCATTTTATTATTTTCACGCATTTATTAAACTTGTAAACTAATTCACATTAGTACATTCGACATAGTTAATTTTCTTAACGCAAGGGCTTTGCAATCTACAAACACAATTTTCCGAATTTTACTTAGAAAATCTTATTACTAACTTGTATTTTTCACAGTAGCAAAGTTTTCCCCCTCTAATTAGTATTTATTGAAATAGCAACTGTTCAAGAGTTAGGTTTAATTCGATTTAATTTTTATTAATTAATGCATATTATTTCCTTCATATTCACAATTATTTTATTTAGCTTAATCATTTGAATCATTTTCTTGCCCATTTTATTATTTTCACGCATTTATTAAACTTGTAAACTAATTCACATTAAACATATTCGCCATAGTTATTATTCTTAGCACAGGAGACTTTACAATCTACAAACACAATTTACAGAATTTCACTTAGGAAATCTCATTACTAATGTTTTCAAACTTGTATTTTTACTTTATTTATTTATTTATTTATTTTATTTTATTTTTTTTTTCACATCACTAAAGTTTTTTCAATAATGTTAGATTAGGGAAATTGCAGCTTTTCAAGAATTTGATTCAATTCTTTTCAGCCAAATTTACTTTCTCCGTTTTCAATATAATTCTTTCATCATTTTCAATGTATCACTTTATTTACACAATTTGACAATTTTAACTTAAAAAATCTTATTATTAATATTTTCGAACTTGTATTTTTCACAGTAGCAAAGTTTTTTCCCTCTAGTTAGGATTTTAACAACTATTCAAAAGTTAGGTTTAATTCGATTTAATTAACTCATATTATTAGGTTTTTCATATTCACAATTATTTTATTTAACTTAATCATATTCTCACCCATATTATTATTTTCATACAATTACTGAACTCATAAAATTCATTACGCTTTAATATATTCAAAAATACTTCATCATAGTTCTTTTTTAACACACATATCATTTTCCAGAACACAATTTATTCGAATTTCACTTAGAAAATCGTATTATTAATACTTTCAATCTTGTATTTTTTACGTTATTCATTTATTTATTATTCTTTCACACTAGCAAAGTTTTTTCAATCAAGTTTGGCTAGGGAAATTGCAACTTTTCAAGAGTTGAGTCGTACTCAATTCGATTTAATTCAATGAATTGACACAGATATTTTTTTTCTTATTCGCAATTATTATTTTTAACTTAATCGTTTTCTTATTCGTTTTACTACTTTCACGCATTTATTGAACTTACAATTTAATTTACACACTGTTATATTCAAAATACTTCATTATTATTATTATTACCAATATTATTTTACCATCTACAGACACCATTAACAGAGTTTTACTACAATATTCAAAAATCTAAGTAAACCTAATGTTTTCTGAACTCACATTTTTACTTTGTGTATTTTCCACACTACCACGATTATTCTTTTCAATTATTGGAATCAATTTAACTCATTTAACTAACGCAGATTTTCAAAGCAACTACAGAGATAATTTACGACTTTCAAATCAGAATGAATACTCAGAAACGATATTTTTACGAAACTTAAGTAAGTAATTTCGAATGCTTCCAAAGCATTTTTAGAATATACTTAAACATAGAAAGTCCTGGCGAAAAGATATTAAACTTTGTTCAACACAATTTTCAACTTATTACAATTATTATTTCCATAATCACTTTTAAGAATTTTTCAATTGAACATTGAAAATATTTGACACAAGTTTAACTTAAAGCACTTAGGCATAAAAATTCAAAAAATTAGGAATATAAACTTAAATCTTCTAGACTTGAATATTTACAACTAAGCGAAACTCAAACACAAAAATTTAGAAACAGAAACATACAATCTTTATAACTTGAACATTGGGAAAGAAGGAAAAAAAACTTTAAACATAATCCTAAAAAATTTCCTTCAAATACAATTAACTAATTAAAAGTAAAAATCTTTGAAACTTACCCCAAGTTTGCTGAAATGATGTTTTTTTTATAAAAGTACTGAAAGAAGTTACAAACTGTGAGTCGTTATCAAATACACTACATCAAAATATTGTAACCTCAATTCAGCCCTTATTTCAATCAAACCAACAGTCATAACTGAAATAATTTTTCCCGCATGCGACACCGATTCACGCCAGAGTTGTATTAAAATATTTTAATTATTATTTTCTTTTCAAATTTTTAATGCAGAATGAAATCTCATACAACCGACAGACACGGAAAACCAAACTGATCTGAGTTTTACGAAACCTCGCATACAAACTTCCCCTAGTCATGTGGTTTAATATTTAGTCAAGTCATCGACGATGAATGAATCAGTCTGATTTTCCTATCGCGTGTGAGAAAGCAAGCCCTTTACGATATTCACAGCTCCATTACGTTATGCGAAATGTACATGCTAAACCACAATTATTCAAATAATTTTTTCCCGAACTTAACTGTTTTCAAAAGTATATTTATCCCATTTGTTTGACATAACTCATACATAGTCAGAGACTTGATTTTTTTTCACTTCATAGTCATTTTGCAGGTTTATTTTTACATTTTCATTGCTTATGCATTGCAATTATTTGTTTTTCGATACATAATTGTTTTCGCATTTCCAACTATTTCAACGATATCCGATCGAATAATAGGACTTTGATTATATTTAACAATGTTTATTTTCAATACTTTGAAATTTTCAAAAGTATTTTCTTCACGCTTCAACGAACGAAATATTCAAGTTATGAACTTTTCTTTTCACTTATCAGTTGTTCTATTATATTTTTTTCTAAACATATTTGTACTGGCTAACAATCAAAATATTTTTACCCGAACTTAACAGTTTTCAATAGTTGGTTTATCCCATTCGTTTCTCTCACACAGACTTGATTTTTCCAATTCATAGTCATTCAACGGGAGTATTTTTAATATTTTCAACGCTTTTATGCGTTACATTTAATTATTTTTCCAAAAACACAACGATTTTTGCATTTCCAATTATTTCAACGATTTTCCATCGAATGATAGGACTTTGATCGTATTTAACAGTGTTTATTTTCAATACTTTGAAATTTTATTATGTGATCATGGTTTTGAATGTTAAAAGTTAATGTCAACTAAGTAAACAAGATTTATATTGTTTTCAATGTGTTTATATTGTGATATGGATACTTGATCCATGGGATTACGTATCCCTCTAAACGAGGGAATCAAGTATCCCTAATATGCGATTTTTACAAAGATACTTGTTCTATTATTAACAATCAGAGGCAATTTACTAAAAATATGCCTCAATTTTTATAGACTGTCTATACTTTAACATTACACTTCGATATATTTTTTAAGTTGTGTATAACGGATAATGTAAACTTCGGAAAGCTTTCCAAAAAAAAAAAAGTTTCCTTTGACACATTCAGACAATCATTTTCTTGAGTTAAACAAAATGGCTGAAAAAAAAACCAATAGTGTTGCCAGTTTTGTGTACAAGTATAACTTTAACATTATTGTCAGGTTTCAAACCTCTTCTTAATGATTTTAGTACATGTTTAGCTGCGGGATCATGTATCCTCAGGGGTCAAGTATCCCCAGACTCCCCTATAGATGATATTTTATTTTACCTACTTGTTATTCAGCTACACGAATTTGTGTGAGGTGAAGTTGTAAGTATTAGAATATAGGGTCTTAGAATATTTTTTGATTTCTTAGCGGGTAGGTCATAACATTTAATTGAGCTGAAAAGTTGATAATTCCATCAATCCTTAAATAATACAAATGAGGTAATGAGGATATTGATAAAAAGGGTCTATAATTGTTTGTTTATTTTTCAAATTCCATAAGAAACTTGTCGTACTTATGCTGAAAACGATATGCATTATTAGAACTTTAATAAAAAACAGAGAAATATTCAGAATTATTTAATTTGTTTAATTGATTCAAAAGTGTTTATAAAAATTGCGAAATAGATTTTTGGACTTGATGTTTTCTTTTTAAATCATTTTAAATAATTTCGGCAGTGCAACGAACTATTAGTCATATATCACTTACTTAAACCAATACTAACGTTTACGTATGGGATGACTTATTGTGTAAATGAATACGTATATGAAAAAAGACTTAGGTTGGTTCAAATTTTTATTACCCATATTTTATAAGGCTCTGATGTTTGGTTTCAACGTTGGCTAGTAGGCATGAATGAAAGTAACAGGATGTTAAAATTTTTGAACTAAAATTTGAAGTTTACAAGAATTCATACTTCTTGTTTGAATGGTAATTTTGTTTCCACTCTTAAATATTTTATGTTTTGAAGTTTTCGTGCTTTTTTTTCCCATGCTTTTTAATTTTAATAATACTTCTACATGCATTGTTTTTCGAGTTTTTCTACTTTCAAGTTTTTTCAAGACTTTCTTTTTTCATTTTATCTATTTTTTAAAGTTTTTTCCTTCTAAGAGGTTTGAGAGTTTTTTCTGTTTTTAAGTTTTTAATTATTTTTAGCGTTTTGTGTCTCAAAACTTGCAGGACTGTGCAAGATTTTCTGTTTCATTGCAAAGTTTTTTTTTCTCTCTAAGTTTGTGAAGGAATATGTCTTTAAGCATCTGAGAAGTCTTTAAAAGCTATTACGGTTTTGTTTTTTAAATATTATTATTATTCTTTTTCGGTTTTTTCTGTTTCAAAATGTTTTTAAGTTCCAAGTTTATTTTCTGTTTGCAAATTTGTATGTTTTTCTCTTTTAATTTCTGATGTTCATATACTTTTTCCAGTTTATAAAGTTTTTCTGCTTCGGTGTTTGCAAGTTTATATAGTCTCGAATATTTTCCGTTTCTAATCTGAAGTTTATTCTGTTTCGAAGCTAAGGTTTTTTTTTTAAAGCTTATTCAGAGTTTCAAATTTTGTCAAGAAAATACGTTTTTAAGTTAATGAGGAGTTTCAATTTTTTTTTTTTTTTTGCAATAAATTTTTAAGGGTTTTTTTTTCCCTGTATTTTTGTTTTTAAATTTTTCTGCTTCCAATTTTTCATGTTCACAAGTTTCAAACATTTTTAGTATTTTCCTGTAAAGTTTTTCAAAATATTTTTTCCCCCACTAAGTTTTCTGTTTCGAAGTTTCTATCGTTTTAAAATTTTAAAGGTTTTTTAGTTCTCTAGTTTTGTGTTTTTAAAATTTAAAAGATTTCCTTCTTCAAAGTTTTCAAAAAGATTTTTCTTGCTCTTAATATTTTTTATTTTACAGTTAACTTGTTAGCTTTTTTCAAAAACAATTCTCTATACTGTTCTCAAAATTTTCGTGCTTGTAAGTTTTTCTGTTTCGAAGCTTGCGAGTTATTTTTATTCATTTGTATATTTTCTTTAAGTTTACAAAGTTCTAAAATTTGTACATTTGTAACTGAAAGTTCAAAATTTATAAGTTTCGAAAATTTTACTAAAAAAGAATTTTTAGCAAGTGAAGATATGCCAAATTTTTAAGATTTTACGCTAGTAAGCTTACTAGTTAATTTTGTTTCGAAATTTCCAAGTTTTTTTCCACTTGGAAGTTTACAAGTTTATGATTTTTTCTGATTTAATTTTCTACAACTTTAGGTACGTGATGATGTAATAGTGTATGTATGTTTGTATTTTCTAGCGTATTATGGAAGGATAGAAAATATAAAATCTCTACTAATTCATTACTTTATTGTTTGACTAATGTTATTTTTCTCAATTTAGAAAATTTTCGCATGATTTCCCTTGCGTGAAACCGGGAACTATTCAATAAACGTTTCTTTTTAACATTATAAGATTCTTTTTTGTTAATTTTAATAATGTTTTCTATAAATTTATTGTTCCTAATTTTTGCAAATTAATACTTAAACCTCTTTAGCATTCGTACATTTTAATGACAAAATTAGTGACTGTTTTAATTCAGTGGGTCAGTTAGAAATATTCCTGAATGTTCTCTACATTTCCATAGTGTATAGATAATCAATATAGTAAGCAATCACAATAGCCAGGATATTAAAACAAATAAAAGTTGTACCTATGCGGTAATCTGCGAAAATTCGTATTTATGGTTCCAATGTACAAGTACAAATCTACTGAGATAAAAGTAATGAAACAACGTTTAAAAGCACAAATAAAAGATTGGAAAGTTTAAAATGCAAACATATTTTAGAGGCAATAGCCTCCATCCTCAGTGCAAAGCAAGCAAATGGGTAAACAAATGTTCACCAATGTTTGTATTTTTTAACAAATTTATTTGTTGAATATTTTCTATGCATTAAAATTAACGTCCCAATGCGAATTACTATTTGTTTTTTTTAATAATACGTTAAATATCAAAGAGACGGAGATTGCATTCGTTGCAAACCTAAGTTCTTGAAAAGTAAAAAGTTTTTCAATGATTAAAAGTATCGTTAAAAGTTTTGATGTATCTATAATATGTAAAAACATATGTTGGTTTTTTTTTTCTGAATTTAAAAGATTAAGAGTATAAATATGTATATTTCTTTATATCAACATTTACAATGATGCATAAGCGAAATAAATTCGCTATCATATGTGACGAAAAATTCTAAGGGAAAAGCTATTATGTAGGGATGTTTGACAAATGATTTGCATATGAACTAGTTTCTTGAATAACTTGTCCAATAATGTTCTGTTGTATTCTTATTTATTTTTAAATCTTTGTTTCATAATGATGTATAAGAAAATGAACTGTGAAGTGTTCTGGAAAACGTCAAATGTTGAAATAATTGCTTTCAAAATATTAAATGAGATATTCGTAAGTTTAAATACGTGTGGATTAAAAAAGAAACAAACGTTAAATTCGAGGAACAAAATTCTGTAAATCGTGTTGAATATTTTCTATTATTCGATGAAAATGCCTAAATGCTTGAGATAACAACAGAATTCATTTAAAATCGTGAATGTAATGCATAAAACACAATCGTAGAAATCATTTAAAAATAAAAGTGTGTAATTTGAATATTAGTGGGGAAAAAATTGAGTCTTTGACTACGTATAAGTTTAGTGAAATGAATAGAAAATACTTACACTTAAAAATGTTAAGTTCGGAAAAAATAAGTGACATAATGTGCTTATTTTAACGAAAATTATGAAAATAAATTATCTTTAATATGTATAAGTCAAAATTGGTTAGATTACTTTTTCAAAAAATCAAGCAAGTTATGCCAGTGTCTGTATGTGGGTTTGTGTGTGCGAATGAGTGTCAGTATGTGTGCTTGCTCCATTGTTTTTGTATGTGCCGTTGTGTTTTGTGTGTGCGTGCGTGTAAGTACAAATTATGAGAAATTTATATTTTATGATGGATATATTTTTACTAATGGGTTGAAACTTATTGTTGGTTCAAGAATGAGAACACAATTGCAAACCCCGAGTATGGTGAAATTGCAGAATCAGTTTTAACTACGTACTATGCTTATAAATGTTGCAAGATACACAGTCTTGAAATACATCGAAGTTTTCATGTGTTGTGTTTTAGTACAACAATATGCCTTCTTGCTAGTAGTATAATATATTATACAGTTATATATAGTATAAAAAAGTAGCAGAACAATAAAAACACCAAAAAATTTACATGATTTTTTTTTTCTTTTGTTACCGCCCATATACTATCAATTTAATATGTTCCCCCAAAATAAAACCTAAATTTTAGGGTGTAAATACCTTAAAAGCTATTTCAACAATAGTACCTTTCGGGGGAAAATGTCCCTCAATTTCTAAAAGGTGTATGCTCATAGCTAAATTACTGTATTATTTTTCTCCCAGTTAAAAAAATATGTTTTCTTTTTACTGAAAAGTCGACTGTTACTAATAATTCTAGACATTTGCTTACCTCTTTATACTGATTTAATGTTAAAATAAAATTTTTTTAAGAATACAAAATTTTAATTTCTCCTCAAATAATATAAGTTTAACTTTTTCTTTAAAAAATGATTCCAAAGATCGACTGTAACATGAAACGAGATAAAAGTTTCGTGGTCTAAATTGTATAATTGCTACTAATAAAAGCGAATGCTCGAAGATCAGCAAATCAAACTTCGGGATTCGTAAAGTCTTTTTTGAAAGAAGTGGGAAAAAGCTTATAAATTATGGAATGAAATATATTTGTGTTCCAAAATTAGAGTATCATTCATTTTACTTTCTTACGATTTTTCAAATTAAACTCAAGCATAAAATATTTTGTCAAAACACAATACTTTGTTACTTAAAAAATATACGTCTAGTCAAGAATATTTTTTTCAACCGCGCACTCTACACCCTGAATTCATCAAACTTTGTTTCCCCCAAAACATTCGAGGCTTTCATAATTAACATACATAGCACGAAGTCGCCATAGCATGATTGGTAAAGCGCGCGCCAATCATCTATGGTTCCTTTATGTAACCCCGAGGTCCCAGGTTCGAATAGCAACAAAAAAAAACTCTTTTTGTTCTATTTCAACAAAAATAAATATATATAAATAAATAAATAAATAAAATCAAACATAAGTTACAAAAAAGTCATAAAAATTCCGATAGATGGCACCACTATCGTTCAACCATCTTTATTTAAAAAAAATTTCATAACTTCAAAAATATTTCCTTATATTTTTCTTCCTATCATGCAGCGTTCTTCTCATCTCAAAAAATAACATTTCTCTATTGTTCACAGCCTGCAACAGATGGCGCCACAACTGAAAGAGTTATCTATTTAAAGCTTTATTATCTTCCCCTAGTAACTGTTTAGCCTGGTCTAGTGGTTAGCGCATCCTCTTTCGGAGCGAAAGGTCCCTGGTTCAAATACCAGGGAGAGCATTTTAGAATATTACTCTCGTTAATATTTCAGAATAATTTCAATAAATTTAATTAGGCTAATTACCCAATTAAAGAAAACAAATTAATTACACTATTCATGCTCAGACATGATTAAACATGATAAATGACGTAATACAAGATGGCGGATGATTCAAGATGGCGTCGTTCAAAAGCGTGACGTCATAGATGACGTCATCTTACCCTCGTAAGAGACTTCAAGAAATCAGTGACGTCATCCTAAAAATACCCTCGTAAAAGACTACAAGAAATCAGTGACGTCATCCTAAAATACCCTCGTAAAAGACTTCAAGAAATCAGTGACGTCATCCGAAAAATACCCTCGTAAAAGACTACGAGAAAAATCCAAGATGGCGGACGACCACGCCCCCTAAGGACCGTTGAGTTGTTTCCCTCCTTCTGTGGCCCAGAGTGGCCTACTTACTACTCCCGATCAAGGATTTCAGATGTTCTGAAAGAAATACATAGTAGTGCGACTGGAGGACTTTTTGGTGTCTTGAAAACCCTCAATAAAGTTCGGGAGCGCTTCTTCTGGAGCAAGGCGAAGGATGACGTGGAGAAGTGGTGCCATTCTTGTGACGCCTGTGCTGCTCGTAAAGGACCGAAGAAGAGAAGCAGAGGGAAGCTACATCTGTACAACGTTGGAGCTCCTTTCGAACGAATTGGGATCGACATGCTGGGTCCTCTACCAAGAACTGCTGATGGGAACAAATACATTCTTGTTTCCATCGACTACTTCACCAAATGGCCGGAAGCATATCCCATTCCAGATCAAGAAGCTACCACCGTAGCAGAGACTCTAGTTCAACATTGGATCTCGAGATATGGAACACGTTTGCGGATTCATTCCGATCAAGGGAGGAATTTCATCTCTGCTGTGTTTAAGGGCCTATGTCAAATTTTCGGAATTGAGAAAACTAGGACAACACCACTACACCCACAATCGGACGGCATGGTGGAGAGATTTAACCGCACAATCCTGAATAATCTCTCGCTTATGGTATCCAGAAATCAACAGGATTGGGACAAGAAGCTACCTTTATTCCTGCTGGTCTACCGCAGTGCTGTCCACGCGACTACCGTATATGCCCCATCTCAGATGCTCTTCGGACGAGAGCTTCGGCTACCTTGTGAACTCGTCTTCGGTCGTCCTCCGGATGCGCCTGCATCGCCTGAGGAGTACATCCAAGATCTCCAGGCCCGGTTGGAAGACGTTCATAACTTCGCACGAGAGCGAATCAACATCGCGGCGGAGAAGATGAAGACCCGATACGACACAAGGTCTACTGGACATGAATTCAACGAAGGCGACAAGGTTTGGTTATGGAATCCCATCCGACGGAAAGGTCTGTCACCCAAATTGCAGTCGCATTGGGATGGACCCTACAAAGTCCTTAACCGACTAAATGACGTCGTAGTGAGGATCCAAAAATCACCTAATGCAAAACCTAGGGTTATACATTATGATCGGTTAGCCCCATACTATGGCCATAGTTCATGAGTATTACGTAAACAACCATGGTTGATAACATAAAAGTTGTAGATAATTTTTGCTTTTAATGTTTAGTAATATTTCTTGTTATTATTGTGTTTTCTGTATCTGTTAGTTATTAATTAATCCGAATATTTGTAAACTTGTGATAGAAGTTCGACACCCTTTCTGGGGATTGTACTGCCCGGGACGTGCAGTCCTTGGGAAGGGGGCAATGTTACAAATCCTGTAAATAGTAATTATTGTAGTAACGTAACCTGTGAATAGTTTCCCGTAATGAATATACAACCCCTTAACATATGGCTAAAATATACAACCCCCTATTCTTTTTTTTCTTATTTCATTCACTGATTTTATCAATGGAAGTGTAGTTGTAGAACGTTGTAGCATTTTCTGGAATATTTGAGAGATTTCTTTTCGGTATATATAAGCCGTTAGCGATGGATAAACAGTGGAGTTTCGATTAAGATTTCGAACTGGGAGCATTTTTGCTCTGTTTATTGCGAGGCATTTCGCTGTGTTGTTTTCGTATTTGAAAGTAAATACGTGTGTAAACGTTGAGTTTACGGTGTTGTGTGATAATTGCTTAATTGCTGATGAATAATTTAGCAGTTGTTGACGATCTTTCCTGTACATAGTGTAAATAAATATCCTGTGCTTTTATCAAGAACTGTGTCTTCATTGCAAGAAAGTGGAAGTCGCACCGAATCCGTTACAATATGTTATACGTCCATTAGATCTCTAAATTTGGTATATTACCTCTATTCAACGTCTACTAATGTCAAAGGTCCAAATATCAGATATGTTTGTATCTGTAGTATGTCTAGAAATATTTCTTACAGTATGTATCAGATATATAAATTTCACAACATCTAAGAGTGTCTAAAAATTGCTGAATTGATGGATATTTGGAGATCTATTAGACACGTAATGGATGTATAACAGGGTGACATTTGTTGCTCTAATAGTCTGTGAGATATTTTTTGGAAATCTAATGGATCATTTCCTTAATGTTAATATATGTCTAATGGATGTAAGTGGCTGTGTGGGTTGCATACATTTATCTAAACTACATGAAAACAAATAACTTAAGTTCTATTTATAATTTTTTTTAGGAATAAGATCTTATGCGTCAACACGTGTTGGCGTTTACCACGTCTGATTTCGTACTGTGTTTTCCTTTTTTTTTTAAGTGATAACTTCTTATGGGAGGGTAAACCGATTTGTGACATAACGCGCGTAACGGGGTAAATTTAATTATAATATAGAATGCTAGGAATAAAGGATATGCGTAGCGACGGTGGCTTGACCTGAAGACGCGGGCAACGCGAGCCGCTTTGCGATCTAGTTAGTTGTAGGTTCGAGTCAGCCATGAGACGTATCTCGAGGGTACTTTTCGGAGGAAATCCTAAACGTTGCTAAAAATGATTTGTAAGAAGATATTATATATATACGTATCATTGTCATATTTTGCTTATAAATTAACCAATAATCCTTATATATTATTTCTGGAGCCTGTTTTTTGTTCCTACGCGAGATCTTCCTTATTTCCTGATTGATTTCTTTGATTTACCTCTCATATTAAAGCTTATCGTGCGGGCTAATGACGAAAAATACACTCACGTTTAAAAAAAATTTCTGTTTTTTTTTTTAACCTGTTTTAAAGTACCGGACTGAGGTTTTCGGTTAATTTTATAAGATTAACTTGCGCTGTGCCTGACAGCTGATTAGCTAGATCGACAGAGCATTCGACTGGTAACGAGAAGATTAAATGTTCGGGCCCAACCTGGCCTATCTGTATAGAAAAACCGTACTAATCACGCATTACATGAACACTTAAAATATAATAAATAACGTAAGTCTGGCAAAAAATGAGATTGGAATGCTCCTTGCTGTTACGAAACCTTGATGCAACCTGTAGCTAAGTTGTTTCTTAATTGAAAGGCTTTTTTTTTCTCTCTCTTCTGTTTTTGAAACTTGGGGTTCCGATCAGGAAACTAAAGCATAATATAAGCGAAAATATAAGTATCAGGTTTAAGATTTCAGACTACAATAGAATAATTTTTGCTCAGAAAAGAAATCGTATACTGAAATGTAGATTCTTCTAATGGCGGTTTTGACAGTTTTACACATAAAATAATTACAGTCCGAAATGAAAATTACGCTTTTCATTTAGTTAAACTATGAATATTTATTGAAATACGAAGCAAAACATTTAAATTACAAACAACTCGATGGGTAAAATATTATTTTTTCCTCCTCGGAAAAAACAAATAGCAAGTCACATTTTTACTACACTCAAAAAGATACGCTTAAGAAACGAACTTAGTTCAACTGATTTTGTATTTAACCGTGCGGTTAAATGTGACAATAAACACGTGCTGCTGTCTAAGATATAACAGTCCAAGCACCCTGCAATAGCAAAAAAAAAATGATAAACTTTAAAAAATAAAAACATTTCTATTTCTTACCTTAGATATTATTTCTGTGGATTATTTTTCTGTCGGTATGCGAGATCTTTCTTCTTTCTTGAAGAAATTCCCCTCTCATATTAAAGCTTACCGGGCCGGTTAATGACGCAAAATAGACCTACGGTCTAAAAATCTATTTTTTGGAAACGCCCCCTTGCTGCTGCAAAACCTTAATTGAAGGTTTTTTTTTTCTTTTTAAGTTTTGACTTTGTTCAGATAACTAAGCATAATCTATCTATACTAACAATATAATGCAGTAGAGTTTGTTTAATTGAATGCGCTGATCTCGGAAACTACTGGATCGAAATGAAATAGTCTTTTTCTGTTGAATAGTCCATTCACTAAGGAAGGATACAGGCTATATAAAATCACGCTATAATTAATAGGAGTGCAGCAGCAATGAAAAATGTCATGGACACGGAAAAATTTACATTATAATATAAAATGTTTAGAACACAGAATGTGAGTTGCCATGGTGGCTTGACCTGAAAGTTTGGGCTTTGCGACTCAGTGGATGTAGGTTCGAATCAGCCATGAGGAAAATCTCGCGAGTACGTTTTCAGAGAAAATCCTAAACGATGCTAAAAATGGTTCGTTAAACAAAAATATTATGTACCTACCATTGTCTTTTTTGTCTTAATAATTAACTAATGATATAAAGCTAAAGTGTTTGTTTGTTAGAACGCGCTAATCCCAGGAACTACTCGTTCGAGTTGAATAATTCTTTTTGTGTTGAATAGTCATTTATTGAGGAAGGCTTTAAGCTATTTTTTGAGTGATAACTTCTTATGGGAGGGTGAACCGATTTGTGACATAACGTTCGTAACGGCGCAACTCTCGTCTGCCACCCCTTTCGTTCGCACATACGACAAAAGCGCACATGGTCGCTGAAATTTTGTTTCTTTACCATTTGGGTCAGCTTTTAGCGTTAAGTGATAGCAGAAAAAGTAATGAAATTAACAGAAGATGGATGATCATCGCAACATAATGCAATTTTCTAACGAAAGGTGAGTTTTATAATACAATATAATACCATTAGCATTGTCAACAATATATATTCTAAACATCATTTAATCTTTAAATTTATGTTCAAAACAAAAACATTTTTGCGATTAGTTATACAAAAAATATCTCGCTTCATTTAGGGTTATGAACTGTGATAAGGTGTACACATTTAAAACAAACTTCATCCCCGCAAACTTCGCAACGCGGGGATTGGGGACGGTAGAGAAAACAAAAAGTAATAAATAAACATTTAACTTGTGCATCAGAGAATAAAATCTAAACTGACTTTAACTTTAAAACAATCACTCGTTAAAAAGTTATTTATTTGGGGTGAGCGGGGTCCAATAAAGTGTGCGGTTAGGGTTCCTGGTGATTTTTGCAGGGGGGGGGGGGAGGGCAAAAATGATGATACTAAAATTATCTCATCTTTTAAACGTATTGTGCAATTCAAGCGTCAAAATATAAGAGCGGGAGGCGTAGCAGTTTATCAGAATGATCTTGATTGCATAATTATTGTCACTTCAAATACAGGATTACATGTTTATAATGCTCTAAGCTTTAATACGGCTACAAAAAACGATATTCGTAAAATGTGTATAGTGGAATGTCTTAATGATGCAAAGAAACAAATTATTATTGAAACGTAGTATATATCTCCAAACAAATGTGTTTCAAGTATTATTCAATTTATTCATAAACAGCTTTTAAATTATACACAAGAAGGTTCTGCTTTAGTTAATGAAGATTATTATACTATTTTTTTAATTTTAACCGGAGATTTTAATGTTAATTTTGCTGCTGATCAAGCTAAAAATTCAGTATCGTTTCTACAATCAAAATTACAATTACAAATGCTTAATAAGCCAGAAGAAGTCACAAGTCACTGAACTGTACTTGATGCAGTCTTTGCAAGAATATTAGATAACATACAATGCAAAAATGTCGTTGCTTATTGTAGCTACCAAAGCCAATAGTTACTTTCATAGGATAAAAAAATGATAATAATATATTTCTATGAAAGTTATCACTTCTGCCTAGCGTCCCGTGACGCACTTTTTTTTTCTTTTTCTCTAACTCAGAATGGCACACGCAGAAATTAAAAATGTGGTTTCTTGTATTCGTGAAAGGATTACTAATAACAATTTTGATTTCTATTCATACATTTTTAGTATGTTACTCAATTTACTGAAATGGCATTAATGTGTTGATGTTTATCGTTTCGTATATGTATAATAACTACATCTCTGAAATTCTATTAAGAGTTTTGGAAATATATAACTCAGCTCCCTTCTCTAGTGTACTTAATAAACACAAAAGTATTCAGGGAGAGTCATTTACTCTTTTACTTCCTTTTGCAAATAAGGAAGTATTGTATTCGCGAAAAAAAAATTCACTCAAAAATTGGCCTTAATTTCCATTTCGCTCACCCCCAAATGAATGTTGAGTTTTTCTTTCAACCCGACCACACGTGGATAAGTGCTTAAGAGCGTATAGACACCGAACTATCCAATTTGACAATCCCCGAGTTAACAACAACGAATTTTCTCGTGACGTCAGTATGTACGTATGTGAGTATGTGCGTATGTATGTCGCATAACTCAAGAACAGTCCTAGAAAGTTGAAATTTGGTACATCGACTCCTAGTGGAGTCTAGTTGTGCACCTCTCTTTTTGGTTGCATTCGGATGTTTCAGAGTTGGTCTTTTACACATTTTTTGGGGGAAATCATTGCTAATTTCAATGCAAACTCAATTGATGTGAAATTTGGCAAAAATTTGGCAGTATATTGCCAAGCTTTTGGTCGCCAAGTTTTGTCGCCAACTTGGTGACGAATTTGGAGTTATTTTTTTTTTTTTAATTTTAAATCTGGTTTCAATTTGGCTATATTTAGAGAGTTAACCATTGAATCACATTAAAACTGCCAATATTGGAAAATATAATCTGTATAAAACGTTTTGAAAGGCGCACATATTGAACATTTGTGTGTGAAAAAAAAAACTTGGCCAGTTTATCTTTATTTTTTTGTATCATTTATAGTGCTAAGTGTAACAGTTTATTAAATGCAAACTGTTAAAACCGGAACATTATTTTATGCTAACCTTGTATATTATTCGAGAAAATAAAAATTGCTAGTACTACGGCATTGAGGAAATTTCCTTAAAGGAGCCTTTTTAAATTTTAGAGCTTTTGAAGGAGTTTCTGCGTTTCCTTTTTTTTACTTCCTTTTACAAAAAAAAGAAATAATGTATTCGCGAAAAAATTCCACTCAAAACTCGGTCTTAATTTAAATTTTGCAAAACCCCTACTGAATGTTGAGTTTTTTTTTTTTTTCC
Organism: Uloborus diversus; assembly: GCF_026930045.1. Classification (NCBI taxonomy): domain Eukaryota; kingdom Metazoa; phylum Arthropoda; class Arachnida; order Araneae; family Uloboridae; genus Uloborus; species Uloborus diversus. The sequence goes on along the minus strand of NC_072732.1, from coordinate 70,353,917 downwards.
GACGCGACCACACGTGCATACAATGGCTCCCATAAGTCTTCGTACACGTTGAAATTTTGTTATAAACCAAAATAACGCAAAACTGAATTCGAATATGAAGTCCAATTTTTTTTTTGCACACCATTGCTATGCCATTCTAAATGAAATGGGGTAATTTTTTTTCAAACTATTGCCAGATTTTATTTCTGAAATTTTCCAAAAGCGGAGAGGCAGGGAAATTTACGCAACGAAAATCATGGTACACTGAAATATTTTCGAATAAATTCATGAATAAAACTATAATACGTCATTTTTTAAAATTATTTTTGCATTGTAATGACACTGTAAAGTCATTTGGCTTCAATTTTTTTTTTCTAAAATTCTGCTTATTATTTTTAAATGGCAGGTATGCGTAAAAAACAACAAATACGATTCGAAATTTGATTCCCCCCCCTCCACAGTAGCCGTAAATTGGTTTGAAATGTCTCTAAATTAGTTAATATACTATTCTATAGAGAAGTGCTTGATAAAATGCTTTAGAGACAAAAATCGGATCGAAAACAAGGTAAGAAATGGTCAACTGGTAAAGTTAACAAAGCGTGATCGGAGATTTACAGTTAAAAAAAAATATGAAAAATACACGTTTGGGAGCTGAAAAAGTTGCGGCGGTATTTAATAAAACACTTTACGTTTAATTTTCACTTAAAATTGTTCGCATTTTTTTAATATTGGTTTCTTAAATAGAAAGTTTTATTATGTTTTTCAAAACTGCCATGTAGTTTTGTTGAAAATAGATCATAGATTTTATAATTAAATACCTATTCAAAATATTAATTTTAACAAATGGATAATGGCGCATTTCATTGAAAATCATAAGTGTACGAACACTTTTAGGAGCCACTGTATGTACCTAAAAACGTATAGACACCTGAAATATCCATTTTGACGACTCCCTAGTTAATTACTACAAGTTTTCTCGTGACGACAGTATGTACGTATATATGTATGTGCGTATGTGCGTATGTATGTCGCATAGCTCAAAAATAATATGTCCTAGAAAGTTGAAACTTGGTACGTAGACTCCCCGTGGGATCTAGTTGTGCACCTCCTCTTTTGGTTGCAATCAGATGTTCCAAAAGGAGTCCTTTACCTCTTTTTTAGGGAAAATCAGTATTAATACCTATAATGAATCAAGTGATAATTCGGCAAACACTTGGCGATATATCGCCAAGATTTTGGTCGTTAAGTTTTGTCATCAACTTAGCGACAAATTTGGTGAAAATTTTTTAAAAAATATAAATGTAAAACTTTTATTTTCTGTTTTGTCATTAAATTAGTGAAGTGCATGTCAAACTTACATAGAAAACATATATTAAAATTCATATAATCCTTTTATTTTGCCTTTTTCATTTAACTAGTGAATTGAATGCAATACTTGAAGTTATCAAACATCCTCCAGTAATGCAGAATAGTAGCGCGGAAGGATAGTGCGTTAATCTGATAATAGGTAGAGCGCAAGTTCGAACCAGGGCAGAATTCAAAATAAACAAAATTAATGAAAGTCATTTTGAATCCCAATTAAACATTTAAAAAATAACTTACAAAGTAAAAACGTAAATTTTAAATTAATATTACCATTATTATTTGCCTTACTACGCATTGCTTTGTAATAATTCAACATATTTCTTTTAATCATCTGATATATATTTTATTTACTTATGGGTTAAAATATTTAGAGTGTTTCCTTGCTTATTTTAGGCACTATTAGTATTAAATAAGTGTAAAAGGAAGTCATGTGATGCACACATCAGCTGGTTTTAGATAGAAACATCTATCTGAAATGGGATGTACTTAAACTGTACTTGCAATCCTGAAATCGTACATGCTGTTTCATGCAGTATAATAACCTGAATTACTAAAATATATTCCTGGCTATCTATCTTCCTAAAAGAATATCTGTTAGTCTGTTCGCGGGGAGCGGTTTGACGTTGAGCTCATAATATCCAAGCAAATCCATTTCGTCTGATTTCATTCCCGTATTTAATATTTTTTTACTTATATCTGTAACCATATAATTTGTGATTACATGCCATACAGGATTTTTATAAGGTTACAAATTGTCAACAAATTCCGAAAAATGGCCCCTTAGATATTTCAAAGTAGTTACGAAACCGGACACGAACATTGACGAATTATCGACAAGTGCGTCGTTTAAAATTGAGCTGTCACCGAAGGAGGCTTTCAAAAGGTCAATCGAACATTTTTAACAATCAAAAAGTTGTTATACAATTCCATACAGCTTGCATTAAGCAGTGACTTTGTAATTAATAAAACTATAATACAAGAAATGAGCATGTCTTCTCTTCTTCAAGTGGCACTACAGCCAGTTATGGGCCTTAGCCTGATCCACAATTTTGCTCCAGACCGCCCTCTGACCGACCTTCTCCCTCCATCTGCGGATCTTCATTGTTTCCAGGTTTGCAAGAACATCATCCAGCCATCTCTTTTTAGGTCGTCCTCTGGTCCTGGTTCCCAAAGGTTTCCATTTCAGTATCTTTTTCAGTTTAAAATTATTCTCTGCTCGCTCAATCGGACCAAGCCATGAAAGACGGCTTTAATAAAGTGAACTACATGCATGAAGTAGAGGAATGCATAAGAAATGAGCATGTGCAAATGAATTTAAGTAGAAAATTGCGTCCGTGGTAACAAAGGAAAATTGTAGCGTAGTACATTTAAATGTGTCAAAAGCAGTCCAATAAACTTCTAGAAGGGTTTATGTACACTTGATGGATATAAATGCCTACCATTAGATTTGCAACGGCAATCTACTTCATGTTACATAATAATTACATCATTTAGTTTATACGCAAATTATAAAGGTTTCAGATTACTTTTCAGATCAGTAAAATATTACTGTAATTTTTGGTTATTAATTAAGTCTCATTCATATGTTTGAAACACGTTATATTAGATATTACTGGATTACTATAATGCGATGTAATATTTTTAGGAGCTTCCTGCGATCATATTCTGGTGTGGGGAATATATTTTGTTTTTCATTAGATGATGCTTAACTAGTATGAATTACATTGTGTATCATGTATCTGGATTATTATAATGCGGTGTGTTATATGTTTATGATTCTTCTGATTTTAGGTTCTGGTGCAATTTTTTTCATTAAATGATGATAAATTAGTTGTGAAGGTCTCTAATAGTTAAGTAAACATTGCTCTAAAAAGGAAAGAAAGAAATGTTAGAATATTAAATTTGTTTTATAAATGACAAGAAAACTGAAAAATAAATCATTTCTAATAATTAAAACTGCCAGTTAAAAGTGATTCCTATTTTAATTATAAATATACAAGCTTTGTTACAAGATCTTTTGCTTTTACCCTGTAGCAAGGTAACGAGTATAAAAACTGTTTATGATGTGTGTAAAGTGTCTGTGTGTGTGGTAGGTATTAATCAAATAAATTTCCATTAGAAAGTACTTAGCCCCAATGAATCAAAATTGAGTGTAGGACATTCAAAACAATTCCCATTCGCATAATATATGATTTTACACTTACACATACAAAACGGTGTTCCATAACAATTTGCTTACATAAAAGAAAGAAAAAAAGTTATTTCATAAAAATATTCCATTTGGAACTAATAAATGGCAAGAAAAAAACAGTGTACGAAACCAAGCGCTAATGAAGATAAAATAAAAAAAAATGGCAATTAGCAATGTAATGGGATTAACTGGACAAAGAAGAAGAAATGGTAATTACTTATTTCTTTTACAAATATATTTCAGTTTCTTTAGTTGTTTTGGCCCCTGTCCAAAAATTATCCATTTATAAACATTTCTTAACTTGCATTAGTTTTTCTTTCTCATTGAAAGTATGTGACTTAATTGCATTAGAATTTGTCTCATTAAGATTTATATTAAAACATCAATGCGATCTATTCAGTTGATAAATGTAATACTTTATAATAAAATAATTTTCATTTGATTACGTTTCGAGTGTTATTATTGTTTGATTTAGATTTTAAATGAATATTTTAAATAAAATGCCGATGTAAAATTAGTTTTTACCTGTATAAAATACTACATATTATTTTCGTTTTCTACGTAAACCACATCACGTATAAAACGTTTTTCAAACACTAATGTAAATTTTGTGTGCTTTTTTTCTATTTTTTTTCGTTTTTTACTGCATGATTTGTAAAATACTGAAAAGCAAGCTATTGCTTTTGCAAAACGGAGTTATCCGTCAGCTTATTCTTTGCATCAACTGAAAAAAAAATTCAAAAACCAATGTTGAGTCAGACGTTTTAAATTTATTTTTCAGATGATTAAACTCTTTTCTTGCCTCTAAAAGAAATGTATATTGTGTTGAACCTATTAGTTTACATGTAAAACCTCACAACTAAATTGTTTCATAATTTTTTTTCGGTAATCGGAATTTTAAAATGATTTACATACGTCCATGCTTGTCCAACTCTTTCAATAAATTCAAAGCAAATTACTTTCTTTTTTCTCCAAAATCGTGATTTATGCAACTTATTTTAAGTGTTCAATAACAAATATTATACTAATAATGATAAGGAGTATTTAGAAACGTTTATTTTGTCAATGAAATGTATTTAAAATTAAACATTTCTATCTATATAACTAGGGGTGTGAGATCGATGTTGATGTTTTGGAAATATCGATGTTTTTGTTGAAACATCGAAATTTTTAACATCGATGTTTTATTTTCAATGTTTTTGGGACATCGATGTTTTGGATTGGATGTTTTTTTGATGTTAATGTTTTAGTGCTTTAACTGAAAATTAAAAAAAAAAAAAAACACCGAGAAGCGACATCCATTGAAAAACATAAATATTTCAAAACATCGATCTTCAAAAAAAAAAAAAAAAAAAAACCGATGGAATCTATAAATTGACCCTCCAAAAATATTGAACTCTCGGAAACATTGACATCAATGTCCCACCCCTTATCCTATACAAAAGGAATTAATGTCTGACAAAATAACTACTGAACCCATATATAGTTCTCAAACAGAAATCTCATTTTCACACGTATGTTGCGAAATTACTCCTATTAAATTAAATTCATTGTTTGAGGCTTAGTATTTTCAATATAATCGTCGGGTACGTATTCTTTTGTATTGCTTAAATTAGCAAATAATTACAATAAATTATATAATTTATTATTGGCTTTACGTAGAAATTTCTGAAATAATAGCTATAATTCAACGAATTGACGCAATGCCGAAAGAATTCACTGATCCACTAAAAACATTTGTTAGATAGTATCATATATGTAAGTTTGTAGTGTAGTATATTCAAAAATGTATGTTATGTATTGACAAAAAGATCGCTGTTGTAAAACATAGATGTTTGAAAATATCGATGTTTTTTGGTTCGATGGATCAATACCATCAATGTTTTAATTTTTTACATCAATGTTTTAAAACATCGATGTTCTGCCATCGATGTTGCACCTCTATATACAAGTAGTTTCGTTCAATACTCCCAGTCACAAAATTCAGATAAAATTTCACTGCAACTCAAAGCTCAGTGGCTTAGTGGCTTTTTGACCTTTGAACCTGAAGCGCGTTCGATTCCCTTGCTAAACACGACTTAACGTCACTTCAGTGGATTGATATAAAAAAAGTACCAAACGTGCTTAGGAGCTGAACGCACGCCTGCCACCAAATATGTGCCACTGAATTTAGTTTAGATTAAACATCAACTCAAAAAAAAGGAATATTATTTTTGACTTATTAATTATTAGTGGTACCCGCACGGCTTTGCCCGTAGTTGAAAATTAAAGGTCATTCGGTTCGCCTGTATATTTATAAATAATGGATAACGAATTTCGCGCCAATTTGCTATGTTTATTTGCTCAACAATGTTACGGTTCCACGTTACAAAAATTTCGTAATTAAAATCTTCCACGTTGAGATAATTTGCTCGGTAAAGTTTCCTTAAAATTGGAACAGAAAAGAACAAATCGTATTTTCAAAAAATCGCTTCAAGGTGCACACCCTCATGCTACATACTGACTTTGTACCAAATTTCATGATCATTGGCCGAACGGTCTAGGCGCTAAGCGCATCACAGATATCTAGACAGACAGAGATCCAGACAGACATTACGCTTTATTATTTAGTAAAAAGATAAATATATACAAAACATAATTGATATTTCTTTGACTGCAGACAGAGTTTTCAATCTGAAAATGTATTTATTTATTTATTTATTTATTTATTTTTAGCCGTTTTCTCTCCTTTGGTATTCTGTTTTATTCTCTTAGTTTTAATATACCTTAAGGTCGCCTAGGTTGTATTGTAGTTATGCTTTAGCCTCGTACGTGGATTTTAAGCCCGCTGCCTAAGGTTTCGTTCATTGGATTTTTTATTTCTAGGAAATCTTTAGCACCCTTGTCTCTTTAATATGTGGTATGCTAAATATGTCTTGAATGACTTTTTGGGCCGTGCCCTCTCAGCAAATATAACTCCGAGTGCAGTTTTCGCTACCGAGAGCCCAGTTCTCTTTATATAGAGGGAAACTAGTTGTCTAAATTATCTAGTACCACTGACACCCATGCCATAATGATATGAAAGATTGAATTTCCTTTTTGAGAATCGCTCTATATTTTAAAAAATCTTTGTTTTTTTCTTTCTTTCTTTCTTTTTTTTTTTTTAGAAGTCCGTTCGGAAACTTAAAAGAAAACACTGCTAAAGGGCTAGATCATCATTAAAAAATAGAGCAAGTGGTAATTCAACGAAAGTTTAGTGAAGGAAAGATTCGATTTAAAAAAATAGAATTAAAAATATAATAGGGGAAGGTTGACGTCAATGAACCACATAAAAGTCTTCGTTTTTTTTTAGAACGGAAATCCAACTCTAATTTCACGTTAGTTATAGAAACAATTTCTCAGTATATTTCTCCTTTAAAAATAATATTCACTTTCATGATAAATATACACAAAAAAGAATGAAAATAAAAAATAATATTTTAGCATGTGGTCCATTCATGGCTACCGGTTGCAATGGATGGACCATCGAGTTTCCATCGATGGACCACATTCTCAAATTAAAAAATCAATGCGTAACTTACGAATGTTTATAACAGATGATCAATAAACACTGCAAATAACAATAAGTGATAGAAAAATAGATATTTCTTCTAAAATGTTTTATTTTTGGATAAGAAGAACATAAAAAAACCACAGCACTCACACAACACACAGCTGTTGTCATCACATCTGGTTAAGCACTTGATATTTTCCGAACCTGTGCAACACTGTTCTTAACTAATATCTTTTCAACCTCTTTTGAACGGTTGAGAATTTTGTTAAATCGATTTTGAAAATTTTCGTTCAAAGTAAGACTGAAGTTGCTCTCTAAAGTGACAGAGAACATTTTTGACCATTTTATTACTGTAACCAAAAGCGTAAGTCTCAAACTACCAGAGAATATAGTACTAACAGACTTTTTGTCTTAATGAAATCTGTGGGACACGTTATTTTTCTCAGCCTCTTAAAAGGCCAATTCCGCAATTTTTCGGAAGTAATTCCAAAAACTTTTGTTCTAGTTTCAAAATATGATTCACTGATCATATTTCTATTTTGGAGGGCTTATCTGATAAATTTTGAATAAGTTGCTAAGGTAACAACAAACCGGTTTTATTTTCCATGCGACTTTTTAAAGTTGGTTTCAGGACTCTATGTTGCAGGCAAACTTCACTAAGGCCCATGCCACCATTTTTATAAGCTACTTTAGCACGTTACATGCTCTTAATTGTTCACTGGCCATATTTTACCATTTTTGGAATGTTTTCTTTTTGAACAGCAAAAGTATTTGAAATTGTATTATTATGATTTAAATTTTTAATTAATTTCTTAAAAAATTGCCTTGAAATTGTAATTAATTATGAAAATTTTCATTGCTTCCTGACATTATTTTTTTCATTGTCATATTTATTTTAAAACTATTGAGCAATTTTGAAAGATAATTGAGCTGAAGTTACAACAATATTTGAGATTTTCCTTGAATGAACCACTTTGTCAGGTGGTCCACACCTGAAGGTGGAAACACCTAGAGGTCAAATGATAGCATTTGCGTCATTTTGAATGTTCTCATTGCTGTTACTGCTGTGATGAATCACGATGAAACATGAAGTATGAGGAATTGTACTTGAAAAGGCACTCTGTTAAGTCAATGTTCACGTTTTATTGATCAGTGATATTCGAAGCATGTTATAACTAAATAAAAATCTCAGTAATTAATAAGACAATGGTAGAAATCTTTTCTGACCGATTAACAATAAGATTAAATAGTTTTAGCTACTTGACGACTCTGCAGTAGACAGCTTTGAGACAAAAGAAGGTACTAAAGCTGATTACACGTTTGCACAAATTGGTACGGGAAATATCTTCGCGGTCTAGTCATGGAACCGGTTCATTGACGGCAACCTTCCCTTATAAGCAAGGAAAAACAAATTCAAGTCTGAAACAGGATGATTAAAGTTTTAGAATTATAGGAGGAAGAGTTATAGTAGGAATAAGAATAACTCTCATTTCAAAATATGAAAAAAAAAGAGACAGAAGAGACAAAATTTTATTTTCTTGCGAAAAAAAAAAATCAAAGACTCATATAACTATTTGAAAACGTAGTACCTAAGTAGTAAAAGAGTACCTAAATATACCATAATAAACTTTGTGCATTTAATGTATTTTCTATTATTCTCAATGTTTCAAGGTTCATATATTTAGATAATATTTTCTAACACAATTAGACAATGCTTATGAACGGATCCTTCCTCCCTCTAAATTACGCAGCGGAATAATTCAAAATCCATCTACGTAGATGAGAAATGTTACTCATAAACTTTAACAACAATCATATGCCGTAGAATTTAAAATCGACTACCTTTCAAGGTGATATGATTTATTAAATGTTCCGACCATAGGCCATTAGCAGTAGGAAGAATAGGGAAACAGTTTCCCGATTCGCTGCTCACATTGTCTATATATGGCCCCACCAACATCAATTCCCATTCTGGAAGTTGTCTAAGCCCAAGAGAGCGCTTTTCACAAATAACTCATTCCAGCCTCCTTGTTCCATCATGCTCCATGTATTGTTCATTGAGAAAATAGGGAATGATGTTTGAATTTGTTTCTCTCTTTTGCTATAATCATGAGTTCTGATTAACTCAAACAATGAGCTCATTCAGTGGACTTCAAATAATTGTTTCTCCAAAGTGCAATAGAGCTAATGCGAAAATAACAAAATATTAGATAAATGTTTTTTTTCTTTTTTTTTTTAATTTGTTTTTTCAATTTAGGGCAATTACATGGTTTTCAAAACCATCCGAATTTAAAATTATTATTATTATTATTATTATCACTATCATAATTATTACATTATTGCTATCACCATCATAATTTTTGGACTAAAATTATTATTATTTTTATTACTATTATGATTATTATTCTCAATATTAGTAGTAGTAGTAGTAGTAGTAGTAGTATTTGTGTTTTTGAAAACTATCCAACGTCTAGCATTAGGTTTATGTGCATCGAAATTCCTTGTGCATGTGTTAAAAACCTAGCGCGTACAATGCAATAAATCTTCGTAAATTCAGACTTACATTGGGGCAATAGAAATACAGTTATTTTCAATTAAAATATGACTCATATTTTATCGATTGCCCATTTTATATCTATGTTTCAAAGTTTATTTTTGTGTTTACATTTTTCTTTAAAAACTTTCTTCATGAGCTTTGCCTTTTTCTCTCTCAATATACAGAAAGGTGGTTTAAAACGAAGTAACACTGAATATCGACACATTGCATACACGGAAAAAAAAATACTCTGAACAAGTGTCTCTGTATTACCTGCCATTAATAAACCTAACTTATATCTTTTATTTAGAGCACGGGCACTCGACAGTGCTAAACAACGTAAGAGACTTCTATCTCACACTGACTATAGTTGTTTAACCAGCGAGATACTGGCTACGAGATAGTTGCGCGCTACTTGGACGAACAAGAGAACGCGCAAGGGGTATGTTGCACCCCAGTTGAGAATTTCAATATTTTAATAAGGAAAAATTTATGTTTCACTGATTTTGTTATACTATCTTATGTTTAACATAATTATTACTTTGAACTGCGCAAAGCAACTTATTTAATGAGTTATTTTTGCCAAATTAATATCAAAACTTTACATTTATCTTACATAAATATCGTACAATAATTGATGCAATTAGCAAACATATCAGGAGAATGTTCATTGCAAATTTTTTAAAGCATTTCAAACTACAAGATTTTGTTTGTCTTTCTTACTATCACAGCAGCAACATAACATCACTTTTGTGACATCTTTTGTTTTCTTGGAATTTACTCCGAACTTGAAAAATTACGGCTCAAATTATCTTTATGTTTCATGCTTGACATCGCTTTCTTGTCCATATGGTTCTTGACAAATTGGACTACCAAGTCTTTAATGAATGGTCTCCTCTTTTTACATTTTATTTGAGGGTCTTTGATTGAGAGCAGCAAATTTCTGAAGTTGATTGTAGCTACATATAGAAGAGACAAATATTCCAACCGCGGCTATCTATTTGAAATCTTTGCTGTAGAATAAGTAGCAGACCAATAAATGCTCTCAATTCTTCTTTGCTGATATCATTGGCATTTCTTTTTCGAGTAAAATTGTATCTGATATTTCCAATGTAAGTATTAATAGTCTTCACTGTACAATTCAGGATGCCTTCGTCAAATAAAATTGACCACGATTTTGAAAGTATTGAAACTTTTTTTGCATGATTCGTATTTCTCAGAACTTTCTAAATAATGTTCTTTTTTCTGGTTTTTTACGATTGAACGTTTTTTTCTTTTTTTTCATACCTTTTGTTTGACCACCTGTTCCGATGAACAAGACTCATTTTTACGACCAATAATTTCGTTATCTTCAGATAAATCCTCAGTTTCGCAATCAAAATTATGGCGACTATAACGTATCACTATTATCAGGCTCCTCGTCAAATTTAATTACTGATTCATAATTAGTGGAAACTTCATCCAAAAGCCTTTACAAGTGTCTCATATCCTCATCATACGTCAGATAGGACGATATTTTCGACTAAACTGAAAGAATCACAAGGACGCGCAAGGAGTGCTTTACACCCCATATAAGGAAATCCGGGAAACCACTTCAGAAATATACACATTAAACATACCCCCCTCCCTACCTTAGCAAGTGACTTTTAAACCAGCTACACCGGATTTCATCCATTTTCAATTACGGGAACTTGTAAATTTCGAGCAATAAAGTTATGTGGGGTGTTAAACACCCCCTTGCCCGTCTTCGCGGGTTAATCGAAGGCTTTCTCAGTTTCACTCATCCTATAGTCCTCATATACTTTTTTACATCAACAATCTATTACTCAACGAAGCCATCCAATAATAATTCAAAAATAATAAAAAATACATTTAACACTAAAATATTACGATAAATTGGATTCCAAATTGTTAACCTGAAAATCAAAACAGTACAGTCATTCAGATCAACTTTGTGCCATTTAAAAAATATATATTTTAAACATTAAATTTAAGAAAATATTTAAATTGTACATTATAACATTCTTACGACAGGTTATGCAAAAAAAAAAAATCACATTTTTATTCTAAAAAAATAAGTTCTCTCATTATACTCGCGACAATAGATTACGTAAGAAAATATTACTCTTACGTTACAAAATACATACTACGAAAACTCCCTATTATATAATATTTTCAAATGTAAATGCAAAAATATAAAAAAAATTTGGATAGTAGTAGTAAAATGTTCCTAATTTGCAGATGAAATTTCAATTGCAACCACTTACTCCACAACAAAGTTATTATGTTTTAATCACTATAAAAATGAAAGTTAAACACTTTAAAAGAACACAAGAAGCGTAACTAAATCGCACTAAAAAATAAATAAATAGTGAAATAAAATAAATTAAAATAATTTAAAATAAGATTTAAAAAATTGTACCTCATTCTTTTGTGTAAAACACAAAGCGTATTATAGCCCAGTCAATAAAGGTTTCGTGTCGCAACTAATTTAGGGAAAGCTAAATTTTTGCAGGTTGTTAGTACATAAGGTATACACTAAAAAAATACAAAGTCGCGACCCCCACCCCTCTTGCTTTCTCCCCCACCCCCTCCGAAACATTGCAAGAGCAGTACTATGATTATACGCTTTTTGTGTCGCAAATAATTAGGGGAATTTTGGCAGGATGTTAGTACATAATGTATTCTTTAAAAAAGTACAAAGTCCCGACCCCCACCACTCTTTCTCCCCCTCCCTCACCCCCTCTGAAACACTGCAATAACAGTACTATGATGGTACGCTTTTCGTGTCGCAGCTAATTAAGAGAAAGCTGAGTTTTGGTATGATGTTAGTACGTAATGTATTCTTTAAAAAATACAAAGCCCCGTTCCTTACCCCTCTTGCTTTCCTTCCCACCCCCTCCGAAGTATTGCAAGAGCAGTACTATGATTATACGCTTTTCGTGTCGCAACTAATTTGGGGAAAGCGGATGTTTTTCAAGATGTTAATACAAAAAGCATACACTAAAACAAGTCAAAGTCCCGACCTGCACCCCTCTTTCTCCCCCCCCCCCTCCGAAACATTGCAAGAGCAGTACTATGATTGTACGCTTTTCGTATCCCAACTAAATAGGGGAAAGCTGATTTTTTTTTTCAAGATGTTAGTATACTAAGTATACAATAAAAAACACTAAGTCCCTACCCCCTACTGCTTCCCCCCCACCACCCCGTCCGAAACATTGCAATAGCAGCATTATGATTATACGCTTACAGCTCGAAAACTAATGATGATACCGGAGTATTCCTTTTTTATTTCACTTCTTACAATATTATAAACCAGTGGTGCCCAACCTACATCACACTTGTCACATCCGGCCCATGAAACTGATCAGTGTGAACCGTTGTTTTGCGAAATGTTACAACTCGAGGACTATGTAGCAACTGGTTTCTGAAAAACAGGTTGTATTTAACAAAAAAAAAAAAAAAAAAGGCATCAAGTTATTATAACTACAATTTTTCTTTTATAAGGGGTCACTTAACAGTTTGTGGATTGGTCTGAAATATTGTTACAATGCATTCTGCAGCAGTGTCCACACATAGAAGTACAATCAAACCAATTTTACGACAGCTACAGTTTGTAACACAATGTTTTACAGTTGCAAGATAATAGTAGAAGAATTTCACTTGGAGCAGAGAGGTAATTTTCATGATCTTAGGAAACAGTCTGTTGCTTGAAATATATTTCCGAACCCAATCTTCTGCTGGAAGTTTAAAACCTAACCAAGTTTGAATAAAAGTTTGTAAAAAGCAATAAATTACAAAAATGTCCCTAAAGTCCACTTTTGATTTATCAAAACTTCCACCAACTTCAGACGTCACTTGTCAACATCTTTTTAAGGTTTCCACCAGAGTTTTTAGGGTCAACACCAGATTCAAACTCGGTTAGGTTTTAAACTTCCCCCAGAAGAGTGGGGTTGGCATTATCTTCATGCAACAGACTGATCCCTAAGTTCATGAAGATTACCTCTGCTTTAAGTGAAATTCTCCAACTAGTATCTTGCAATTGAAAAGATCATGTGTTTCAAACAGTATCTGTCGTAAAGCTAGGTTCGATTGCACGTCTATGTGTGGACACTGTAGTGGAATGCACTGTAACAATATTTCAGACCAAACCAACGAAATATTAAAAGATGGCCCCTTATATAAGACTTAAAAATAAAAACCAAAAGTAATATTAAACGTTAATAATATCCGCTGCGAGAAAATAATTCAGTTCAAATATACTATTCCAGATTTATTTAAAGCTTAAATAGTTAGCCTAGCTTTAACATTATTTTGTAGACTATAGCCGACACAAACGAATTATAAACTTTTGTAACAAATAATTCCGTTATGGTAGTAAATACTTTAAGTGAACATCGTTACATTGTTGATCCATTTCAAGAAAATGACTATTATCATATTATTAGCTATAAATTTTGTTCAAACATTTCTTTCCAAGACTTAATGATGAAAGCTATTAATTTGTTGAAGTTACTTTTTGGTTTTGTTGTGAGATTTCTGCATATGATTTAGTTGGTAAAATGGTGAAACTAACCTATCTACATAAAAAGTTTATATTTCATAATTTGTGTATAACAGTGGTCCCCAACAATGTTTTCAGAAACTAATTTTTAAATATTTGGTTAACAATTTGTAATATTGCCATTAATCGTGCTCGTCAAGTTGTAACATTTCACAAAACAACATGCAACACGGATCAGCTTTGCGGGCCGGATACGACACCTGGGCCTTAGGTGGGGCACTACTGGTTTATAATATTGTTAGGAGTGAAATAAAAAAAAACACCCCGGTAACATCATAATTTTTCAATCTGTACGCGTATAATCATAGTACTAAACTGATCAGTGTGCGATGTTTGGGAAGGGGGGGGGGGGCAGCAAGAGGGGTTGGGGTCGGGATTGTCTAGGTTTTAGTGATTTAGTGAACACTTTATATACTAACATCGTGCAAAAATTTAGCTTTCTCTTAATTAGCTGCGAAAAGAAAAGCGAATAATCATAGTATTGCTCTTCATGGTCTAAGTGTTTCGGAGGGGGTTGGGGTTAGAAGCAAGAGGTGTAGGGGTCGTGACTTTGTGTTTTTTAGTGTTTTCCTTATTTACTAACGTTCTGCAAAAATTCAGCTTTCCCCTAATTAGTTTCCACACAAAAATCGTATAATCAAAGTACTGCTATTGCAATGTTTCTGAGGGGTGGGGGGGAGAGCAAGAGGGGTGGAGATCAGGACTTTGTGCCTTTTTAGTGTATACACTATGTACTAACATCCTGCCAAAATTCAGCTTTTCCCTACGTAGTTGCGACACGAAAAACGTATAATCATAATACTGCTCTTGCAATATTTCGGAGGGGGGTGGGGGAGAAAGCAAGAGGGGTGGGGTGTCGGGACTTTGTATCTTTTTAGTGTATACTTTATTAGCTAACATCCTGCAAAAATTCAGCTTTCCCTAAATTAGTTGCGACAAAGCCTATTTTATTTTCTTCATTGACTGGGCTATTATTTCCCTTTCAAGTCAGATTGTCTTAAAAATCAGTCCGATACTTGATAGCTTTTGCTTTTTAGTAAAAAACAAGAAGTCCCGTCAAGAAATAAACGAGCCTACTCTCCCGTGTACCAATATCGACTTTCTAGTATCTGATCAAGATTTTCAAAATAAGCTAAAATCGCTAGCTATTTCAAACAAAATGTTTAAGACCACTAATTTGAGAGAATGTCACGCTTGTGATTCATATCATCTCAGGTTTTCCCCAAAAAATTACAAATTCTTACTCATCTTGTTAAAAGCCCAAATCCAGAATTTGTTGTTCTGAAGTTGAGTTATTCAGTTTTTATGGGCCCCTAAAGGTCAACGCGCGGTAGCAAAAATTGAGCGGATTTTTAAGACATGGAAATTGCTGTGAGCCACAATTTTTGCTGAGAGACAACAATTTGACTCCAAATTCTTTTTATATATGAACAATAGAAGGTTCAAACTTTATAAAATGAATGCTAAATTTGTGGCAAGTTGTTGCCGCAAGGTCAATGAAGGTCACAAAAAATGGCATTTTGACGTTTTTTAGCATATTTGAGGTACAAAAACAGATTGCACCTGTGGTTACTTCCAGTACCACGATTGCTAAATTCAGTTGAATATTATTATTCAATTTATTTATATTTATTATTCAGTTAATTATATTTATTATTCAGTTGAATATTCAACTGAATAATAAAGTTCCCAGAATAGCTTTGTATGATAAACGTCAGGATTTTTATTTTAAAGTGCATTCTTTAATTCATTTTCACAGTTGTGTCAGTAGAAAAGTGTTCAAAAATATATCATTTCACAAATTATTCAGTTAATTATATTTATTATTCAGTTGAATATTCAACTGAATAATAAAGTTCCCAGAATAGCTTTGTATGATAAACGTCAGGATTTTTATTTTAAAGTGTATTCTTTAATTCATTTTCACAGTTGTGTCAGTAGAAAAGTGTTCAAAAATATATCATTTCACAAATTATTAGATATGAAAAAATATGCAATATTAAAACAAATCTGAAAACAGCGATTCGAAATTTAACTGCTACCCTAACTGAAAACCAATATCCGGAGCATCTTACGAAGCATTTCATTTGCAGTCTTGTGGAGGACTAGCGATAGTCAATTGTCAGTTCCTTAATTTTTCTGTTCCATGAGTTTGCTGGTTGCCCGTTCTTTCTTTTGATTTTGAGTTCAAGTATGAATTTTGTTTCTCTTGTGGTTTAAATGTTGTTCTATTTTCTTTATATAAATCTTGTAGCTTAAATATTGTTCTATTTTCTTTAGATAAAACTTGTATTTTTCGTTTTAAAAGGTTCAATGTTTGTATTTCATGTCATGCTGATATTCTGGACTTTCAGTAACCACTTGCTTGTTTTGTAAGATGTCGGGGACTAGTGCTGCTTTTTTAGGCAAATTTCGCCAGCAGCACTCACGAAACATCTCATGGTTTTTCCCTACCCTTGGGGAGTACCCCCTGATGAGGCCCCAGGGTATTTTGGGATTTTTTATTTTTTTCCTTTTTTTCCCTTCTTTTAAAAGATTTTTTCGTTCTTGTTCAATCCTTATATTGCTATCAAATGTGTTGTCTACCAGTATCATAGAGCAGCCTGTGGCGCCTATTGAATTGAGTAATGAAGTTCATTTTGGTTGAGTTGTCCAGATTATAAATACAATATATGATAGTGTTTATATATATATATATATATATATATATATATATATATGTATTCGTAATCAAGTATTTTAGCTAATGATTTTAAGCTGTAATTTTTACTTTTAACTGAACTAATACGATGAAAGTAACTCATTTTTCAGAAAGGCAAGACAAACATGCTTTAGTTCTAAAGAATGTAAAAATATTTAATCGTGAAAAAAAATAACCCTGTAAAAATTTAATGCACAAAACGTAATATTTTGAGGATACATTTATAAACAGTAGTGCCTGTACATTTCTCAAGAATATTAGATATTTTTCATAGAAGAAAATGTCACATCATAAAAAAAGTACTCAATAAGGAATTCTTTTCAAAGAGAAATGTCAAAAATTCTTACATTCTGAAAAATCACACATGTTTGTGAAACAGCAACTGAAATTATGCAGATGACTTCCAGACAAACACATAACAAAGAAGCGACAAAAATTGTGTTTTCCATTTCTTGGCAAAACTCAGCTATTCGATTTAGACGAGTGTCTTATGCGTGCGTTAAATTTTAAGATTCACTGCCATCCATTTATTTTATGTGACTTGAAAGGTTGTCTTAACAGCCGGATGAAAATCGACAAATCAGACTGCACTTAAAGAGATTAACTCCAAAGATGGAAACAGTATTACTTTATCACTTGCGTGCTACCATCTTTGAAAGAACAAAACGTAATTTATGGAAGTCTGGAAAGCCAGGCGATCTATTTTAGTTTTCTCTGACACTTTTTTACTCAGGTTCAATGCAATTTAGAGGCATTTAATAACATGTTTTGAAGCTTGAAAGACTTTGGATACAAACTGTCGTTTATGGTTTGTTTCTTTATTTTCTCTATAGAAGTTTTGAATGTGGGATTATATATTAATCGGGAAGTGTTGCACCAGATGCAATAAGCGTTCTTTTAAGCAATAGATGCATCTTGTTTTGAAAAGGATCAAACGAAAATATTGTTTTGAAAATATGGATGATATTAGGTGCAGCATTGAAAACAAATAATACGATTTGTTCAATATGCGAGAATAAATGGTATAAAATAACCATTTTGGAACCCTGCTTACGTTTGTGCAACGACCACATACAGTCGAATCTCGTTGACTCGAAGCTTATAAAACTCGAATATTTTTTTATCTCGAATTTTAATCGGGCCCCAAACTTTTGAGACTATTGTGAAAACGTCCCATAAATCGAACTACCAATAACTCGAATGTTTTAGCCGGTCCCTTGGGACTTCGAGCCATTGAGAGTTGACTGTATTTCTGTAGTTTAAGAGCAAATGTTTGAATTCCATACATAGGCCATATAATACTTAAATGCAAGCATTAAGTGAACTCATAGCAATTATTTTCTTTATTTTCATAAACCGTACTCACGACGGTAATTCGTTTTTATTTTTCTTTCTTACTTTTAAGTTTACGGGAAAGAAAGCTAAATACACACTTCTTGCAAGAAAATGACGCAATATGCGTAAACTTGTTTCATTAATACTATTAGATATCATAATGACCAACCGATTTAAAATATTTTAGAAAGTCCTCTTAAAGTCTAAAAGAACAACATACGCCTACTATAGCACATTTGCTATAAAAGCTCTTAAAACAGCCTTTAGTAGAGGTAAATCCTAAGGAAAGTAGTCCCTCGACATTTCCAGATAATAGTAGGAGGGGGATACTCCTCCTCTCCCTTCGTACCACGCACATATCCCACGAGGAATTCTCCAATATGACAGCGATATCCGAACGGCCAAAGTGTTCACTGCCCGTGAGATCGATTTGAGAAAAGAATTCTGTTGGACAAAAGAAGAGGAAGACGAATTGCATACATCCCATTCAACTCGGATGCATATTCACGCCACACAGGGTTAACGTACCTCTTTAGAGAAGTCGATCTCTCTAGATGGGGTAGGGTGGACTTTTCTTTTTCTTGTCTTTGATTTGAAGTATTTTATTGGTGTGGTGTCGTTACAAAAGAATTGAACGATGAAGTTCTCCCGTTAAATTTTTACAGCAACGTTTAAGTGGATTAGAAAATTGATGAAATTGAGGCAGGGCGAAGAGTCATTAGCAAGTTGGCCATGTAGGCAGAGACAGATTTAGATACGAAGCTTAAAAAAAAACATTTCTACTTTTGTTATAATTTTGATACATTTTTTTTTTAAATAGAGAAAAAAAAGATGGTTTATTTTCAAGTTGTTAACTGAATCACTCATACAAGAGTCCAGAGACTATTTTAAAGAAATGAGTACTTGACCGTGTTATGTTTTTAAAAAGTAACATTTTGAAGGAAATAAAAACAGGGGAGGATGAAAAAATAAAAAAGCAAATCTCGAAAACATGCAAAATTTTCCTCTACGTAAATAGTATGTCTGTTGAAATTTTTACTTAAGTCATTTGATTTATGCAATATATTGAGTTGTTTACTTTTTTTTCAATTCTGAAAATAATCTCTATGCCGTCGTAATTGTTGTATATAGTTTTATTTATTTTTTAGTAAAGATTTAAACGTACGTTTAAGGAAACATACATATATAAACATAACTAAATAAATAAATAAATTAATAAATAATTGTATAAATAAAAACCAAGTCATCCAAACTTGACCATTATCTTTTTTTTTTTTTCATGCCAAGCAGCATTAAATTGTTACAACATAGAGTTTTTTTTTAATACCATTTTTTTTCGGTTGAATGAGCAGCTTTGGTAATAATATGTATGAAAACAGAATATAATACTACATACATGTTCTTGAATGTTATTATTTCGTCTTTCAGGCCTTAGATTCTTGATATTTCTTATTTATTATGCATTTTTATTTTATTGCTTAGAAAAATCAATTGAGGCAGTGAGAAGCAAAGCGATGTAAGTGGTTATTTTCAAGTTTTGAGATAACTCGTTTAAAGATAACTTCCTAATTAGGCTTTCGTTGAATTACTTTTCTAAATCATGCTGTAGAGAAGCATCTACCAGGACTACTAGTACTATCTCTTGCCCCAGGACAGAGGAGAGGTTCCCCTACTATTTGTACTGGTTATCTCAAATTTTTAATTTTGCCACTTGCAGCCCTTTGCTTCTCACTGCCTCAATTACTCTTTGCATCATTTAAAGACATTTAAAACCATCAAAATAAGTTTTCCATGCACATACTTCTGAGTACTTGACCTGAAGAATTTTGAGTTGCGGTTATAACTGTTAGTTATAGTAATTTTCTATCGCACTTATAGTAGTGAGACAAATATGCAAATAATCAAAATAGGTCAAAAAAAATTTTAAAAATAAGAAGCTTATTCAGTATCTAATGTCCCCACCTCGTGCAGCTATACATACTTCAATTTGGAGAGACATGTTGGCTAACAGTTCATTGTTGGTTTCTTGAAGTCACCTCTGCAAAGCTACATTCAATATTGTGCGCATATTATCATTAGTTTCTGCCAAGGTTCCTCGATTCATGTCACGTTCAAAGATCCTACAGGTGCTCGATGGAACTCAGATATGGAGAGGAGGCCGCAATGGGAATGATTTTAAAACCGGCCAAGATGTTACCAGTAGGCTCAGAAACATGTTAGATGCAGCATTCAACAGAGACAAAACAGGTTCCACAACCGCTATCCGCTCGTAGTAATCCGCTGTCAAACTGCCGTCAA
Organism: Uloborus diversus; assembly: GCF_026930045.1. Lineage (NCBI taxonomy): Eukaryota > Metazoa > Arthropoda > Arachnida > Araneae > Uloboridae > Uloborus > Uloborus diversus. The sequence continues at coordinate 70,333,416 of NC_072732.1, read as the reverse complement.
TGTCTACCAGCTGCTCAACTATGTCTTCATTTCGTACTCATTATGCCAATGGATTTTAGATCATCCAACAGTATTTTGGATTGCCCAAGAGTCATTAATATAATTACACAAAAAAAAATACAGAAAATAATAATAACTTTAATTATTTTCTGACCCACTAGTTTTCTCCTTCAAGAACTGCAGCTAGGTTGTTGCTAACTCCTTGCTCCTAGAATTTAGATTTTCATGCATTTTATGCTTTTATGTTTCTTGCTCAATTTCAAATTAAATATGTTTTCAATTTAGAAATTGAAATTACCTTTTATATATTCTCTGCAACTGTTTGTTACGTTATTACCGCGCAAAATTTCTACTCACGTGATTTATATGTACAGAAACGACATTATATTAGTTTTAATTAAAATGGTAGTAAGTCATTCTTAAAAAGTGTAATTTTCTGTCACACGCCTTTTACAGTAAAAATTTTAAAAGAACAATTCATTTAACAATGTTTTTAAATTTCACAAAAAAGTTATCTTTTTTAATCTGCCAACAATTTTTTAAAAATAATTTTTATATTAATATATTTTTGGCTCAGAGCATGTGAGTTATCGCCTCCATGGCATGTCACAAACCTGGTGTGACTGTTTATCTTGCTTAATAACGTGTTTAATTAAAAGTATATATATATTTATTTATTATTCCTTTCACAAACGTCTCAAATTCTAGTTGTTTAAGAATATTTATTTTTTAAATATTGTTCTTTAGTTCGTTTTAGTAAGATAAGGAACTATGCCACACAATAAATTTTCCCTTTCGTTTCCAAAACACAAAATGTCATTTCGCATTAACAGGTGGCATTAATGACAACATATTTTATTTTCCATAATACAAGGGAATATTTATTTTCAGCCATAAGGAAGTTGTGAGATTTTCGTTGAAAACAAGAAGATAGATTTTGCTTTAAAAGCTCAGTGTGGTTATTGTGAATTCTCACCTCCGTGAACTTGAATTTCAAGGATTTAAATTAATGCAAAAAAAAGAGAAGTGAACATGTTTTCACATGGTTTACATGAGCAGAATGTAGCAACGAAGAAAAAAATATTTCATTGAAAAAGGTATCAGTTGGGCCTATATTAATGAAAAATTCCTCACCTCCGTGATTGACCTTATCAATATCATTTTTTTCTGAGGTCAAAATACATAATGGAAGGGAAATACATCAATTTTAGTTAAGCTACCAAAATTATAAGTTGCCAGTTTATTCTCAAATTTACTAATTTATAAATATATTATTATACTGTTTTTAACGCACATTTAAACTAAAAGGATAACTAAAAATTAAGCCGTACTTTAATTCAGAGAACTCATAATTAAATTCACACTAATTATTAAAACAGCTCGTTGTTTGCCCAATTTCCAAAACTACTACTTTGATATTACATTGACCTCGATTTTCAAACACTAAACTTTTTTTTTTCTTTTTTTTTATTTCCATTTTTTATTTTTTCTTATTTATGAGTAAAATAATTGAAATTTAGCTTAGCCTTTGTTTATGATTACTTCTTGCGGTTTCTTTCTTAATGAATGAAAAAAAAAAAAAGAAAACAAAAGGTTTCGAAATTGAAAAATATTTTCGTTCAAAAATTACACTTTCTGAAGAATGACCGTAGTACTTTTTTATAGCAAGTTTTTCTTTCTTTCGTTTTTATTTTTTAATGCGGAACAATTTCAGGTATTTTATTGGATTTTTAATTTAGAAAAATGTTTTGATTTATCACATATTTTTGGACGGTTTTATGGCCAATATGTATAAAAGACAAACGTTCACTTATTGCTTCAATGGAGCAGTTTGATATAGCGTATGTTCTTGTATAGAAGCCGACTGGTTAATTTTTCAAAATCATTTAAGTTCTCGGTGGTTTTTGTTTCTGGGGGACTATTTTCAATGTTTTTTGACATAAAAGTCAAAGTTGTGATTATTTTTTTGGAGTAGATATTCAGGAAAAAAAATCACGTAAGTGACCTGAACAATCAAAAATACAATAGAAATCGGTTACTCCATGCTGAGGTCGAACTTAGATCCCTAAGCAATATTCGTAAATGCTCAACAACATCGTTTAAAGGATTCTATAAGTTCTTAAGGTTAAAAAATTACTAAAGGCATCGTCTCCATCAAATTATATTATCAGCCTAGAAAATAAATTTGATCCCTACATATTTACTCATACCCATAGCTCCCGCAAAGAATTCCCAATATTACTGCGAAATGTGAAAGAGCAGCGTGTGTGAACGTGATGAGATCGATTTTCGGGGAAGAATTTTGGTGGAGAAAAGAAAGGAAGACGAATGGCATGCTTCTCATCCATCTTAGCTGCACGGTAATCTTCTCGCAACATTGACCAACGCACCTCACCTTTTTTTAACGAAATTTCAGCTTAAAGTCAAATGGTGCTATTTTAAAATATTTTTGAAAGCATTTATTTCAGTAAGACGTAAAAATAGAACAGCCTCTTTGGTAATAGATTTAACTAGGTCCGAACGCTGAAATATTCTGTCTGAAAACCACAAAGTTTGAAGCGTTATTGGCACTGTAACATACTTACTGGTATTGAAAATGAACGTTTATGCAGTCAAAAGTCTCAACCATAGTATGTTGTATACTTCACCAAATAGTATTCAAAAATATATATTTTATACATTACAAATTATTGAAAGAGCATTAAAAAACAAAAAAAAAAAGAAAAAAGAAATGAAAAAAAAAAACGGATGCGATTTTTTTTTTTTTTTTTTTTTGTACTAAATAATTTCAAGGTTAATTCAACTTTTTGACGATCGGACGTTTCATAAAATTTGGTGTCATATTTTGAAATCGCAAAATTGCTTTCCTGGTAACTTACCAAAAGACTAATGAAGAAGCGCGTATGTATATAACATATTTATATTCAATAAACTATTTTATAAATTATACTGTGTATGTTTACATTGCAAAAATTTCAGACTTTTATATACGGACATTAACAAAAAATTCAAGCCATTTTGGATAAATTGCTTTTTTTTATTTGTCAAAAGAAACACATAAAATTGGGTAAATATTGGGTGAATTGGAAGCAATAACCTTATCCTAAGTACTCGTTGGGTATCGCTAGATTAGGAATACTTATGTGTCATGGAACTAGGACGGGATAATTCCAAGAGTTACGGATAAAAGTAGACGTCAAACTCATATTCGTTTGATGTACTAATAAATAAGATTGCCGTAAAGATTGTGAGGTAAGTTATTGAGGATTTCACGGATCTGATATGGCTTCTTGAGAACACAAATCCTTGAAAATGTCAGTGCTGCAACAATCGATTTAGGTCAGATGACGAGGTTCAGCATGAAAATTAGAGTCAAAAAGGTTTCTTTGAAAATGTAAGAAATTTAATGGCACTAAATGTAATTTTGAGGGTACAAGGAGAAGGGGAAGACCAGCAACAAGGTGGCTGGATAATGTTGAGAATAACCTTAAAATTTTGGGAGTGAACAGGTGGAAAAACCTGGCAACGTGTCGTACCGCCTGGAGGAAGCAGACGGAGAAAGCCTTGGCCTGCACCAGGCTGTTGTGCTGATGAAGAAGAAGAAATGTAATTTTCCCTATTTCTTACCACTTCTGCCAAAGATATATATTATATGATAATTGCTAATACTATCTAATTTTGGCTTGTATTTGTTTGAATTGTTACAACCTTTCAGTCCTTTGTTTTTGCCTTTGTAGATGTATCTACAATGTTTAAACTTATTCATCGGATAAGAAAAAGCAGTATAATCATTGTTTGTTACTTAATAAAACGAAAAATAAATAATTGTGCATTATGGAACTTTTAGACTTTTCAATGTAAGACCTTATGAAAATGCTTATTCAATCATTTGGTAAACAGTCTTATAGCATAGTGAATACTGAGCCTCATACTCAGAAAAGGGGGGTATTTTCCCGATTTAAAAAATGTTTTTCCTTTAATCTTTTCTACTGTAATGTAAAGAATTGCTCTTCTATGTAGTTTCAGCTTAACCTTCTTCTTTTTGCAGTCAGATAGCAGTCAAATTGTTGAATATTGTCGACTGCACACCGGTCAAAGAGTAGGATTTGCTCAAAAAAAAAAAAAAAAAAAAAAAAAAACTTTTAACATTTCGGCTTGTAGAGATAAATTTGCAGAACATTATTATGCATTCCGTTTATAATTACTCATTATAGAAAATGTTTAGGTCATGTGAAATCCTTAGAGAATGATTTAAAATAATCCACTCAAAAAATAGGAAAGAGTCACACTGACCGCTCAGTCTTTCTAGGTGCATGACAGTTATGAAATGAATTGCAGTATTTTCAATGACGTCTGGTTATTTTCGCAGCATTTAAAGAAGACTACGTGCCCTAAAACAAAATGGAATTATTTATTGAACTCTACCTTTGCATGTAAAACGAGTAAAAACTGTATCATGCTGTCAAAGAAAAGATCTATAAATGGGGAAAAAAATGTTCGCTCCCGTTTTTTTAAATTTTTAATTGAAAAAAGTCAGTGTACTCAAATTATTGATGTAAAAGAACAATTACCTCACTAAAACTAAATATTACTATAATAAATGCTATTGAAGTTCCTAGGGCTGTTTTCTGAATATTTGTTATTGTTTTGAGTTGTATTTTTAATTTAGAAAATATTTGGTTTTATTTTTCATGTATCATTTTTTTATAATCCCAGGGTGTTTTCACCTAACATTTTTTTGAAATATTACATTTTCAATTCGTTTTCTATCAAGATATTTCTTCAAAAAAAATCCTGATTTAAGCACAATTACTTCGTTCTAACTTAAAATTAAACATAATTGAGTTTAAGGATTTATTAAGAAATGACCACTGATAAGTTTCAAAGCGGTTTTAGTGAAAACATTAAACAAGAAGCATTCTGCAAGAAAATTCTCGTCAAAAAGACAATAAGAGAAATATTTTTCTTCTCATTCTCAAAAGAAAGGCCAAGCATGTGGTGACCTTATGTTACTTTGCTGAAAGACTTGCCAAAATGATTTATGATAGTTTAAACAAACCATAGAGGACATCTTCTCTAAAGTTTTGTGAGCAGTACCACTATATTTTTTTTTCCTTTCTCGCAATGCATTTTCACTTCTTTAATAATTGTGTTTATAAGTTTGTTTTGTCTTAAATGAAACTTAGCTGTGTTTCCACTTATAAAAGGTTTAGATTCCCCTTCTTATTTGTGAGAAAAAACGAAATGATACAGATAACAAATGATATTATTCAAGGGGCAACTTTGCATTTTATGGTATCAATTGGTACATTCAAGTAATAAAAAAAATCAATACGGTGGGAAATTTAAACATATTCTTCGCCTTATATCCACTGGTGTTCAATATCCTTTTTTCACACAATATTACTTTTCCTTAATGCAAAGATCTTTTTCACATTATTAAAACAATAATAATAAGAATAAATTGCAGTTCTGCTGATAATATCTTGGCTGCCAGGTATAACCTGCCAGTTCAGATTCGGCAGAAGTATTTTACGGCTCTGCTAATATGGGCATCATTGAAACAAAAAAAAAAATAAAACGAAAATAATTCCAGTATTTTTTAATTATTGTTATTATTTTACGTTACCAACTCTTGAAGTAAAAAAATATAGTAAGAACAACATAAGTAAGAACAAATTTCTGACTAGTTTTCGAGTTCCTTAGTTTATAATTGTAGTAGATATGTAAAAATATAAAAATGTTGATTGTTCTTTTTCTATTTCCAGTTAAAGATGATGTAATTTTCAGCAATAAGGATCATCAAATGTCGATCTATGGTAGATTAATTAATATATCCTCTATTTTTGATCAGGATATCACGAAATGACGTCTAACTTTCAAATAATGATTAATAAAGTTAATAAAGATAATAAAGTTTAACCAGAATGAAATAAATCCACTTCTTGTCTACCATGTTTAATTTTCTAGACTATATCATTGTTGCAGGAGGCTTATTTATCCATTTTTCACGATGTATGTTTTAACAACCAATGTATTGATTACTTTGCAAACAATATATACCTTTTTTCATGAAATACATGAAATTTACTTTTCTACTAGTCAGATACTTTTAAATTACCTTCCTATCCTAATGTTTACTTGAATTTTTATTTCAACCAGCCCTGAAGTAGTTTTGAATAGGCTTTTGTGACGTCCATGTATGGAAAACCATGTATTGGTCATAAAAGTCTACTTTGACCATCCGTGCATTACGTTTGATAAAATTTTGAACGATGTAAGTACGGACGTATCTATGTCTACGTATACCGCATAACTAAAAGACCAAGATAGTCTTAAATTAACACTTTGGAACTGCACAAGCTCTTGCTCAGCATCTATAATTTCGACTGAAATCAGATAATCCAATGCTTTTTACTCGTTTTCTTGCGTGAACTGTTGTTAATTTCAATTGGGATTTTTATTAAGGAGTATTCCTTAAAGCATCAATTTCCGTACCGTGGTTTCAGTTATAGTAATTCTAACAGAACACTTTAGGTATTCTTTCAAAAAATTATATTCTTTTTTTATGAATAAAAACAATTGATCCAATATTCAAAAACTGGCTTAAAATATTTTTATTAATTTTGAACTTTTATAAATCCAATCTAACAATAGCAAAACCATGTGCCAGCTATTGTCCGTTGGCGAATCCAAAAGTTCTTGAACGGTATGAGCTATAGTAATAACAGATGGATTTAGGTATAGTAAAGTTACCATAAACTACACAATCAAGCCGTTTATTGGGTCAGCTGACGGCAAAATTCAAAGCTATTGTTCATATTTCAAGAACGGTATATAATACCAGAAAAAAGTAAGATACAAAGTTTTTCAGCAACATAAAATTAAGAAAGAAAATGCATTTTAATTTCAGTAATATTTAAAACATTAGACGTAAAATGCGCAAATGCAACGGGAAGGGGAGTCTTCTGTCCAGATCTGAGTTTATGATGCGATACATGATATTTGGCATTGCATATGGATTAAGGTTCATTTCTGACACGTGTGGATTTGTTCAACGCGATCAAAAAATATGTATTTAAGCTCATTATTTTTAATATAATTAAATAGAAAATTTCTTTTCTTTAATCATTTAATGATGCTGAACCACTTTGTAGTTTAGCTTTTTCCTGTGTCTCATACCATTTTGGAGATAAGAGCACTAACTTCGAGTTTTGCTGACAGGTGACACTTTAAGTAGTTTCATTGCGTAGCACATGCAGCTCAACTATACCTACACCACCATTTTATGACTAAAGCTCAAGTCGTTTATAAATTATTGATGTGACAGTGGACTTTATCGGGCATTATCAGTTTGCCATGGGAAAGTAAAAGGCAGTAGGTAGAAATGAGCTAACGAGACATTTGAAGAAAAGAATTTTTCTATTCTATATTAGCAATTAGAAAATGTTGGAATTCGACATTTTATCGGTATTTTTTTTTAATAGCGGAAATCAACTTGAACAATAAATCTATCGACAAAAATGCAAAATGACAAACATGCAACAAAAAAAAAAATGAAAATAAAAATTTTTAAGTTATTGCATTTTACCTGCCCACATCAGCAGTCAATAAGGAACATACGTTCGCAATTTTAAATAAGAATGCAGAAGGAAAAGTATTAAACACAAAATAAATAAAAATGTAACTTGGTTTCAATCTTAATTGTTCAATAATACATCTGCTGTAAATAGTGGCTAAAACACGTCTGATTTACCCAAACAGATCACTCGGAAAAAGTTGCACTTCGGTGGCTCTCAAATACCAACAAAGTATGTTAGATATTTCAATAAGAAGACAGACTACAAGTCTTGAACATCTCATACCATTTTGTGTCAGTTTCGAAAAACTTGAACTTCCTTGGTTTTAGATTAATATAGATCTGACTACATATAGACGTATCAGAGCCGTCTTGAAAGTTGTAACCGGATTCTCCCAAACTTCCACGCCATTTAAAGGAACTTGTCCACACTTTCACTGCGGGGAACACTTTCTTTGTTCACTTGAGAATATTCCACTATTGATGCTATCAGATTTTCAAAAAAACATATGTGAGCAGAGTAGGAAAATTGTCATAACAGCAGGATACGCAGCCCATTCTTGTAAGCTCCCTCCGCGTTTATAAACAAACTAATGGTACGCGCACGGATTTGCCCGTAGTAAAAAATTAAAAGGTCATTTAGTTCACCAGTATACTTACAAATAATGGATGATGAATTTCTCGTGAATATGCTTTGTTAATTTGCTCGTTCATGTTATGGTAATTTACTCTTCCATGTTATTGTAATTCGCTCGGTAAAATGACTTAAAATTGGAATAGAAAAAAAACTAAATCGAATTTTTGAAAAATCGCTCAGGTGCTCACCCCTATGTCACGAACTAATTTTGTGCCAAATTTCATGGAAATCGGCTGAACGGTCTAGGCGCCAAACGCGTAACAGACATCCAGAGATCCAGACATACAGACTTTCAGCTTTATTATTAGTAAAGAAAAATAACATAAATTAATGCATAAATACATACCCATATTACACATACATTCTGAGCTCCACTTCAGTTAACTTACTCATTGATTTATTTGTCAAGTATATTTTATCATTCCAATTTGAACAGAAATAAAACAAAATAAATAATTTTGCTTTATATTTTACGATAAGCATTACGATGAAAACTATTTGCCCTATTTCACCAAATACGAATTTCATCCCTGAAAACTGAAATATCGTGCTCTTCCTAAAACCGATATGAAGTGAAGAGTGAAATCAAAAATTACGTCCTTGCAATGCGATTTCTGCTAAGCAACCATTGTTTCTGAACTAAGGAGGATTCTTTTTACTTTAGTGAAGTAGTCTTACGGTTCGGTGTGTATTGATTTACCATAAGCAGGCAGCAGCTGAGAGGTCTATTTCGTTCCATAGAATCTTTTATAGGGTTAGATCTAGCCTATTTTTAGATCCTATTAGATTGAATGGACACAGGGTAACGTAAAAATGTTGTAAAAATCTCGGAAGATGCCATCTCTTTCAAAGGATTAAAGAGCATTAGTGATGGGACGTGAGAGTATTAAATATAATTTTCCCCATCTGGAAATTTTAGTTTTTCCAATAAAATTAATAATATTTAGTGCTGTTTTATCCGTGTTGAAAAACTATTTCGTGTTTAAAATTCATGGCTTAATATTCTTAAACCATTATTTTTTATTGCATGTAATTTATTTAGAAACAAACTACTTAACTTCACTGTGATGAATATTCGTTTTCAATATGAAGTTTTTCTAAATTAAACGAAAACTCAATAGCATATTAAAAAACTTTTAAATCAGTTCGTGGACATAAGCGACCATAAGTGTTGGACCTAAGCGGGTTTTATAGTTTTTCCTAAAGAAATAATTACCGAAAAGGAATCGCTAGTTACACCCCTTTTCAACAGCTTTTTTTCCATTTTTCCCGCATTTTTTTATAAACATCATGTATAAAAGAATGTTCAATTTTGGTTAATGTGAAGTAAAAAAAAATATATAAGAATTTAAAAAAAATCAGAATGAATTATATTTAAATTAAAAAAATTTAAGCGCAGAATAATGAAATGATGAAACGCATGTTTGTAGTCCAAATACCTTTTGAGGAAAAAGGAAAGTTTCAACAAACCTTTTTGTGTTCAAAAGTTCTAGGGCAGAACAAATAAGACATGTATTTTATTTTTTGTTCTTTTCATTTTAAACTTTTCATACAGTTTAATGCTAGCACTTAGTGCACAAAACACTTGAACGATATTGAGTTAGTAGATGGATCTTGAAACTGGTGGTGGTGTCGTGTCCAGCAAGAAGTCAAATTGATTCGTCAGCTTTGGTGAATGCACTAGCAAGCAGCCTACACTATTCTCAGTGTAGAGGTCTCCATCAAATGGGTAATATCCGATGCTCTGTAGAATTGCCAGCATTGCTGGGCAGTTGAAGATATGTCCCGGAGAAAGTTCTTCATCAGGACAATTTCTACATTTTACGAAAGTCCCGGTGTTGTCTCCATTTATTTTCATGCCACCAATGTGGCCTGTTCTTAATCTGGAAATTTTCTTTGTGATCTATCTGTTAGTCTCTATCTCGTTAACTTGATGATCTATTTTTAAGTTTTTCCCTTGAGTAGATATCAGACAATGAATGCATTTGCGTGAACAGGTTGTTGGTATTATGGGATCTTGCGGCTGTAGATGTTAAATGCATGAATGTGGTAGTCTATATGAGAAAAAAAAGCACATGTTTGTCAGAAAAAAATGACTTTATTGAGCAATTTCGTCGAATAAAGCAGGGTTTCTTTCGAAAAAAAAAAAACATTTTCTTTGGAGGTATGGTTTTCCTGAAGGGAAACAAAGTTAAACATTGTTGATACATTTTTTCAATAATGCCATAAATGTGAGTTTAGGGTAATCTGTTCCAAATTTCCAGAACTAGCTTTGTCCAGTTCTTGTGAAGTTCAGGGATGCTCGACAGCCGGAAACTTGGCCTTGACTGCCCCACACGTGTCCTATTGCGTCATTTGCCATCATTTAGTCATTTAAATATCAAGAGTTCTGATTTACAATTTAAAGTAGGTTAAACTGAGGGAGGTATGACACAGTTTTTAATTTGTTAAACAAAATAAAATACTTTAAAAAATATTTTATTTATTAGCAGCATTAACTTCATTCTACGTAATTCTTAAAAAAAAAGACCAGAAAACGTTGTGTTTGATCACTGGAGAGGGGTGCTCGTTTACTGGTTTGAATGGTTTATTTTAAACTATTAGTCATACCCTTTAAAAGTATTGAAGTTTGTTTAATCTTTTTTCCCTCTGTTTGTTTGGTTAAATGATGCAATTAATAATAAAAATGTTTTGAATGCCATGTACCAAATACTAATAATAACAATATTACAAATTAAAACAAAATGAAATTACGACAGTCGGGGCCCATTCAAATTTTACGGGGTTCCTTGATTGGTCAAAAAGGAATGGGCCACGACTGTTGATCCTTCTATTCTGCTTTAGCATTAACGATTTGTCTTATGTGTGTATCGATTACAAAACTATTTCAATGGTGTAGTTATTCAGTATTACTTGATAACATTCTAAACTACTGGGCATATATAGTTTTCTATTTATTTTTTTTTTTGGTTTTTACGCAGTCTTTTTTTTTTTTTAAGAAGCATTTATAGAGAAGTCAGACAGATGAATGACTATTTAATGAAATTTTGTGCACACTGTTTGAAATCTTCTTCGGCCAGATTCAGTGCTGAATAAATTGTGAAATTATTTTGCAAATTAATTGCGATTAAATCTGAAGTAGAACATAGCTACGTTTTAACAATATGTATAGATGCAGGTAGTTATAAATGCATTTAAGTACATCTTATTTTTTCCTATCTAAGTCGAAATCACACCAGCATAATATCCTTCCAAGAGCTCTGCTTTCGTAGACGGATACGTTACATCAATGGTATTAAGGTTAATAATAAGTTATTATTTTTGTCCGTTGCTAAATCTTGTATAATAACGGCCGCAACCTTGATTTTTTTAAATTCAGTTTTGTTTTTAAAAGTGGTATTTTGTTTCGTCTATCTGTACTTTATTTCAAATTTGAGTTAGGGTCACCAGGTGGTCTTTGTCACATATTTCATCTAAATATAACGATTTACAGTTATATGTCAATGGGAAGTATTTTTTTTTTAAATCTGAAAAACTTATATCTGAAACAAATTCATGGAGGCGCAAAATTTAAAACGTCAATTTCTCATTTTGAACTCTGCTGCAGATTTTTGCGTTTAGAACGGCAGAATACGTATGTTTCCTCAAAACCCTACATATGAAAGCTTTAATTTTAAAAATAAATCGACCAAGTCAAATTTATGTTTTAGAAACTGAGTTGTCAAAATATTATCATTTCCATTAATAATATCACGCGGTTTAAATTTCAACTTAGATAATATGCTGAACTTAGTTTCCCCTTTATCATTCGTCAGGGTCCTTCAAGTGTAAGAATTATAAACGAATTCCAATTGAATAATGGTCGGACTCTTGATTACGTGAGTTGTTTGAACTGCAAACTCATGCCTTAGGAGCAAAAGCACGTTTTTGCTGCCCCCGACGTACTTTCTGCATATGAAAGAACTCTTTGTAGCGAGTTGGAAGGTATTTGCATGTAAATCGTGCATCCTCTGCCTTGGAGACACGGTTCGTTGACATTTTAGAATTTCCGTCAAAAGTAAAATGGTAGCGACAGTTGAAAGAGAAGTAGGAAAAAGGATGAGGACGACGAAAGAGACAAAATAAAAGCTTTTCCCTCCGCATTCGTGAGTTAAAGCCATACCAAGACTTCCAAAATATATATTTGAAAGCACAGGATTCGAATTTTCGCCTTGAGCAAAGAATGATTTAAGGTACTGTTTGAAGCGCCCCTTTGGTTGGAAAGTAGTATGTTTCAATTGCTATTCGGGAAGAAAATTTTGGAATTTAATAAGAATTTAACTTTTGCCTTAAACTCATGCTTTTAGTTATGCGACACTGTATTATTGTTTGCAGTTAAAACGTATCTAATTGTGATCAATGGGTGGTTTTTTTTTTTCAAAACGTTCATATTAGAATTTTTTAGTTCACAGAGTTATTAAATAAAATGCATGGCGAAAGTTGACACAACTCACATGATTTAGTAATCATTAAAATGTTATCATTTTGAAAATATTATTATTTTATTTTTAAACTTACCTGGCTGCAAATATTATGGCAAAAACAGTTTTAAAAAATACAACATCGCTTTGCTAAGATCAATGTGAATATTAAAACGATTGTTGGAAAATTCAAGACATAAAAGCACTTTCATTATAGTAAACATTTTTTCACTGTTAAATTTTCACTTCGTCAGTGCAAAATTCAAATGAAAATAAAGGAAAGATAACCGAAACTTTACAAAATAAATAAATAAATAAAGAAAGAATTGGATAATCAGTCTAAAACTATGCTTGAAAACTTAGAAATAGTAGTGGGTTAAAGCAATATAACTTTTACCTCTCGATATGCATTTTTGCAGAGACTAACTACTATCGTGTAGTAGTCAATGTCTTTATCTTTACTAATAATAAACCTGAAAGTCTCTCTATCTGGATATCTGGATCTCTGTCTGGATGTCTGGATCTCTGTGACGCACATAGCGCTTAGACCGTTCGGTCGATTTTCACGAAATTTACGTAAAATTAGTTTGTAGCATGGGGGTGGATTACTTTATTTACTCCCATTACTTTATTTGCTCTCCACCTAGAAGCGATATTTCGAAAACTCGATTTGGTTCCTTTTCTATTCCAATTTTAAGAACATTTTACTGAGAAAATTATCACAACGTGGAATAGTAAATTACGAAATTATCATAACGTGAAACCGTAACATGGGCGAGCCATTTAACATAGCAAATTGGCGAGAAATTCATCATCCATTATTTGTAAATATACAGGCGAACCAAATGACCTTTTAATTTTCAACTACGGGCAAAACCGTGTGGGTACCACTAGTTAGAAATAAAGGAGGAAATATGTATGTCTCTGTATTTTTTGCATTCAATTATTTATGCCAGTGGGCCGATTTGTCTATGTTTTACGTCGTACCAATATTGTTTATAAGATTTTTTAAAAAAATAGCAGGCAATTACTTTTGACCACGGGGTAATGTTTTTGTCTCTAAACTGTGATTCTGCTCTTATTTTTAACATTCACTTTTCCTATAAAGGCGCTTATCTGCAGGAAAAAGGTTTTGCGTACGCCTAAATTGTGTTTTCGATTTTTTTTTCAATGTCTAAGTTTATAGCTTTATCAATGAAAATTTTATGACGTAAGACATGGAATTTTTTTTTTTTTTCCAAAATAATCGTTTCGATGTTTAAAGGTTGTTTATGTTAACATCAAACAATGCAAAATTTAACGTATATTCTTGAAAACTTAAACTTAACAACAACAAAATAAAAATCAACTCAAAAAACAATTTATGTTAAAAAAAAAATAAGAAGAGTGTAAAGTTTTGAACTTATTTTTTGTTTTTGTGTCAAGAGAAAAGAAAATAGTCAATATTAAAAAAATAGATTCCTCTATTTTTGGTTATTTTCTCAGTAGAAAAAGTAAGAAATATACTGTTTCAATCAAAGGGAATTCAATTCAAATTGATGTATTTTTCGTTCCATAGAAATAAATAAATACCGTATTATTTTGGAGGCATATAATTTTTAGGGTGTAAAATCTTACTTTTTCATTTCCTTTTTTTTAAAACTTTTGTTAAGGGATTAATATTTTTTCATTTGGAATAACCCCACGTTTAAATATTTATTTTTGTACTAGCCGCCTGCGGCGACCAGCTGGTTCGCCTTCTTACGCCATTCGCCTTTCTATGCAAGCAGCCACCTACGACGACTGTTTGGCTAACTTATCCTTTACCTTTTTACTTAACGTTTGCTGCCTTCGGCGGCTGTTTGAATAAATTCGACAGCAGTATTAATCAATCAATCTCTATCTTTTTTTGTGCCATTCACATTTTTAAGACAAGATTGCCGCCTTCGGCGGCTATCTACCCTTACGATCTATCTCTAAATTTTCCACCTCTATTTATTTTAACCTCCCCGCCCATTTATTAATAAAACAAAGATCACTCGAAAATTCGCATTTTTTTATTTAAGTAGAGCAAAAAAAAAAGTTATCTCCAAAATTCCCCGTAGTGTGCAAAATGTAGCGTTTGACAAAGAAAAAAAATCTCGCTGTTTTTATTGAAATAAATGCGCACAACTATGAAATGTAATCTAATATAGATACAGCAAAACGTCCAGATTGGGCGGGGGGGGGGGGAATGGAAAAAGAAAAAAATGCAATCCCTAAATAAAACAAAAAAAAAAAATCAAGCGCTGCCGGTAAAACACGTGGCCATCACTTCATAAAATGTAGAAGTAAGCTATATACGTAAAAAAAAAAAGATTAACATTTGTTTGCGATTAAGATTTCATCCTAAATATCGAATCGAAATCCAAATAGTGACGTCAGAGACATCAAGATTGAAGAACGCTTTTTTCGACCGATGCGTGGAAAGACATGATGTGTTCAGCATTAAAAAAATTGTAAAAAAAAACTATTGCGTATTTTTAAGAACTTTTTTCTTCTAAAGAGGGCGAAATGTTTTTTCTATTACCAACTTAAATTTTAGAAACGAGCCTTTGATACTTCTCGCAGGATGATATTAGAAAAAAATAAAACCCAGGAAAAAATGCAAATTAAAGGTTTTTTCAAAAATTCATAAAAAAATCAAAAACTGCTCTATCTTCAAAATTTTTTCATTCATCATATTTAAAATTAAATTTCCTACACTATAGTACAAAAAATATTTGTGTGGTGCCATTGGTTCGGGGTCTGTGAGGTAAAACGTACTAAACAGTGCAAAAAAACACATAAAACATTAAATAACTTTTTTTCTAATTAAAATTTCAAAAATCGAAGCCCGAGGTGCACATCTTCGGCAAAAACTGCAACTGTATACCAAATTTCATCTTTCTAGGACTTACCGTTTTCCCAGAAAGCGCGCCACACACACACACTGAAACATCTTATTTTATTATATGTATATATTACCGATACAAAAAAGTAAAATTAACCTTTATAAAAACAACAACAACCTATTCATAATTATCTAATAAATAGCCATTAAACACATTTCTTACATTGTTTTAATATTTTTTTATGTATTTAGATATAAAATTACATTGTAGAAACATTTGGTTAGAACTCAGTTTCGTTTTCTTCTCCTTACTTTTCTGCTGTTATATTTTTTTAAATTTCACTTGAACTCAAAATGTACCTGCAACAAAAACCTCTACATCAGTTACTATACATTGAAAAATAATCCCTAAAAATGTAAGAAAATGTGCTTGATATCACCTTGTATTTAAAATTTTGTTTTTTTTTTTTATAATAAAATAATTTCAAAATTTCTTTAACTTCAAAAATATAAAAAATTAAGCCGAGAGATTAGGCATTTTAAATTTTGAACACATTTATTTCTTTCTTTTTCCTTTTTTTTGTTATCGCTTCAATTCTATTCTCGCGGATTTAAAGTACAAATTTAATTGCGTTCTGACTTGTGAAGAAAAGGAAAAAGTTTTTTTTTTTTTTTTTTTTTTTTTTTAAACCGTACTATGTATTTGTAAAATTATGTATGCTATTTTTCTTGCTTGATAGAGTATTTCTTCGTATTTTCAATCCTTAAAGAGTTATACTGTAATGTTCAGCTTTTAAAACATAGGCTTTCTCTTCTTCTTAATGTAACATCGTTATGCAATAAACTTCTACTCATATAAACAAGATTTTCTGAAAATACTCATTCCGCTGTTCCTCTTTTTTGCGATATTCTTTTTAATTAACCAAAAAGTAGTATCTCTCCAGGGAAAACATCGCATTCCTGTTGAGAACAAAAACTATCAAGGAGCTAAATGATGTCACGTACCAACACTATTTTTTCTGGGAAGCAACAAAAAAGGATAACATATATGAAAAAGTGTGCCAAACAGTACCCTGGTAAAAGGCAATTGTCAATATTAAAGACGTAATAATTTTATGTTGTTATACATTAATAAACAGGCTTCACCCTTAAAATATATTTGTCTCTTAAACAAAATACTTGCATTAGTTTAAAGAAGCTGAAATTTAACGGAACTTTATCATGTCGGGGTAAAAAGAAGTAATTTCGTTTTGAAAAATCAAGAAATAATAATGTATTGTAATCCTTGCAGATGTACGCATAATACTACAGTAAATACAGAAGTGTGAATGGCAAAATTGACATCACTTTCCGTGTTTATATATTAACAAAGACTTTCCCCCAATGAAACTTCCACTCGGGGGGGGGGGGGAGAACAAGTGTGCAGACTTTGGAATACCAATACTTTAATAAAAAACATTGTCAAATGACATTTTTTTCTCTCGATATGGCAGAGAATCGTGTTGTTTGGCAGCACTTTTCTCCTTAAAGAGGATTTTTCGGGGGGAGAGAGGACAGTAATTTCCTTTCGTGGAAAATATAATACTTTCTTAAAAACATGCACCTTCATCCGAAACTGGTTGGTGTATTCTGGGAAGACTTTCAATTCTTACTTAAGGTTCCTTACCTGCCCTCAAAAATCTCAAGTGGGTGACACTAGGGGGCATTCAAAGGATTCAAATCTTATGGAACTTACTTAACTCCGTTATCTTCCTGGACCAGCACTGCAGGGTTATGACTTTAAAAAAAAATATTTCTTCCGGTTATGCAATTGATGAACTTTTATGAATGGATTGCAACACAAAAACTATTATTGCAGTGGTCTCTAAAAATAAAAAAAAAAAATGAAAAAATAATGTACAAACTCGTTTACAGTTTAGTATACTGAATGTACGATGCTAGCGTGCATGAACTAAAAAAAATAAAATTTCGCAGTGTCATTTTTCATAAAATAGCTAATAAATGTTTTGATAATAATGGTGTTTGAAATTATATATGTGACTTATTGAAACCCAGAAAATACATCCTACATCCCCTATCTTACCAGATATTGAAGAACAATCTCCATCCGTGTGTAGTATAATAATAGTCCTAAAATATACTTATGAAAGATTTTATAAAACACTTTTGTTTGCCATGAGTAACAAGCTTCCGATTGTGTAAAACGGAACAAAGACGGAAAATGAAACTGTTTAACAAACTCCTTTTTATGCATTAAACATGATTCAAATTTGCCTTGGACGTCTGTAAAGAGGAATATAAACAATATTTGGTAATATAATTACATAATATTATGAATGGTGCATGCATAATTATGTAATTTTATGTAAGTAATTATGAATGGTACAAGTAATATTAATTACGTAATATTATAATGATTTCTATACAAGTTATGTATAACATTTGATTTCCCTCACACTCCGTGATCAAACGGGGATATTTTTTTGTTCACAATGCGAGACGAAAGTTGTAATTATTGATTTAAAATCTAAATTTAATGTTCTTTCTCGCCACATAACTCGAACAAAATTAGTTTACAAAGATTGTGCGTGATGGCGTATAAACGATATAATCAATAGTGAAACATCATTAAAGTCTATCCAGCCTCAGCAAGTGTAAAAAATGTGCAGCAAATGTGAAAGAGCTTTATTTTTTGACACACCAAACTTTAAGTAGATGGTAAATGTAACTAAAGTTCTTACTAACGTAGAATTTTCAAAAACATGCAGAATGTTTACTAAAAGTTCCGATCTGCTGCTTACTCGCTGTTAGTACTTTTCATAAATGTGTCTTCAGAACGTAAAAAAAAAGCAGTTGGGTACATCGTCGGTTTAGAGGAAAAACTCACTAAGTGCATTTTTAGTAGATTTTGAGGCGTTAGCACATTTGTATTAATTAACACATGATTAATCTAAATGTGCTAACATCTCGAAATCGACTTACAATACGCTTAGTGAGTTTCTCCTCTAAACCGACAAATTGTACGATGAGGATCAGTTAAAAGTAGGTGATTCACAAATGCACAATGCGTTATCTCCTGCGTTTATGGACACATTTTGATTAGCAATACCTATAGTGGTTAAACCTTTGCTAGACGTTTATTAGCTACTGGTTAGATTTTAATTGCTCTATTTAAATAAATTACACGGAGTGTGCTACTTTTTGCTTTAGTCAACATGTAACCTTCTGTGTTATAAAGTAGTAAATAATGCGTAGTTGAAGATGATTTAAACGAGAATATGAAACTCGCCGTTTTTTCTTTGGATAGCAGAATATGACAGATTTTATATCAGTTATAAGGACTTATTTTAATACTTATTTTGAATTTTATTTTCCACAAGTTTATGCGTATTTTGTAAAGACAAATACATTAATTATTTGAATAGAAAATATGAAATTTATCTGATGCAATTCAATCATTTCTCAGACAAATTAAATAAGTTATCCAACATACTAATTTCATTTAGTTTAGCTTTAAATCATCAATTTCGAAACTCCCAAAAGACTCCAGTACATCTTTAGTACTGAAAGCGAGTGATGAACGTAATTACGTTACGTGGGCAATATTCCCGAAGAAAACTATCAGTGTTACTCAGCTGTGGAGATATAACCAGACTTATGAGATGCCCTATGTTTTCGTCCGATCATATTGATTTATCATAATCACGTACCTGCGAAAGACAGTTTGGTTTCTTCCCTATAATTTAGCTTGATCCAAACTTCTATAGAGAAGAAATATGAACTTGGCGCTTGATGAACATTATGATATTATTAATGTAAAAACATTTAGTAAATTTTTATATCATCGTAATATGCAGAAAAAAGGATGAAATTTGAAAAAAGCAATTAGCAATTGAAAGAAGAGAATTCAATTAAGATACAGGTAAAATTGTGAGACAAATGTGTAAAAAAAAGTAAAAAATAAATTTTGCTTTTTTTTTTAACGTTCACCGTTTGAAAGTAGTATAAAGAAAATATATTCTCGTCTGAACGTCACGAATAAAAGTTGGTGTTTATTTTGTAAACAAACCCCATATACAACAATCATAAAGTCATTCATATTGGATTTTCAGAACTATATTTTTTAAATAACATCATCATAAATAGTCGGAATAGTGGTAAATATTATTATTAATAATAATAATAATCATAAATATGTTTTTTCTTTTTTTTTTGATCATAATCCTAACATGAAACTCAGAAAAAAATTACTTATAAAGAGTAAGACAAGAAAAAGAGGAAAAATATGTATCCTGAACGTTGTAAAATAGTTTATTATACATTATTAATTGATGTTTTTAAAGCACTGTCAGTCAAAACTTTCAAATTCAGTTCTGTAAAACATGAAATAATAATTATTATGCCAATACTTTAATATTATAGTATATATTTTTTTAAAGAAAATTATGATTTTTGTAAAACTTAAATCTCAGTGGAAAATAAAACCAGCTCTATATGAAACATTCCAGAGAGCCTGGTTATCATATACAGAGACAGCAGCTTCGTCCTTCTTAGAACTCATCAGTCTGTATCAGTGATTAACCGAACTGGAAGCAGATATCATCGCCTTGAAGCTGAGAGTGACTACAAACTGGTAGATAAAATAAAACTTATCTCACCAGCGTATGTCAGCAGCATAAAACTCGTTTATTTACTGATCCAGACTGATTGCTTCTAATAAGAACAAAACTGCAGTCCTTGGATGCAATAACTGGTCTGTCTGATATTACGTGTATTTCTGCCTTAGCCCTGGCTAGAGCCGCTATGTAGATAGGTCGACGCATCAGCTTAAGTTTAGCCATTTTGGATCGGATTTTTCATTGTTGCACTCCTAGGGTTACCACAGCAAAGTTTCGTATTTCGCCAAATTTGCCGAAAATTCACGTGCCGCTAATAATTGCTCACAGTGAACAATCACCAAACGCGATAACTCGCTAGAAAAGACAACCCCTCAAACACGTGCTCCGATCCAAAATGGCTAGTCTTAAGCTGATGCGTCGGCTCGTATAGGGGCCTTAGCCCTGGCGCAGGGTAGTAACATACTACTAGACAGCTCGAGAAATATGCTCGAACATCCTAAGCACAATGTACATCACTTGGAAACTTTTTATATTTTTGTTGCTTTTTATATTTTAGTTTCACTGAATATTTCTGTAGTGATATCAAAAACGGGTTTTACATTAAAACAACTCTTAAATCAGTGTCATTATTATAATTCTAACCTCTGTATCTTACAAAGTATACATGTAGAAGTTTTATAGTTTTAAAACTAATTCAAGTTACAATTTTCAAGCATATTACATAAATTGTTTGTTGACATAGTGGAACGTCCGTGATTTTTAATCTGTTCTTTAAATAATTTTATACCTTTAGCTTTGAAGTGTTATGGGGATAATGGAAAGGTTGAAAATCTTTTTATGTTCAGGTTAATCCTTCTGTCACTCATAATGCTTTTTCTTTGTCAGACTGTTTTGTTTGCACTCGGCCAAGTGTATTTTTCTGATTCCATGAGAAAAACCAAAAGCCTCTCTCATTTTTTTGCATGTTACATTTGAAGTAAGAAGCTGAAACTTTAAGCAGTGGGTGAAATATGTTTTTCGCAAAAAACTGTTTGGTATTTCTTGCAAGAACACAGATTAAATTATTAGAATAAATTTATATTCATTTAAAAAAAATAAAATTATGGAAAATTAGCAATGAAAATAACAATCATCTATATATACTGGCATGTTTAACCTTTTCTTAAACCACTATTTTTCATTGCCGTGTTTCTTCTGTCTGCACCGTGGTCATTTGTGTGCATACGGATAGCTCACAAAATGAAAGGTACACAGTATTCTTAAATTTAAAATGCATTTTTGGTTGATTGTATTTATTTATTTAGTTACTCATTTTTACTTCCTTTTACAAAAAAAAGAAGTATTGTATTCGCGAAAAAAAAAAATCACTCAAAAATCGACCTTAATTTCCATTTTGCTCACCCTCGAATAAACGTTGAGTTTTTTTTTTTTTTTTTCGACTCGACCACACGTGGATAAGTGCAAATAACGTATAGACACGCGAAATATCCATTTTGACGATTCCCGAGTTAATTACAACGAGTTTTCTCATGACGTCTGTATATACGTATGTACGTATGTGCGTATGCGTGTCGCATAACTCAAGAATGGTATGTCCTAGAATGTTGAAATTTGGTACGTAGACTCCTAGTAGGGTATAGTTGTGCACCTCCCCTTTTGGGTGTTTCTAAAGGGGTCTTTTGCCCCTTTTTGGGGGGAAATCATTGTTCATTTCAATGCAAACTTAATTGGTGTTATAATTTGGCAGACACTTGGCAATATATCGCCAGTCTTTTGGTCGCTAATTTTTGTCGCCGTTAATTGGATTTTAATTTGGCCACCTTTTTATATTTAGAGAGTAAACTATTGAATCACATTAAAATTGTCGATAATAGGGAAATGACATTAAACTGGAGTAAAAGGAAGTCATGTGATGCACACATCAGCTCGTTTTATTTGTTTTCGGCTTTCATTTATTTATTTTTTATCCATGTTAGTAGTTTTGATATTATACAACATTTATTTTGAAAATAATACGGGTTTTCTTCAATTTTGATTTAAAAAAGCGATTGACATTTCTTAAAAATATCAGTCATAATACAATAACTGATATACAGAGTTTAAATAAATTCAATAATATTTTATTTTCAAGCGTACCATCTTAGAAACCATTTTAATACGTCTCTTCTAAGTAGTGTCTACAGAAACCCAATTTAACTGCCGCTTCTTCAGAGTCGGTATATAACTGGATTTTTAAGAGAAGTGTGAAAATCTCAAGATAAAAATACTATTACACTTTTCTCAGCGGAAATCGTTTCTTTAGAGTTCGGCGCTGTTAAAAAATCCTCTTTCTTCACAGATTCTTAATCAGGGAGTAGCAAGGTGAAATTGAGTTTCCACTACTTGTAGCAGCACAACTCCGTTTCAATTTGAAGGAAGCGACGGGATCCAATCATTTCAATTGATCTTTTTCCCCCATACTTTCTTCACAAGTAGGAGATTCAATTCATTAAGGCTAGAAATGTCAGATTCTGCTAGAAGAGAGATATAAGTTGTGAAAGTAGTTCTGATTCTTTTTGCTTTGTCTTTTTTTTTTCCAGCGTTTTTACGACTGTAGTTTAATTTTTTTGTTTGTAACATCGGAGCTCTTTGATAATCAAACAGCAATAACCCTGACTGAAACGAAAGTAAACTTAAATGACGTACATATTTCTGTTTGATGGAAAAAGTTTCTGTGATTGTTTTCTTTTAGGTGTGGTTGAGAAAAGGAAGCATGTTGGATACTTCAGGGCAAAACTAAAAATTTCACATGCATTTGTTATGATTTTCTACAACCAGAAGAGGTTCAATCTTTTCTGAAGCTTTCATTGTTAATACTATTTATATATATACTATTTATATACTTTATATATATATATATATATATATATATATATATATATATATATATATATATATATATATATATATATATATATATATATATATATATATATATATATATATATATATATATATATATATATATATATATATATATATATATATATATATATATATATATATATATATATATATGCGCATTAAAAATGAAGAAAAAAAGCCTACTTATAACAATATTTTATATGTTTTACAATAATAACTCTTGTAAAAGTAAACATAATAATATTTCATGCTAAAAGAATTTTCATTAGATTAATATGAACTGTTTTTAATTGAAATTTATTTAATCTGTCTTTATTTTTCTCGAAACCATCTTTTTTTTTTTTAATTTACGCAAAAAAGATTTTAGCTAATTTGCATGAAGTTTTTTTTTCTTTTGTAAAAGTAGGGATAAGTGCAAGTTGACTGGGAGTAAGTAATTTTTTAGGAGAAATTTAAAAAAATAAGCTTCGATATCTGGTTTCAGAAATGTATTAACAATTTAAAGATTCACTGCAAATCTACAGTATCAAACGAAAAGTCAGACATAAAACTTTGAAAATCAAAAGAAATTGAATACACTGAAACTGTGTGTTACTTCAGAAAAAACTGCAGTATTTCACGCACACACACAAAAAGTAAAACACTGATTTCCCTTCTTTTTTTAAATCTTGAGATAAAACTATTGCTATTTTACCAATAATAAATACTCGTGCTGAATTATTGGCAGGTTCAATAAATATTCAAAAAATATTTCGTGCTTTTGTTAATCTTAATATCTGATCAGAATTATTTATTATACTTGTTTTTAATATTTGCATACTGAAGTTTCTATGAACATTTTTAATTAGATATTTTTCATAAAATTTAAACTTTACTTCCAAACTCGTTTAATATTTACAGATTCACACGGGGTAGTTTTTATTTAAAGCTGTTTATGCTAAAAATTTATCCGATGAATTCGTTCTTAAATTTAAGTTATAATAAGTTTCAACATAAGTCTTGTGAAACTTCTTAAAATGGTGTCTTAGCTTTACTGGAATCAATTAAATGATGTTAAGAAGCATAATAACAAATTCTTTTTTTCTAATTAACATTTCGTTGAAAAAAGAAATTTCCTAAATGATTTTACACCCCTCGTAATAACTCTAAGCTTAGACTTGCGTTAAATATTAATTAATGAAGGCATTTTCCATCACACTTCCTAAAAAACTCTGTTAATCACGAAATCCCTAATTTGATTAATTAACATGACGAGTTTAACGGTAAACGATTTTTGTGGAGTTTTTTTGCCAAGAGTGTTTCACTTATAGTATTAAAAAGATGCTCCTTCATTATCTGTTTATGGCACATTAAACGACTTCTATGCCCAGAAAATGAATTATTTTGTACATATGCGTATGCATCACTGCGAAAATGAAGAGGAATTCTTAGTTCTCGAGATGTTTTATTAAAATTCGTGTAATGTTTCACATAGTTTCTGTACCGTTTCCATAACTGGAATTCAATTCAAGAAAAAAAAAATGTTTTACTCATAATTTAGACTAATGCCGTTTATTTACATTTATTCAACAGGGTTTTAGTGATGATATTTTGTCTGTTTTATTGAAAGAAAATATTTCATCAAGCAAATGTATGTTGCATTATATTCTTGTCGAAATAACCTTTTTGTTGAAGCTTCTGGTTGTAATTGTTAATGACTTTTCTCAAGAAATAAAAATATAGAGAAATGCATAGAGAACCAAATAGCATAAAGCTGAACCTTTAAGATTTAAAATGTGTATCAAATTTACTGCAAGTGACCTCTCCAGTATTCATAGTTGTTTTGAATTCCTAGCTTAATTTCAAACAAATTAGATGAAGAGAAAATATTCTTTAAAAAAGTATAATGCAGATAAGAATATTTTGTAATAGTCGGACAATAAGGAATATTGAGATTATGGCTAAGCTTGGAGTCTATAATACGTTGGAATATTCTGAACTACTCAAAAAGGACGCTCATAATACACCGTAATGACAATTAATCACTTGTTGTTGCCCCCTCCTTCGAGAATAATATGTGTTTTGTTTTTCAAGAGGTACTGCAAGCATTTTTCAAAAACATTAATTTATTAGTTTAAATGTGACTTGAACATCGATTTAAATCACAATATAAACCAAAGAGATATTGTACTTTGCGATAGGACTGGGTTTTAACTGAAGATATTTTGTCTATCAGCTTGAAGAGTGATGACGGATTTTCAAGATGTGAGGACGGATATTATGCCGTACCAGGTACTCCGCAATCAGGGCTCTTTCGGAAATCCTGGTGTGGTTCTTCCTGATGAGTCTAACTGCTAAAAAATGTTTTCCTACCCATATTCTGCTACCTCCAAAACAGAGTAAATGAAATACAGATTGGAAATTTGAATCATCTTTTATAAGAATCTATTCTAAAAGTAAAAATAGAGAGAAAAAGCAGCAACTGGTAAGTTATGTAAAACATAAAGAAACATAATATCAATGAAAGTAACATAAACCGAGCATTTGAAGCTTTCCAGTTGCTTAAACCATATGTTACATATTATCCAACTGCTCCATACTACCCTGCATGTACCATGTTTTTTTTTTTTACTGATAACACAATAAATAATCCTTTTTTCTCCTAAAATATTTCATTACAAACGTATTAGTTGCTTATAACTTATGCTTTCGTAATGAAATATCATTAACCATCAAACCAGACAAGTTATTTATAAGATAAATAAATACCTTTGTGCTGAACAGTAAAGTAAGAAAAATAACGTTAAAAAAAGCACAAATTTGCCAGTTACAGCAAACACGTGTTTCTGCGTTACAGGGAACGCCTTTTTCAATGGAAAAAGTAATGAGCTAATGGATGGAAAGACATCCGACAAAAGCTTATGTCGGATGTCTTTTCATCCATAAGCTCATTACTTTTTGCATTGAAAAAGGCGTTCTCTGTAACGCCGAAACGCGTGTCTGCTGTAACTGTCAAATTTGTGCATTTTTTACGTTGTTTTTCTTACTTTAAGTTATTTATAGGTTTAAGATTATTCTGATTTTATAATTGTGAATTATATTCTATTATATCCAATTATCGTCTATGCAAATGTAAGCAAGTTGAAAGAGATAGTTTTTTTATTGTTTTTTTTTGCTCAGCGGATAAGCAAAATTTGGCATTTTTGATCCTTTTACGAAAAGCTCTAGTATATTTATTTAAAATTAGTAAGTATATCAAACACGTCTTTTTCTAAAGGTGAAACAATTAAATTTTATTTGTGCATAAAAGAAAGATTTACGTTAAGCCTTATTAGAGATTTTCGGCTGTCATATCATGGTTGAAGTGCTTTTTTCATCATTTTGACTCTAAAAAATTCGATTAGTGACTTTCAGTAGGAAGCTTTTTTTTTCCTGTTGTAAGTAGTTATGCGTACTAGAAGCACAGAAAAAATAGGTTTCTAGTAGTCCTTCATGACGAAAAAAATCTTAAACCGTAGAAAAAATGAAAAATGGGCTTTTTTCACTCCCAAAAAACGGGATGTTTGTTAGGTGAAAAAAATTTGAAAATGCTAGAGTAAGAGGCCGTTACATTTCCCTTTAAAACGAGGCAGAAACTGTCTTGTTTTTTTTAGGTGTAGAAGAGATATAAACTTCGAAATAAAGTATTTGTTTTTGGTCAAAAAATATGTTTTGTAAATATAGTTAAAAAAAACTGAAAGCTATTTGTTCATTAAAATTACAATTTGCAAATATATTTCAATTAAATATAGTTATATGATATTCTTAAGTGCTTTTATCCAGTCTACTTAGCGTCTTTTAAGTAATGTACAAAATTTATTATTGTATTACTTTAAA
The DNA here is from genome assembly GCF_026930045.1 of Uloborus diversus. Classification (NCBI taxonomy): domain Eukaryota; kingdom Metazoa; phylum Arthropoda; class Arachnida; order Araneae; family Uloboridae; genus Uloborus; species Uloborus diversus. The sequence goes on along the minus strand of NC_072732.1, from coordinate 70,306,511 downwards.
GGCTAATATCTCTTCGACGCCCAAGAAAACCAGGACAGTATGTGTTTTGTTTTAAAGGGCAATATAACGGCTACCTACACTAGCATTTTAAATTTTTTATCACCTACCCCACAGGTCACTTTTGAGGAGTGGATAAAAAAACTTTTTTTTTCAGTTTTTCTTAAGTTTAAGCAATTTTTTCTTAATGAAGGACTGCCAATATCGTTTTTTTTTTTCTGTACTTCTAGTGTACACAATCACCTGCAACAAGACAAGAAATTAGTTCCCTACAGTAAGTTCAGCATCTTTTTTTTACGGTCGAAATGACGAACACAGGCATCCCTTACGAAAATGGTTGATAGAGCTTAATAGAATTCTATAGAAAATTGTATAGACGTCTATAAGAAAGTTCCTATAGAAATTACGTCTATATAATTCTTATAGATATCCATATAGAACTTGAGAATGAAGTTTATATAGAGGATTTCTTCTATAAAGTTTTTATAGAAACTGCTATAGAATTTGAGCATAAGGTTTCTATAGATAATATATTCTATATAACTCTATAGAATTTGATCAGATAACTTCCCTTACTGTAGAATTTTGTGGAAAAGTTGAGAATTCGTTCATTTTGTTTACAATTATAGTTTTCATTAGTGTTTATATAACACCTTAGTTTGGAAAGGTTAAGAAGCCCTAATTAATTAGGAAGTTCAATCCCTAAAATGAAATGGTTTAATTCCTAATTAATCTATTTAATTTTACGAATAATTATTTTTTCAATTAATTATTTGTTAAAGTCATATTTTTTATTACAATGGCGGATTGTAGTATGGTCTTTAATAATACTGTTGCATTTTGTCATAGTTCGATGAAAAAAAAAATTAAATAAAAAAATATACTCATAAAAGATATAAATTATTTATTATTTACATATTAGTTATGTTTGAGTTATTTTATAAGAAAATTAAACCTCTAAACATTGAAATTAATTCTAAGTGTGTGAGAAATTGTATAAATCTTTGTCATTGATTAGTAAATAAAATAATCAAAATTCCAAGATGCAACTCCGTATTTTGTCGCGAGAGTTTGCCAGCAATATTTCTCTCAATCTCTTTGCTCATGCGCCAGTCTGTTTTCCCTTTTCTGCCCCGAACAGCGATAATCGTCCATCTTGCACGTGCGATCGTCTATGCGTTGCGATGAAAATGGCTGAACCTTGCCGAATTCGTTAGAAAGTATGTATTATTTTTGTGTTGTTTTGTTATATTTATATTTTTATTGTTTTTAAACAAATTAGGAATGAAAAAACTTATAAATAGTAGTTATAAAACAAAAATTGGATTTTAAATCCAGAATGAACTTTATTGTGCATCGGAAATGGCATTTGATTTTACTAAATTAATAAAGCTTATGACTGAAATTTACTAGTGATTTTTGCATTAAAAATTTATATGTAAGTAACAATAACCGAAAGTTTGAACGTGTTAACATTGTTTTTTTTATACTGATAGGGGTTTAAATATTTAATTAGCACTCCCAAATGGTACCACTGTACAGAGACTCTTAATAGGATCTGGAGGCTGTGTAGTACGATCTATAAAGGCTTTATAAAAAGATCTATAGAAGTTCTATAAGAAGATCTATAGAGGCTCTATAAGAAATACATATATAGAGTTTTATAGAATTATGGCCCAATTCTCTATAGTACATTTCTATAGGATTCTATAAAAATAACCCTGTAGAATTCTATAAGAATTATTTAGAATTCTATAGAACTAATTTTATATAGACCTATAGATTTTTTCTCTATAGAATTCTATAGAAAACGGCCTATAGAAAATTGGGCCATAATTCTATAAGACTCTATATAGGTATTTCTAAAGATTCTTTTGATAGAATTCTATAGACCATTTTCATAAGGATAATTAGAAATTTTCCATTGTCAAATCGTGGTTGAAAAAGCGCCGTTTTCGTCATTTTGAGCCTGAAACAATCGATGACGGACTTTCTGTAGGAAACTATTTTTTTTCCTGTTGAAGTTCATTATGCATACTAGTAGTACGGAAAAAATAAACCGTTACTGGCAGTCCTTTATTATGAAAAAAAATGCTTAAACTTAAGAAAAACTGAGAAATGGGTTTTTTCACTTCCCAAAAGCGACCTGTGGGGTAGATGATAAAAATTTGAAAATGCTAGGGTATGAAACCGTTACATTGCCCTTTAAAACAAAGAAAACTGTCTTGTTTTTCTTGGGCGTGGAAGATATATTAGCTTTTAAAGTAATGCAATAATAACTTCTGCATATTATTTAAAAGAGGCCAAACAAACAGGATAAATACCTTTAAAATTACCATTTTCATTAAAATATATTTGCAAAATGTAATTTTAAACAACAAAATGTAATTAAAAAAAATATTTAAAGGCTTATAGTTCGTCTACCCCTAAAAAAACAAGACAGGTTTTTTTTTTTCGTTTTAATGGGCAATGTAACGGCTTCTTACTATTGCATTTTTAAATTTTTATCACCTAACAAACATTCCGTTTTTGGGGAGTTAACTATAGATATTTTTATTTATTTACTTGTTTTCAGCTATCCAGTATCCATATCAGCTAAAGTTTTCAACTAGATTGCTTGCATTAAGCACGTGCGGAGGGAGACGGGGGGGGGGGGAGAGTGACTTCATGTCAGTCTTCAAAAGGGCTGCAGAGCCTGAAAGTTTGAGACCCCCTGTTCTACGTCATTTACTAAAATGATATCATATGATGCGAAAGAAGAAATTTGATGAATGGAAAAGACCCAGGTTTAGCCGGATTTTTTTTCAGGGGGGGGGGAGGGGGAGGTATTTTGAAAATTTCTGAAACATGAGAATTTTGACTCCCCCTCCCCCCAACGTGGCACAAGGTTTTAGTGTTAACTGCTTTTGATAAAAGACTGAACGAAAGAGTTGATAGAATTCATGACCGATAAAAAGCGAATAATTGATCGATATGATTGACATTTGACTAATCTACGTTCATTAGAACGAAACTTCAACATACGGAAAGCAAAATAAAAATTGCAGTTTTGGAAATAATTTCACCTGAAAACAATAAAAGCAAAAATCCTTTTACTGAAAATATTAGTAATCAAGGTCATGTCTAAAGCAAAATTTATCATAAAAAACAATAGTACTTCGTTGTGAACGAACTGCAGTAAGAGGAATTATATAGGCTCGTCCGTATTTTCAGTGTTTCGGCGAAGGGGGGGGGGGGGCAAAGGGTATGAATTCAGTTCATTTGATAGGAAAAAAAACATCAAAATACAAACAAAAATGCATAATTGCATCATGTTGTAAAAATCCAGAGGGGTCAATTGCCCCCCCCCCCTCCGTTGATTGTCTAAATGACGGGCCTGTATGAAGGTAAATTGAAATTCAGACATTTTGGGTGTCATGAAGATAATCATACATCCTTTAACAAGAATATTAGTAAACGATGAATAAACTAAAATTGAATTAGTAGCCACGTAATGCACTTTTGATCAGCATTGTTTTAAACAAGAAATAAATTTTGATTTCATAGAGAAGAAAACCCAAGGAAATAAATATTTGGTTATGGAAGCAGTAATTAAAAGTGTTACCAACATTTGAAATAATTAGCTATAGTAAAATCAAACCATAAACGTAAGATGGTTTGATAAGAAAGGATAAATCACCATTTGGTAATGACACGTTAAATAATGGAACATTTATTATAAACGCAACGAAGGACGAAATTTACAACACCAGTTTTCAAAAATTCTAAGTCAAAATCAACATTAGGGGCAATGAAATGACGAAATAACCCCCTTTTGTCAAAAAAAGTTTCGGCGGAAAGTTTAAACATTTTCTTAAGAAGGAATAAAGTTAGACAGAGATTGTTTCTCAAAATAGCTAAATTGCCGCTGTGTCAATACTTTATTTCAATCAGTGTTCGATGAACATCAGAAAATTCATATTAGGTACGCAGTTGACTACTGGGTAGATCAACAAAACAGTATAGAACCAGTGGTCAATCTGCCATGGCCGACTATTGGAAATGCATAAGAATTCAGTACCCAATGGTCGGCCACCCATCTAAAAATAATTGAGTAGAAGAAGGAGTTTATTTTTTAATTGAAACGTAATGTTGTGTTATCCATTGAAACATAAGTAAAAGCAAATTTACATCAGAACGAAAAAAATAAGGGTACTTAACATTTGAATATGATGTGTCTTCTTAAGAAAAAAAACTACGCAGAATCGCAAACTAGGATGATGGGCACAGCATTTAAAATAAAAAGACTCATTACTACTTTATAAAACGTACTTACAACTTCAGTGTTGTTGGATGATAATTGAGGACAGGGAAAGAATTGTGGGAATGCATCATATCCGATTTTGAGTTACACATATCCTATTTATAAGCAGTTTTATGTCCTTGTTTCCGACTACTGGAACCTAGCCGACTACTGGAGCACTTACCTTATATCAGGAATAAAAGTTTTCTAAGAAAAAAATATAACAGTTTGGGGGTACAGACTATTTGGTACATATTAGCAACCAAATTTCATCAAAATCAAAAATGGTGCGGCATGGCTCAATTGTTGATTATATATGGAATGACCCGCCCGTTATTTTAATCGTAAAACTGTGAACTTGTTGAACATCTTGTTTATAATTTAGCAGCAGGAAAGAAGAAAAAACGATTTTTCGCTTACATATATTTTAATTTCAACTGCAATTATAACATTAACAGCGAGCATTTGGAAACTTTGATACATGATTTTTCTCAAATGCTGAAGTGTGAAAACATGAGAAAGAAGTGAAAAACGTAAGCACGGAAAGTAAATTCAGGTTCGGTTGTGTTGATTATTGAAGTTCCTCGTCGCTGTGAAAGTTGGAAGCAACTATTGAGTGCTGATATTATTGGGTGTCTATTGGGTGATAAATCTTTTTCAGAACTCGCTTTCTGCGATTTTTAACCTATCCTGCTGAAAAGAAAATTGATTGATTCGAGTATTGAGAGGGAAATATAAAATCTGAAACTAGTTTCAGGTATCTTAAAACTTCCATTTCGTTCTCACGAGATGTAAAAAATTTAGTGTTCTATAAAAATTAATTTTTCCTTGCGTGATTTTGGACATTTTAAAATACTTGTACTTTACGTATCCAAAATAATTTCTTAAACTTATTTCACGTTTTATCCATAAATTTAAATTAATTTACAGCATCAACTGCAATTGCTTTACTATTATTAAACATTGTTGGTACATATTTTAGTCTATTTGTAACAATGTTACAATGTTAGTGGGTTGCTATCTTAGATTGCTTTTAAGATACGGTGTACGTTGTCTCGGTTCCTCGTCGCCAGACTAACGCAAGTCACATTATCGCTATTTTTCAGGGGAGTGAAAAAACTTTCGTCTGGTGCGTACGAAGGATGGGGCTCGCGCTCTTGTATGTTGGTAAATAATTATGAATGAATTACTTTTATAGAATTACGTTCTGATGACTCGATGTGGGATAAGATTCTACATATAAAGCCATAATAATATGAAAATCGGACCCACATTAGCCTGGCTCTGAGGACCAAATTTGGCCAAACAAGATGAGTTGCTAGCATAAAAGTAATTATTTTTAGCGGTAAATATTACGTTTCATAAACTAGTTTCAGATTTTTACAGATCATTTGGCTTGCAATATTCACATACTGAGTTAATTTATTTTTCAAGAATTTTAAACATGGTTAAAAATTTTATTTCTGTAAAGAGGGACTCTGTGTGTGTGTTTTCCTGATAACAGAACCAAGAGAAGTCATTTCTATTTATATAAACAAAGCGTGCGTTTATTTTGGATGTTCAAATCATATCTAAAATTTGTATTAGTTAAATAAATGAAAAATATTTGTTAATAACTTGTTTTTTTTTTTTTTTGATCATGTAATATTTTCGACTTGAAACTTTTTATTTAAAGTACTCAGTAACTAATCTCTATCAGAAACCTTATACTTATACCTATAGATGCCGCATGCTTAATAGGTATGACCTGTTTAAAGTTATAGAAAATAAGATTTAAAAAAAAAATCGTGTTTCTTATTCTGTGTAACAATTGTGCAAGCAAATGGGATTGCTATGAATTCTTTCTATTCTAATGTGGACTTTTACAGGGTGATTTATCCTCATTCGGTAGAAGATAGGGTTGTTTAAAAATAGAAATTACGCGTTATTAACGATGACAAATGCTTTCAAAATGAATTACTCTACCAGGTGCATAAGTTACGTTTTACTAAAAATAGTTCTACGCAAAGAATAGTTTTATGCTTTAAAAGGAATAGTTTTATGCTTAAAAGCACTAGGCTTGTTCATGCTTAAATGATGCTTCGAAAAACTTCGGCTGATACGTACACCAGAATTCGAATTAGCTGTTTCTTGTTTTAAATTACTTCCTGGAAAAACAGATTCGTATCTTCCCTTGTTTGTTCACATCAGTACAAATTAGCTGCTTCTTCATGTGAGGCTGTGAGAAGTAAAGAGATGTAAGTAAACATTTTAAAATTTTGAGTAAAATGCGTTTAAATTTCATATCCTAGGTAGTTTTTCATTGATTTTTTTTCTAAATCATGCTGCATCAACCAGGACTACTTGTACTTTCTCTTCTCTATAAAGATAAGATCCGTTTCCCTACCTTTTGCACTGGTTTTCTCCTTTAAAAAAAATTTACCACTTACGTCCTTTTCCTTCTCATTGTCTCATGTATACTTGTATATTTATTTAAAGGATATACATTTGTGCGTGGCTGGCTAAAAATATTTAATTGCCTCAGTAAGGGTTCGCACGACAACGTCACTAAGAAGGAAAATAAAAGCTAGGGTAGATTAAAGTTTTCTTCTAGATGAATTGGAAAAGCATTCGATACGAAACCAGAAAACAAAAGAAGACAAATGTTGAGCACGTGATTATTGACAGAAATATATAGTCCTTAAAGTCAAATTTGTAAGCATTTATTGAAAATACCTAAGCTCATGCGATAAGTTCCTCTGTGTCATGGAGAGCACTTACATTTTTCATTGCTGGTGCATTTTAAAGCATAAAAATTTTAAATCGGACTGTTATAATATGTTTCACGTCTGCATGTGGGCAGCTGTACTATAAAAAGTGCACATTATTTTAATAGCATAGTCACGCATACATTTACTGGTCAATCAATTAAAAGTCTTTGAGAGGACATTCAGGCTTTACTCTCACTGTACAAGGATCTAAAGGGAGTATCATGATATGGAGCATATTCTGCTGGCATAGACGTGGTGCCTTAGTGTTCCTAGAAGGTAAACAAACATGAAAATGACACCCTCAGATACCCTCCGAGGGTACACTAACAACCATGCAGTACCATGCTATACTGGCAAATCAAGTGCACCCAGCAATGTTGCATATTTAACCTAATGGCGTCGGAAACTTCATGGACGATAATGCAACTATACATCGTCCCACAAGTGTCGAAAATTGGTTCGCTGAGCATCAGTCTGAGTTCCAACACCTTCCCTTGCCATCGCATAGCCCGGATCTTAACCCCATGTGTGGGATATGGTGGAACGACGCCACCAGCAGCACTTTCCTCATCCATCTAATTTACAAGATCGAATAAAATATTTTTAAAAAAATTTATGAAATCTAAAAATTTTTTCATCAGCTTGATTCGCACTAAAAAGTATGAAATAAAATAAGTATTTAATTTCTCGATTAAAATGCTAAAAATTACAGTTCATCTTAATAAACTTATATTTACGTTAATGCTAAAGTAGTCAAGAAAATAATAAGTAATTGATTTCTTAATTATAATGCTCAAAAATTTCAGTTCATCTTAATATATTTATGTTTACGTTAATGTTAAAGCAGCCAGTAAAGTTCAAATTAAAAATTTGATAAAGGAAACATGCGGTATATTGTTTAGTACGAACAGCTTTTACTATACCGCCTATTTTGCTATCAAATTTTTAATTTAAACTTACTTCTGCTGGCCACGCCCTTCGTCTCTCGCCTTGTTACTACACGTCCCTTCCAAAAGTCCGTTCTAAACGTCTTTACAGCGGAGCGGCCTGACGGATTGTGTCATTAGCACACGATGAATCTTACACAAGTAAAAATATTTATTTTAAAGGCTTATATTTAGCTTATATAATAATTTAATTCCCAGAATTCCCAAATGTATGCTTGCTTAGGTTTAGCCTTGAAACTTATGTGCGAAATTTATTAACAGAACTTTCGTTTATGATTAATATTATTTCATTGTTTCTGGTAATAATTGAAAAGCGGAAGCGTGTTAAGTTTCACCGGGCAAATTTTATCCCGGCAACCGGAAGCAAAGTGAAAATTATGACGGAGAAAGCAAGTACAGAAAAAGGGTTTAATAATAAAAAGCTACATAGCCAGTGCATGACATTCTCTGTATATAAATGCACTCCAGAAACTTGTAGAATCGATGCACAAACGAATCGGAGCAGTTATTCGTGCAAAAGGTGGTCCAATAAAATATTGATTTTCGTTTTCTAAATCATTGCTCATTGGGTGTATTCAACTACGCGTTAGTTAGACAGGAAAAAAACTGAGCTCACAAGGCAATCAAAACCATGGTTCTACATGACTCACAGAGATTCTATACCATATATCAGTAGTTCCCAACCTGTGAGCAATTCCCGCAAAAGGGTAAAGTGGGATTTTTTGAGGGTTAAAAATAGGAACCGAGTTTGGGTCTTTGTTCATTCAAAAAACAAATTTAAAAAAAGTGTACATGAAACCAAATTAATCGATAATAATTGGTGATTGATAAAAAAAAAATTGCAAACTTGGAGCTCGATTTACGATAGGCACTGACAGAAAAAATAACGATTAAAAAAAAATTCTAAGAAAGCAGAATCATAGTATCAACTGTCTCATTTACTACTTAGTTTTATAATAAATTGCAGAGAAACATCATTTGTATGTCCCTGCCAAGCTCAGTGAAATTTGTTCCCATGTGTAAAAGAATTACCATCCTCATATAGGCCATGGCGCACTCTCCTCAAAGGGTACAGAAATTCTCTTCTAAGAAAGATCACCTTTCAGAATGAAATCAAAAACCTCATAATTGCAGAATTAATAATCAGCAAATGGGCCATTATACGAAAAATAGGACATGTTGTACCGCATTAAACCGCTAATATGTCTCATAAACATTTTTTTTTTAAATCATCGACCAAAATAATAATCCAAAAACTAAAGTTTATGCAATCATTTAAGCAAAATATTTGATCGTTACTTTTTTAAAATTATTATTTTTAAGTATGCCTATTATCTGTCACATACCGGAAAAAATAGCTGCTTGTCCGTGGAATGGTTAAAAAACGTTTTTGATATTTTTTTTCATAACAGGTATATTTTTTTAAACAGGCAATGAATGAGTAAACTTATAAATGCTTACAAATTCAAAAAAAAAAAAAAAAAACAGGTTCTTCAATCAAATTATTAGGTTGTGAAATTAATACAAAAAAGGAGTCATACTTCCTAAATAAATCACCATAACACTGAAAAAAGCAATATTGAATTATGTTTTGTTTTCTTTGACAGTTCTATCTCGTTGAGATACGCACAAACTTGTCTTACGTGCTCCTTAAAGCGGTTTCTTAAATCATTTGATTAACTTCTTTTTTTTCCATTTGAGTATTGTTCTCAAATCATGTTTAATAATCTTCTGTTCAGTTTATTATCCAATAATTTCTATATTAGCTAAATATCTCTTTTTTGCTCTAAAACAAAACTCATGGTTTTCTCAGTCTCGTAGCTCTTTCATAACAGATTTGACTCCGAACCACCAATCGGTTTTCTAGCTAAAAGAGCTTTCAAGCACTCTTAATGCAGAAACTAAGTGATGAGCGAAATCGAAAATGACGTTAAGTACCAAAGATTCTCCCTAAAGAACGATTGTTTCGCGGGTGTAGAGATTTAGAAGACTTGAAAGGGTGGCAGCATATCGATTTTCCATAAACACATAGCAGCTGAAAGCACTTCAACAATCTTAGTGATTTTACCAAGAGCGTTGAACTAACCATTTTCTCAAAATTTAACACACAAAACTGGCTGAAAAAATCTTTTTTGTTTTATCAACTTTTTTGTTTTAAAGAAAGGACGATTTTTTTATCGGTTAAGTCTTTAAATGTATTTTTGTTTATGAATATGTGGACTCTTATAAACAAAATATTTTTTGAACCGAAACGTTAAAAAATATTAAAAAAAAACTTTTCATTGCAGATTTTTTTTTCTGAATGCAGTTAAAACATTAGCAAAAAAATGTATGATTTTAGAATAAGGAAAAACAAAAGCAATCAAAATGCATTGCGAGTACTTCAAATGCTCCAACTACACAGAAGCTTTTACAATTTTCCAACAAGTCAATATACTTAACACTTTTTTAGCTAAATAGTTAGACCACTTTTTAAGTTTTTGTTGCTACTCATGTTAGTACTTTCCCAAAGTCAACAATAAATACCCTTTGTAACACTTAATCAACACAATAAGCTAGATAAAATTTTACACACATTTAGATTTTAAACATTGGCAAAAATGTACAAGAGATTCGTTGAAAAATATGGCAGTAAAAATTATCATTTTTTTTGCGTTAATATCGAATTTTTGTGTGAAAGACTAAGCAATTCGTCTGAACAGATATTGTTTCTCACAAAGGAAAATACAAAAAGAAAAAAAAACTCATCTAAGGTATAAGCAAACAACAGTATAACTTATTGCTTTTTTTTAGTAATTTTAGTAGTCGTTTTGGTTTATGTTATTTGACTATAAATATTAAAATGTTTATCAATTAACGTTTAAAATAATGTTCTGGGTCGCCAGTTGCGACGCAAACGGCAAAAGTTGAAGCAATTAAAAGTTTCTGATTATTAAGTAGACTTAAGAGATCTTTGCTTCATTTTTAGTTATTTTATAGTTTATAGGGTGATAGTTGGGGGGGGTTTGTTACAGATGTACACTTTTACCTCTATTATTTAGCCTTAGTTTTGTAAAAATGAAAATTTGCTATCAGCAACATTTTTTTAAATCTAAAGTATATTCGATCTATATTCTCACTCCATTCATTTATTTATTCACAACAAAGTTTTGATCTTACCATTTTGCTTTTACGTTCCTGAACGAAATGAAAATATTTTCTTTTCTTTTTCTTGTTTCCATGGTAACTATTTTTGTTTTTCCTTATTTTATTTTAAAGAATACAATAAATGAATAAGGCACTAGTGACATTATGAAACTCGTGTATCAAAATCCCATCGTTATTTTCCCTTCTCCCTTGCTAGATTCATTCAGATGGAATAGTCTTTACTTGACGGAGTGCCAAATTACATAAAATCCGCAGTCAAACAGTATATTATATGAAAACGTTTATAGTGAAGCGTTGTTTAGCACATAATTTAGGCAAATGACAAGGCAGGTACCATTTTATATTTGATAATTACAATGTTAATTGCTTGAGGAAAAGGTGTAAATATGGACAGATGGACAGATGGGCACCCTCTTTTGTTTTTAATTCAAAATTACTTTCAGTTAAAAATATTCTAGATTTTCTAGTCTTTTTATTAACGACTGCATCAAGTTTCCTAAATGCGAGAAGGACAAACAATGATTCACATTAATGATTTCATTTCGAAAACAACGATTTACCAAAAGCTTAAACTAAAAAAGCACCAGAAAAAATGGCGTGTGAATGTGGCCCCCCCCCTACAAAAAAGTCACAAAAAATAGTTTTAAAACAAAATGAAACAATAGAAAATACTACAGAATTAATTTATTACAGGAAAAAAATATTCACAAACATCGGAAACATAACTGGATCTATTAGCCCCGGTACAATAAAAAAGTGCTCACATTTGACACATAACATAATTTACCCACATCTCCCCTCATAGTATCTTTATACAACCTTCTATACGTTCAAGATGCAAAATGCATCGCTTGAGAATTAATTTTTATTGTGTGTAAAGGTGTGGTATAAATCGTCGCTGCAAAGAAGAATGGACGTATCTCACTTTTAAGCATTTTGCAGAAAACTGGTTTAAAGATTTCTAGTTTACTTTATCGCTTAAGAATCACCACCAGTGTGAGGGACTGTAACTTTTTTAGTATTTACTGTAGAGATGCGTCCATTGGTCACATTATGAAAACGATTCTAGATATTTACAGTGCTGGCCAAATGATTAGACTAAGACTGTTTTTAAAGCAAATTCTTTATTGATTATATAACTATAGACACATTAACGAACAGTGAAATAATTATCTAATATTTAGTATGCATTCCCCTGTTCTTGATGAGCATTTTAAGTCTTTTTGGCATACTTTTCACAAGGTTTACACCATTTCTTTACTTTTGAAAGGTAAAAAGTTGTTTATACTCACTATTATATGTATACTCACGTACACATACTGACTAATTACCTAAAACTAACTTTAAATATAAGATAAGACACTAATAAAAAGAACTAGTGAACGGTTTAAGCTGTTCGAGGTTATGTTGCTATTAGGTAGATAAAACAAAGGACATAAACAAAGCAGACAGTGCTGCCATCTGCAAATACTTTAGCAATAACTTATTCTAAAATAACGTAATAATCAGTGTACAGTATGTACTGTACTTTAACAGTAAAATAAATAGTATTTTAGTGCAAATAGTGTACAAAAAAAAAACTCTTTAGTCTAATATTTTGGCCAGAACTGTAGGTGGTAATCATAATTCATTTTTTGATGTTTTTTTTTTGAGACACGCCCATTCGCCTTTTTAGCGACGAATTATAGGCACACTTTAAATCGGGGCCCATATTGTCATCAACCCCATCTAAGAAAGACGGCACTCTTACAGGTAACGTGCAAGCGTGTGATTAAAGCTGTGTTTCAAAACATAGCTTTAGATCGCTTCTTTCATGAAATGTCTGGGAAATAGTCTTTAACCTAACATAAGAGAATGAAAAGAAACAATTTCACGTAATGGACGTATGGGTTCACCTGTGAGCACGGGGTACTTGTGAACGCGGTATGTTTTACAAGGATAATGTGAAGTAAAAAATCTTGACTATTTCTCAAGTAATGGCTGTACCAGTCCTACTTCTTGGCCAAACTTTTAGAGCAAGGAGCCAGTTTATGTTCCTGTGGTGAAAACTTAAACTAAACTCCTAAAACTAAACTCTGTAATCTAAACTCCTAAAACTTCTTTGTTTTAGCAGAGGCTGATGTAGTTTTATCACTCTCTTCTTCACGTAAAAACATATTTTAAGCTAACTAATAATTTTTAATTAATTTTTGCAACCCATTATACGAACATTCAAGTAAATTTATGACTGTTTAAAATCTTTAATTAAATTAAAAATTCTTTCATTTTGAAAATTATTTTTAAGGTAGATAACGAAGCACTTGTAGACACAATATATAGGGGCACATGTCAACAGTTCCCATATCCTCTGTAGTATAATATTGGTGTAGGGTTGTTATAAGTGTTTACAGAAAGTGTAAAGATTTATAACTTTTATTTTCGAACAATTAACTTGTAAAGTTATTGTTCGTTATTATCACATAAATATTAATAAATTAATTATTTATTTATTTTATAAGTTTTTAATTATTAAATTCTTTTGTTAATAAATAATTGGAAAAACAATTAGTGTTTAATAATATTTACAAGAAAAAAAAATTATTTTTACTTAAAACTGAAGTTCAAACAATTTTAAAAAACCTCGTTATACATGTATGAAGCTTTAACGCATCATATAATGATAATAAATTTATACTTTGTATTGTTTTGTTAAAAAAAAAAATATGTTGTTGATCCAGTAATTAGAACATGCAACGAAGCTTTAAATTTTAACCGTGAGCAGGGTTATGCAGTTTGAAACAAATCTCTAACTGACAGTTACTGCACAATTTAAACTGACTCAGTGTAGGTTACAAAATTGTTATATTTCATATTAAATGGTTTTTCGTTGAAATATGATGCTTTTCCTGCATTTTTTCATCGTGTTCCCATGTGCCTCAAGCTTGTTCTTATGTTCCCCCTTCTTGGGGCACATGTGAACATTTGAAAACATTAAAAAAAAAATCCACATTTTCTACGACAAATAAATAATATTTTTTGAGAAAGTAAGAAATGAAAAAATATTGTTCACATATTATGTCTCTTTTCCCCTGCCTCTTAACAGTTCACTGTCTAGAATATCATCAATTATTACAATAACTCACGCTGCATGTACATGACTTGAAAGAATGTTTCAACTGCTCTCTGCTATCTTACATTAATAAATGGAATTATCTACAGTTCTCGCAGCCACTTTAACTCCTCGCATAGCCACTAGGATATGGTACCCATGTTAACACCTGTGCCCGTTTTTACACCTTTTTCACAGACCAATTTGCTTCTACATCCATTGATACTTCTCTTTATGTGACACCACTCTTATATTTTTCTGTTCGTCACTTTATACCTGAGTCGTTGAGAACTGAAGTCCACGAATTATATATTTGAGATAGTCAAGATTTAAGTAAAATACCACTTAGATGCTGCCCGTAAGTAATGTCAAAATCATGTTTCATATATTTGAACTTCTCTCCACCATTTGTCATAACCTGTCTAACTTCAGCTTAACACTTGTCAGATGCCATGATATGCTTAATACACAAACATAGTTATAAGAAGACAATTTAAGATGATTTTTTTTAATATATTGTTTTCCTACCAAACTGAGTAATCTCACAATTCTCGTTACCCCTTTTCTTTTCTCATACACTGTCGATTTTCTGAAACCACCTGAAAGCATGACATCATTTGTGGACGGCCCCTCAGAGGGAAATTTCCTTTTTCTTGTTGAAATATTGTTTTCTCAGACCAACAGTAGAATATCTTACTGTTCAACCTGGGAATAGATGTCTTACGGATGCTCTGAAGTGATAATAATGTAGACTGACTTTGATATGGGTTATAATTGTAAACCTAGAAAATAACAATTATGCTGGCTATGCACTATTTAAATCGGAATTGATTTGTTTGATCCTTCGTACTGAAACGTATGTTAAAACTGAAGTTTTCGCAAACAATTCTCCTAGTAAACTTATTATCAAATTGACGATATTTTTGTGAATTGACACCGAAGTAGTTCTTACAAATGCAAAAATCTTAAAAGTGAGCGTTATCTGTTTTGAAAAGAGTAGCTGCGGTAGTAAAAAGCAATAGCAAGGACCTCGTTTACTATGTGCCCATTTTTTAAAATATTTTTCAACTTGATTTCCACTTAGAAGTTCTTGCACTTTCTCATCAGTTTGTATCTTGTTCAGATCCCCGAATCATCAGAAAAACCTTTAGTTGATAGATTCGATACTGCAAGTAGTATCGACATGATTTCAACAAAATTACGTAATATATAAAGCCTAGGGGCTTAGTGGCATTATGTCGCGTTTTCACACCGCAGACCAGGGTTCAATTCCGGACTCCAGAACAGTCAATTCAATCATTCATGCTTTCGGTGTGTCAAAAAACGAGGGAAAAATGTGTTTGGGAACTAAACACTAAAAGTTTGGCAAACCACACAACCGGATCTGAATTTGTGCAAACAGGGGTGTCCCCCTAAGAGTTAGGGCGCACCCCCCCCCCTTTATGTTGCGAAGACTTCCTCAAGCTCCAGAGTCTCCCCTTCCAAATGAGAAAAATACCCTTAAAACCACCTCGTCCAAAAATTTCAATGCGCAGTCTGCCCCATCACCTCTCCTAGGTGGGCACCCCTGCGTGCAATGGAGCCCGTGGTCATTAAAACTGAGATGGGTGCGTTAAAATTAGTAGAATTTATATTTTTTACAGAAACGTGTTTTTTTACAGAAACGTGTTCAAAATCCCAAATTTAACGACACATTTTAAAATAATGAAATATTCGGTTCCGTTTTCGTAAGGTTTTTTTTTTTTTTTTTTTGAGAAAAAGAAAATTTAAAATCGTAAGTCATCCATTAATAGATATTAAAATATTATCTATTTTATTGCACATCAATTCCAGAGTCAAAGCACGTATTGCATTCAGTTTGACAATCATTTTCATGGAAAAGAAGCCATTTCAAATAACTAATTTAATCCTCTCAGACAAAATGCTGTTTCGGGGAAAATGTGGAGCGAGATATAGAAAAAAAAAAAAAAAAGACTTCGAAGTAGAATACATTGAATTCGCATTCACTTTCTTTTCTGCATATAAAATTGTCATAAATTTTCCTGGAAAGGACTTAAAGTTGTATTTATTTACGATATTTTTCTGTGTTTGTTAAACAATGTCTTATTAAAGAAAGCTTAGGAAAAGCGGATTCTTTAATATTGATTTATTTTTACAGCTAAACCATGTTAAAAGGCAACATTCTAGTTATTTAGAACAAAAAAAGTCAGTACTATACATATTAAGTACATCTACAGAAAATGCGTCTGAGTTAAATTTTATGATTTTTCGCTATTAACGTTAGAGAGGGTAATTTACTTAGAAATGGAAAACATCCAGAAATAAATGCCTTGAAGAACAAAAATTGATAATAATTTTTTTGTAAAGTTTTTTAAAAATATATTTCATTTTTTCTTTATTTTTTTTAATTAAACAACACAACAAAAAATAATAGCAAAAAATAATTGTTTTCTTTGTTGCCAGAATATAATTTAATAGTGTAGTAAATAAAAATGGTGAATAAAAAAAAATGTTTTTTTTTTCTAAACAGTTGTTAGCAGAAAGCCATTCGTATATTTAAACCTTTTTCATTTCATTATGATTCTTGGAATTTTAAGTCAACTGAACTAGGTACGATAACTTGATAAGCTTATTTATTATTATTTCACTGGAAAAACTCGCCTCTGAGATCATATTTATAATTCATTAAAACTTTAAATTTAAGTATTTAATAATTAATAAATATTTAATAAATATTTAATATTTAATATGTTTTATTCGGGGTTTTCAGAATACTACTTATTGAGTTACTTATTTAAAAGTGTGGTTCATTGTTTTTCAATTGGAATGCATTGATTTTGAACTGCCAGAACAATAACAGATATATATACTCATAGATACATTTCTTTAGAAGATATTATTGTAAGAATAGTTATGGAAACAAGCTCTTTACGTGATATTATTTCAAAAACAGTTGTTGAAACAAATATTTCCGAAAAAAAATGTATCATAAGCAGTACATTACGTCTTTTTAAAAGGCGAATTGGATTTCACTGTATGATATCCCTTTTTAAGTAACCACGTTGGGGATTTTTTTTTTAACTTCTGACTCAATTTTCAATTGCGCTTAACTGCCTGCGTGGTAGCAGTATTGGAATTTCGCATGATTAGACAGGTACGATTTTCAATGGAGATGAAAATCAGATTTCGTAAACATTACAAATTTAAAAAAATACAAATATCGTGATTCATGTTTTATAGCATTTTAGTTCATACTATACAAAGGTAATACTTATCTACGTTTGGTATAAGTATTGGCAAGTTAAAATACTATGTCACGATGACTCAATCAATGTGATAATGATTGACAAATGGGTCAACATTGTTATAAAATCCGAAAAAGGAAATTACATGACATAATTTTTATTATTGTTGCTATTATTAGTGTTTAAATTATCATTTCATTATTAAAAAAAGAAAAATATGTCTTTAAGTTTTGACCTGACTTATTATTGCATAATTATCACGGTTAACTCGTTTGAAATTCAGAGTAACTTCAAAATTTCTAGTTTTTATCCGTCATTTTATAGAAATACTGAAAATTAAGAAACAAATTTGCTAGCAAAAGCATCAGATAACGTATGGATGTACCTAAACATGTTATCCTAACGACGACCAGGTTAAAGCGCAATCATCTGGGTTAAGAAATATGGTGTTCAAACATGTTAATGAGTTGTACCAAGTAACATGATCATTTCAAAGACCCGAGCGTTGTTGCTTGATTTGTGAGTTGCTCAAGTGCCACCTCCATAAAAGAAGACCATTAATTTCTAAATTGCTGAATAAGAAATTATCAACTTGAAAAATAAAGTGCAAAAAGGTAACTCATGTTAACCTCAGCTCACATGATCGTCAAGTCACACTGGATCGGGGAGACTCGGCGAATCAGTTAGACGCGGAAAAAAGACACTTCATTTTGCAATTGATGTGATCAGCGTAGACGTGCAAGAAATTTACTCGTTATTGCTCGCACGACTTTGACGATCATGCCTACTGCAAAACGATTTGTTCCGTTTTTGCTTCCAGTTCATTCACCTTATTTCCTCGGAGAAGCATTAACATTACCACCGATTGGATAAAAATGTAAACATCCGTTTTGCACGGGGAAACATAAACTTCATATGGTATTTTTGAATGCAAACTTGTGCTTCACAAAAATCAATTTTGTTACAAATCAAATGCTTGAGTTAGAATAGCATCAAAACGACTATGTCTTGTTACATTATTATTGTTCTTTTCAAAAGCATGATTTTTTCATGAACAGTTCGAGATTTTTAGAAGCATTTTATCAATTCGAAGGAAAATAACTTATTTTTCACCCAAACCGAGCTATAGCAAATATAATCTCCAGGTACAGATTGTTTATCTCATTTCGTATAACACTTTGTTAATGAATAGTGTAACTTACTGCCTCTCAGAAACTGATGCTTCAATTATGATCTCCTATGCACCCAAAATTTAGACTTTAAATTTAGTTGAAAAATTATAGGAACTATCCGTTCGGACATTAGCGTTCGCTTCTTGGACTTTCTAAATATAATACTGCAGCTGGCAACATAACTGGAGTTTGTATCGCTTCCTTGGATCTGTGTATATATAATCAGGTAAGGCGTGAGAACTACAACTCAGTTGCTTCAAGTTTGACAAAACTGGAGTAACTTCAAAAAAAAAAAACTTGGTTTGGGGTCTCTAACATACTATAACTTTAAAAATACTATAGAAAATTCGTACGAATTTTCTCATTTTTATGTAAAAATATTCTAACGTTTTACATTTAAAGTAATTTTGAACCTGAATAGGTGCTGCTACTTCCAGACCGACCATTCTCTCACTTTCATTCTGTAAAATTTAACATGTTACAGAGGGCACTTACACACCAATGGCCTTAGCTCTTTGCGCTTGTTCCAATCAAGCGGCAGAGGAACATTTTTTCCCAACAAGATGGACACAAGGGATTCTATAGGCCATTAAAGAATGGCCTAGGCCATTAATGAATGATCTTCGACAACAACAAATTGCCTCCTCCATCCTTTAGGGGTGTTGATTTACAAAATTCCCTGTGTATGTAATAGGTTTGGCGAATTGAGACGCAAGGTTTCAATGCTATAAACATAAGTAACTGCAATTATTCGCTGTTCTTTAGTTATAAACATACCTAAATGCTTAGGCAATTTTTATTTTTTAAAATATAAATTTCGAAAAATCCTCGATCACTCCTAACATAAAAAATACTCTATTTTCTATAAGCTAAAATATAAATTTTAAAAATATATCCAGATCGGAACAATGTAGAAATCTATACTTTAAATTAATTGTCTTCTATTTCAGTACATAGTCATCTATTATCATCAAATTCTTGCAATTCACAAGATTTAGAAACCAAAATGGGTATCTAGCCTAACCTGTTGAACTTTTGTTTTCTACAACTTGTGTACCACAATGAAGAAAAGCTTGACAACTATTGATATCTGCTCGCCTTTTACCACTGTTAGACAAATGCCATATTAGGGATAGAGATGTTGTTCAATTATTTACAGCCTATGTAGATGCAGTAAATGTAAATCCAAAAGACCTAGTGATCAATTGTACGTTCCTTAAGAGAGGAAGAGAAAATCTTCGAGAAGTAAAATTAAATTTCATGAATTTAAATTTAGATTTTGTAGTTATTCATGGGATACAAAACTACATCCAGATTAACTGGGAAAAGAACGCCGACAGGATTACCGTGATAGCTTCAGGTCCTAATATTGAAGGGCTACTTGGAATTCCTTAGATATTTCTTCAGTTGTATATGATATCTTAGATGATAGCTCTTTGTTGCTAACTGTTCTAGCTGTAGTGTTTGATACAACGACTTGCAATACCAACCGTATAAATTGTGCATGGAATTTTTTAGAGCAACAACTGAACGGTGATATATTACATTTAGATTGCCATCATCATGCACTTGAAATCCTACTGCAGAGTGTGTCCTTAAAGAAGTTCTTTCCTTTCTTAGTTCTAAATCAGCTATTCAATTATTTAAGCGCTTCAAAATTTTTGGAAATATCTCCATCATTCAGAACTTATAACATTTCAATCAAGTACTCATACCACTTAAATTCTAAAAGACGAAGTTAATGACATATTATTGTTCGTAAAAAGCGGAATTGAGAAATATTACAGAGAATTCTCATAACTTGTAATAATATTTCCTGGTGAATTTCCTCCTACAGGGATATGTTTTGGGCAACCTGCAGCTTATCCCTGAGCCACATGGGTGGTAAAAGGAATTTTTGATTGAAAATTTTTATATTTAGGAAACAATTTAATTTGACCGTATATGAAAAGAAAGCCCTTCAATGCTGTTTTACAAAGCTGTTTTACAATTAAATGCTGTATGAAGATATGTTTTTTCGCAGCAACCCAATCGAGGCTCCTTTGAATAGTAGTATCCCTCCGAGGCTCCTTTGAATAGTATGTCTGAAAAACTAGCAGCGTACAAAATGGCGACAAAATGCAGCAGAAGCAGTGATTGGAAAATTCATAAATAACTTATGGTATTTAGGGAATAAACTAGTAGCTTTGTCCGTATTGGATGAATGAATTAACGTTGAAGATAGGAACAGACTAGTTCAAAAAATGCTTGTGATAAAGAAGACGTATCTGATGACTGTTTAACAAATTTCAGATAACAGTAGATGATTTGAAATATTTTCTTAGCAGAGATCTTCCTCTTTATAGAATCAATTACGAGTCAATAAAACTGTTTGGGATAAGTTACAAATACTAAAAGATTTTTTCCTATTTGATCCTGATTCACGGCAAAATGAAGGAAGCTATTTAAAGGATAGAGATATTGTTAAAATACTGAAAGTTCTGAATGATACAAATGAAAGAGGAGCACAATTAATCGAAGAATTTCACAATTAATTTACCAAATATGAGTCACAAACAGACCGTCCAAAAGACTATCGGAAAGAAATACACACTATCGAGATACATGGAGAAAAGCGTACGATTAAGGAAAGTTTCTAAAGCACACTATTTCATCTTATTCATCGTAAAAAATTTAGATGATATAAAGTAATTAAAAAGATTAATTTTAGTGGTACCTCACTGTAAAAATATTTTGCAGATCTAGGAGAGACGTTGTATTGGGTTTGAAGTAAAAACTCGAAGATTTGTGAGGAAATTATCAAAATTGTTAAAGTTCAACGGCCTAGGGGCACGTGTTATTATTGACCGATCGAGGTCAAATTTTGCACACGTTACTTTTTATTATAGTGTCACAAAACTAGGAGGCGTTACTTGTTGAATTCCGAAAAAAAAAAATCCCCATACAAATAAGGACCACCCTTAATGCCTAGTTTCCAAATAGTTTATTCTCGTAATACAAAATGCATTTTTAACTACCTTGTAAATAAAATTACTTTGTTTGAAGCAATACCTAAAAATAGGGTTTTTTTATTTTAATTTTCTCAAATTTAGATTACATTTTTATGCTGAACAAAACATAATTATCTTTCAAAAAAGTTTTTTTTTTTAATGTAAATTCAAATTAACTGAAAGAAAGGATTTTCCTGACTTAATTTAACAAATCCAGAGAAGTGTTGTCAGTTTTCATTACGGCGTTCTTTCACCTGTGATAGATGATAGCTTTTCTTTAACCCTACTTTCTACTTTTACTCTGATATGTAAATGTGCTTCTTGCAGTTCATAGTCTTGCTGATTAAAACTTTTACTTTTGAATCGGAGTAATTTTCCCCATTTTTTTCGTAATGGAGTAATCGCTTCTATTTGAAAGTTTGGATTTCTGACAGAAAAGTAATGTTACTTTCTGTATGTTATAAATGTTACTGCTAATATTCACAGTTCCTCTAAAACGTTGTGACTCTAGGTCAGTATAACTCCAGGATTCCTCTTCAGTCTTTTGCAACTCCAGATAACAAGCGATAATTGGCAGAAAACACACGCGCGCTACGAAACTCGGTTCTGCGGAGACGCGAGCGGAGAAAACACACGTGCGCCCAGTCGGAAAGCGCAGTTCTCTTGGAGCTTGTGCAGTGTGTGTTCGTTCGACAGCGAACTTTTCTAAATGTTACTTTTTAACCTTTTAAATATTTAATTTTTTAGTAGCCTTTTGCTCGTTTTAATGTTTATGTGGTTTTAGCACCAATAAATGTTATTTTGAAGGATAAGCATCACTCGTCCTTACGTAGCTTTTTGAAATGATGTAATAAACTTTAAAAAAAAAAAAAAAAACACTCTTAACCAGAAGCTTTAAACCTACACAGAATTAACTTGTATATGTTTGTTTGTTTCAAGTTGTCTTAATATTTCAAGTAAAAGCTTCAAATAAAGCTTTTACTTGAAATATTAAAACACGTGAACAAACCTTAACACTTAGTTTTTTTTAAGACATATTAAGGGGTTATTTAGGACCTTTAACCTTAAAAATTTTTGATTTTCTGGAAAAAAAAATATGTTATACATCTATTAATTCTGAACAATTTGATACCTTATTTATTACCATACGCCAAAAACTTTTCAAGTTATCGTAAAAATGTGTAAATTTTCCCCGTAGATATTTACGTTAAGAGCAGCTGTTTAGGCTTCTTTTTCTCAAGTGCCGGTTTCTTCGGTTTTCTCGTTTTGCGCGCATATCTCAGAAAGTTTCATATATATTTCCGTAAAACTTTTCATGCATGTTTGTCTAGTTTATTTTTATGATATGAACCTAAATCTTAACTAAAAATAAAAGTTAATATTTTAAAAAAATATTTTTGCCCAAAATTTTGGAAATTTTCGATATTAACTTATAAAATTTCAAAAAAAAAATAATAATAATAATTTATAAAAAAATAACTAAACTTAGGTTCAGGTCGTAAATATAAACCAGATAAACATACATTAAAAGTTTTACGGATATATATATATATATATATATATATATATATATATATATATATATATATATATATATATATATATATATATATATATATATATATATATATATATATATATATATATATATATATATATATATATATATATATATATATATATATATATATATATATATATATATATATATATATATATATAAGAAACTTTCTGAGATATGCGCGCAAAGCGAGAAAACCGAAGAAACCGGCACCTGACAAAAAGACGCTTAAAGAGTTGCTGTAAACATAAATCTCTACGGAGAGAGGTTACGCATTTTTACGATAACGTGAAAAGTTTTTTTGTATAGTAATAAAAAAGATATCAAATTGTTCAAAATTGAAATATGCATTACATATATTTTTTTTCCAGAAAGTCGAAAATTTTGAAGGTTAAAGGTCCTTTGACCCCTTAACTGAAATAAATTATATCTACACTTGGTGCAAAGTCAACATGACAGCATTGAGAAGGGCTACTCAGTTCTTAAATGCATTATTACGGTACATTAATTTTAGTGTTTCCTAGAGAAACAACTCGAAAGAAAAAAATGTTATTTTTGCATTTTCGTGAGTGTTTACATTTAAAATTAAACTCTAGTGCAATTTTTGATTAACCAGAGTAAATTGTATTATGCCAATACGTGTTATATTATTTTTAATGAAAAAAGTCTTATCATATTTTCAAAAATTTTGCTGAAATGTACTGAAACATTGCACAGTATGGTTTTCAATCGCTGAGGTAGCATGCATACAAAACTTTTTTTAATGCATAAGAGGGCAATTCCACGAAAATGTCAACCTGGGCACCAAAATTTTAATATGAACAAAACTATAAGTATTGTAAATCATTTAAAAGCTTGAAATAAATATTTTTAAAGTGTACCAAGTTAAATTTTAATTTATAATTTTTCATATTGAAACTAAGCCGTAACAGATGTCTAATTCTTTTCCGGATTTTTTGGGGAAAATTTGGTCAGTAGTAATCAATCTTTTTCCTAAAAAATCAAACTAAAAGGAAAAAAAAAATATTGTATTTTGTTGTACTCAAAATATATTTTTATACTGGAAATTTATACTAAAAAATGTCTTTATAGTGTTTTGTTCAGAAACAATCTTAAAATCAGTTTATGAATGTCAGTCAGTTACCATAAAAAATCAACTTTTTCCCCTTGGCATGAAAATTATTGGTGGAAATATTCCAAAATTCATATTCTCTGCCTACATCAGGAGTATTTAAATGCTGAATAAGTAGAATTGGAAGTTTACAACCGGAACACCAAAAATTCCTCGGTAACTGACTGACATTCTGTTTAACTTTAAAATGGCTGCAATGTATGTATTTTAATACTCCTTGAAAACAGAATTATTTTATTTTTAGCCTTTTTAGTCATATCAAACAACCCAACTCTTTTAGTTTTTTAAGAATAACAACGTATTTTATTGATTTTGTACATTATTGATTCTCACATAATTTAGTAATGTTTGGGCCTAAATTTCGAAAGTAATTGCCAAATATTCGATAAATACATCAATTCAAAACAGAAGAGTAAAGAATTTTACAGTCAGTACAGATAAAAGACAAATTTACAGTATCACAACTTTCAAAGGGGGGAGGGGAGAGATTCAGAAATGTGGGAGGTGACTACTAGTAAAGAACAGTTTGTTTGGAGCTTCTTGTGATCTACAATATTTTGTAGTAAGAGTGATAGATGATAATTGGGGAAAAGCTACGATAAAATTCTTGAAAAAAGGGTTTGTTCAATCAGAGTGGCCAAAATGATGTAGATGAAATAGAATTAGTTAACTTTTTGGAGCTGAATAATTTTACAAGGATGTGATCCATTTAAAAATATTTATATTCATATTCATTTATTATCATGATTTCGAAAAGTTCAATTTGATATCAGCAAGATTTTTCAGTCTGAAATAAGTAGTAAAATTGTCATAATGGTAGAATGTTTAAAAAGTAGGATCCAATACACTTATAAATGGCACGGGAATTCAGGTTGTTCCTTGAATCGTAAACAAATAGGCAGAAAACAGAAAAAGGTTTTTTCGAAGAGAAGACAGAATGTTAACTGAACTGTTATTGAAAAGTCACAGAATAATGACGTTTTCAGTGCCTCATGTCTTGCTAGAAACAAGAAAAATCTATTTTGGTTTAAAGTTTTAGTAACAGGATTTTTCGACTAAAAATAGAGAATAATATGTCTTCTGAAAATAGGAATAAAATCTAATGTGTTTGACTTGAATATTGTAATCATAAAGGTTTTTCAACACACATTTGAAAAGACTTATGTTTTAAATATAATATTTTTTGTCTTTTGTAATACCGTTCAAGTTCGTTGAGTCGTTTGAAGGTATAGTAGAGGAACATGAGACAAAGTTAATTGGCGGAGCAAAGTGAAATGTTGAAATATTTACTCTGCTTTTAGCTCCATCTATATGGTATTATGTTAACTATGAGGAACCATATGTAGTCTATTCCAATCAGGAAAGAAATACCCCCCAAGATTAATGCAATTGGTAACACAGGCAGTTTTAAAATATTGATACTCGTATTGTAATGTTTTGTTGTAAGTCAAAATAAATTTCTGTTACTATAAAATGATAAAGTTCTTGTTATTAACATTTTAACTATTAATTGAGACCTCCTAATATCCAATGCAGTATCAATTCAGGTAATATTAAGCTTTTTTGCATTTGAAATAAATTGCACAGTTAGTCAAGTACATACGGGGCAAAGTGAAATAGTTTGTTTTATTTACTCACTCAATCATTTAACATAAATCAGTTACGTTTTCATTTATTAATTCATTTACATTCATTTAGTAATTCAATTATTTTTTCATTCATTCACTTTTTTTCTTTTTCATTCATTCTTTATCTCGCTCGTTCATTTTTTTTCTATTTTTTATGGATTTATTGATTTAGTTATCTGTTTATTATTTCATTATTTTTTTATTTATTCATTCAACTTGTTATTTACTGGTTCTTTTGATCAAATATATATTTTAGAATAGAATAGAAAATATTTCATTAGAAAAAAAAATATATTTTTTTCACTTTGCCTCTTAAAAAAACGAACATTTTCAACGTTTTTTTGCAGACTCAAATTTACTGTCAAAAATAAAAATTACTGATTCCAAGCAAGTTTTATTATGAAATACTATTTCTTTATGTATTGCAATTTTCAAAACACATTTTCGATTTGTTCATTTTGAACAAACTCAGTCATCTTAACCGTTTCACATTGCTCCACATTCCCCTAAATAGTATAACCTTTATCAGTTCAATGTTGACTCTAAACAAAAATATTATTTGAAATGAACCTGGTAAAATCTGTAACAACCCTTAACGAGTCCAGTATAAATTTCAAAAGGAAAAAAATGATAAAGGATGTTAAAAACAAACCAAGAACTATGTGGCTTTCGCAATTTTTTTTAAATATTTTTCATAGAAGTATTTTCAGTTGCGAAAATGTGATTAAATCAAAGGATGCTACCATTTACTAATAGTTACTGAAAAAATAGCATCGATTCCCAAAATAATTATGAATGATATTTTTTGCGATTTCAAAAGATTCTACAGCTTTCTTTGAACGATTCGAAAAATACTAAATAATCAGACACATTTTGCTCGGATTTAAAAATTAACTATTATTTATTTTGATTATAATTTAAATGGTTAAAAAATACTTCTTAAGTTATATTTTTTACAGCTCAGAAGAATTATGTTTTTTCTCCAGTAAAAATTCAGAATTTTATATCTACTAATTAATAACACTGAAAACGTTACCGACTCTTAAAACAAAACTATGAAATCCAACAATTTCGTCTTATAAATTTCATTAAAATAAGGATAAATTAACTAATTAAAAAATATTATGCATTTGTTATGGTGATAGATGTACGGAAATCCGTTCTATCAGTCCTTTCCCTTTTGGACTTTTAATTAGTAAAAGATTTCTAAAGCTCTTAATTAAAGTTCTTATTTTATCGCACTGACAAAATTAACAATGTTAAGCAGGGTCATTTAGATCATTTCTTTTAGGAAATAACACAGGATTAGAGATGTATATTGAAAACAGCATTTGTTATTAATTATACTATTTTTTATTTACTGTTTCGATTTCCGAATATATATTAATGTCCTTTAGCAATAATTTGAAAGTATGATTTAACAATTTCGGACAAGAAAATGATGAGAATAATGTTTAATTGCTGATTTTAGACAAAACCAAAATAATGTCTTTGCGTTTATTATTAATAATGAAATTAATGGAACGTATTAAAACACACTTAAGAAAAACTATTGATCAATAACTCGATTTAAACTGAAATGCAGAAAACAAGAAATTTTACAAATTAATTTGATTCATTATCTTTGACAATACAATATTGAAGTAGAAAAAAATGTAGGGCATTTTTCGATGAAAGAAGGGTTCTTACCTTAATAGGTACGTTTGCCCAATGTGGCGTGAAGAACATCATGCATCTAAGATGGATGAATAGCATGTCATTCGTCTTTCTTTCCCTTTGTCTGCAAGACTTCCCCCACATATTGATCCACGGGCTATACCATACAACTCTTTCACGTTTCTTGGTAATATCGAGAATTGTTTGAGGGTTCATAGTATATATGAGAAAACAGGGCAGGGAAATATATTCGGGAGCAATTGTCAACCCGTCAGTAATTAGTATAAAAGGATCATATTTTTTTATGATTGTAATTTAAACATGGGATCATTATAAATAATTCATTCGTCTTATCCAAATGAACTGAAACGTTAATTAGCAGGTTTATGATATATTATTAATTGAAAATGTTTTTAAAGTAAATTTAAAATACCATTTTTAATGTGATATTTGTTATGTCTTTCCTATAAACTTAATACAAAGTAATAACCTCTCGTTACATCGCGCATCGTTATCATTCGGATATCTTGCGATTTTCCTTTGTCCGCTGCAAGTGTGATGGAGGACTATCCGTAGGATTGCGTTGTGTAGATGTTAGCTCCTGCCATCACAGGTAAATTATCAGTTACGCTAAAGCTAAATCTGGCGAATAATCAATTTATTTTGTCACTAAATACAGTACACAGATTCTGGGAGGAGAGGGAGTGTGGACTTACCCAAACTTAACGGAGGGGTAACTTCGTCATCATTCTGCTGGAACTCCATGCTATGAGAGCAGCCGATCACCAACACACAAGACGCACAACTGCCAGACCTCCTGGCTCACACCCTCGACTCTCTCTCTAGGGGTCTGCGTAGGGGGCAAACCCCTGATCAGTTTGGTGTGCTTCCTTAGCTGCTGGCGCCATCTATCGAGGTTCTCCTAAAACTTACTTCAATTACGGATTTCTCCGCCACACTCCTCCCCCCTTTCAAAAATAACCACTCAACATGAAACTGGTTACACATAATACAAAATAGTTCAAAATGCTGTAAGTACATTTCAAGCGAAGTTTCTGGAATATATCATGCAAAATATGTTAACAAATAATTATTAAAATACAAATGACTAAAGTTCAAAATCTGTGGATGAGAAAGTCATTTTTTTTTCATAAAATGTCATCATCATATGATTTGAGGGAACATCAGCACTATTATAGTAAGGAAACCCACATAATGCCTATCTTCTGTGAAAGTTCAACGTGGACACAGTAGCACAGAGTGAATTTGTCTGAAGTCCGCTCAAAGATCTCAGTATTTTCACTCGTTTTGAAGAACCAAGGAAATGCAACCTTTGTACCAGTCTTTTCATAGAATCCAGTAGAGCAACTAGAGTCCGTCGGATGTAATAAGGCACAAGAGGTTTTGAAGATACTTCTGCAATGATGTTGGTGTCACTTTCTACGGCAGCACTCGCTATAATGAACTATATTTAGGTCGATATAGCTTCTGTATCAGAGAGCTGGGCAGATGGAAGTCACAAAAAAAAATTCTTTTCGACGAGATTCATAGTTCAAAATTTGCAGTGGTGGGAAGTTTGCTTCTAAATCCAAGAGACTCACAACTCAACTTTGAAGACGTAGGTGACCTTCTCACTATTTTCTGCAAGTGAGAATTTCCTTTTTTTTTTTTTTTTGAATCTCTGACTTTTGCCGCGGTAAGTCCACTACTCTCCAGTACATTTTTTTTTCTCTCTTTACAAAAAATATCTAACATTGTAGAAAAAATCTAACATTGTAAACCATATGCAATTGGATGCTATTGTGAGAGTATTCGATTTTTTTTTTTAAGGAAAACTACTAATTTTGCAATTAATAAAAAAAACAATAAAAAAAAACATCTGTTGACTTTTTTTTTTTGAAGGAAGATTTAATTAAACAAGTTAAGGAAAACCTGCCACGCGGAGGCGAAAACTGAACCCCTGGCCCTGGTGATCAATTCCTACCTACGATGAACAGATTATTGACAAAAATTGACCAAGACAACACCAAGTGGCCAGCTTGATGAAATCAAAATCCCTATCTGTCAATCCCTCACATGTTTACAATTCTGCCATACTAAAATTAATGAGCATGCACATGTGCGAGGAAAAAAAAACGTAATTACAATTTAAAAAAAATGGATGAATGAATGAATGATAACATATCAACGAAAGGACAAAAATTCTACCTCGGTCTTAGGTTATACCTTTGCGGATGATTTTCTAATACGTTTCTATCATGAGAATCACTTAACAAATTACTTGGCTGAACATCACATGGTTTCTCTACCTGTGTGTCCTGAATAATGTTTTCATCTCCTGTCAAGTGTAAATAGCTAAACCTCTGAGTGTAAGGAATTAATCGATTGACATGTACCCTTAACACTTTTCTTGTATTCTCAACATGTCTAACCTTATAGTTAACATTTGTGTATCTCTCAATAACTCGGTATGGTCCCTCATATTTGGGTCTCAACTTAGCAGAAATATTTTTCTTTAAATTTGGGTTCTTTACAAAACAAAGCGACCCTACCTGATAATTGTAACATTCCTCTTTTCGACCTAGTCTGCTTCTA
The DNA here is from genome assembly GCF_026930045.1 of Uloborus diversus. Taxonomy (NCBI): domain Eukaryota; kingdom Metazoa; phylum Arthropoda; class Arachnida; order Araneae; family Uloboridae; genus Uloborus; species Uloborus diversus. Next base: position 70,276,321 of record NC_072732.1, on the reverse strand, counting down.
TCTATATTTTTCTTCTCTTGCTCGTTCAAATTATGTAATACTTTTGGAAAAACTTTATCCAATGACTCAATTAGGTGTGTTATATACTCTGACTGTGTGTCAAATTTTGGTGCGTTCCCCAGTGTATATGGGAGCCGAACATCCCTGCCATGTTCAAGAAAGAAGGGCGAGACCTGAGTGACTTCATGAACCGCGGAATTCATAGCTAACATAGTCTGAGGTAACTGAGTGTCCCATTCTTCACTGTCAGAAGACAAGGCTGCAAGGATATTTGCAAGGCTCTGGTTTGTCCTCTCGATTTTTCCGTTGACGTGGGCGGAATACGCAGAGATGTGTCTTTTCTCAATACCCTGAGTCTTACAAAAATCTGAGAATTCAGAACAATAAAAATATTTTGCGTTATCGGCTATAAGAACACGCGGGCAACCTCTATGAACTATGTAGTTTTCGAAAAATGTTTGCGAGATTGTGTGCGCTCTCAAATTTGATAGGGGAGCAAGGTGTATGTATTTAGAAAATGCGTCAATCATAGAAAGCACATACATATTACCTGCCCGAGTGGTCTTTAATGGACCGAAAACATCGATGTGACATTTCTCTCCGGGTGACTCACTCTGATCTACCTGTTGTAACGGGGCAGAAGGTATTTTAAACGCGTTTCTCCTAGACAAACAAGTAGTGCATGATCTTACGAAATTTTTTGTATCTCTGTACATGAAGGGCCAAAAGAAATTCTCAGTTAACCTGTTGTAAGTCTTAAAAAATTTCAAATGACCTCCCACTTGAGAATGAACAGACTCGAGAACTTTGGCTTTGAGCGAGTGAGGTACACAGATTTGGTGTTTTGGATCCCTCCTTGGTGATCTATTGTTGCGTGGTGAGACGTGAATTAGGACATTGTCCTCATTAAATATATAATTGGGATATCTATCACTCTCATTCTTTTCTAGAGCATGGATAATTTTGATTAATTTTGGATCTTCCTTTTGCATTTGTATTAGCTCGGTGTTATTTGGGAAAACGATGGTTACTGCGTTCACACATCTTGATAGGTGATCCGCGACCGCGTTAAATTTGGCTTTCACGTATTCTATGGAATAATTAAACTCCTCTAATGCTAATTTCCACCTGAGAATTTTAGAGGAAGGATTTTTGTTTGAAAGAAATCCTTCCAGTGGCTTATGATCGGAAAACACTTTGAACCTCCTGCCAATTAGAAATGCCCGAAAGAAAGACAAAGCACAATAAATAGCAAAAAACTCTAAAACAGTTGCACTATACTTTGATTGAGATGGGTTTAACTTTTTGGAGTAGAAATATAATGGTTTTACTTCCCCATTTTGATACTTTTGTTCAAGAACTGCCCCAATACCCAAAGCAGAAGCGTCTGTGGTGATTTGCAACTGTGCATTTGGGTCTGGCAAAGCTAGCACGGGAGGGCTTAATATTGCTTGCTTAATATCCTCAAAAGCATCTTGAGCCGCTTTATCCCAAACAAAGGGAGTATCTTTTCTTAGTAAATTAGTAAGAGGTAAAGCCCTTTTTGCGAAATTCTTAATATATCTACGGTAAAAATTACAACATCCCAAAAATGACTTTACTGACCTCTGATCCTTAGGTGGTAAAAACTCATTTATAGTAACAGTTTTGTCTTTATCTATGTGCAAACCCTCGGGAGTTACAATAAATCCCAAAAATTTACAAGATTTAGTGAAAAACTGACATTTTGCTGGATTAAATTTTAGTCTAATTTTCTCAAATCGATGAAGAACTTCCTCAAGGAGTTTTAAGTGATCTTCCTGAGTTTTTGAATACAAGAGAATATCATCTATGTAGACTAGTGCTCCTTTGTGTAGTAAATCTCCTAATACATTTGTGGCAATTTGTTGGAACGCTTTCGGAGCATTTCGGAGGCCAAAACAAACGCGATTAAACTCATACTTATTTCCGTCAGGAGTAGAAAAAGCTGTTTTGTGCCTATCTCTCCGGTCAATTGGAATTTGATTGAATGCAGTTTTTAAATCAAGAGAACTAAAATAATTAGATCCTGAAATTTCGTGCAAAATGTCGTCTAAAGTCGGAATTTCAAAGTCATGCGTTTCAGTAATTTCATTTAACTTTCTGAAATCAAGAACCATTCTCCATTTATTTGTTTGCCTAACAAAAAGAGCTGGGGCGTTATACAAAGATTTTGATTTTGAAATTATGCCAGCTGATTCCAAATCTTGAATTTGTCTCCTAAATTCTTCCCTTAAATTGAATGGAATTTTGTAAATGGGACATTTGATGGGGTGATTATGATGTAGCTGAATCTTATGAGGTTCTGTTCGTGCTTCCTCTAACTCCATTGTCGTCCTAGCAAAAGCAGATTCATGATCTTTTAAAATACTGAAAATTTTTGATTTTAAATTTGCACTCAATCCGCTCATGTTGAAATCTTTTTCCGTCAATGGTTCAGGTAAATCCCTTGAAACTGGGATGTCTGAGGGAAGCTCCTCAAAATTGCTTACATAGCAAATGTTAGTGTGTTTATTTAGAAAAATGCCTGAATCAGTGGTGTTATTAACTCTGATTGCCGCTTGTTTATTACTATGGTCAATCTTAATTTTATCACTGTCAAACGAGACACCTTTTAACTTGGAATTCTTCTTAATACTAGCACTAACGCAATTGTCTGTACAGATGGGCACTTCAACGTAAATAACTGAGCTCGAATGTGGCGGAATTAAAATTTTCTTATTAAGTTTTAATTTAATTTCCTCTCCCAAATCAATTATATTAACAACTGTGCTTCTTGATGTAATTGGTATCTTTGTGTTCATGATTTGCAAAGTGTTATCGTATAAGTTTAAATTTGCCGTTCTATATTGTAAAAAATCAAACCCTAGGATTCCTTGATAATTTTGGTTAAAGTCATGCTTAGTTATGTAAAAAATTTGCTCTAAAGGTAAATTTTGAACTTTCAAAACAATTTTAAAACAACCCTGGATTTCTAAATTCCCCCCATTAACAGTTTTGGCTGAAATATTATATTTGATCTCTTGCAAATCTTTTTTCTCTAATTTTTCAAAAATACTGGGTCCGAGTAAAGAAATTGAGGCACCCGTGTCCAAAAGACAATTGCATTTTACACCGTTAATTTCGACATCAATCGTCGGCAAACTGTAATTAGGGTATGGGTTTGAGGAGGGAGAAGGGCCGACCCTGTAACTGCTAAAATTAATTAATGCCTTCTCCCCCTGAAGTTTAAATTTTGATTATTTCTCCCGCGATAATTATTACGATCTCGTGAATTGGATCTATTCCTTGTTTGCCTTTGTTGTCTCATATCTCTATCTTTGACATAACACTCAGATAGCTTGTGATTTGCGCCTCCACAATAGTGACATCTGAAGTTAAACTGGCCTCGTCCCCTATTGTGGGTAAACGAACCCCTACCTGTATGTGCGTTGGTTCTATAGGAATTCCCCCTAAATGAATTACTATTCCCTTGCTCCTGCACATTAACCGCGTTCGTTTGAGCTCTTAGTGTTTGCACTTCGGTGCTTAATTTTGCTAATTGACTGGTCAATTCACTGACCATTTCGTTTTGTACTCTGTGTACATCACTAATTTCTGTTTGTTTTACTGAGGCCTCGTGAATTTTATTGTTTTCTTCCTCTTGTGAAGCGATTGATATTGCTTCATCTAACGTTTGCGGGTTCTTACTCAACACAAATCGCTGAATGTCTGCTTTCAATCCCGCTAGAAACCTTGCTAAAAGCAAATTCTGGCTTACTTCTGGCATTAGTACCATATTCCCTGCACTATAAACCTGGGCTCCAACTTTCCTAATTCTTAGACCGAAATCAAATGCGCTTTCTGTTGGCTTTTGGGAGCATGTTGCCAAATCATGTAATGCGCCTGTAATTGAAATTTTCCTTTCAAACCGTTCTATTAGCGAATTCGCAACCGTGTTGAAATCATTTTCTCCCGCCACTGTCGAAATAAACAATTCAGCTGCCCCGGTGAGTTTAAGTTTCAGAATGGACAATTTCTCTTCGTCCGACCAATCGCTTAACTGTCCTACTTCATTTATTTTGCTCAAAAATTTCTTTACGTTAATAGTGTCGTCCCCGGAAAACTTTGGAACTAAATCTATTAATGCCATATTGGCTGTATTGTTTTGAACAATTATGTTCTGTGCTGCTCTGCCCCTACGATACATTATGACATTTAACCTAACACACAATTAATTATTAGTAAGCTTCAGTAAAATTGAGAAATTCACACATCACTTAGCAAAGATTTTTCGTTACCCCAAAATGCACTTTATATGAAACATTTTGCGATTGCTTTACACAATATAAATGCATTATAAAAATAATAAATTAGTGAAAACAACCAAAAGCATGATCAATTGATAGGAAAAAAAAACACTTAAATAAATAACTGTAGCGCAGAGTCAATTCAATGATCATTCAAAAACAATGCATGAAGCGAAAATTTTCAAACTCTTCTGAATCGTAATTTTATGGAAATATCTCAAAAATAATTGCATATTAAAGTAAACGTTCACAAAATTGTTACAAATCTAAATTCAAATAAAGCATATTTTGAAAACTCTCACAGATGCATCCAGATCGCGTTAGGCTCAGAACCGGCATGGTCAACGTTCGATACCAGCATAGAATCTTCTAAACTAACTATTTTTTTTTTCAAAAAAAAAACGTATCGAACAACCACGGCGATTACTTTTCGAAATATTTTAGATTAAACGCCAGGAAAAAATGGTCACTGCACCAATGTGATGGAGGACTATCCGTAGGATTGCGTTGTGTAGATGTTAGCTCCTGCCATCACAGGTAAATTATCAGTTACGCTAAAGCTAAATCTGGCGAATAATCAATTTATTTTGTCACTAAATACAGTACACAGATTCTGGGAGGAGAGGGAGTGTGGACTTACCCAAACTTAACGGAGGGGTAACTTCGTCATCATTCTGCTGGAACTCCATGCTATGAGAGCAGCCGATCACCAACACACAAGACGCACAACTGCCAGACCTCCTGGCTCACACCCTCGACTCTCTCTCTAGGGGTCTGCGTAGGGGGCAAACCCCTGATCAGTTTGGTGTGCTTCCTTAGCTGCTGGCGCCATCTATCGAGGTTCTCCTAAAACTTACTTCAATTACGGATTTCTCCGCCACACAAGTATATGCTTTAAAAAATATTTCTAATAATTACGTATCAAAGAAAATTTCTCAGAAAAAGTTTTTTTTTCCTATCATTAATGAACAAAAATCTTAGTTTTTCATGCATTTACAGTGCCGAAATTATTAGACTAAAGAGTTTTTTTTTCGTTTTTTGTACACTATTTGTACTAAAATACTATTTATTTTACTGTTAAAGTACAGTACATACTGTACACTGAAGATTACGTTATTTTATCATAATTTAATGTTTGCAGGTGGCAGCACTGTCTGCTTTGTTTATGTTCTTTGTTCATCTACTTACCAGGAACATAACCTCAATCAGCTTAAACAGTTCACTAGTTCTTTTATTAGTGTGTTTTGTTATATTTAAAGTTAGTTATAGGTATCTAGTCAGTATGTGTATGTGAGTATATATAATAGTGAGTATATGGAAACTGTTTTACTCTAAGAAAGCTACTAAGGATTGGAATTCAGAGTATCTGTCTTCAAATAAGGGGAAATGGACCAAGCGCTTCCTTCCCACTATTTTCTTTAGATTGAAACGGCAACATCTCAAAACTGATTTTTTTGTCACTAAGTTTCTTACTGGGCATGGTAATTTCAAAGAGTACTTGTATAAATTTAATATTTCTACTAGTAACGTGTGTGATTGTGGACAGGATATTGAAAATCCAGAACACTTTTTGTTTCGTTGCCATCGTTTTAACCCCCAGAGAGAAATTCTTATGCGGGAGCTGAGGAAGTTGTCCGTTTCTTGGCCTCCTGTTCCTTCTGCTCTGGTTCAGAGTGTCGAGACTTTTTCTCTTTTTAAACGTTTTATTTATTCAGTTGTTTGACCTTTTTGTATGTTGTGTGTGTGTGTGTTTTTTTCTTCTCTATTCGTTGTTAATTGTTTGTATGTTGTGCTCATTTTATTTTGTGTATTTTGTACTGTTGTGCCACTTACCTTCGGGCCCTATGTGATACTATGTGGTGCATAGGGAGTTTCCTTTTGTGTCTAATAAAAAAAAACAATTGTTTACCTCCTTTTTAAAAAAAAATAAGAATGGTGTAAACCTTGTGAAAAGTATGCCAAAAAGACCTTAAATGCTCATCAAGAACAAGGGAATGCATATTAAAGATTATATAATTAGTTCACTGTTCGTTAATGTGTCTATAGTTATGTAATCAATAAAGTATTTGCTTTTGAAACACTCTTAGTCTAATTATTTGGTTAGCACTGTAAATTTGTTGTAGTTGCAACTTTCCATTCGTATTCCATCGTAAAACAATAGAAAGATTCAACTAAACAAATACCCTTGTCTTAAAAAGTAAATTAAGAAATAACAGCGTCAAAAAGCACAAACTGCAGATTACTGAAAACAGATGTTTCGGCGTTACAAGGAACTTTTTTCAATGCAAAACAAAAGATCTCATGGATTAAAAGACATTGGATGTCTTTTCGTCCATTGGATCATTCAAAAAAGTTTGGTGATAATATTTTTAAGAGACCTGCAGCACTTTAAATTTATTTACATACTTTTTGATAAGTGAATATTTTTTGCAGGTGAGACTTTGAAAGAAAATTTATTTTATGTCCGGAATTATTAAATATGTTTTAAACTCATAGAAAATAAGATGGGAATTTCTTTTCAAACTGTTATTGCACCAGTTTTGCCTTCCTAAGAAAAGACAAATTGTCGCCTCAAATCAATTATAAGCTATTATACTGTTGTTTTCTGACTTAGACATCTTACTTTTCTTTTAAGGCGACAGTATGGAATTTTTTTCCTTAAATCAACTTTTTTATATAAACCATTTTCTAGACTTGCGATACAGTATTACATATTTTATTGCAACAAACAATATACCATCAGTCCCATTATGTCATCTAGATACTGCAATTTCGCCTTCGTTATGAACTTATTAGTCTGGAATAGGCAACAACCGAAACGGAGGATAGGTTCTTTAATTTAAATTGTGATTACTTTAAAACTGGTAGATAAAATTAATTTACCAAACCAGAGAACATGTTCAAGCGATGGTGTGATACAACTCGAATAATGAATATGCAGCACGTTACCGTTGTTATGTCACGACAATGGAAGAACCATTACTTAAGTGTTTGCCTTCGAGTTGAACCACACCATCATTGCTTGCAGAAGTTCTCTGGTTTGGTAAATTCAGTTTTCCTTCCGGTTTAATGGTAATGTCAGCTTTAATGAGACGACATCTGCCTACAGCACGGTAATTGACCATTCCAGACTGATAAGTACGTAACAAAGATGAACATACTGTCTATGGACGTTATCACTGTTAGTCGTTTTCTTCTTTTTTAAGAGGGAAATAATGCTGTAAACTGTTTACAATTTTTAAAAAAAAATTAATCTTTCGCTTCATTTTTATTCAGTTGATTACAGAACATCAGACAAATATTTTGACTCAAGTTTAAAAACCACACCTCTTTAACTCTAAACTTTAGCTGACGCTATACGCATGATGAAAGATATATTTATATCAGGCAATATATCATTTTCTTTACTGAACAACCTTAATCTTTGTTGTGTTCCGTATATCACCCTATCACCCTTCATCATTCTCTTACATTCTTGAAATTCTTGGTATGAAGGTCCAATAATGGAATAAAAAGGTTTGATATTTTTTCCGCATTGATGGTAAAACTAGTTTTTCCCCACGAAACCCACTTCAATCGAAGATTAATATGCTTGAAAATGCAAAGATGCATTCATTTAGTTTCTCAAATATTTTATCAAGATTACGGTGAAAATGATACTCACGTAAGCACGCATAATCATACGCATACACCTACATGCATTGAAATATTGAAAACTAATAGTTAGTAGCTGTTGTAAAACCAAGAGACTAATAGTAGGTAATGCCATAAAATAAAACATGTTTATTTTAGCTTTCCTCTTTTTACGTTTATTGTGAAGGAAGTAATATTTGTTTTACTTTATTTCTATTTAAGTTATCTGAAAATCTGATTATGTTTGTTATCTTCTTTATATTTATGTAAAATAAGCGATCCGGAAAGGCGTGATATTTAAATGTTTAATTGAAAATTCATATGTTTATGTTAGTTTTTTTATGGTTAAACTATTAAGGTTTGAACATTTCAGGGAATAATTAACATTGTCTTTCTATTGATAAGCTCTATATTTTTTACATTTTCCAATCCTTGCTCAGTACTTGACAAAGAAACAGGACAACCAAAATACACAAACCAGCAAACACGAAAAGAAAATGGTTGAATTTAATAAATGTTCATTGGAGTTCTGGCAGTTCAATATGATTTGGGTTTTTCATCAAGTCTCTCTGCCTCTGGTTCTACGTCTGGACACTTAAGGAGGAGTTATGCATTCATGGGATCAACCTTGCAGATTTGACAAATATTTGAGGAGGGTATACCTTATTTTATTACAATTCCCTCTTCAAAATAGTCGCGTCCAGTCTTTAAAATAAATGTCAGAGTGAATTCCTTCCGGGAGTCATGGTTGCACGTTTTATAGCTGTTTTGGGTGGTGGCCTGCAATTCATCTGCAGACTTTACTGTATGGTCTGTCATGAGAGTATATACATACAACGGATCTTTAAACTGAATCTGGATGAATAGGTTTGTTGTTTTCTTGTTAAAGAGTTCCTTTTTCAGCCAACGATTCTGCTTTTGTGTTGTTATCCATTCCTACATGCGATGGTTTCCATGGAGAAACAATAAGTTTTTTATGATTTCGTATTGAGTTTAAAGTCCTCAGTTTCAATACGGTCTGAGTTTCCACATAGTGATTTACGGTAACCGCCTGATTTGCTGTTTTAGATTCTACTAGACAATTGCCTTAGTAAAAGAGTTGATTTTTGTCTTGAGAGTTTCCAAAGCTAATGAAACAGCAAAGATCTCAATATCAAAATTTGACATGTAACATCGCACAAACAATTGTGAGAAGAGTTCACTGTAAACCCCAGCTCTGACATTATCTTGAATAATTTTAGTTTTATTCTTCCATGTTTGGAGAATTGAAACGGGTTTACTAACAACACAAATTTATTTTAATCCTTAACAGGGGAGGTGCGGTCTCAAAGTCCGCTCAAAAGTTCATCCGATCATCACTATTTCATTTTCAATCCGATTGAATAATTTTTCCCAATAGCTTTTTGTTTTGTGACCTTGAACACTCCCCTTGCTTATGAGTATCTTGTGCACCTGGTTTTAATTTCATTGCATTCTTAAAAGCGGTCTGTGAGACAGTACCTGCCCATCAGTGTTACAATTTTCGGCGTAGTAGACATGGTTCCTAACGTTAGAAACCGCGGATATAGGTTCATTTATCTTATCCGCGTTATGTGGAAGAGATGCAAAATAATTTAGATGTGGTTGAGAGTTGTTTAACTCCTTAAGACCGAGGCCGACCGTATACGGCTCTGTAACTTAGATCCGAGTCCGCCCGTACCCGGCCGAGTTCTGCGAATTCAGGGGTGGTGGGTAGAAGAAGACACCCTACTGCGAGACCTCCCCGAAGAAGACCCTTTCTTATAGCCGATAGCTATTTAGCAAGTGATAGCGACAACTGCATGAATGGGGAGCTGCTAATGACTTGATGTCGCTTGGCTTCCTCAAAAAATGAGAAAAGATGAATGCGTTGTACGATTTCGTTTCAATTTCCTCCACTTCTAATCTTCACTTTTTTGTACCACTTTTTTAAAAATAAATTCAATTCTAGGATTTATAAATTAATGTTTTGTATAATTTTTATGATAATTCGTACAACATTAAAGCACAAACTTTGCAAATAACTGCATATACATGCTTCAGGTTTACAAGGAACCTCGAAACACGGGTGTGCAATTACTACTTGCAATATTTCGCCATCTATTAACCTTTTCTATTTTCATTATTTTTATTTTCAACCCAAATGTAATTATTTCTTTCCAGTTTTAGAAACTTAAAAGTATTACTCAGCAAATCAGAGCTTGGAAGGCATCTAAACAAAACAAATCTGCCCAGAGCTTTAACTTGCTCGTGAAAATATACTGCACCCCACCACACAACTGTTACCCAAACAGTAGCGCCCCACAAAAAGTGAGATAGGAGGTCATAATTCCATAAGGACTTAAAACACACATAACATGTAAAAATGTATGCATGGGTCAACCAACTCCAGTATTCAGGTCGCACGGGTGGCTAAAGAAGATGCCTTAGATACTAGTTCTCTCAGAATGGTCAAAAGAAAAGAATTTTGTTACGATATTATACAATTTACAAACTACCGTATTATCCACTTTACCTTTAGAGTTCAAAATTTTGAGTAAAGTGATACTTGCTAGCAATATAATATATATTTGCACTTATAAAAATTTAATCACAAAATAGAATTTTCTAGTTTTCTTCTGAACAACATGTTATTCCTTAATTTGGAGAATTCAATCAGTTTGTCAACATGTAAGTTCAGAACCATGATTTACAAAAAAATTAAAAAAAAAGGTGAAAAATGACAATCTGCTTAAATCTTCAAAAACAGTTGTCTCTGAAGTGGGATAAACAGAAATTTCTAATGGCGCTAAGTCAAATTGTAATATTCCTTTAACGATTGTAGTGTAACAAACACCAAAAAATCGGATTTAATTCTTTCCTAAATTCATTTAATCAATTTAAAAAGACATTATCTCTTGCTTTCAGTAGCACATCCCACAACTTTGTTTCCTTGAAAATATAAATTAATTTTGTTAAATTCTTCAAACAAATTAAAGTACATATTTACTTCTGTATAAATGGCATTATTCAGGAAAACATCATCAGAATAAATTTTAGGGAATATTTTTTTAAAATCATGTCATACAGCATTTTACTTACTGATAAATATAAAGAAAATCTAAATCTGTGCTTCTACATCTGTTGCATTTACACTTTTAGCACTAATTTATAATTAATTGATTTTTTTTAGAGAAAACAAATGTCACCTCCTTCCCCCAATATGAAATTGTTGTCAATAATAATTAAGCGATTTCAGAGTTGCATCAAAACAAGAAAACTTTCGTTCAGTACAGATTTATCTATCTTGCATTTCTATGTTAAAAAGTTGTATGCTCTCATCTTTATCATATTCGATTAGCTAGTTATATACGATAACCATGGCAACTTGTGTGTTTGTGGGTTGGAGGGGCGGGGGGGAAATTTTACCTTACTTTCAAAAGTAAAGGGGCCTTGCCCTCTCACTTTTCAGAGTTAAAAATTAACAATCGACTGCAAAATTATTTCTACTCGGATTGATTTTACGTATTAATTTATTTTGCGGGAATAAAACCAAAAAACTCCAAAAAAAAAACTGAATTTTTCTTATGTCATTTCATTGGAATGAAGATTATAATTGGAAGAGTTCATGGCCGGATTTGGAAGTGTGGAGGCCCCGGGGCAAACGAAGGAGTGGAGGCCCCTAATCAGGGTTCGAAAAGATCATCATATTTTCGAAAATATCCGATACTTTGATATACAATAGAAGACCATTATAACGCCGACCTATATAACGCAATTCTCTATAAACCGTACAACTTTCCAGAAGTAAACAATAGGTTTTGAAGTTAAAAAAATACCTCTGTTTTGTTATGCAAACATAAAAATTGTTATTTTGAAACAGTTTTTCATCTTTCCATCTTAATCCAAAGCTTTTAAATGGAAATTAGTACCCCCCTTACAGTAAACAGAAAATACCAGATGACTCTTGCAAATGCAGCTGTTATGCAAACCAAGAAGCTAGCAGAAGTGCAGGATAATGCACTTTCGTTTGATTGTGAAACATATTTATTTGTGAATAACTAATTGTAATGTTGGTGCTTTAATACTCATTGCAGATAAAACTCATTCTGAAGTGCTAATATAGAGACATATTCTGAACTTTAGTTTCAAAATTTGTGAAATGACCTATATAACGCAAAACCCTGTATAACGCAAAAGCTCTGGTCCCAAGGTGTGCGTTATAATGGTCTTCTACTGTATATCCGAATATTTTTGATATATATGTACATATCCGATATTTTCGACCCGTGAAAGCTAGGATATTTTGTAAAAATTTTATTGTGGAGGCCCTGGGGCAGTAGCCCCGCCTGCCCTCCACTAAATCCGGCTCTAGAAGAGTTAGTCTACGGTGGCTGAAATAAATAAGATTTCGTGGCTTCCCCACTAAGCATTCTCTTAACCCCCGTTTTTTTGAGGCATGAAAAATTATCTTTCTATTATTTTGTTTTAACTTTCCTTTTTTTTTTCTCCTGACTGGGATAGCTTTTATTACTTGTCCGTAGTATACTCAGAAATGGAAAAGAGATAGGGGTGATGTTTGAAAATAGTTTCAAAAACATTCTTTCAGTAATTATTCTTCAGTTTGTGCAAATGGAATTGATTGAAATTGGAAAATTTAAATTATTACATAATAAATCTTAAGCTTGTGCTTGAACTGTAATGTTCTTATTTATGATTAATAAGAACTAATATATGTGTATAAGATATATTAAGATTTACAATCAATAAGCGAAAGTTAAGGGATTTGGGAATCAACTCGGCAAACCTTCTCTCGCCATGCCCCTGTTATATATATTTTTTCTGTAATTCTAAAATATGACTGAAAAAAGAATGTTTTATAATTTTATTATAGCCTTTTTAAATAATTTTATAAAAAAGGAAAACATGTATTAAAAAGAACTATATGTTTTATAATTTATTATTCTGCAGAAGAATAAAAAGTTATTGGCTGTGCTCAAACTTTTTTAATCAATCGAAATCGGGAGACATGTTTCCAAAAACTAAAGCTGTTAGAAAGGTTAGGCATTTTGCGCTGTAGGCTGAACATGATATCCAAAAAAAAAAAAAAAAAAAAAAAAAAAAAGAACTTATTAGCAATATGGTTAGGGACTGATGGAAAGTCACGCTGTGAGACCACCTCAAAGATCCTTTCTTCCGACCGAAGTATTTTCAACTGATGGGACAAGTGACAGTGATGTACAATTCCCAATGGCAATACAACTACACAAGGATTGATAGCTAATAACTTGTGAAGATGCTCGCATTTCGGGAGGAAGGGGGAAATGAAGAAACTTTTATATTCATTCTTTTTCATTCACGCGACTTGTTCTATTTTTTCCCTTTGATTCCGAAGCTGCTTTTGATTTTTGAATATTTTTTTTGCAATTCAGAGTTTTATTCCTAATTTTAAAACATCCCATGTGTCTATAGATCGCAGACAGCTGAACCAACATACGCGATAAACACTAGCCTAGGGAAATAGCGAAAAAGGCTGCACGCCTGAAGCGCGACAGCGATTAAGGTGACAGCTTACCACGCCTCCTGTAATTAGTGCACACAAGAACTGACGAGATGCTGCCGAAGGGGGTCTTGGACGATTCCATTTCCAAAATAGCTTGATCGAAAAAGTCAGGACCTGACTGTAGTAAGAAATTCCCCCCTTCCCGGTCTTAAAGAGTTAAAATGTTCACAAACATTAGGCAATGATGTTCTAAGAACAAAAGGCTGAATTATTGCTCGAAATACGACAAGAAATTCAGTTAAAGGTCTGTCAAAAACTTCCCGTAAAATATTTTTCCCCTTTCTAATAAAAGTTCAAAGAACGATTAAAAATTAAAAAATATCTGTGGGAAATTAGAGGAATATATCATAATTACACGATTTTTTAAAAATTTGCAAATAGAGCGGTCTCTGAGACCTCACGTCCTCTGTTACGTCCTATTTTTTCACATCCCCTGTTACGGGTTAAACTGAAGATTCTTGTTATAAAATTAGAAAATTAGAATATTAAATCCGCAAAACAGAAAAGTTGAATAGAAATCATTATCTAGTTTTAAATCCAAGTTTAGAATGAGCATTTTTTTCATAGTTCTTTTAAATATTTTTCGATTTATAATTTTCATGTCAGAAGAAAAACATAATAATGGTTCATTTTTTGTGAAAATATCATTCAGGATAATGTTTATGAAAAGCTGCTGAAGATCTGTATGGACTCCTTCGAGAAAATAAAATTCATTTTCTATTGTTGAGATTAGTTTTTTGAATCGTAGTCCATAGCAGTCCATAGCAGTAAAAGCTCACATTAGGACGATCTGAGTATTTTCAAACTTGAGTAGTCTTTTAAATTTGTTAGCAGAACAAAAAACCAAAAAAAAAGCATTAAAAAAAACGAAAAATAAAAAAAGAAAATAAAATAAAATAGATTATTTGAATGTAATGGGGCTGCTGAGAGGTTGTGAAGATTAAATTTGCCAAATATAGGTCGCATTCATAAGGCAAAACAATAAAACAAAAATGTGCACCCACTTCACATTTAACGCGTAATTTCAATTTCTTGCTTTCTATTTGTAGGTGTTTCTCAAGATTGGTAGCATCCTTGCTGACCGTATAGATTTTTCTCTAAATGGAGGAACCTGCCTCCTAATGTTAAATGGTCCCATTTTCATGAATGATCACACTGAATCTCTTCATTACCGCTGCTCGCTGCGCTTAATTAAATTAAAACCATTATGAAGATAACTCCTTTGAACTACATTTCACCATTAAGAGAGGAACAGTGGATTCATTCAAGGAGGTTCAATCGGTTTCCTGTAGTTGAGTTGAACTTGGTTTGATAGATGACCCATCGTCTGCGGTTCTGTAATGTTCTGGAGAAGATAAATGTCTGTAATTTTCTCACAGAGAATTTCATAATAATGTATAGTGTATAGTATAGAATTTTGTTTTGTGTAAATCAGGACAGCTTTTAAAGTTAAAGTTTCATTAGTTAGTTACTAAATTTTAATTTCAGCATCAGGTTTACTCTAAAGAATCAGTTATTAATGTACGTGCATATCAGTATATTTAGCATATTGCAATGAAACAATAAAAAATGACATAATTAAAATAGGCAATATTTATGTATTACTGAATAGCAATACAGATCATACTTTTATTTAAGCATCCTTATTTTGTTGCTGCAATGTTTTCAAACTTATTTTATTATTACAGTGAAACCTGTGTATAACAATACCGTTTATAACAAAAAACCTGTCTATAATGATATTTTGTTTGGTCTCATTAAAATGTCAGCATAACTTTTCACACTGTTCATAACGATAACCTGTCTATAACAATACATTTTAGATCTCAACATTATCGTTTTAGACAGGTTTCACTGTATTTGCAGGAACAAGTTAGTTGTAATTGAATGTAGTTTAATGCATAATTTCTCTCTTTTTAGTATAAAACTGCCATGGGAGCAAAGAACAACAAATTAACCGTGTCTCACTGTTCCTTCATTGTAAAATATAAACTCAGTAGCTACAGTTCTCAGACAAAGGAAATTAACAACGTTATTCTACTGCTAAAAAAACGTTAGTTAACAAGCTAATATAAGATTAATAGCATCAGTTTGTAAAGTTTATCTAACAATGCAACAATTAATGGAAGTACTAGCTGCGTCGCCCAGTGTTGCACGGTCCGCCTCGAAAATAAAAGTTATGACAAGTGACTCGAGTTCAACACTCAGGCTTGAACCAAAAAAAAAAAAAGTCAGTGAAATTTTGCGCGGAAACCCCCCCCCCCCCCCCCCAAAAAAAAAGAAGTAAACATTTTAAATCCCCTGATTACAGGAAAAACCTCAAAACAAAAACAAGAATTTTACCTATTTATATTCGAGAAAAAAGATAGCAACAGATCTTTTATCTCAATGATTTTCTTCACGCTATACATTTAAATAAAAGCATTGTAGTGGAAAGTTGAGATGAAGCACTGAATAATAACTTAAATGGAGGAAAGCCTTCTAAAAATAGGGATTTTATGCCGAAATCCAAGTGTCATAATCAATAGTTTTTAATTGATATCTCCGCTAATTATTGTCCTAGGATTATGTTAAATAGCCAAACATGAAGACGGGAAGATTACGAACTCATCGATTCCTGGTTCGATGGTCAATTCAATGTCGTTCGGGAAAAGAAGCTTGGACATACATAGATACGCTCAGTTTTTAATTATATAAGATTTTACTTCGCTGGGCTCAAAAAATGATAATATACATGAAACACCCCACCAGCTCTGTCATTCTAGCCGAGGACTGCAGTTTCGTGCTTTTTAGCACTCATCAGCCCGGCATAGAAAGTGACAGAACTGGAGGTGTGTTTCATGTATTTCTGCCTTAGCCTTGGCGATAGGGCGGTAACCAACGGAAAATGATGACATAATTTATTTTTTATATGATGCTTAAAATCTACATTTTTTCTATAATTTTGCATTTTCAAAAGTTCTACCGGGCTAAGAATATCCAAACAGAACATCAATTCTTCCGTGCTGATCACAGATGCAGTATCCGCACATTTTATCAAAATTGAGTTATTATCACCAGGTGGTCGTTAGTAACTTAATTTACCTAAATCTCAAGTTTTTTGGCGTTTGTGAAAGCGTAATTTCAAAACAAGGTTTAAGAAAAAAGTCGTAACTGTATATTTTGCGTAGTTTGCTAGGGCAATTTGAACGTATGTGACAAATACAAAGTCTTTAAAGTGATATATGCGCATAGTGCGAAATGCAAAGTAATATTGCGTGCTTTATGGGTAAAACCAAAATTAATACATTATTCCAGAAACATACAGTGCTGGTGAAAAAAATTGCATCACCCTAGCATTTTCACAACAATGGGATATGTGAGAAGTTTTGGTTGACCGATTAACGACGAATGTATGTGAAATTCTGCAAAACTTGTGAAATAAATATTTAACAGCAGGAATCCGATAATTGTTTACTTCATTTATGGAAATACATGGCCAAAACTATAACAAGTACAATGTGAATTGCATCCATGTTGCCAAGTGGACGACAAAAAAGTAAGTAGAGGTTTTAATTGTAACACTCTTTCTGTTCAAAAATTAACAAAAGTAACATGGAAATGTTTGAACGTCATAAGATATAACCTAATATTTTGTTGGCCGCCTCTAGCTTTAATGACAGCTTGACAACTCGGGGCATCGAACGGATACGTGATTGAATGAATTTTTTACTGAGTTCATGGTGCCATACACGAATTATTGATTCCCGGAGTTTTGCAAGTGATGTTGGTTCATGTTTCATCACTTTTACACTTATTCTATTCCAACAATTTTCGATCAGATTTAGATCGGGGCTGTTTCTGGGCCGAGGTAAAATTGCTCACCCCATGCTTATTTTTCCATTTCTGAACCTGCGTGTAAGTTTAGAGAAAAACATCACTTAATCCCATGTCAATTTAAGTTTAATGGCAGGATAAATGCATTTAAATTGTTACTTATCAGTTTTGCTCAATGGCACGGAGCACAATCATCCTGGAAAATGATGTTCGGAACTGAAGTAAAGTGATCCCGGATAGTAGGAAGCAATTTCTAATCCAAAATGCCAATATACACCTGAGCGTTTACTGTTCCTTGCACAAAGTGAAGCCCACCAACTCCTTGATCAAAAATACACCCCCAAAATCATCTGGGATACGGGATGCTTGACTGTGTTTTGAATGCAGTCGGGATGATATTCCTCTCCTTTGCGGCGTCTAACTGTGTGCTCTCCGTCGGACCCATGCAGATTGACTTTGGACTCGTCCGAAAGCACAACTGATTTCCATTGATCTACAGTCCACCCTTGGTGAGCTTTTGCCCAGTCAAGACGCTGTTTCCTCATTTTTTTTTGGTCAACAATGGCTTCTTTCGTGGTCGACGTATCACCAAACCCGCACCACACAGTCGTTTTCGTACATTAGATAAGGATGCGTGAACACCCGATTCGTTTTCCCATGCTGTTCTAAGATCTGGAAGATGATGGCTTGTTCCGAAGACTGAGTCGTAACAAATACCTGTCTGCGCTGCATTGGATATTTGTGGACGACCACTGCCACTCTTTCTCAATGTGCTTCCAGTGCTCTTTAGCTTATTCAGTAAACGAACAACAGCCGATTGCGAGCAGTTTTTTCTTTTTGTTATGGAACGTGACGACAATCCTTCTTTGTCCAATGCAACGGCAACACTCTTCTTTTGTGTCAGATGAACGTATTTCGACATACTGCAGCTCATAAGTCCCGATCGAAAATAAATGCGTCGAACGTTCAACTGTTTTTTTCAATATACAGTTAGAAGGATGATGCAATCTTACGCAATAGCTTGCGTCATGTACCGATGCCAATTCGTGTTATATGATGCAAGAACCGTTAATTATTTCATAATTACTTATAAATGCTAAAAATATTTGGATTTCGCGGGTGATGCATTTTTTTTTACTACCACTGTATATATACTCATAAAGAATAATCTGTTGAGAGTTTTACATATCTCACAACCCCTATCAGCACGAAACCATTACACAGACTTCTTTTCTTCTCTTGCAATTCTAAAACCTTTATTCTTGTAGCTATGCAAAAAATAATTTCAAAGTGAAAAATCCAAAGCTTTACCTAGGAGACTTCGGAAATGTGGTTTGATCATCTGGAGCTAATATTGATTATTTTGATTGATTTTGAGTATATAGATCAGCATTTCAAACGTATAATCTTTTTTGCGATTTGAAAACAGTAAAAAGCAGTTCTGATATATGTTTTAATACCAATGTCAATCACAAGATAAGCCTGGTCAACAGGGTCAATTTCCAGTCTTCAAGAATAGCTATATAAAAATAATAAGTCAATTTCATAAATCTAAGTTCGTTGTTCGTTTCATAATTTTGATTCATTGAAGTTTAAAGTGATAGCGCTTTTGTTCAAGCAATTCGGACTGGCAATTGGTGCACTAAGATGACTTTCTGTTCGCTATTGGATTTGCACCCATTACATTACGTTCATGTGTTCAGTGAAGGAATGCATACATTCAAGCATATTATAAAGTTTTAAAATTATAGCTGAAACTTGGAAATACTTTTCAAGGAAATATTTTTGTGGCTGCCCATGTTGATAGCTTATCTCAATAATAGATAATAGTGGGATTTTGTTTTGAACCTTCACAATGTTTTTTCTATCATGTACTTTTCATTGAAAATATGTTTTAATTACTTGATTATGCTGCATTAACTTTGCTGTTTATGGGTAGAGGGGAAGGGGGTCAAAATTGCATGACAAAATGCAGCACAGTTTGATATATTTATGATTTAGAGAGAAAATAGGATGTAAATAATGTATTATTTAAAAGTATTGTTTTTTATCTTTAATGTAATAGGTAATACATAATACATAAATAATTTTGGACAGATATTGTTATGAGCAAAACCAAAACATTAAAATATGTTTTATTAGCAATAAACTGGTTTCTAAACGATGTAACAAAAATTCAAAAGAACAATGGAAAACACATTCTAAACGTGTCTCTCTAAACTACTCTTTAAATTTTGCTCCAAAAGAACTTCATTGAGGTTTGAATAAAATTGAACGTCATTACAATATTTAAGGATTTTCAAGGGTTTAATTTTTTTTTTTTTTTTGAGGAAGTGATTATGCCTTTTTTTTTTCTCTTTATCCTAGGAAAGAGCCTGAATACCATTTATTTCATTCACAAAGAAAAATTTACTTGAAATAAAATTTCTAACAAAAACGAGAAGAAAGAGTGAAGCTGCTGAGCCAAATGGCTCTTAATGAATTGGTTTCATTGAAATCCTTATTGTTATTGTGTATTTGAAATGCAAATATCGTTAAAGTAATTACTAATCGATTCTTAATAAAAGGAAGAGCTGAGAGTAATGGGATTTCTTTTATGCAATTATCTAATAATTATTACTTTCATCTTTAATGTACGTTTCCCGTATTGTTAGTTTCCAAACGATTAATTTCCGTTTTCAATAACAAGAATTTAATTTCAGAAATATCCGGCAGTTTTTTTAATTCATTTTATGCCACCTTTTTATAACCTTCTTTTAATTCGGTTTTTTTTTCTTCAAACAAAAACTTTTCTTTTGAAAAACCTGCAAAAACTTACTTAAAAAGAAGTTGATTTAAAGTAATTCCTAAATAAAAATGATTACATTTTTTGAGCAATCACGATTGCTTATTGCTTTCATTTGACTGTTTTGGTGTGCTATGATTTTATTTTCCCGCCAGCACCCTCTGCAGCACCACCACCGACCGGCCGTCTCACGATGCTGCTCCTTCAGCGAAAACCGTCTCCAGGTTGCGTCAATATCCTACACCTACAGGCATACATACACGCACGTACACACACCCAAACACATGCACACACATACATACGTCTACACACAACTACCCACACACTCATGTCTGCACACAGACACAAACACATATGCCTACACACATACACATCCCTCCCCACACACGCACTCATACACACAACTACCCACACACTCATGCCTGCACACAGACATAAACACACATGCCTACACACATACACATATCCCCTACACACTTACACATATCCCCTACACACATACACATATCCCCTACACACATACCCCCCACACAAAAACACACACACTCGTGATTGCGAAAAACATAATTTGAATTCAAGAGGTCAAAATTAAAATTAATTTTTATTATTATTATTTTTTTGCATGAGTCACGAGTACTAAGTTTGTCCTGTAAAGTACAACATGTTATATAATAACCAACATTATTGAATAACCCCTGTCAAATACAATACATTTTTACTTCTAGCCATTTTCTGAGAATTGAGCGACTTGGCGTGTATGAGCGACTGCACGTGATAATGCGCTTGGAACATTGGCGTCCCACGTTGGCGACCAAAATTGTTCATATTAAGACACAGGAAATGTATCTACTGATATGTAGAAAGAATGTTGATAACAATTGCTAAAATATCCATAGCAATTGGGCAAATATGAAATAACACCGTAAACTCAGCGGTAAAACACTGAGCGTAAAACACAGCGCGGGTAAACAGGGCGAAGAGCTCTCCGTTAAAACGAGAGTCAAAAAACAGACTATACCCTTATTGAAGTGGCTTTTCTAATGCAGCATTGAATGAACTTCCAGCGGTTTTCATTCAGTTACATTCTAGTACTACCCACTTAAAATTCTTATTATTTAAATCCAAACTTGCGACTGTCTGTTACTGGACTCTTGTGTGTTACTGGTGCCATTACCCTATTCCTTAGAGGTTGCAGCGGTTTATCCATTCATAATCAGCACTCAAATATTATTTGCATGTTAATGTTAATGTAGTGTTATTTAAAAGTATTAGTCATAAAAATTCAAATCATAATTTGCAATTTAAAATAAATAAGCAAACTAAAGTTGAGGTTTATAAGGATTTTTTCTGAAAATACCATTTTAAGGGGCAAGCCATCCCTTCCATTTTTACCCCGTCGTGCGGCTAGTTCCCTTTGAGCAATTCCATGCGAGAAAAATCACTGTCTTGACCTCAACATTTCTGCCATTTTTAGATTTCTATTTTGAAAATTATACGAAATATAAGCCAAAAAAAAAAAAATCAAAATTTGCGAAAAATTGAAAAGTGTGCTTTTACAAATGACTGTAACTTCTCTCCTAATTATAACAGAGTAAAAGTTCAAAAACTATTGTAAAGCTAAAAATTAAAGCTTTCTATTGATATACAACATGACTTTCCTAAAAAAATGTAAGTTTTATGGTCATTCACCGTAACGGGGTAATATTGCGAAGGATGGCTAACCCCTATTAATAGTATTTTCAGGAAAATCCTGAAACACGTTATCTTTAGTTTGTTTTATCTTTCCCAATTTTCAATACTTATTTTAGTTTTTGTAGCTAAAATTTAAAATGAAAGAACATATTGTTACCCTCCAGTTCCCAACTATCCAATATTTAGGGGTAAATTTGGTGTTTGTTGTCGATAAAAAAACACGAGAACAATATTCTTAAGTTTTCTATTTATGTGCAAAGTTTTATTCCAATTGGTGATTCACACTTGATTAGGATTTCTTGTTAGTAGTATAATTTATAGTGAAAATGCTGCTTTCTATTTTAAAAAAATCTGCAACGCAAAACAGAAAGCCATAATATCATAAAATAACTCACTGAGCATCATTAAAATTTTAAATACAATAAAATTAACTATAAGCATTTATCATATGAAATCTTAAGATTTATTTTTCTATTAAGTGAATAAGAAAATGTTTGTAATGACGTGTAAAAAAATAGTTAACTAAATGGTGAAACTGTCTTACATCTTTGTAACTGTTTTATTTCATTTGAAGACATTCTACACGCAATAAAAATGTTAAATCCTGATCGGAGAAAACATATATTCATTTATATTAACTTCTTCGAACAACCATTATCGTACTATTACAGAAAATCACAAAACACAAGAGAAAAAATCTACAAATAATAACACTTCGAAACTGCAAACCAATAATATTTAATCTCCAACTAGACAAAGTAATGGGAAGGGTACGTAATTATGTGTCGAAAATGCTTTCTGGGTTTAAAATGAAAATTTTGAAAGCGTCGTAAATCTTTACGCTCTTGTCTAAAATTCACTTCGCGTTTAAAGTGTCACGTCTTTCAGTTTTATAATGTTGCTAAAGTTAATTATAAGCATGAACATCCTTTTACAAAACTGCTTAGTATCGTCTTTGAAATATGTGTCCAGGAGAATTATTCAAATCGGTTTATTGGATATTGGTGTTAACATAAGGAAGAAGGATTTCTCATATTTGAGGATAATGTAATATGAAAATATCTGTTAGAGTTAAAGCCCAGCCGAAAAGAGCTGTAGGCGTGTAATATGAATTTCGAATTTCAAGTGATAACTGTTTAAATAAATGTCTCAAGCAATGCACATTAATGTTTGTTTCTCAGTTTTAAAATGCTCTTGTTGAGTTTTCATGAACGTTGAAATTTAGTATCACATATTACCTAGGAATCTTTATTTATGTATGCTTGTGTCGAGCAAGTTAATTTCAAAATAGTTCATTTTATGTGAAGTTGATATAAAATTTAGTTTAACCATTCTGATATTTTGAATCAAAGTGTAATATGTTCAGAAGGTTGTGTCAGATTTTTGAAACGTCAGAACATGAAAGTGAGAAATATTGTATATTTTTTCAATCATTTCTAAAAAAAAAGGTTTAAATGCCATTATATAAACAAAATTTAATTTACACTACAATTCTACACTTGTTAACAACAGACCTAAGAAAAGTGTCTCGATAATAGTGACCTCCTTGCTCCATGAAGTAGACACTCAAGTTTCCCTTAAACCTTTTAAATAGGGTACCAAAGATTTGACAGACATTTTTCAGGTCATTGTGCTCTAAGTTTTAACCGGAACCTAGTGGAAATACAAATTTCTTTTCGCGGAAATGATTTTTGTACGTTTATATACATCAACATATTCATGGGTTACCATCTCTAAATTCAAGTGTCCTGGGACTTACCCTAAACCCTAACTTGTACTTACTCAAAACCTTGTATCCTTAAAAGTCTTTTCAAATTTTACTCCTCTCAGAATATCCACACCAATTCAAAATAAGTCATAGTTGTATGCTTTCCAAGGAGCTTTTACTTTAACAAAACCCATCTACACCTTATTCTCTTTTCTTCTAAGAAACCTGGTTAACTCTTGATAGTCAAGAACTTCCTTATCTAACTAAATTGCAGTTTTAGCTTCTGCTTCCAAAGCTTTGGTACCAGATGACACAGATATTTGAATGCAGCAAATTAATTGTCCAAATCTGCCCGAAATTGTTTCATGAGTTTTATTTTTTCGCGGAAATGTGGTATTAGACAGTACTGCGGAGTCGAAGTTGGGCTGATTTTGGGGTCGAATGTTTAAAATTTTCCCAAAACACGCAAGCACGTCAGTACTTGCCGAGTCGGAGCTGTATTGTTTTGAGGCGAAATGAGTCGAAATTGATGCAGTGCAGGTACTAATATCGTTTGAGAATATTCATTAGTGACCCCAGTTTCAACTTAGCACATTTAAGCCAACACCATTTAGGGAAGACTACTTTTGTGCCCTTACTGCGTGAGGGTGAAAAAAATTAGAGTATTTAAAAGAAATCAGTTTGACAAATATACTTTATTAGAAAAATGAATAAATTTAAAACTGTAGAACCAAAAACCTTTTTAAAACGTAATTGTTGACTTCTGTATAAATGCCATTGTGGTTAACAATTTATTAGATTTTTTTAATTAATACCTGTATATTTATTTTTATTTACACTTGATTTAATGTGTAATTCAAAAAAACCTCATCTCTCTTGCATTAAATCTACCTATCATATTTCCAACTTGTTTCTGGTTTCCTTCCATTTTTTGACTTACAAATTAAGTAATGCAAAGGTAATGACAACTCAAATAAAATTTTAATGTTTTTTAACGATCGATTAATTTAATTTCGCGACTTAAACTGAAAAATCAAAAGAACTTTTGCTTTCTTTTATAAATGATCAATACAAATTTGTAAAATAATTGAAAGATAAGAAAATAAAAAATACCAATGTGAATGAAAAAAGTTGAAAGAAAATTACAAAATTTTCAACTTTACGCTTAATTAATACATCCGCTTGCATATCTCATCATATTTATTAACTAACTTCTAACTTTATAGGTTTGCCTGAAACGAACGAGCCATAAAACAATTAATAAAAATATGCTCAAAGGTTTTCTCTTTTATCTTCGTTCTTTTTTCAAAAGCACAGAAAAGTCATGCGAATTGCAATTTCGAAATAAAACAAAAAAGAATATACATTTAAAATGGTAGGTTAGCCAAATGATCCATGAAACCATCACGAAGCTATAATGGATGATCACTGCGCTATTCCTTTACTTTCGCCCATAAGCGTAATTCCTTTAATCGATCTCACGGGAGATGAACTCACCGTTCTTTTGTGTTTCTTAATCAAATCATTCCAGACTATCTGAAATTAAAGATAAAAAATAAAAGAAATCCTTTGTGCAATAGAAATTGAAAGAAACAAATTTCCGTCAGTTTAAATCTATATTGCTATGTATTGACCTTTTTCTCTTAGCTAGATCTTGTATAACGGTTTTGAATACATAATACAACAATATTTCTCAAAAAACACTTACAATTATTTATTTTAATTAATTTGTTTCGAGAAAAATACATTATGTGCGATTGTTTAAAATTTATTAAAAGTATTCCTTGATTGTATCACTTTGTAATCCTGCTAGTATGGTATTAGGGCTATTCCACGGAAAAAGGTCATTTTGTACCGAACATGACGCCTCTATTATTTCATTAAAAAAATACTTTAGTATAAGTAATTAATTTTTAATATAATAATTTGACAAAAGTTTATTGAAGTCAGTTTACTGCTTACGTATTAAAATTCCAAGAAAAAGTCTTTTTTACACACGTAAAGTAGCACTCTTGAAATAATTACTTGTTTTAGATTAAAGAGTTAGCTAGAAATTAAAGAAGAAAAACAAAGTTAATCAATGAATGGAATGATGACAATTCTTTTATTTAACCCTCTGAGCAGCAGGATCACACCCAATCAATATATAACTCCATAGAAAAGCCTGAGATTACTCGGACTTGCCTCCAGGATGGTTAAAAGAAATTCTATTCTAAAATAGCAAAAAAGAAAAGCAAATTTGCCTTAAATTATCACATTAAGTTCATTTGCAACGTATAGGAGAACTAAGGGCAGAATAGGGTATGGAGTAGAAAATATCCTTTTAAAACACAAAAGAACTAATTAGGAAATTTAAATAGTTTCTATGAGCACATTATAACTCTTAGTAACTACGAAAAATACTACGATACTGCAAGGGAAAAAAAAAACTCTTTCGTTGTTTTTAAAGTTGCGTCATTTTCCCCTTTCTGCTCCGGGGCATATGGTAGAGAGGGGTTGTAAGAACACAAAAGACGCCACTTTTAAGCTGTTGGTGACCACTTCGAAGTATTTTCCAAACATAATCCATTTCCACCTCATTTTGCATATTACTCCGTCCCCCACCCCCCCAAAAAAAAACATTATGTACACACTTAAACCGCCTTGTCTTTCCTCGGAAGTACAAAAAATGTTCTTCTTTAACGTATATCAGATAATCGAAAAGAGAGCATTTATAGAAACAAGCTAAAGTTAACTGCTGCTTTCTGAAAAACTAACAGCACCTGATGAGATATTAAAAATTACAATGAATTTACTACGCAGATTTTTTTTTTAATTTAACCTTTATCCACGTATCCTCCAATAGATAGGTCGACTGCTGTTAATATTTTCCAGTGGACTGACATGTATCTTGAAAGCAAGAACAAATGAAAAACAATCATTGATATACAGTTGACTCTCTATTTAAGGACTTTCAAGGGACCACGAAAAATCGTCCTTAAGTAGAAAGCGTTCTTAAATAAAATGGTTTTAACACTACAGTAGACCATCTGCGACCATAAAAAGCCGTCGTTAAATATTGCGTCATTAAACAGAGAAAATCGTTAAATAGAGCGTCATTAAACAGAGAGCCAACTGCATTCGTTTTCATTTCACCCAAAAACTAGTAAGAATTGTTTTTTTTTTTTTTTTGAACCAGAATGGAGACAAAAAGTTCTTTGTTGTTGCGCAGTGCAGTCTTGATCATCATCATCTGCAGCTGACTTATCAATGTGAAGTGGTTTTAATTGCCGAAACTGGTGTCACATAACCACAGTTCAAGTGAGTGCTTTTAACCTTTATCGCCAAGTTGGACTTGGATGCATTTTAATCTACGGAAAAAACACTACAAAAATAAACACAGGTATGACCGTATAGCTAAACGTGTATATTAAATAGGAATATACAAATGAACGTTTTCAAATAAAAGTATAATTACCTTTAAGTCAGATGTTGTAGAAGTTTATAAAAATAAAATGCAAACCAATTACGTAATCTCAGAAAAATACCTTCCTTCCAGCAATGACTATGACATATGACTGTAGGTCATATATGCTTAAGCATAGGCGAATATTTAAAATATTTACTTATGAATGCTCTATAATATTTATTACATCGCTTTCAAAAGAAAATAATAAGGAAGTCTTAAACAGAAGTTAACTTTGCACAATGACAGATACATATTACTATGTCGTTAGTATTAGTAATGTTTTTTGAAAAGCCTTTCGTTCTCATTTAACTTTTAAAATGTTTTGAAATTTATTTTGAAAGCTATGTTCTCTAGCTTGAACTTTTAATTCGTTAATATTAACTTCTATTTCGAAGGTACCATGAACGAATATTAATGTGTCGAATACAACAAAATTAATTGTTTTACTTACTTTCAAATTATTAGTCGAAATATCAACTTAAAATTCAGTTATTTCAATAAGTTAAAGTGAAATTAATTACGGATTTTTTCAGGGCGATTTGCGTGACGTTACTTTTAGCTAAAAAAAACTTTATAATTTTGATACTTGTTTCGCAAATTTCAGATTTATAATTCTTATTTTGCATCTATTTAAACTGCTGTGAATTTCATTTGGTTGCTTCAACCTTAATTTTTGTATAGTGGAAGTGGCGACACCGAAGTTGATTTAAGGAATGCAGATTAAGATTATGTAGTGAAAAGAGAATAAGAAAGAAACTAATTGCTTTGAAACTGGGTGCACTAACTCTGTTTCCTTGTAACAGATTCCGAACTGTTATCTACCAAAACAGAAAACGTTAGCTTTTGCGAAATGTATTATCAATGACAATTGTCTATCTAATGCTATTCTTTTGTTAAAATATATTATTTACGAATTATTCGGCTCTAAAACTCAATTTAGTGCACTTTGTTATGTGATTTAAAAGAACACTAGGTGGCAAAAAAATAACTCATACGTAAACGAACCTCCGGAATTCTAACATGACCGCCAATTTCCACCATCGCGTCCCACTTTTTGGAACTGACCCACTCTTTTTTTTCAGTTTCTCAAAGTTTGGTAGCTGTTATTTTTATTTGGGGAAAAGGGAAGCTTTAAATTCGCTAGAAACACTCTTCTGAGGGAATAGAAAGGTAAAATGTTCAAAAGCACGAACAATCAGAATTGGGATAGTCAAGAATGTATTAACCTTTATAACATATTAAAAATCACAAAACATATATATTTCCTGGAGGTTTGTTTTACATTTTTTGTCCCATTTTTAGGCATAAATCCATCGTAGAGAGACTACCTCCTATGAGCCTCACGTTCGAAAAATAATGTTGAAGAAAAAAAATACTTTTAAAATTTTTGGAAGCATTGCATTTTGCATAGTCGGAGTCGTGTGATAGATCTCTAGTAAACAACTTTCCCGTATTAAACAATTTACACTAAGCGGGCATTTTTGATCCACAATAAAAAAATGTATAACTCATGAAAATTTGCAATGACACATAACATCAAAAGCATGCGCAAAACTAGCCGTGTATCACTTGGGGATGGAAACCTACAATGCCAGCTCAAATATTTTGCCAGAATTGTTTCTTATTGCAGCGTCGAGATTCGAGGGGGGGGGGAGGGCAAGTCTCCTGTCTGATCTAGTATCGTCAACCTCCCTTATACTATTAATTGGAAATAGAATCAAAACCAATAAACAGAATCTCCTTTTTATTATGCATCGAACAAAAAAGGGAACGGTAAAACGTAAATAAGATATTTCTTACACTGAAACTCTGAATTAAGATATTTTAAATTGCCTTTTGAGTTATTTTAAGTATCTTAATTCGCATCTTAAACTTTTCATTAGGTTGTTAAAAAAAAAAAAAAAAATAAGCAGCGTTAAAAAATTCCCGAAATTTTTCTAGTTAGTTGAGTTTAAATGATGGCATGCAATTAAGATATTTTTGAATTAACTTAATGAGATGTTATTGCGTTTGTGAAAGAAATGCAGTGTTACGTCGTTAATCATTTAAACTCATTCGTTTTAATTAGGATCTACGAAACCGTTTAAGCAATATAAGAGATTGAAGTATTAACTGTCTTCAATGATGTATGCATAATTTATTATATCTTCAATTTTTAAAGAACACAGTAACAATTTTAAAAGCTTCTAATAAACTCAGCTATAGTACAATGCAGCAAAGAAATGCTTTAAAATATTTTCTAGCGCTATTACGTTATGATTATGCTTTCTGTAATGTTAATACTTATATCATTTCTTCAGACTGTAAAACTCACATATATAATTTTAAGCGGTTGTTTGCCGATATATTTCCCCCCAAAAGAAGTTATTGATTGCCAGTGTAAAGTGGTGTAAGTCCCAAAACGCTGAGTTTCATATCATGGTGAATATTGTTCACTTACGCCAAACGTTTTGAGTTGATTTTTTTTTTAATTCCTTGATTTCCCTAAATCCGATGTAAAGGATTCGAATCCCATATGAAAAGTTACATTTCGCATTTTTACAGATTTTTTTTTTTTTGCTTCAGACTTTTTAGTCCTAAATTGCGCATCTTATTTTGACCACTTTTGCAATTGAAATTATTCACCTAGAACTAACTGCTGCGAAAATACAGCTCTCGCAGGTTAACATGCTCCTTTCTTAAAAAAAAAATAATTATTCATTCAGCTAACAATTTTTCCAGCGTTCAGGCGGTTTAACATCTTTAGCACCGTAGCACCAGTCCAGTGATACGAGATTGCAAACTGGTAAGAGATTCTTATAATCCAGAAATGCTTGCATAGAGCTTCATAAATTGCTTGTTAAGACCGTAAATGGAAATTCGGTGGAGATTTAACGACCCTGTTAATTCTGGTCATAAATTCTGTAACTATGTTGAATGCAATATAAACTACCATTGTGTTGTCGCGAGTTCCATGATGAAGATTATTATTGCTCTCTATTAGACAGTCTTCATAAGAAATGTATTGTTATATTTATGTATTAGGTATGTTAAATAAAAGGAAATATCTGCTTAAAGTTTCGATACATTTTTCTGGGAAAAATGTAAAATACTTAATTTCAATTGGCTATTCAGGGCACTTGATCATTGTTTTATCCTTTCCAAAAAACCACACGATTAAAGAAATTCAAAAAAAAAAAAAAAATCGAAATTGGTAGCATTTGAAAGATTATCGTAAAACATGTTTATGGCACAAAAATTACGTGTCCGCGTAACCCCGTTATCAAAGTATGAGGTCTTAAAGTTTGCCGAAATTTAAGTTAAGTCGCTAAAATTAGCGAGTTTTGTTTAAAAAAATGGTAGGTACAGCGCGAATTCAAGATCTGCATCTGACAAGACATCTCATTGCCATTTTTGGCCTTTACGAAAACGCATGAAAGATGTTTTAAGTTAATTTTTTACTCATGAGTGACTACCAGGGGGAGGAGGCTCGCAATTCCTGTTTTTAGGGAGTTGTTTTCAGGAGTATTTTTTTCTCGTCTGGAGAGGGCTCTTGTTTTTGTGGGGTCTTCAAAGTATTAGTGTAGGGGGAACAACATTGGAGAAAATGGGCACCCAAGCAAGATTACGCTTAAGTTTTATCTTATTATTAATAATAAAATTAGGCTCAACACAGTCGGGGGGGGGGGATTTAAGGGGCTAAAACTGGTCCTTAACAAAAATGTATTTACATGTACTTGTAAAAGTGTAGTGTGGTAGGGAAGGGGGACACGCGCAGAAAAACGATGTCACCGGATTTTTTTTTTTTTTTTTTTTTGTAAAAGCAATGCAAATATAATTGATTTCAAACCACCTATTTTTGCTGGCGAGTCCCTTAAACCCCAAGGTGAGTTCCCAGACACATTATTTCCAACTCTAGCTATGTGTATGTGGATGCATTTTCTGTTGCTTTTCGGCATGATAAGCATTTTGTATAGCTAATTCTGCCGTGGGAACGCAAAACGCAGTATCAGCAAATTTTTCTTTCTTTTTCTTGCTTTTTTGCCACATTCTTACTTTAGCCAGGGCTGCTCACCCCGCGGGATGGGGGGGGGGTAGGTCGCAGGCCAGAATGCGCCACTGAAATTTTTAGGGGGGTTTTGAGAGGTATTTTCCTCATTTTGGGGAGGGTTCTCTTGCTTTGGGGGGGGGGGGTCTCCAAGATATTTTTGGGGGTGCGCACCTCTGCTTTAGCTTTAGACTACAAAATTGCTTATTTGGTTTCCGCTGAAAAATAAGCACGAAAAGAACGTCATATTCAAAAGTTTCCCTTTTTAGAATCCATAACGCGTTTCGTCAAATATCTCAAAAATTCATTTCTGCAGATACTGCGTTTTAACTCCTCACGGCATAATTGACCTTTTCCCCAAAATTTTGAAGAGACGGCCGGATAAAAGTATATTTTTGCATTTTAGTAGATTTTACTTTAGTGCTTAAAGTGTTAATTACAATGTTATTGATATACTATATGTTAAGTATTTCTTAATATAGTTCTTATAAGTTTTAATTATGAGTATTACTTTTAGATTCTGTGCAAAGCTAATTTGTTTACTTTAAGCACTTAAATATAAATTATTAAAAGAAAAAAACTCTCATTACAAATTTTAATCAACAGATTAATCTAAATACAGACAAGAGCTAATGTAAAATAAAAATTAATAATAAATTAATTTGTATACTTAAGGTAATATAATTTTTTTTAAAAATCTAATTCAGAAATTTTAATTAGCAGATTAATGTTAAATACAAATGAGAGATATAGTAAAACAAAAATGAAAAGAGCCTGTCGAAAGGGCAAAAATGTGATACTGACCCTGACAAATATGACACTGAACAAAATAATGATTAAAAGAGAGAAAACTGACACTAGAAGCATGTCATAAATTTAAGCAGTGTATAGATATTTCAATCGTCACACTCCCCCGAAATGTAAAATTGCAAAGGTGTTTACAATGGAGGTGGCCAAGTTTTCAATAACCCAGACTTATACCAAGCATATAGTAGTGTCATGTCCGAGTATTGTGGTTGTGTAATTATCTGGAAATGAATAAGTGATTGTAGTTTGATTGAAACATAACTTGTAAAAGTTATTCCAGTACTTTTAAAAATGAATAAAAAACATACAATATGTTGTGCATTTACGTTATACCAACTTTTAACTGTAGTGGCAGATTTTGTTCGGACGTCAGGGGTTGTTTTAACTAACTTCGACTATATTAACAGTTTTTAAGAACAAAAGGAATATTTCCCTCCATCCATGGCGTAATTTCCGATATCGATAATTTTGAAGCGCAGGTTATTGACATTTTTTATCCGTTGTTTTTTATTTATATTTTTTTACGTTTTAAATTTATAATTAAATATTTTTCCTCACAGTCAGACAATAAAAATGCATGTATTAGTTATCACTTAAAAAAAAGGGAACTGATACCATAATCCATGACCATTTTGTTTCAACATCAAAGACCATTCGTTTCATTATCTGTATATGAGCTCAACCTAGTCTGCTTTTTATACTTATTCAAGTTAATTTTCACAGATTATTAAGAAGTACTTACATCGTAACACATCTTTCACACGCTTTGCAGGTCACGATTTTGACCCAAAATGGAAATGAGATGCCTTGCAAGATGTAGGCAATAAAATCACGCGGTGTTTTAAATGTCTTGCCAAGTCTTTAAATCTGGCGACTTTTCTTGAGATTTCAGCAGACTTTAAGCCCCTATATCTCGAAAACGAAGAGACGAGGGCACAAAATTTATGGGTCAAAAAGTGTCTAAATATACTCTTTTGAATGCAACCATTTTAAACTTTTTCCATGATTACTGAAGTCGTGGGGCTAGATGCATTACGGTTTTATTATCCAGTTACAGTATAATCGCAAAAATATTTAAATTCGGAATTCGGTAAATTTCAGGTAATATTTACAGTAAGAGAAACCACTGTTGAGTATTTTTTTTTTGTTTAGAAATGTTTTTTTTAAAATATACTTGCTTTTTATTTTCCCTCCCTATCTTTTATAAATTCGCTTATTTATTTTTTTTTTTATTATTCCGTGCGAAATATGAAAAAAAATCGATATAAACCTTTTGCAAATAGCGTTCTTTGTTCGAATCAATGTTTATTTACCTCACAATTCTTAACTATAATATACGCACAAAAGTAAGATTTTCATAATTATTTAAATTTATTTTTACTAAATAGGAATTTCGTCATTGGAGACTACAGAAATCCGTTCCTCTACTTTAACGTAAAAGGGAAAGAATGGAGGAAAAAAACCTCCCAATAACTTTTGCGTAAATAGTGCGATTTGAACAAATGCCGAAAGATTTCGGCAAAGAAAATATCATTCTCGTATTTTACCTTTTGATTTAAATTTTTTTTGATCAGTTTTGAACAATTCAAATTAACTTTACATTAATGTCAATGAGTGAAATTTAAGACTAACATATATCTCAACCTTCAAAGCGGATTTGTTTCAAATGAACTTAGTTGGAAAACACTCTTGATGAAGAATATGTAGAGAAAATGTGTAGTTATCAAGTGCAGCTATTTTAAGATTTTTTTTTTTTTTGAAGAATTAAAATTTTTCCAGCACTGAAAAAGTATTTTTTGAGAAAAGAAAAAAATTTTCAAATTCTGAATGTTTTGCTCATTTTTCGTTTAAGGAAATAATAGTTATTGATGAAAATCGAAACATCATATCTAGAATACTTATTATTCACGCAAAGATAAAATTTATTTAAAAAAATAAAGAAATTCAAAGAGCAAAAACTTTAACTATAGTCATCTGTCGATTAACTTATCGTTGCGGAAATCATCTCTTATGAAAAATATCTCCAACACTAAACATTTTAAGCTTTTGCGGCAGATACTCAAAGATATATTGGAGTTAAAAATTTTAAGGGATCATGAAGATGATGAGATTGGAATTTATTCTCCTTTCAGAAAAATGACAGTTTGTCGAAGTAAAAAATGAAGTATTTATAAATTATCATTGTTAGTGAAACATAAATGCAAATTTATGCTGTGATACGTCCAAGAGCATTACAAATGCTCGTATAATTTGAAAAAAAAATCACAATCGGTGCACTCTTATAATTTTAAACCTGGATTAGCCAACATAATTTTCCACTAAAAGATGTTTTTGACTGCGAGTGTAAAGTACTGTAAGTCCCAAAATCCTGCGTTTCATATCTCAGTGAATATTTGTCGTAGAAATGTCAAACGTTATGTGATAAAATTATTTTTCAATGAAGATTATTTCCATAAACAAAGGTTAAGAGACACCTTGTGATCGTATAAAAATTTTGATTTGGTATTTTTCAACTAGTTTTCTTTTCTGCTTCAACTTTCAATACCTTAGCTATTTACTTAATGTTTACCATTTTTGCAAATGGAAGTGCATATCTAGGACTGAGTGTAAGTATGCATTAAGGAATATTAGGATTATTAAAATAGAGGTTCTGCAGTTTGAACGGGAACACGCTGTATATTTACATAAAAAAATTCAGTATTTACATAAAAAAGGCATCAAAGGAAGTCAAAATATTCCTGGTAAACCATCGGCGGATCTTCACATTATCCAGTTTTGGACATTCACCATTATATGCATACTACTTGTTCCTAAAGTTTTTAAGTTTTTAAGACGTGCATTATTTAAAGTTTTATTTTCCATTGCACTTTTGCACTTCTGCTGCCAGATATTCAAAATGTATAATGTGACGTATGGGTATTTTATAGGCAAAAAACGAAACTCTTTTTATCAAAAATCATGTACTGTATTTGCATTTTTTAAAGCAAATTATGCTTAGTTATATACTCAGAAAACTTGGTTTTTGAAAGTTTAAGTAGAATTTATGCGAAAATGTCGATACTTTGTAGAAACTGTGAATAGCTTTGTCACTTGGCAAAGTGTTTAGATCCATGCCTTTTACTCCCAAAATTACTAATTAACGTTTGAAATTTTCAATTTTACAAAATCTTCTCTCCAAAGCAATGCAATGCTTAACACTGCTATCAGCTACAAAATTTTATTTTCATTTGCAGTTTCTCTGAGCTTAACTACATTCGCTACGTTCGTAATTGGTTTTCTTAATCATTACAAGGGAGTTAATTAAGTGCACTATTTCTAGCAGTTGAATTTAAGCGAAAATCCGATAAGTAGTGAAATTGAGTACAAAAAAATGCAATTAGAAGAGAAATCATTTCCCAGAGCTCTTACCGGAACTTTATTTTGAGATTTTTTTAAGGCATGAGACAAATTAAGCCGAAAAAATGGTCTTAAAGAAGCTATTTATGAACAAACAGCTTAATCTCTTGGAGTTTAATTACGTGAAAATTTAAATGATGTACGTGAATAGTTTTCTAATGATGCATAAAAGTACTTTCATTGCAAAAACTTACATGGAATACGAATGTGTACAAGCATTAATAAGAAAGAGCTATAAAATAATTATGGACAAGATCATAAATAAAATATACTAAATGCAACAACATGAGTAGCTGGTAAAACCGATATTTGCATTTCATAACATGTCTTCATTAAGAACTAGGTATATTCAAAAGTCAGTTTTAAAACGATTCGTGAGGTGGTATATTTTTTTTACTTTAATTTTAATCAATATTTTCGAATGCAATCCATTATTTAGAAAAATAGTATTAGCAACCGTTGACATTACATAGGAATAAATGTCAAAAATATTTGTAATCGAAGGAAATAGTTGGAATCATTTAAACTTACTGAATTAGAAGTTTAACTTTTTAAGGAGTTACTACAAGAGTACCTAATCTTTCTTTCAACTAATTCTAATGGAATCCTTAAAACGATCATGTTATGAGGTGTTACTTCATCTTCCGCACTTTTTATAAACTCCTAAAACCAGTTTGCAAGCTTCCTTTTTTTTCTGTGACAAAAAAAACCCTGAAAAGAAGTATTAATAAGTTATTTTCTGTTTGAGAAATATAAAAATTGACACTCGAATTTACCGGAATAGCAGTACCGGTATTTAGTTGGCAAATTTTGGACAATGATCGCTTTTTATACATCGACAAAGCTGCAAAACATTAGTATGTAATTTTCGGAGTAAAAACACTTGTCGACAATTGAAAAAAAATGCCAGGGGTCTCAGTAATTGAATATTTCCTGCAAGTTTGTTGAAATTCAGGAATAAGTAAGGGCGAAGAAGTAAGATGACTTGATAAATAGCACAGACCGCAAGTAAGGGTTAGAGTTCTGCCCCCAATGAGGTAAGATGAGGGAAAGGCTCATGGACATTTGGATCGGATAGGAGTCCCAGTTTCAGGTCAGTAGTGTCATTGGTAGGACACTCTTACCAACAGAGCTAACGAAACTTTTCCTCGAGGTGCAATAAACTAAAGCAATGCGTAAAAAACAATGTAATACATTTAAATCTGTTTTGTTAAAACATGCTTTTAAATTTATAATACGATTTACCACAAAAAATTAATGCCTTGTTTCCCGATTTTAGCAATAACAAAACTGTACCCCGGGATTCTACAATGAGTTTTAATTACTGTACATTCGTGGAAATTAGGTTTAGAATTCTGCTGAAGAAAATAAGACATTAAACCATTTTTTTTCTGCCCGTGGGAATTAGAATTCACAAGTCATGTCCTAAGCATAATTCGCCCGACGCTCTACCCAACTGAGCGATTTGGTTTCAATTTTGAAATGCTATGCATTGAAGCAATCCGTAGTGAAAAAAAAAAAAAAAAAAGAATTAAACAGTTGTTTTTCAACAAAACAACCAAAATTTGATTTGTTTCTGTATTGTTTGCAGAAGGAGGTGAAAAAAAATCTTAAAAAAACGTGCCTTACTTGTCAGTTGTGGGAAAGTAGTAATGAAATTATTGCTTTCCCACCAAGCAAAAAAAAATTTTTTTTGAGAAATAATATATATGATTTACGTTGTCATAACGATTATTCATACTAAACATTCATCATTAAAAAATTATTCTACATTAAATTGGAGTAAACAAAGCTTCCATGTGTATTTCTTTTAGAGGAATATGTTATTTCAAATAGTAAGTTGAGCTATCAAACGAACTCTTAATATGAAACTAAATGGAATATTCATGTACTGATGCTAGCCTGTTGTCAAGCGAAAGTTTTAATTGTACCCAACTCAAAAAGTATGTTTACGATTTGTTCTCATAACACCTACTTTGTGTGTTACACAATGTTCTTCCGTTGTGATAAAGTATTTTTAAATATAATAAATAGTTTGGTAAAAACTGCAGATAAAACGAGGGGGTAAATAAAAACATAGAAAAAATCAATGAAATCTAACCGCTTACTCAGCAAATGAATTAGTGTACGTAAAAGAAACATAATGTCGATGAAGCCTGCCAAATCGAAAAAAAGATATCCCCTTAAAACAAATAGTATTATTCACCCAGCATGGTTGCGCTGGAGTCATAAAAGTTTATTACATCCTTCTTTGAATACCATAAACAAGATGTTTACCGGTTCCTGAAGCAAGATAGTGTCT
Organism: Uloborus diversus; assembly: GCF_026930045.1. Classification (NCBI taxonomy): domain Eukaryota; kingdom Metazoa; phylum Arthropoda; class Arachnida; order Araneae; family Uloboridae; genus Uloborus; species Uloborus diversus. The sequence goes on along the minus strand of NC_072732.1, from coordinate 70,238,840 downwards.
TTCGTACAATCTTGGTATAACAGAAAAAAAAAGAGATTATTGCCAAATACTAAAACACAAGATTATTCAATAAAAAGGTCCTTAATAATATTGGAATTATATTGAAATTAAAAATTACACCTTTCACATGTTAGCGAAAAGAAAAGAGATACCAATGTAAATTTTATACCGTAATTTTTACTTATAAATTGATTCGTACAGCAACGTAGAAATATATTAAAGACAATAAAAAATATTTTTTTTAAATGTGCGTCACGGGAAGCTTGGCAGAAGTGATAACTTTCATAGGATTAAATTATTGTCGTTATTTAATCCTATGAAAGTAACAATTGGCTTATGGTAGCTATAATAAGCAACGAAATTTTTGCATTGTATGTTATCTACAAATCTTGAAAAGACTGCATCAAGTACAGTTCCGTAACTTGTAGTGGCTTATTCTGGCTTATTAATCATTTGTAATTGTAATTTGGATTGTAGAAAGGGTTAGATTTTTATTTTAAAAAAATTGAAAAAAAAAGGAACCGACTTCAAAATTCCTCTAAATGAAAAATAATTTTATTCTTTGATCACTATTCAGACTACTTTTACGCAAAAACAAAAGATTAAAAGACGTGTCGTTTCTAAATTTTTCGTTTATCAGAAAAAAAAACTCAAACTTACGAAACATTTTGGATTTTACTATGTGATGAACAAATTAAATGTTTATTTAATTAATATTTTTATTTTATCGGCAGTCTTCAACAAATGCGTTGCGGAGAACTCGGGGATGAAGTTCGTTTAAAATATGTACACCTTATCACAGTTCAAAACCCGAAATGAAGCGAGATATTTTAGTTATTACCAATCGCAAAACTGTTTTTTTTTTGAAAATAAATTGAAAGATTAAATGATGTTTTGAATATATATATATATATATTGTTTACAATGTTACTGGTATTATATTGTATTGTTAAACTCACCTCTCGTTAAGAGATTGCGTTATGTGTCGACAATAATCCATCTTCTTTTAGTTTCATTACTTTTTCTACTATCACTTAACGCGTAAAGCTGACCCAAAGAGTAAAGAAAAAGAATTTCCCCGAGCATGCGCGCTTCTGTCGTATGCATGAACGAAAGGAATGCCAGACGAGAGTTGCGCCGTTACGCGATATGTCACAAATCTTATCCTCCTATAAGAAGTTATCACTTCAAAAAGTGATAAAGTTAATTTTGTTATTAGTATAGATATGCATTTGCCATAGTATACATGTATTGCATGAACTTTGCTGAGAAATGTATCAAATCTATTTTTGGAAGCTTATTAATTATCTAATATAAGTATAATTGTCGTGGTAGTGTTTTTTCAAATCAGACATTCTATCCCGTAAAATGATTACGCATACGTTTACATGTGTGACGCGTATAAAATGACACGTATTAAATGATTGACAAAGTATTTTTTTTTTTTTTTACAATTTTGTTTTTATTTTTTATTTTTTTTTTTTACATCTTTTAACAGAAATACCTTTTTTCGAATTTTAGGTTAATGTAGTCATGGATTTATGCCAGCATTAATATTTCTCCAAACACAGATATTGAAATGAATTAGAATAGTTTATATTTTATCATATATTATTCTTAAGTTGAGTGAATTTTGAGGGCTGGGGTTAGGGGGATTGATACCACCTTTTTTAGTCATTACTGTGAAACAAATCGGGAAGTCTAACAATTATGCAGTTTTTGTCGGGCGTACTGCAGTTAGAATGAATTTTTGTGATCTCGTTTGTTCGCAATTTTTATGTTCCTGTTTATTATTTCTGCTTGTTGTCTTATTCGTGAGTTATGTCATTTTACTACTGTTATTTTAGTGCATAGGCAATACAGTGTTTTTATTTTAAAATTATGATTGGAGTTTATGTGAAATAAATCTCAGTAAAAGCGTAATTTTGGTGAATGTTACTAATCGAGTTTGTTGTGCAGAAAGGTGGGATCCTTTGCTGACGAACAAAAATCACACTAGTTTTTTTTTTTTTTTTTTTTTTTTTTTTTTTGCGTTTTTCAAATAGTTAAAGGGATAAAAAAAAACTTTTTTTTTTTTTTTGAGCATATGAAGTCTTGCAGGATCGCCAGGAGGGGAGAGCGCCTTGAAAAAAGAAGAATTTCGAGCCTTTCGGACTGCAGAGCCGTCGAAGAAGTGCCCGTCACTCAAGTCAACTCCTTAACCAAGCAAAATGCAATTAAAATCTCAGTAGTCGTTGTACAATAAAATGCAAGAAATATAAAATATGTTTTTTTTTTACTTTTTTTCTGAAAAACTGAGCTTTTTAGACGTATAAGAATTTTTACTTTTGTATATTTCATTTAATCAATAATTTAAACTTGTTTTGCTTTACGTGAAAAATGTGACACATTTTTTTAAACTTCAATGTGAAATAAAAATTTTCGTAATCGACGACTTCTTTCGTTTCCAACACTTTTCATTTTTCTCGTTATTTAGCTATATATACCCCTAATACAAAGATATTACAACGTAAACACTGCAATAATGCCATTTAAGTCCATATAGTATTATTGTAGACAATCTAATTGTACCGTTATTAGTGAAAGAAAAAAAATCTATCTTAGTCATAGGCACAATTTCTTCGTCGCTGTATGGAGATTGCGCAAAAGTGTCACCTTGGCTTAGTTCCAACTGTTGCATAACATAAAAAAGTAACAACATTATAAGGATGAACATTTATAAACAAGAAATGGAGTTAAATTATGCATGAACAGTTCAACAGAATAAAAACCAGATTTTTTTTTCATTAATCTATTGAATTTTGAGCAAAATTTCTTGCTTTATCTTATATTTCTCACATGTATTTTTGTATCCAATTTGTAGTGCATGATCGTGGAAATTAATAATGCAAAGCAATTTGTCTTTGCCTTTTACAAACCTTAATATCATAAGTTAACTACACAACCCAAAATTTATAGTTTCTAATAAATCAAGAAAACAGCTTTATTTTCTCATCAGCTCTTTTTTTCATATCTCATAGTGTGAAAAGTGGAATATATTTCGTTAGAAAGATGCTATGGGGGGAAAAGAAGTTTCGTAGATTGAAAAAAGATAAAAACGCAACTTTATGCTTTTATGAACATCGCTATCTAAAGAGTAAGTAAAGCATTTTTTACCACATTAAGATAATCATAAAAGAAAAATCAGCCAGACATTGATAAGTTATGAAAAAAAGTTCTTTATATTAGGTTTTTTTTTCGTTAACAACGGTTTTCCGGATTAAAAAAGTTGTTCGTAAAACTATGTTCCTGTAACGGCAATAATAAATCTACTTCTTAATAAAGTATTCTTTTTAAGGTCAGTTACAACTTTAGAAGTACTGACTGTATGTCCAATTTCCATTTATATTTTTTTATTATTTAAATGCTAAGTAATTTCGAATAGTTAAAACAGGAACAGTTTCAGTCAAATAGAATCAGCAAATGAAACAGTTGTTAAATTTAATAACTTCGGTTGAAAAATCAACTGTTTAATTTCTAAATAAGCGTGTAAGTTTTCTCCCAAATCATAAAATCTCATTAGGAAAATAAATATGTTTTTCTCCCGATATCTTCACCAGATTAGAATTTTTACATGTTAAAAACTAACTACTTAAAACAATTAAAAACTAATTAAAATTCATGTACCTAACATTAGTTAACTACAAGTAATACACAACTGTAACTACTGTATTACGTATCTAATAATAATATGAGATCCCAAAAAATCATCCGTTTCAGACAAAGAAATCAAGTTAAGGCCCATACATTTTCATTTCCTTCATTCGATTTGTTTTCAATGGTAAAACGATATACTAGATTTGATTTTGAAGTCGAAACTAACAATAAGTGCGAGGTTTGTATAAAGTATCGGGTGCATACATAAACCATTCACCTTTATAAGACGGGCTCCTACGGCCCGCGATTTCAAAACAGCACAATATGGGACAAATGTCGCACCACGTTTCAGTATGCATGCCGCAGTTAATCTTTACCGCTATTGTTGAAATGTATATACCCTGCGTTATTTTACCCTTTTAAGGACTTTTCCTGGAATAGGTTTTGTGGGTTTTAATCATTATTATGAAAACATTTCTTTTTTTTTCTTCTTAAAATTAACAAAGTGTGTGGCTATTTTAGACGTTGGTGAATTGCTGGTAATAAAAACAGCACGGGGGGGGGGGAGGTTGATGATTCATGAAGTAAATGACCGATAAACACACTTCATATCAATGTACGGCGTCTAGAGTCTGGAAGTAGCACTGTGTAAGCGTCATCACCTACAAATTCCCGAACAAAATATCTCATCCCGAGATTTTTTTCGTAATAGCAAGGAATAGAAGAAGTTACGCACAAGAAGAGGCAAACTAATCTAGTAGATTACTCTCTGGTAAGTTTTTTTCACTTTAATTCACTGCATGTAGAACCTAAAACGAGCAGTATGAAACCGTCGTCCCCTACTATGAACCTTAACAAAATATCGCAATAAACCAATTTAGTGAAATGATTCCAGGAAAAATGAAAAAAAAAAATATATATATATATTTTTTTTCTTTTCAAAAGGTGAGGATCCTACAACGGATCATCGGGTACTAATGAATGTTCAAATATTAATGAAGCTCTCTGCTTCAAGGATCTAAGGTTTCCAATTCCGCGCCGAACCCCGCGGGATTTCAGGATCGTAAAGTACTAATCCCGCGGGATGCCGGAATCCCGCTGGATTACCTTGATTAAATTTTAATGTCAAATAGAAAAAGTTGTGCTTTTTACTAAAAGACTGCTTTTGTCACTTGAATTAGTAGTTTTCTCGAATTCCGTACATCAATTGTTTTGAGCTACAAATTCAATTCCTAGTTAGCAGTTATCATTTAGTACGCATAAGTGTGCCCTAAAATGTTCAATGTATCTTAACAACGCTCGTATGAATGGGAAAGGGATTTTTGCTCAAAAAATGATGCGATTGATGACAACACGTAATGATACTCTACAGCAGTTGTTTTTACTGAAATAAACCTATTATGAATAAAAAGATCCCTATCATCTTTTGAAATAGGTTTTTCTTTTCTTCTTCTAGGTTTATGATCGAGAACGGAAAATTTCGATCAAAAAGGATGTCAATTGGATATGAGTTTTCCTCTCTTCAATTTAACTTGTATTTAGAATTACCCTTGTTCCTGCATTAATGTTGATCATAGTATCAATGTATTTGATTTATTATAGAAAAGGTAAATGATGGTTGGTTATACCGAGTCACAATCTCAGTAAAAGTTTTTGAATAACTTCGTTGAATTCACCTCTCACTTTAAAGAGACATTCAAAAACTTGAGATTCTTGAGCAGTTTAACTTACTTCACTTTCATGCGAATTATCCTGTGTTTCATACAAGTTTCTGTCGCCTCTTTTAGAGTCATGACAAATGCATAAACAATGACGGGATTCTCATTGCTTTCTTCTTTGAAGAAAGATATTGCGAACTTTTAGTAAGTTTAAGGTTTTGAATTTGAATTTCTTCTTTAAACTTGCAGAAGTGCTGTAATATTGCATTCTGATTGCTCCAGAGGGTGTTGCAATCTGAATTACAATTTTCTATGTTTTAAACCGTAATTTTCTGGATTTTAAATTTTAGTCATGGTTTTGAAAATGTTAATAAATTTTACGCCTTTTCTCAATTGCTAAACTTATGAAAACTGATACTTCTGAGAATACCAATTCAATCTAAAAAAAACCCCCGCTTTTTTCATTGTGTTCTTAAACGGTAAATCTACCGTTCAACGTATATTACATTAAGATATACAAGGTATTTCAAACTTCAGATGATGGTCGTGAAAATTGTCGTTTAATGAGCGGCTAAAGTAAGAAAAACTTTGCATCGAAAAAAAAAATCGCCGGATTTGGCTCTCGATTCCGCGGGATTAATCCCGTTAAATATCCTGCGGGATCCCGCGGGATTCTGAAATGGGATTTCGGGATTGGAAACCCTAACTGCTTCCCAATCATTGATTTTTCTTCTTTTTTTCTGCGTTTTCTGTCGGCAAATAAAATATTTGTTAATAATCTCCAATATGTCACTAGTATAGAAAATTATACAGCAACGTCAAAACAAGCTCATTAACTTGGTAATAGTATTTGAAGTATAAAAATTAACATCCTCCCATAAATATCTAGAAAAGCTTGCAGGTTTTGTTTTGTGTAGCTAATAAGTTGTATAAAAACTGAAACAATATACAATGCTGAAACATTTATTCCTGCACAGTACTATAAGCTTAATTACATAGTATACTATATGTAAATGAAAGTTCCTTTTCTCAACAAAATGATGATTCATAAGATTATGAAATGGTACTTTAATGCTTTAAATGGAGCCAAAATGCAGCTTTTAACGACTTGCGTTAATCCTGGTCATAAACTTTCCAATTCAGGATAGCTCAATAATGACCCTCTAAAGTGTCATTGTTTCTTGAGAAAGGATTGAAAGAAATTGCCAAGATTTGAATAATACGTGAAAGTTCTTTTAATGGAATATTTTAATGCTCCCAGTTGGAATAATTTAATAAAGAAATTCATCACAGGTGAGTATTAATAACTTCTTAATGTACAACATGTTAAGAAAAGTCCTACGCAAAAAAGTAAATTCGTGCCTAGTTTTGACGAGGTAAAAAATAAGTTATCTGACAGTTGTAATGGTTTTAACTCATTTATTAACGTTACGTTTATAGCAGGCGTATGAAACAGTAGGGGAAAAGCCTGACATTTCATCTACCATTCAATTTTTGGGTTTTTGAGTACCTTCTGTTGTAAAAAAGGTAATGTTTTAAAAACATGTTAATAAAAAAAATTACAAACAAATACTTGTGTTAGAGTAAACATCAAAACAAGTGTAAGAAATTATTATTATTATTATTATTATTATTATTAGTTTAGGTTTTTTCACCGGAGTTCATTTCGTGTTAATACGAGGCACATTGAGAGAATCCTGGTAGGAGACGAAAAAAAGAATATGCTATCGGCTAATATGGCGGTTTTCTGTCCTACGCGATGGAAACCAAACACAACAAAATGCTTAGATCATTAAGTCCATAGCTTAAATCAAACCAATTATGTCAAACACAACTGAATAAATACATTGAATTAAACCGAAAGGATCACTTACATATAGTGGTAGGAAAACGCACATCCTGAGTCTTGAAAACTCACATCTTGAAACTTTTTTTCAAATGTCTGACTATACCTATGCGTTATTTTGTGGATAAGAATTTTGTCTCAGCTGTAACTAAAAACAGCTAATAGGAATCGAACGAAACGCGGTTTAGAATCTCTGTCATTTTTGATTTAAATCATTCAAAAACGGTGGAGCAATAAAACGTTTTTAGTTTCATAGCTTGATATCTATATATGAAAAAGTCATGAAAGGAAAAAATACAGAACAGATATATACAGAAGAAGCGTAGTCAATACAAGACGTTGATTTGTTTTTATATCAATTAATTTAACAGACTAGTCCACCCGTGCGGAACTCCGCACTGTGCTTCGAATTGTTACATAAGGCATTTCGCTCTTTAAAAATTTCAAAGAAAGAACATTATGAAGAAGAACCGAAGAAAGCAAACGGAAAAAAGTAAGCGCACAAGGGAAGGCATGTTATTTGAAGGCATCAGTAACAAAACCTCGTTCAGAACACAACGTTGTGATAATTTGATCATCGCTCACCTTTTGGTTGAACGTATTTTCAATGCAAATATAAAAATCATTAAAAGTGTGGCTGAGTGACTCGTGAAAAAGCAGTAATTGTGCATGTGAAAAAACAGGTTGTGAAAAATACAGTCCTGCCCATGTAAGATTTTATCGAAAAAAAAAACATTAAAGAGATATTTATTGGCACGGATTTGAACTGGCGCCATTCTGATTAACAGCACGACACTCCAACAAACCTAGCAATTGCGCCTTCCTTTTCGAATGCTATTCATTGAAGGAATGCGTAATAAAAAAGCGAAAAAGCTTTTTGCCGGAAAAAAAAAAGATCATGCGGCTATATTTTGTCATTAGCAAGCATGATACGTTTTAAAATTATTCGTAAAAGAGGGAATTTGATTAAAGAATGAGGAAGATCTCACGTAGCGATTGAAACAAACAATATAGAGAAGTAATAAATTAGATTGACAATAAGGCTTCTTATTTTTGAATATTAAACAATTTCCCATAGCAGGTTACTTTAACCGTAACGGCTTCAGTGCCCGCACATGGTTTTCTTTTAATCTAATACTTAAAATTCAAAACCAAAACCAGTTGATCTGATTTCGTTTTTTAAAGGTAATTTTTCGAATGTAGACAAAATGTATATATATGTTTTTTCCAGCCGAAAGCAGATGAGTAGAAAAGGATTTCCTATTAAAGAATTTGATAATAATTTTAATGTTTTATATCGCATTTCCATAAATAGTTACAGGTTTACTCAGTGAATCTCGTAATTTCAATTTGCCGTAGCATTTTTTCATTTTTACAAAAGGTCGAACACTACTATTAGAAAAGTCTACATTTCAGCATACAATGAAAATGTTTTTCTGCACTAAATGGATTCCCTTGAGGTAAATTTAATACTTTTTTATGCTTACATTATGTTTAGTGGTCTGGACGGAGTCAAAGCTTTAAAAAAAGGAAGAATACCCTTCGATTAACAGTCAACCTATCTGAATGATAACTGTAGCCTGTATGAAGGAGTCGAAACACCAATTAGCATTCCCATTACATTTTTTTTATTTACGTGTGTTATTTGTAGTATGTTATGAGTACATGTAATGCGTAATGTTAACATAAATTTTCTATTATGTCGGGGAGCCTAGGCTTGCCCGTAGTTCAGATAGTTTATAGCCGAACGCTCTACCGAACAAAAAATTATCAATTTAACCGAACAACTAAGTCCAGAGCTTTAAAGCTGCTTTATTAAAAGAAGAAGAAAAAAAAGTTATTATTATTATTATTTTACTTATTTTATTTATTTATTTATTTATTTTGCCGAAAGCGACGTAAAAAGTTGGAAAATTGTATATAAATTCGGTTTAAAAAGAAAAAAAAAATAATACAATAACTACAGACTGCATTAAGTTTTTGCAACAGCAAGGGGCGTTTTGCTTCCGAAAACTTGATTTTTAGACCGTCTATTTCTTGTCATTAGCTGGCCTGATAAATTTTAAAAAGAGGGGTGGGGATTTCTTCAAGATATAAGAAAGATCTCGCATATTGACAGAAAAATAATCCACAGAAATAACAAGGTAAGATATTAAAGATAATTGTTGTTTTTTTTTGGAAAATTTTTACAATTTTTCATCGCAGGCTGCATAAACCGTTATGGCTTAGATGGCAGCACGTGTTCATCATTTAACAGCACGTTTAAAATACAAAATAATTTGAACTGTGTTCTTTTTTATGCGTAGCTTTTCGAATGTAGAAAAAATGTGATAGGCTATTTGTTTTTGCAGAAAGAAAAAAAATATTTTTTACCCTTCAATTTCAGGTAGAATCTTTTTTTTATTTGTAGAAAGAGTTAAAAACTCATAAGAAGAATCTATATTTCAATATACGATTTATTGTTTTTTTTCTGAACAAAAAACAATTCCATTGTAGTCTGAAATCTTAAACCTGATACTTATATTTTCTCTTACATTATGCTTTAATTTTCTGACCGAAACCAAAGCTTTAAAAAAAAGCCTTACAATTAAGAATCAATTAGCTCCATGTTGCATCACGTTTTCATAACAGCAAAGAGCGTTTTCAACTCATTTATTCTATTTCCTCATATTTGTTATTCATTGTTATTAAATGTCCATGCAATGTGCCATATTTCGCTAATTTTTTGATGCAGATTGTCCGGACATGGGTCCAAACACTCATTCTCCTGGTTACCAGTCGAACTCTCTGCCGATCGAGCTATTAAGCTCTGTCGGTCACAGTGAAAGTTAAAGTTATAAATTTAACAGAAAACCTCATTCTGGTTCTTTAAAACAGGTTTTTTTTGACTGAAAAAAAGCAATTTTTAGATTGTGGGCCTATATTTCGTCATTAGCTTGCACCATAAACTTTAAAATAAGTTGTAAATCAAAGAAATCGATCAAGAATTAAGGAAGATCTCGCATAGGAACAAAAAACAGGCTCCAAAAATAATATATAAGGATGGCGGAATCACAACTTTTTCCCTAAAGTTGAAATACCTATTAGTTTTAATAAATAATACATGCGCTTGCGGACGGACTTCAGAGGAAACTAGTGCTGAACAGCTTTAAAAGTCATTGGATTCAAAGGATAGGATATAATCAGACATCTTTTTTTATTTCGATTGACTGATATACCTCAAAAACTACAAAGATCTGAAACAAAATGCATACAAGTGGACTAGTGTTTAAAAAAATGCCCCAAGAAAGTGCCAAACAAAATTTTCTCACTACGTTTGAGACTTTCAATTGTATCTATCTCTAAGAAACAAAGTATTGCAGAAAACTTAGTATTCAAATGTAAGCCATATAGGTACTCCTGTTGATTGAGTTTCAACTGAAATTTTTGCTATGAGATTTAAGCTCTTTGATAGTTTCAAATGTAAAAGGAGTATAAGATAGTGGGTTTTCGAGAGCGATCTAATGTACTCCTTATATAAGTTTTGCGTACTTGTAAATGAGTGTGATGGGGTTTTTTAAGTAAATTTATTGATCTTGTTTTTTTTTTTTTTTTAAGAAGAAAAAAAAACATATTAAATATTTTTTGCAATTGAATTACGCAATATGTAGGCTTTATCTACCGTGTAGTTAATGTTAGACTAAATGAATCAATTAACCAACGTTTTTTAGGCTTAAAAACGATGGTTAATTGACTCATTTAATTTTTATGCACATAGGTGCATATTCTTTATTGTAAGACTATTCATTCTATGTCAAGGAATGTTTAATACAAAGACATATGTATATTCAATGCTTAAAACGCAACTAAAATGCAGACGCTTGGGCTCAAAGAGTTAGTTTTATTTTATCCCCAGTTAATCAAAAGATTTCTAATATTAAAAGGATTCCATTGGTGTGATCAAATAAATTGCAATTCAACTGAACTGGTTCATTGAAATGAGCAGTTTAATGTCAGCTCCTTATGGTCGGTCTATTTCGGTTTATAATTATAAGCGATAAAGGCATCATACAGACATTTAATTGACGGATATAAAACTACGCTCTATATCTCTGTACAAAGGTCACAAAGTCAACTCAGCAGTCGATGAAAGCTTGCGACTGTCGGTATGTTGTAATTCGACAGCTGTGGGAAGCAAAATTCAAAAACTGCTTTGAATCTTTCTTATAAACTAAAATATTGTGTACAATGTTTTTTTTTCTGATATTTGATTATTGTTCGAGACCTGATTCGTGACTATCAGTTTATGGCCTTCTATGCATGTAGCGCGTTTCGTTGGGTTTGCAAATATTTGTTACTCTATCCCTGTTAAAAAGTTCAATATGCGAAAAGCTCTGGGGAAGATTATGAGTAAGTTGCAAAGATCTTTCTTCCAACCCAATAAAAAAGTGTTATTGCAAAAACGTTTTTTCATTTCATGAAATCATTTTTTAAGCAAAATTTAAGTTTTCAGTTCATCTCAAGTATGTAACGTTTAACGTTTCTCAAATGACAAATACCTTTACTGTCGGACTTACTTGTATGACCCGCATATTTAAAGTATTATCAAGTAAAGTAATTTCGAAGTAAAATATCTGGCGGCAAGTTTTAACTAAAACTTGTTTTATATTGCTTTGCTTTGTTACATTGATTGCATTATTATCCATTTTATCCCCTAAACTATACTTAAAACTATCTCTACCCTAATTTTGACGTCTTTTAAATAATCCTATATTTTCTTTTACTTACGACTTTAATGCATGAATAATTATTTTCTCGTAATTAAAATTTTAAAAATAGACATTTGTCTTAAACTGAACAATCACCACGCACATGTTTTTGTTCCTTTTTAAGAATTAAAGAGCAAACCATGAAGCCGTAAGTCATATTTCTCAGACGTAATGAACAAAAGTTCCAATTTTCCTGCATTTTGCTAATTGACATTCCCAAAAGGCTTGGAGGATATTTTGATTCGACACGTTCCCCATTGATTTTTAAATCAATATGAGGGTGTTAGATGAAAGTAGCATTATCGTTATAAATAGATATTGAATCAGAAAGATATGTCTCTGGAAAAGTGAATCAGTACCTGAAAGTTAATCAAATATTTGCTTTTTGTTTAAATGTGTCTCATATACTTTGAGAAAGGAGTGAAGCGTTACAGTAGTATTGGAAGTGAAAAGTAAAAAGAGATAATCTTTGCATTTCGCTTAAGCAAATACACAACTCATACCTTATATGATATCGTTGAAGGATAAATAAGCACAGATTTTGGATTGTTTAGCTTTGAAACGTTTGTGCATTATTTATGTGCTTCCAAATGATCAAAGAATTTTTTTTTTTTAGTTTTAAGTTACTTTTTGTTTAAATGCCATGTTAAATTATTGATTGCTTTTCTTATACTTTTCTTAGTGCTTAAGTTTAAATATGTTTCAATGTGCTTTGTCGGAGTAAAACATGTTCTTTAACAATATGATAAGGATAAGATTTCAGAGAAAATCAGTTACTGGTTTTTAAAATTTGCCTCCAAATTATCGTATGAGATTGACAATAACATGTTTACTTTGAACAAAACTATTTATGCGTGCGTTAAAAGAGAAGAAACTCTTATGTGTGCAAAACACCAATAACCGCGATTAAATACAAACTGACTTCCCTTAAACCTACTTAAACGAGCTGATGTGTGCATTACACGACTTTATTTTTCTCCAATTTAGAGATAATAGTGCCTTGGATTAGCAAGGAAACACTTTAAATATTTTAACCCCTTGTTTGTCGCGAGCAGTAGCAATATCGCGTTTTATAGAGATTACGCTTCCCAATATCGAAAATTTTAACGTGATTCAACTGATACCTCTTCAAATATCGACAATAGCGTCAAATTTCGCCAAGATTTCTTACAAAACTGCGACCAAAAGCTTGGCGATATATCGGCAAATGTTCACCAAATTATAACATCACTTGAGTTTGCATTGAGTCTGCACTGATTTTCTCCGAAAAAAGTGTAAAAGACTCCTTTCGGAACATCCAGATGCAACCAAAAGGAAAAATGCAAAACTAGACACAACTAGGGGTGTACATACCTGTAAAAGAAGAGTAACACATGTTTCAGCTGTTCCGAAACAAATGGCAGCACTATGCAGACCTAGCGTGATTAAAATATGAAATATCACTGTGTAAGAATCAGAGGAACAAATCAACGTGCAGGATCGCTGTTGCTATGGGCTCGTGCAACCAAGGAAAATGTTTCCCGCTCTTTTCAAAGAGAACATATCATGTTTCTTTGAGCGTTGTAATTAGTTGCTGCAAATTTTAACGATGAAGTTGTCTAGGCGAAACTTTCTTGCGCTTCAACGCCATTTTATTTTGCCTTCGAAATGGAAATTCAAATTCCAAAGAAAGGCAGCCAGTTGCCTTCAATGATTGAATAAATATGTGAATACCTCAACAGCTACCATTTTGATCAAGAGAAAAATTTCCAGGAAATTCCGCCTAATTGTAAAGTGGATGCACAAAGATGCCACTGAGTTCCTGATCTGATCCTCAAGAGGCCCAACTGAACCATGGTGATTATTTAACGAACAACGACAAATTAAGGGATAGACCGCGCCTACAAAATGTTTAGTTGAGGGACTTTAAGCCAAGTATGTTTCACTAAATTTCCCATGGACAGTTCGATTCCGAGGAAGGAACTTTTCCTATAGAAAAAGACAAAATGATCCAACATTTCAAACGTTCAGTGATATCCAATGATGATGTAATCAAACCTTCGTATGAACTGATGATGATGTAATCGAACTTAATGCATTTTTCTTCGTGCTCTGTGTTTTGTAATATCCTAGTTTTGCTCAATTAGTAGTTAATACCTCCGGTGTGCACACCAGCGAATGTAGCAATGTTGTGTGAAGTATCCATGTAATAAAGGAGTTTGGCAAGTCAAATCATTCAAGTTATTTATTTCGTTCAGCTTGGTATATTTATTGTTAGAGACGTTTTGTGCAGATTTATCATTTTAGCAACGCAATGATGTTGAGTAGATGCATAACGATCTAACGGTCATACGATCCAAAGGATATTTTCCTTTTCCAGCTAAAAATATGAATTTAATTCTATGATATCCTAAAACTTAAAACCACAAGTTTAACAATACCACATTTCAACTTTCTACGCCATACCGTTTTTGAATTATTTGAGATACGTACATACGTACACACGGACGTTATGAGAAAACTCATGGTAATTAACGCAGGTATCGTGAAAATTGAAATTGCAGATGTCCATATGTTCTTAGGTAGATATGCACAAGCGGTCGAGCCGAAAAAACAACTCAACGTTTATTCGGGAGTTAGCAGAATGAAAATTTAGGCAGCTTTTTGAGTGTTTTTTTTTTCTTTTTACTTCCTTTTACAAAAAAGGAAGTATTGTATTCGCGAAAAAATTTTCACTCAAAAATCGCCCTTAATTTCCATTTTGCTCACCCCCAAATGAATGTTGAGTTTTTTTTTCGATTCGACCACATGCGGAAAAGTGCCTAAGAATGTATAGACACGCGAAATATCCATTTTGACCATCACCGAGGTAATTACAACGACTTTTCTCGTGACGTCTGTATGTATGTGCGTATGTGTGTATGTGCGTATGTGCGTATGTGCGTATGTGCGTATGTATCTCGCATAACTCAAAAATGGTATGTCCTAGAAAGTTGAAATTTGGTACATAGACTCGTAGTGGGGTCTAGTTGTGCACCTCCTATTTTGGTTGCATTCGGGTGTTTCTAAAGGGGTCTTTTGCACCTTTTTGGGGGGAAATCATTGTTAATTTCGATGCAAACTCAAGTGGTGTTATAATTTGGCGGTCACTTGGCGATATATCGCCAGTCTTTTGGTTGCCAAGTTTTGTCGCCAACTTGTCGAAAAATTTGGCGATTTTTTTTTTTTTTTTAAATCTGCTTTCAATGTGGCCATTGCTAGTGATATTTAAAGAGTTAGAGAGAGAATCCCATTAAAATTGCAATAATAGGGAAATAGCATTAAATTGGTGTAAAAGGAAGTCATGTGATGCACACATCAGCTCGTTTTTTTGCGAATACGATACTGATTTATTATGTAAAAGGAAAAAAAAAGTAAAATCGTTCAATTCTTCGCACATCGGAACTAGTATTTTCAGAGTAAGATGGAACTTACCTTTAAGCTATGTATTTTTTTCAGTGAGACAAACATGCTTTTAATGGAGGTACAACATGTTATCTAAATATTTATTTCAATTCATAAAACAAAGCTTCCTGTCTGTGAAAAACCCGCGTGAAGAGCGACAAGATTGTACTTACCTTCAAGCTGTGCATTAATTTCAGTGTGACAAAATACTTTTTATTAGAGTAAATTTTGTTGTGTAATTATTTTTTGCAATACAAAAAGTAGAGCTTACAGCCTATGAAAAATCCGATAGATGAGAATCTAGATTATATTGTCCGTTTTTCAGCAGTTGAGACTTGGCCACGCCCCCAACACGTGGTATCGGAAGATTCTATATGCCTCTTTTGGGGATGAGGCTTCAGACCAACACTGAGAAAGGTTGCCAGTTGGCCATCGTTATCGCACTGGAGGAACACGAGTGTTCTATAATTTTCTAAGAAATTACCTACCACCTTCTCTCTCGAAAAAAAGGTGAGCTACAAAGACAATTGTTCGACTTAAAAGTATGTTAAGATTTGCAGTGTATTTCTATACGTTTCGGGTTTTTATCATTGATTTTGCAAAGGAAAACCTAAACTTTCTGTTTTTCACACTAACTAAACATTTTCTGCAAACACGGTGAACAGTTACAGGGGAAATTGGAACGAAAATGTTTCATTCTATTTTGCTGAAACTTTCACAGAACTCAAACGTGGGTTTTTCAGGCATTTTCTAATATTATAAATCGCTGATCGCATTTTGTTAACTTTGCTGGTCAACCATTTCTCACCTTATTTACGATTCAATTTTCTTCTTTAAAGCGTTTTTTTAAGTATTACACAGTAGTATGGGATAAATGAACTACTTTTGCAATATTTCGAACTGTTTTACTTCGAATACAATGAAGAATTAAAACATTTTCGGATTGCGTTTGTTGTTACTTTGCAAATTCGAGCCATTTTGAAAATAATACGCAGAATTTGTGAAGTAAACAAGCAAAAATTGATACCAAATGTTTTTTTTAACTAGCACTGCATTGAAAAAATAATAAAAAAAGAAAACGACAGACAACTATAATTTCGAATTTTTCAGAAAATATTTCTCTGTCATCTCATTTTTGGCCCATTTCAAACAGTCAATATTTTGTAAAAAAATGTTGGGTTGATGTAATCGTGTAGAGACAGTATGAAAAAGTATCGAACTACTATTTCAATTCCTAGGCACTTCATTTTTAACCACACACATTTAAAGCGTGCGAACAATTTTGGAAGCCACAGTAGGTAAGTTGCACTCTGTGTGACACATTTCAGTACTTTAGTACTATTTTTTTTTTCAATATGGCTTTTATTCTTCAGAAATGAAAAAAGGAACAAAACAAAACTTAAAGCTTTTCACATGCCAGTATGGTTATCTACAGAATAATTGAATAAGTGCTTGAAACAACGTTTTATGTTACTTTTTTGACCTTTTTAATTTTTGTAAATACGAAAAAATGTATATGCTTCATTTTTTCAAGTTTTTTTCGATTACTCTAAAAGTAGTTCAGGGTCATTCCATAGTGACTAACGTAACATTCGCAGCTGATTTTCAAACTCTTTTTGTTTACACCGGGAGTAAAATTCAATGTGTTTTGGTTTAATATGCAGATTTAAAATGTACAAGGTGACTATTTTTCATTTCTACCAAGAATTTGAAGCAAAATAAGAGCTGGCAGGTGTTTTTTCACCAAAAAAGGCATCGTGACTAACGTAACATTTTTGCAACCCTGAGAAACAATGCTTATGTTACGAGGCAAATTTTTCTGAAATTTATGAAGGCATTTAAAATTGGCCGATATATTTGTAAGAAGTAAACAATCTATTTTTAAAAATGTACTACAGATTTGTTACAGATGAATCCTTTTTGGCCCTTAATGGCACTTTTACGAAAAACTGTGTGTGACTAACGTAACGTGACTAACGTAACCATCGAATAACAAGCAATGAATGTATATAAAAAACTTTTTGTAATTAATCTCTTGCTCTTTATATTACTTTTACACTTTTTAGGAACCTTCTTTGTGTTGCATTATGGTTCTTTCTTTACTTTTTTTCTATATTAGTGTAAGAAATTGAATGGAAGGATTCAGTTCAATTAAGTCAATTTAAATATGCAAAAATAAATAAATAAATAAAAATAAATTTAAAAAAAACTGCTTTTACAAACTGAATAACATCATTTTGGGCTGATAAAATCCCAACTATCTCTCCTTTAAAAAATTAACTTTCTGCAAGTTAATAGTTTCACCGAATTCTAGTATTCTGCCGATAGTTATCGTCATAAACTCCGTAGTACTTTTCAATAGCATATTATTGTTAAAGATTTACTGATTCATCGAACGAATAGTGTTGTGCATCCTTTTGAATTAAAATGTAATATTGAAGAAAAAAAATATTCGAAAGTTTTTGCAGAATGCATTATAATTCCAGATATCACCGCAAATGTTTGAATTTCTAAATGATCATTCTTGCATTTTCTGAAATATATGGCCGCAGCGCTTTTTGTCACTGTATCATGATGTAACATCTTCAAATGTTTTCCAACGAGCAGCCATTACTTCATTTTAATAATTGGTGGAGATGTATTTTTTAAGAAATAGAAACGTTCTCCTTTGTTAAGACTGTATTTCTATTATCTTAATTCTCAAGCTTGGATTCTTGTGCTGAACGCACATTCAGCAGAGTACTCATTTTGCTTTACTCACCTTTTTTCTTTCTTAATAATTCTTTAAATTGAAAGTATCTTGATAAAGACCTTTAAAAAGGGATTTTTCTAAGTAAACAGAAGGTCTACAATGTAATATTACTGGTATTTTTCACCCTTTATGTTTTTAATCAATACAGAATGCCTACATATTCAAAATTGTTCATGAAAACGTACATTAAATTAAATAAGTTTTAAGTATTAGTAGTCATTTTCAAAATGTTACGTTAGTCACATGCAAACTGTTACGTTAGTCACAGCTCAAATGTTACGTTAGTCACACCAATTATTTTATATCTAATGATACTAAAATAAATATTTTGCACTTTTTAAGTAGATATGACACAGATGTAAGAAAATAAAAAGTGCTGTTTGATTCAATCATCTGGTTTAGTTTTTAAGCAGAAAATAGTTCATTTTCGTGACTAACGTAACGTAAATATTTTCAGTGAAATAACCAAACTAATTAAAATACTTATCTTATAATGTATGCAAAAAGAACAGTCAATTTTATTCATCCAACATCTAATCGTTTAGAATAAACATTAAACTTTTAAAAATTTGCAAAAATTTTTACATTACAGAAGAAAACGTAGACGCATGTTTTTTTGCACATGCTAAGCCTTTTCTACAACCTCGCACGTTTAGAGCCAGAAGAAAAACACCGAATGAAATTTTTGCAAACTGTTACTGGGTTTATGTACTAGAAAGTATGCTGAATGAAATGATAGGTCAAAATTAAGGCTTTGTGGGAAAAAAAATTCTGAGGTTGAGGTTGACATTTTTATGGAATGACCCTTCAGTTCTTCCAGTTCTTCCGGAATAGCGTTACGTGCTGGGATCATAAAATAGGCAAAAGTTTGTTGCCGGTATTCTAATACAGATCCGAACAAGGACGGATACAAGGGAGGGGCATTGGCCCCCTTCCTTGAGTCGAGATACAGAACTTTTCCACGGCATATTTTTGATACTGAAGTTGAAAATTATTTTACCCTATCTTCAATAGTTTTACGAAGCTCTTGCTGTCTGGAAAATGAAATTGTACCACATGTCTTAACACTTTAGTGAAGGGATCCGAACTTTATATAGGAAGTATTTCAAAGTTCCAAAAACTCGATTTTAGACGGTTTTAGTGATAATAAATAGGGTTATGGTTCAAGGGCTCTTCTCAGGAAAGTTTCGAAAATTGAAGTCCCCTCCCCCTTCAAAAAGAGAAACTATTATGGGACACCTTGGTAATCGATGGGGTTTGGTAAACTCCTGTGCAATTTTGTACAAAAGAAAGTCCCCCCCCCCTCCCAAAATAACTGAAATGAGACGATCTTTCATGGTGTTTGGAAGGGGGGGGGGGTGCGGAGGTTTGCGAATTTATAAAAGGGTAAGGGTATGAAATCAATCGCCCCTCCTTGAATAGTCTCTGGATCCGTCCTTGACTCTGAATGTAAAAGGCGTAATTTTTAGCAAGAAACATTGCTCAAGTCAACTTATTCAGTTGTTCAACATATCGCACATTGCCCCCCCCCCCCGCACCATTTAGGTGAGCTAACTTTGCGATTTTTGTGTCAAGAAAGAGCATTAAATTTAGATTTTAAATCAATAGCCGGTACGGTTTTCCCAAATTTTGAATTGTGTCACTTTCCTTGCCGGGGTGCGTTATGATTCTTTGTTAAAAAACATACATGATCATAAAAAAAATTGTGACTAGCGCTATCCAGGGGGGAGGTGGAAGCCGGTCTTTTTCCTTAAAACAATTGTTAGTGCGATTTTGGTGACTTTGAGCAAAGCTAAGGAGCCGTTCTCAAATGATGTCACGCTTGAAAAGGGTAGGGAGGGAGGGTTCGGGATTCATGAACTTCCGACAGTTAGTCTCAAGGGGGGGAGGAGGGGATTACAAGAAATGTGACTTTACACATTTTGGTCCAAATAAAAGCGTTCGTTATAGCAATATGTTTTTCGAACATTGTGTGAGATGTGACAAGGAGAGAGGGTAAGGTGAATTGTAACATCCTTTATGGACAATCCGTGTGAACGTTAAGCTACTGTGTATTGAAGTGTTATAACTAACTTCGTTTCTGCTCCCCCCCCCCCCAGAAAAGAAGTTGGTTTACCCTACTCTCCCGCGCTGGCAAATACTCGCCCTGGGGGTGGTCGTCATGTCTTAAGACGGCACTACCGATGAACCTATAACTTTAAAACAGTATTCCAACCAAAGTCACGTTTCATAACGCATCGAAAATTATTACATATTTTTAAACATTAACATTCATGCAATACTTAGAGAAATAATCTTGATTTTAATAGTCAATTGCATTAATATATTTCAGATTGATTTTTTTATTGTTTTCTAATTTACTTTTATTTCTCACATGTAAATCCTTTCTGGAAGAATTGGCCAGTCCCCCGCCTTTGGTTCAACCAGGGTTTTTTTTTTTGGGGGGGGGGGGACTTTTGTTCGAATAATGTTTTCAGCATTTAAAAAAAAAAAAAAAAAAAACTGCTACTGTAGATCTACTAACTGTATATCCACTAAATATGATCTGAAATTTTGTACAATCCATACAGATGCATCAAAGTCCCAGCCCCTAAGAGCCGATGAGTCACCTTCCGCCCCCTCCTTCAAGAAAAGAGAGAGGGAAATAGAGAGAGATACTAAGTCTTCAAAAAGAACGCAACCCTTAACATTTCAATGCCACAATCTATGTGGCAATGAAATTTTCCTGCCCCCCCCCCTTTTTTTTTATCAGCGCACTTGCAATTTCGAATATAGGACGTTAGTGTTTAAAAGGATATCGTTTAAAGTTCAGAAAGCCTATCCTTAATAGAAATGTTTCATTCGGAAAATAAAATACCTCACTTTTGTTTTTGTAAATACAATATTCATAGTTCTGAAATTTTAAGTTTAAAAGGTAAAAATTCCCCGTAGACGACAATTACGCGAAGCTAGAAACGAAAGGAAAGAACACAAATACATTTTCGCAAATTTAAATGCCCGCCAAAGTTAGGGTTGTCTCAATTGCAAGCGGTAGCGATCACCCCCGCGCTAAAATTAGCTCTGCCTTCGGGAAGGCGTTCCGAAGTGTCTTCTCCTCATGAATGCTTTATACTTACCATCAAGCTGTGTACTAACTTCAGTGGGACATAAATACTGTTAATGTCCAAAAAAAAAAAAACCCCCAATTTTTTTTATTGCGATCCCAAAAGTAGACTAGTTGAACTTCAAAATAAA
Organism: Uloborus diversus; assembly: GCF_026930045.1. Classification (NCBI taxonomy): domain Eukaryota; kingdom Metazoa; phylum Arthropoda; class Arachnida; order Araneae; family Uloboridae; genus Uloborus; species Uloborus diversus. The sequence goes on along the minus strand of NC_072732.1, from coordinate 70,217,543 downwards.
AAGTGTTTTTTCTATTATTTCCCAAACCCAATATTTATTTATTACCAAACTTTCCAAACATTTGAAATACCCTTCCAGGGAGCCCAAAGTGGGTAAACTTAACTAATTGTGTTTTGGCACATTTGCCAATCAAATAAAAAGTTACAAATGCTTAAAATAATTGACTAGTTACCTGCCAAACTAAAAAAAATATAATAAAAAGTTGTACTTATCCAATTTAAAGCCAGCACATTTGTTTATAAAACACAAAGAATTAACTGATTAAATTAATAGACTAATTAATTGCCATCCTAAAAAGACACTTTTTAAAGTTATACTTTGCCTATTAAAAAAAATCTAAGTCAGCACATGTGTCAATAAATTAAAATTAAATGACGGATCAAATCGTAAAACCGCTTTGCAGGAAGGCACGCTTTTTATTTCAATAATTATAACCTTAAATTTAAAACTAATCACAAGTTACAAAACTACATGTTTTTTTAGAAATGTCATTTTTAAAATTTTAAGCCTGATTGCGCTATGCCGCTTCACTGCTGTTTCGCTGAGATTGATTAAAACTCGGTGGTGTTCGGGTAAACACGATATACGTATATATGCATCTCCGCTTACATACCTTCGAGGGACATATGAAGGCCTACATGCTTTAGGTGACCTACCCGCTTTGGGCCACCCTCCCCTACTATGTAAATAGAAATAAGTTTAAGTGTGACTTAGCACAATGTAATCAATTTGTGAAACATCAGAATTTTTTCTTTAAAAAATGTATCTTCAAGTTTTCTGCCACTTTCGAATCCCAATTGCCTTTGCCGACGTAATTTCTTCATTCTTTTTATAATTTTCATTTCGTTTGCAAACGATTTCGAAGATAACTGAAATCAAATGTTAACAAAAGTTAAAGAAAAAATAAAACAATGATACAGATTTATACCCAGATGATTTAGTTTAGTTTGGGCAAAAAAAAAAAAACGAATTAGTTAAAATTTCGAGCATAAATCTTTGCATAAGAAAACAACAAAAACGTTAAGAAATATTTTGTATGCGTATGAATTATAAAATATTATAAATATACAAAACTATATTTTATGTTTGGGAATAAAAACTAAAACTAAGGCTTATTTTGTCACAGCATATTCCGTTTTAGTGTAGCTAAGTTTAGAAGAAAGCGAAACGTCTAAAATGCAAACCCCACCTTCAATATCCTGGAACGGCAAAAATCTAACTTTAAATCTTTTTGCTTCAATTTCTGAAGGATTTATTTTTCTTTGATTGCAGCACTGCGTTTTCTCTTCCTTTTATGTAGCTTTTCCCATTCAAAAATATGCCTTATATATTGCGTTTCAAGAAGAAATTGGCATTTTATTCTAGCAACTGCAGTTTTTTATCATAATGCTGTGTTCTTGAGTTAAAATGTATTTTCCTTAATACACAATGAACGTTTAATGAGTCAGTATTTTAGAGTTTAATAAAATTTTGATTAGTTTTGTGAAACAATAATGTTATGAAATAAAAATATTTTAATAAAGTTATTTTTGCCCTGAAATATGTTTTCAAATTGATTGAAATACTTACATGAACATTGGTCTTGGCTATTTATTTTCAATTTTCTACTAAAAGATTAATAATAACCAATAAAAACATTAATAAATATTGCAGAAAATCTTACTTTTTCTTTTGCTTAACGTTCCGAAAAGTAAGAAAAATTTTATGCTCTATGAGTAAACTATTTGAACTGGCCCTTATTTATGTAGTTGTATTACGCATACATTCAACTTATTCATCTAATTTAATTTATTTGCTGTTTTTTAGTATTTCATTCATACCTTTGCGATATCTGTCCTAAAGTCATATTTAGCTTTGGACATTTGAAGAGATAACTTATGGACTTATTCAACATTTAACCACTAACAGACAAGGATCCAGTAACAAACAGTCGTACGTTTGGATTTAAATAACAAGTCTTTTAGGCGGGTAAAATTGACGTTGCTCTCACCATAGGCGTAGCGTCGAGGGGGCACGAGGGAACACTCCTCCCCCCCCCAACTTGCTGGACTTAACAAGTTGCCCCAGAACTATAAAGAAATTAGCACAAAAATCAAGAAGATTAACTATTTTTTCATTTGTATGGCCTTAAAAATGCATTTAGACAATCTATGCAAATGTGAATTTAGGGTGGAAAAGCGGTGTGGGGGCGTTTCCCCGGCCATTTTTCGAGATTGAAATTAAAAAAAAAAACCCAATTGCTATATTTTTTCTAAGAAAATTAAAGAGTTTTTTCCGAAACATGTGTAGTTCAAAACAGTTTTATACGATCTTAGAACGTGTTCAGGGAAAAAAAGATCCGGGGTCCCACTCCCTGAAATTTTTCGAAAATTAACAATTTAAAATATACTATTGTGGGCCATCTTTGATATCGCAAAAGATAAAAAAAGATAGAAATGTAATTATGTCAGCGACCCCCATAAAGTTATGTTTATTTAACAATCCATTTTTCATTTGACTGAAGCTCGGTTAAAAACAATGTTCAGAACTTTCCTTTCAGCGGCTCTCAAGTAGGTTAATCATAATGCAGAACCTTGGCTGTTCCTAAATAATATCCGAAAATTGCATTTGCTTTCAAAATTCTGCTGAAAAAAACTTTTTGACATCTTTATTCTATTTGTTCACTTATTATTTCTATTCTATTTTCTTAAGAATGCAAAGTTTCCTTTCTGTTTTTTTTTTTTTTTCTTTTTTTTAATTTTATTTTATTTTAATCTCTAAATTGGCTGCCAGATTTCTGAAAAACGGGGGGGGGGAGCAACCGCTTTCTTGGCGGTAGCCTTGGTGGTCCCCCCCCCCCCAAAAAAAAATGCTTAGTCACGCTACGCGTCTGGCTGTGACCCATTAATACGGTGCTACCATTTTGTGTTATCGGAGTGAATTTTATGAACATTGGTATTTACAAGGCAGCGGTGAAAGGTTATGATCAGCCACCCCAAGATCAACTGATGTTTCATGTTCAATAAAAAGCTTGAATTTCCCATTTAGTGCTCCTGTACACCTGTTAACATCCTTTTATAGCTTTCTGTCGCCAAAACTATTTCTAAAAATACCTTTTATCCTTACCTTATGCTTAGCTGGCGATCTTTTTATCTTTTATAACAAGGATTCTCAACTCTTCAGACTGCGAAATAATAATGGTCAGATTCGAGTTTAGAGACACCGTGGTGAAAAGCAGTGGAACTCTAGCGTTATGCCACACTGGTCCTGCAATTAGTATAAAGGTTTGGGGTGGCATTGATTTTCCACTGCGCACCCCTATAGATCAGATTGTCGAACAGTCAGTGCCACATCTCTGAGGTGTTGGAACCCGTGATCCTTTTATACATTCAGTGCGTGCCATCAGCCATAATCCAACACAGCAATGCTAAATCACACATGGCATGCAATGTTGAAAAGCTCCTTACCCATTCAATTGAATTTCTTCTTTGGCTTGCTTGTTCACCTGGTATACGAACAATTAAAAACGCCTGGCCCATGCTTGCACAATGACTGGCTCATGATACACAAAATGCTGCTACACCAGATCAATTAATTTTGGTAATAAATAAAAGTAACCTACAATGGTCCAAAAGCTTCAGGAACTAAAAAAGGTATTTCAGTTTCTCAGCTATTTAGGTCAAATACTGATAAAAATTTATTGAACGCCCCAAAACGATCGTTTTATTTTATTTTGCTTGTTCTTATTCTCTTTTATTTATTTTAGTCATAGGTATTTTCTTATTTAATTTAACTTAAATGAACTATTTCAATTTATTAACAAAATAATTCATAATTTTAATTATCGTTAAAGATAATTTATGTTTCGATGGATCTTTGTTTTCACTAAAATTATTTAGAATGCCCTAAGAAAGTACAAAATTACTATCATAAGATGCATTTAAGAAATTTTATTTATTTAAGAAATTTTTCTAACTAAAGCGAATTGCATTTCAACAAAGTTGAATTGAATCCTTTAAAATTGTTGTCTTTCAAAGTGGCTAGTTAAATTTTACGCACACAACCAAAATAATTTAAAACATTCAACTTTTTAAATGTATTATAAATTCATGTCTACAAAAATCCTTCTACTTTTTGCTTAATGCAATTAGTATGAAATATTTCCGTTCCTTTTTATGAAAATCACAATGCTTTCTTTCTCTATAAAGGTTGATGAAAATTTTCAGTTTCTATGTCTTCACTAAAACGAAGATCGTAAAAAGTGCAATCTAGTTTTATAGCATATTTCTCTTTATGGTGACCGTAATAAAGGAAAATTACCTGAAAAGCGTTGGGGTGCAACAGTTTTACTTCAACGAAAAACGAAACAAAAATTCTAAATAAATAAGCAAATAACTTTAAACTTTGAGAAGATGCTTGCGATAAAAAGAAGATTTTTTCTTGTTTATTTAGCAACGTTTTTCTTTTTCTTCCGTTGCTCCTTATGTTTTTGCTTTTAGTTTCAGTAAAAAGAAAGTACAAAAATAAAGCGTAAAAGTAAATAATTAAGTACAATAAGATCCAAAGCTTATTCAGCAAAAAGGTGCACATAAGAAATGAAACAAGTAAATCACTGTTTAACTGGGAAACAATAACTAAAAAGCTAGGACAATCTTAAACTGCCAAATGTAACGTGTATCTATAAAAGTTCAATATTTTACAGTCAAAATTTAAAATGGAGATTGATTTCCTATTAGAAAATACGCCAAAAATTATATTATTTATATTTTTCTCTTATTAGTTTCTTTATTATGTAAATAAAGCAAAGAGATATACACTTTTAGCGTCATAACAAAATATATATATATATATATATATATATATATATATATATATATATATATATATATATATATATATATATATATATATATATATTAACATAATGAAATATAGAATGTGAAGCAAAATCTGCAAATAGCTATTCCATGGCAACAGTTAGAGACTGTTTATTAGTAAAAAGGTGCTCATTTTGTAATAGTAAAGTCGCAAAGAAATGTGACACTAATATTTATATAAAACCGATCAAATTAAAACTAAAGCACTAACAACACCTGAACACCCCAACTAAAGTCGATGCATGTTTCGGAGGCCAATGTTTACCAAACAAAAACTGGAGGAAAAAAAGTAAAAATGAAACAAACATTTTTAAAAAATGATTTTAGGCATTAAAAAAAATATATTAAAAATTTTCAGAAACAATACTATGCTCAAAAATATAATGTGTGATGATCAAAACAGTTTTTAAAGCAACATACTTTATGTAAGATTAACGCCAAGTTCGTAAAAAGTTATACATTACAGATGCTAGTATGTTTATTAAAATTCCGTAGTTTCACTTTAAATACTGTTGAAAAACATCCTTAAGAAGGTTTGTAAAAGCAATATATTTTTTAATGCAGACATATGTTATAATAAATTTGAATAATGAAAGATTAATTTATTTATTTGTTGCAAAAGGATACTTTGCTTTTTATTAAGATAAAATTACAATAATTAATTATTCAATAAAATAATAACATGTTAGCTATTGACCTTTTTTTTCGTTTTTCTTTTTCAAAACTCACAAAAAAAAAAAAAAAAAAAAAAGAAAAAAACTCCTCATGCTCCACACAGTATATCATAAGGCTTACAGATGTGAGTGAACAGCATTTGCAACAATGTAAAAAAAAAGGAAAGTTAAGAAGGTTACCTACAGAAAAATCAAAAGATTACAAATTTATGCAAAAATAATAATTTTGAAAACTTTTCAAACTTATGCTATCATGTTTTATCAAGGTTCTAAAATCTCTCTAACTAATAAAAAAAGCGTGTTTTTCTTTTTTCATAAATGTTAACGTGCTTTAGATCTGAGGACTAAAACCTACGGCTCGCGGGTTAGGTGTGGCCAAAAAGCAGTTTTTTTCATTGGCAAACGAAAAGCGTATTAACGGAAAAAAAAATATTTTTTTAGTTTGATGTAGTCGAACTCTCTTACAACGAACGTGAAGGACCGCGATATGTTCTTGTTGTGATTGAGAGCTCATTACAATTTGACTCGTTGAAAAAAGTCTTAAAAAGGTATACACACCTGCTATTTTGTTTAAATGGTCTAAGGACCCTTAACCTTCAAAATTTTCGACTTTCTGGAAAAAATATATGTTATGCATATTTTAATTCTAAACAATTTGATACCTTATTTACTACCATACGCCAAAAACTTTTCAAGTTATTGTAAAAATGCGTAAACTTTCCCCATAGAGATTTATGTTAACAGCAGCGGTTTAAGCCTCTTTTTCTCAGGTGCCGGATTCTTCGGTTTTCTCGTTTTGCGCGCATAATATCTCAGAAAGTTTCTTATATATTTCCGTTAAACTTTTCATACTTGTTTGTCTGGTTTATATTTATGACATGAACCTAAATTTGTTCAATTTTTTTCAAATTATGTATTTATTTTTTGAAATTTTACAAGTCATAATCAAAAATTTCCAAAATTTTGGGCAAAAATATATATATATTTTTAATATTACCTTTCATTTTTAGTTAAAATTTAGGTTCAGATCATAAATATATACCAGACAAACATGTATAAAAAGTTTTACGGAAATATATGAGAAACTTTCTGAGATATCATGCGCGCAAAACGAGAAAACCGAAGAAACCGGTACTTGAGAAAAAGAGGCTTAAACAGCTGCTATTAACATAAATGGGGAAAGTTTACGCATTTTTACGATAACTTGAAAAGTTTTTCGCGTATGGTAAAAAATAAGGTATCAAAATGTTCAGAATCAAGTTATGCATAACATATATTTTTTCCAGAAAGTCGAAAATTTTGAAGGTTAAGGATCCTTAGACCCCTTAAATTTCTGTGCAGTACCAAAGCAGTTGGTTAGTTTTCTTCCCGCTGTCTCATTGTCCCTTTCCTGTGTTACAGAAGCTCGCGGAATACGCATAGCCTGTAAACATCATCATTTTGCCGCAGGCTTTTAAAAATGTTTGAAGTTTTCTTGAAGAAACTCAGTTGAGTTTCTTCAAGATCAATGTTTAACTCCACATTTATCGTTATCGCCGTCATTTTTTTTCTCTCATTTGCATTAGATCGAATGTGAGCTAAAAAGTAAGTAATTATCTCGAAAATCACAACGTAGGCGTCAAAAAAATAAATAAATAAATAAATAAATAAATAAATAAATTGCTTATACATTACGAATACTTCTACTCTCCACCCCATTCAGTTGTTCTCAGAATCGAAGACTCATTAATACATTTTGGTTGACTTTGAAATGATAAAGAAAGTTTTCCAGAAATAAAAAGTCAATAAAAATTGTAATCACAAAAATATTGCTTGCTTTAAGCGGAGTTTACTTGTTAAAAGTGAGTTACGCTCCTATAAACTTACTTAACACTATACCATACAAATATTTCTGATTTTCTCATTAAATCAGAGCTCCTTATAAGCGAGTCCGAGTGTAGTTTTTTCTTTGTAAGCATTCCTACTCCTTAAATCATCTCAGAATTCCCCGTTGAGCTAAAAGTTTTAAAAAAAATTGGTTTATGGTGCTAAGGAGTTGGAGCTAACTAGTCTATTTGATTGTTGGATTATTGGCTTGCTTAGCCTCCAAAACTTGAGTAAAAAAAGTAAGACACCACTATTTAGGCTTCCCGTACTTTTTAAATTGAAGGAATAGTTTTTAAGTTAAATGATGACATTTATTTATTTATTTTTTCATATATTTTTAGAAATTTCTTTTTAGAAATTTCTTTTTTGAAACTCCTTTAAGAATTTACCGTTTAGCAGCCCAAATACTATTGTTTATTATTCTTCTTCTAACGAAACAAATCACAATTCTGAACTCATAATTGTTACTTGAAACGAATGACGTATACAGAGTAAATTTATTGTCTTTTCTTATTTATTGTCTCTGAAGAATATATAGCTCAAAAATTCTGTAAATAGTTTAACAAGACACTAAGGTTAGTCAGAGGAAAAATTATATAATTGGATTTCAATGAAAATCCTTCAGAAGAAATCATTTTTTTCCACTATGATTAACGAAATTAATGATTCTTGCTTTCTGTCTGCTGAATAAAATTATACTTAAAGCATTGTTGCAGATGAACTAGAAGCGCTAAAACAGTGTAAGTAAGTAAAATTATTGAAAACAAAGTTCGTTATTGCATCAGCATTTTATCTTTCTTGGTATTTTTTAAATATTATGCAAAATAATATAAGATGTAAAATTATATAGAATACTTCTGAATGTGCTAACCAAGAAATGTTGAACGACTTTCATTCGCATTTTATTTGTAAATATATTTGAAACAGTTTTTTTTAAACAATTTGTCAGTAATGTGGGTTAATATATATTCTTTAAAATGTTTACTGTTAAAAGATGTGCGTCACATAAATTGATGCACGTAGAAGTAAATTGAATATTAGTAAATGCTTCAAATCTTTACTTCGCGTACGAGTTACCTCGTCACGTACTTAAAGGAAACTTCTGTGATATCAGATTTTGTTCTAGTCACTTAAACAACTTGTGATGTAAGGTTCACTTAGCAAATTGTAAATATTATAGAATTAAATTTAAAATTATATTTTTTTACATATATGGAGAAATTTCAAGAGCGTGGTGGAAAAAGGAGCAAAATATTTTTTTTTTTTTCAAAATATTTCTTTTTGAAAAATTTTGTACCAATACACAACATTTCCCACCACAGGAATTTTAATCTAAGATTCGAGTTAAATCGAGTTTTAATCTAAGTTAAATCGACTTACCCTTACAAACATAACTGTATAAAAAAAAAACCCTCTATATAATTGAAATTGAGCTATATGTTTGTTTTTAGATCAAAAAAATAACTGATAATATTAAGCTTCCAACTTAGCTATATCAACTGGTTTAAACTGCCACACTGGGTGGGGATAGAGGTATAAAAATATTTACCCATACTTTTTCGTTCCTATAGCAAGGTAGTTTATATAGTAGTGGGCACTTAATAAGTTTGAGATAGTCGTGATTCATAATTAAGATTCCTACACCTTGAATTTAAACTACTCTGTTGAGTAGTTTAATGTAGAGACGTATCAACGAGATATAGTTGTCTTCTGGGATAATAATGTGTTTTTTTCTACTGTAGTTAACAAAATGCCATATAAATAAAGTCTAGGTTTAACATTATTTATATATTTATGGATTAATATTTGCATGAGTGGATCGGTATTATTGAGAAATGAAATAAATTAAAGAATTAATGAAACATTATTAAAATTCTAGAGAGTAATGCGCAATACATTGTTTTTTTATATGTATAAATTTTGTATATCAAATTTATACTTCATTCATACTTAGTGATTGCAATACCGGTATACCAGAATACCGAATACCGGTATTTTGAGTAATTTTTCTTCGTAATACTGGTATTTGATGAGAATATACCAGTATTTTCGGTATTATTATAAAAATAGTAATAACTAGTTTCAATTAAAGAATTTTCAATTTATCGTATTATTTACTTTTATTTTATGTGTACATTTCTTTCTCCATGGTACAGAATAGTTTGACTCAAAACTATGAACTAATAAAATATCATTAAACAAAAGTAGCGGAAAGATTGCAAAATAATATTGTCATTACTAGATGGTGAGATGAATCGTACTTTCTTGTGCGTTTGTGCACCATGTTTTTATTTTCTCCATTTCCCTGATGATTCACTTTCCCTTTTGTGAAAGTTAATTTTGAGTGTGATTTTGAATCATTTTTTCTATGAACAATTTGTTCCAACCGTAAATTGGACTAATACTTTATTATGAATTTTTTTAATTCTTTGTCTCAACTGTACTAAATTGTAACGAAAACTTTTTCTTGTTAGCACAACAAATGGTAATTTGTTGTCACCAGTATTGGTTTTTTTTATCTTGTCTCGCTATATGGCTCTCTACTTGGCAAGATAATGTTTATAAATTATATAGTGCCTTGAGAATTTGCATAGAGGTAAAGCTATAATCAATGGAATCATATTTTCAGATATTTACATAATTATATTTGTGAAGAATTTTTAAAAGAAAGCAAAAACGAATACGAGAAACTAACAAGATTAAGTTTAGTCAAGTTTATCGTTAATTTTAAACCAGAGGGCAATTGAAAAGCAAACACAAACTTATCCTGCTCAAAAGAAAATGATGTCAATGTTGGAAGGGTGTGGTATCCGGAAAAGTAATTGCAACTGGCTATAATTTTCTTTAAAAATAATAAAAATACACACAATACAAAAGAAACACACTCTACAGGATTCATACAAAAAATTACACTTAAAACACAGAGTTATTTGAAGATGAAGGGCCTCTATACAATTAGAGGAGGTAAATCGCGCATTCTTAACGGTAACACTGACCTGCGTGAATTCAGAAAGATTATTTTCAACTGTAGGAAAGTTGAACTCTAAAATAAGTTCCAGACTATTAAAGAGAAGTTAATAAATGCATTATGATTTTTACTATTATTAATATTTTATTATGACATTCGTTCTTTCATTTTATATTTGTTCACAAAACATTTTCATAAATAATACAATTTGTGTACAAAATTATGAAACGTGGCAACGAAAAAAATACGTTTTCAAGGATTTTTTTGAGAAATCTCAAATACCATTATTAATACCGGTATTCCGGTATCACGTTTTAAAAATACCGAATACCGGTATTGAATTTTTGGTCCGGTATTGCAATCCCTATTCATATTCGATGTTTTTAAAAATGTGCTCAGAAATATTTGTGAAATGAAATATTGGTGCTTTCTATTTTTACCTTCGTCATACACTCGTCATTCCTGTTGAGTTCATATAGCTGTAGCGATTTCAAATATGCAGGGAGTTGCAGAATTTCTTACATCATATTGAAAACTGTTTCTAACACATCTTGTATCCGCATATCTCATAAACGGATACTTTTATGAGGAACTGAAGTATTTACACACACATTCAAACAAGTTCTTCCAATTCGATTTCAAATACTTGTCACATTTTCTTCTAAATATATAGCGAATATATTGCCTTTTTTTTACAATCATACAACATTGTAAAAAAATAGATCAAAATAGGTAATCTACGTTAAAAAACTAAAATAATATAAAAAAAGTAGTTAAAAAAATTAAAATTGTATTTATGAATTAAAATATATAGCTATTTTCTGAACTTTGGTATTTATTAACGAATTGAAAACGTACTATCAGATGCAAAAATGCTTTTTTTGTTTTACTAATTATACGTATACAAGTTAAATTACCCAAATTAGTTGTTGTAGCAGCTTAAGTGGAAAACTGTAGGGTAGACCGAGGCACAATAACGCGGATTTTTTTCAATGAATTTTCTAAATGTTACGTTTTAATTTAGAAAATTTTGCATTATAAATGAAACATAAATCTGATCATACAAATGTTTATTAATATTTTTCATCATAAAATCAAGAACCTTAGGCTAAGCAAGTCTTACTAATGTCACTTTAATCTTTAGAAACACAGTCAAAATATGAACGGATAAGGATTTTAAAAAAAAAAACGAAATATATGCATTATATGCCATTCTAATGTCGGTAGAGAACTGTTTGAAGCCCAGTGGCTCAGTGGTAGCCCTTCCTGCTTCCATGCCACAGATCGGGGTTCTACCCCCGGGTCGGGCATGGTCGACTCAGCCGTTAATCCCTTCAGTGGACCGAGAAAATTAACACCAAGCGTGCTTGGTCCCTTGGGTTCCCTGGGGGTTCTGCGTTAGGCTGAACACCTAACCGGTGAATCTGCGTAGCACCCCAGAGCCCATTGGTCAGGAAGTCTGAGATGGGCACAGTAGGCATTAGCCCCCACGGACTATCGTGAAACTGGGTATGGTTTTTAGATAACTGTCGATTATATTAAGTTTTTTTTGCATAACAATCACTTTATTCAAGTTAAGTTGGGCAGCTCACTAGTTAGGAAAATCACACATCCTGATGTAAAGCAAACAAGTTCGGTGTGTTCGCAAGAAATGTTTTCCAGGCAAATATCTCAATCGCCCATTAATAAATATATTGTTTTCCAACTTTTTTTTGTGAAAATTATTAAACTTTACTGAGGTTTACTTACTTGCGATTTTACCAAAGTAAAACCTGTTTATTAGTGTGATTGTGTTAATACAATGCAGGGACGTCATTTTGAATGTAAGTTTTTGAAGTTTCAATGTGTTGATTGTTTTTAAAACTGTTGCTTTATGCAATGGAGATAAATTGACATTTTAAATGCTTCCATTATTACTGATTTCATGAAATGCTTTGTCCAAATTGTCGTTTACCAATAGTACAAAAAAAACCAATGGTACAAAATAAAAAAATAAGGGCTGTAAGGAACGGATGTTTGTACTACCTTTAAATCTTCCAATATATCTTTGTTGACAAACTGCGATACACTGAACAGTTTTATTCTACGCTCACATAATTATCAACCGAAACATAATTTTAAAATTTAGCAGCTGCCGAAATTTAAGAGCAGAACGAAACAAAATTATTCAATTGTCAGTAATATCATTCAATTGTATTGTGCCATAGACATGCAAAAAATATTATGCTTTTAAATCTGTATTTTTTATTTCTTTATTCCAAGTTAAAACGTATTTTTTTTTCTCAGTAATGTGCGAAAAAACTCTCATGAGTTTTAATTTTTTTAAGTAATGGATGTTTGCTGTTAATTGTACTATTATTATTACAGAAGATGGACTTCGAACTTTCTAAGCAAAAAGTATCTACTTATTTTTGGAACATTTTAAGAAACTGAGTCAATTGGTGTTTTTTTTTTCCTTTGTGTGTGTGTGTTGGCAGCATTTTTTTTTTTTTTTGCTCTTTTTTTATTATGAAGAAGAAATGGTGTTTTCCCCCGTTTTTCGTTTATTTTTTGCCTTTTTCACCATTCTAACTCGTTTTTTCATTATTTGTCGGAAACTTGTGTATGCATTTTTGATCAATTATTCCAATTTTATTTTATTTTTTATGTTTCAGCCACATTAGCTTACATTTCCAAATCCCTCAATAAAGTAATAAAAACTAATGCAACATAAATAAGTAAGAGCCTTGGTGTGTATAGATGGGGATATAATATATTAAGGTGTAATAAAAATGATTCGGGTTCACACCTCATGGTGATTTTTTTTAACCCCAACTTTTAATTTTAAGCAAAAAATTCACATTTCTCAACTTGATAAAAACTATAAATAACTAAATCTAAGGTTTATGAAGAAAAATCCTACATTTTCTCTAAAAGAAAACAGGAAAAAAATCTTATGTCTTCAAAAATAATGCTGTCAGGTCTGAACACAATTGACCAAATTCAGACAGACGAAATACAATTGGTCAAATTTAGGATATATTGATATGGGTAGTTTAAAGTCGGTAAAAAAAGACCCAAGTATGGAACAATTTTAAGAGAAAAGCTTATAATTTTGGTGATGAAATGCAAAAAAAAGGGGGGGGGGTCGACAATATTTCTTATTTCCCATTTAAGTGACATGTTTCAATATTTGTAAATTATAACAAGGTAAAAATGATTGAAAAAATAATTCTGTAAAGATCTAAAAATTATAGAAAATAATGCGTAAATAAAAATAAATTATTATTCACACTCACATAATTACCAGGTTAAAATTAACATGTATGTACTCGAGAGAAAATGAGAGAAGAAACTGTCTATGAGGAAGACAGCTGAAATTATTATTTTTTGAAAATAGGATCATGATAACTGTAACATCGAGTATTTTTACATCCTTTTATGAAGTAAAGGAAGCATTGAATTCGCGAATAAAATTTTACTCAAAAATCGACCTTAATTTCCATTTTGCACGCCCCCGAATGAATATTGAGTTTTTTTTTTTTTTTTTTTCAACCCGACCAGCCGTGGAAATATGCCTAAAAACGTATGGACATCCGAAATATCCATTTTGACTATCCCTGAATTAATTCCAGCGAGTTTTCTTGTGAGGTCCGATCTACGTATGTACGTGCGTATGTGTATATGTGCGTATGTATCTCGCATAACTCAAAAACGGTATGTCCTAGAAAGTTGAAATTTGGTACGTAGACTCCTAATGGGGTCTGGCTGTGCACCCCTCTTTTTGGTTGCATTCGGATGTTCCTAAGGGGGTTTTTTGCATATTTTAGGGGGGGGGAATCATTGTTAATATCAATGCAAACTCAATTGGTGTTATAATTTGGCAAACACATGACAACATATCGCTAAGCTTTTGGTCGCCAAGTTTTTTCGCCAACTTTTCGAAAAATTGGCTTTTTCTTTTAAAAAATCTGGTTTTAATTTGGCCATATTTAGAGAGTTTAACATTGAATCACATTTAATTGCCAATATTGAGAAAATGTATCTGTATAAAACGTTTTCTTTGCTTTGGTTCGCAACAAACATGGGGTGCAAATATTTAAAGTGTTTCTTTGCTTGCTCCGAGGCACTAATATCATTAAATTGGAGTAAAAAGAAGTCATGTGATGCACACATCAGCTCGTTTTTTTTTTTTTTTTCCTTCTAAGAAGTTAATAATGTAAACGTAATGTAAGTACCGTAAAAGCGGGTGATAATGGTTTGGAGGGTAGGAATGAAAAAAACCTCAGTTGGACTTTTAGTGCAAAAGGAAGCATAATTTCGTAAGTGCCTTTCGCGTTCATATTACATAAAGAATGTTACCTCAAATTTTCTTTTAAGAATATAATATTTGAATGTTGCTACACTTACAAATGTGTAAAGTTTACACTTTGAAGGGTGAGTGTGGTACAGTAATTAGTCGAAATGTCGGAGAGTGCGTTAGGTTATCAGGGGAAAAAGTACCCAGGAAAAATCGCGGGTGTATATGCAAGTTAGTTTGAAGTTTCAACAATATTGATTCGAGGTAAGTTTCGGCAGTGGCCCTAAAAACATGATAAGATTGGTATTATTCTTCAAAAATTATGAAGAAAATAAAGGCTTTGTTTTATCTCGATTTCATGATGTATCTGACATTTTAAAGTTCATTTTCAGCATAACTTACATCTACATCTCTCCCGTTAAAATATTAGAGAGGTAGAGTTATGGTATAAACCAAGAAAACCTATATGAAAACGTTGAAACATGTACTGTACCATTCTCACCCGCAATGAGAGGGTGAGAATAGTACAAAGAAAAACTGCTCTGGAGGGGGTGTGGGTATAAAGATTCAAATTATTTCAGGGTTTCAAACTTCCTAAACTATAATAATAACGCAACTTCAATTTTTTTTCAAATGAATATTGAGTAATTACAGTCAGAAATGTACTAAAACTGTACCATATTAACCCGCTTCTACGGTACTTGATGTTTCAAATATATAGTTTAAACAGGAGTTTATTGCAAGTTTATTCCAATTTATTCTTAGTTTATTGGAAGAAGTGTTTGTTGACTTGTACAAAACAAACATACCGATAATTATTGTTTTATAAATATTTATTGGCTGAAATTAATATTAAAAACTATTTTAGAAAATTAGACATTATAAATGAAACAACGTCATAAAACCAAGAACCTACGGCTAAGCAAGAGGGTCGTGGGGATATGAACATTTAACTTCGTAGTAGTGATTCTTCTTCTTCATCAGCACAACAGCCTGGTGCAGGCCAAGGCTTTCTCCGTCTGCTTCCTCCAGGCGGTACGACACGTTGCCAGGCTTCTCCACCTATTCACTCCCAAAATTTTAAGGTCCTTCTCAACACTATCCAGCCACCTTGTTGCTGGTCTTCCCCTTCTAGTAGTAATTACCTAAAGGTAATCACTACTACTTGGTATTTTTATATTTTTAAAAAACGTAATCAAATTTACGTTAAACAGCTGAGTGATGCTAAAACCGGAGCATTGATCTATGTTATGAGAACATACATATAAACGCATTGAATTATCAAAGCCAGGGTTGTCCTCTTTTTAGTCCCCTAAATAACAGGCCTGATTAGCAATGGCGAAAAAAAACTTTTATTAAATGTATTATTTCTTACCTTATCGGTAGAGTGTGAGTATCATATGTATATTGCTTTTAAATTTATGAGATGAAATTTTATAACGGAATTGCTCACAGCGACAGTGTTCAACATTGGCATATGTTTCTAGTTGAAGGCTCATCTACAGTTTAGCTGAAAATTAATCAACAACAAATCTCGAATTCACGTTCTAATTACATCAACAAATTCTAATAGATATCCCATTATATCCTCCGAAAATATTAAAGTTTTCTATCTACATATAATGCTAGTATGTGCGAGGATATTTTCGCCTTTATAAAAAAGGATGTTTGCTAAAATAATGCATAAATGTGGAATAAACAAGCAAATGATTACTTTTTTTGAAAAATATTGCGTTGTCATCGGGTCTGAGATCGTATACCAATGAAGTTGAAAATAACTTTGTCTAAATAATGGGATGGGTCTACATTCATTCATAAAGGCAATGCAGTTTTCTTTTGCACTTATAATAATGAATGATGTGTGTGATTTTTGCTGCCATTTGATCTTATTTACATTTAAAAGCTATTTGTTAATTCCTCAATCGCTGTTCTTGTTTTCCAACATTATAGGGTAATATGATAATCATACAAAATCCAAAAAGGCAATGATGAAATAATATTTTTTTTTGTAAAGAATCAAATACAAATCTTACATGGTAAAAAATTAGATATCTGTCAAAACATTCGAATATTTTAAGTAGTTTTAGAAGCAAAGCTTAGCAAATTTAAAAATTGATAAACTTATGGTCATTTTACACCACCTGCACATATTTACTTACTTTTCAGCGGTATAAATTTTAGTTAAAACAATTTAAATTCAAACCTGAACCGACATAAAAGCCAAGATGAAATTAGCGCAATCTAATCAAATTATATTTTGTTTTCAATACTTTAAGTTAATTGCTTTTCATTTTCAATATGAAATACCTCTAAAACCCGCGTATTTCGTAAAAACTTAATAGTCTTTATGTTATTGCTGTGACATTATGATTGTGGTTTAGACCATCTATGAGTAAAACATTTCTATTGATCTAAAATTATTTGTATAACTTAGAAACTAAAAAAAACTAATATTTTTAACAAGCAAGCAAAAAGTCAAAATATATTTTTTTGAAGAAAATTTCAGTCCTCCCTCTTCTAAATTTCATTTCTGCATTTTGCGTTTCCGGAAACAAAGCGCGTAAATTATTCCTAAAATATTTTTTTAAGGAAATTGTTTCACCAAATAACTGTTTCAACCCTTGAAAAGAAAATATTCAAGTAGCAGGAACTTTAACAAAGCATTCTTGAAAAATGAATTATTCATTGTTTAAGAAAACTTGATCTTTATTTGCATCTTCATCTCTTTGAATAAATGTATTATATTTCACTGGGAAAATGAAAAAAGTATTATGATTTATATTTGTGTTTTGTTTAAACTCTTGTAAGTTTTATTGATTCAAAAAACGGTACATTTGTTTGGTATTAATGTAAACTAAGTTTTTTCGTTATAAGAATAACACAAAATTCGTTGTTTGTTGCAGATAGTTATGCTATATTTGAAGAAAAGACATACTCCCGTAAAGACAAACAACTACATTTAAGTACTTTTTATTCACAAAAATGTACTTTTAATTATTCACTAAACATTGTTAGATGCAATTAAAATTTCGTATCACATAACATTTGTTTTTTGTTGAGGACTGATGGATGCGAATGCTTTCAGTTGTTATTTAAATGAGTAAAATTTATAAACAAAACATAATTTGAAACGGAATTATATTTTGTTAGTTAATAGATATGACCCTTGTCCATTGGGATAGTTATAGCCGAGTTAGATTTTGAAAAACTTGAATAAAGTTCACTTTCTTAATTTGTCACATTTTCATGATTATTTTCTTATCACAAGCGTTAGATTTTCATCTTTTATCAGCTGTATTTTCACATTATAAAGCTTTTGGTGAGTTAGTCAAAAAATTTCCATGAGCTAAGTGGAACGGTACGAAAAGGAGGGTTACTTTGGTTTTTAATTTACGCCTCCGATAATGAAAGTCCTTTACAGATTTGACCAGCCTAAACTCACAAAGGAGAAGCTGCAGTCTCTGGCTAACAACGTCTGAACAGGTAAAGACTATACAGATCCACTTGCGTGGGATATGATCTGTCCAATGACACATATGCATTGTCTGATCAACATTAAACTGTTTTGCATCTTTGGCTATTTTTTTTCAAATCACTGCAAGGTGGCTTAATCCAGTTCTGGAACAACAAATTTCATGCTTTCATATCAAAGTATGAAAGGTAGCTTGATTCTCATTTTGATCTTCGAAAATTTCATATTTTTCCATCTGTCAATAGGAGAACAAAATAACATTTTCGATTCATCATCGGTGACAATCCACATTTACCAATTTCTAATTTTCACGGTAACGAATATATACATATAATAGTTATTTATGTGCGTTTTTGTTTAATGCACGACTGATATAGAAAAATAGGGGCAAATAGTTCCTTTCGAGCTTATTGTACCTGAAAACAACTTGCCCCACAAAGGAACGACTCGCCCCACAAGCGCATGTGCTTGAAAAATTATAGGTTATATAACGAAACGTAAATCGTTTTAATGTAGTATTTTAGGGTGCACAATTGATATTTGTATAAGAACACCGAAGAACTAAACACTATGATTTAAAGTTTGTGAAAAAGACAAACATCTCAAAAACGAAAATATTTATAAAAGTAGATCAGTGATGCACGCGCATCACTGATCTTTCGCATCTTTAAACACAGGCACTGCTTTCGCTTATATGGCCGCCATCCACGCACTGAAACATTCCATTTTACCAGGTGCTTACGGAATACACTGTTCTTTTTTCTTAATTAATTTATTTTAAAAGGAAGAACTTAGTCGCGGAAATTTAAGCCCCGCCCTCCCCTACGTGTTGGCAGGTAGCCGTTCTTTTGCTGTTTCCATACAACCTTTTGTTACCCGTAAAACAAAACTGACTCTTGTGTACACTTGCATCTGCCAAGGTCATATCTTACAAAAATTTGCGTCGCTTGGCAGTCAATATTAAAAGATTTAATATCACAATGAAAAGCAGTATTTAAATTTATGTTTCAACAATATCATTTCGCAAAACGTATTTTAAAATTAAAACATTAATCTAATAATATACGTAATAATGAATATTGCACTTATTATGCATGAAATTAACAAAATGGGTAAACTTACGAGGAAAACAAATCCACAATTAAACAGAATTGTTTCCCTCAAAACATCCTACGAGAAGTTTCAGAAATCACCCCAAGATGTTTGCTTCGACCAAATAAGCAGTTTATTATTCATGAGGTTAAATAACATGGAAAGAAACCGTGTTTGTACTTGTAAATCATTTATGAAATTCTTAATCTCTAAGGTAAAGAACTACACATCCTCTCTCGACTGTGTTAATAAGCCAAGGCTAAATGAATAAATTACTATAACAATGTCGTTGCAGTAATAGATAAGTGCTTTACGTATAGTTTAGTTTTATTTTTTGTGACATTTTTGTTTGAGTAAATATTGTCTTTGTTTATTATTCTTATATGTAATTGAATTTTAGCAATAAACTCCAGTGCTGTAATTATTTGCAGTTTATTTTGATTAATTTTAGTACTCAAAAATACTTAGAAGCACCTGCAAAAGCAAAAACACGAGAAGGGTATTAATAATTCAGCCGACAGAGTGGTTTAGTGGTTAGACGCTGGTCTCTTACGCCTAAAAGCGCAGGTTCGATCTTGGCTCCCGTCGGTGGATTTTCAAGAAGTAGAAAATCGGCAGAGTCCATGCCTTATGATTATACGGCATGTAAAAGATCCCTCAAGTACTCGTTTGTCATGGAGTATTTTTAAAAATTAAATTCCTAGTGCAGTTTCGCCTCAAATAGAGCCCAGTTGCCTCCATCTAGTGGAGAAACTTGGACGTCGAAATTCTCATGGCAGTGGCATCCCACCGATAGTGGTGCCACGTGAAAGAGTTGTAGCTATGCCGGGTAATTGCACCAGGTTTGCCAAAAGCACTGCCTCTACCGTAGCCCCATTAGAAAGAAAAAAAAGAAAAGGTATTAATAATTTCTCACTAATAATATTTTAATTTTCATTTCGAATGCTAGGGCTTTGAAAAATACTGTTAAACGAGCTGATGTGTGCATCACATGACTTCATTTTACTCTAATTTAATGTCATTTCTCCATTACTGGCAATTTTAATGTGATCCAATAGTTTACTCTCTAAATATCACCAACAGTGGCCAAATTTAAACAGATTATAAAAATGAATCGTCAAATTTGTTGCCAAGTTGGCGACAAATCTTGGCGACTAAAATGGCGATATATCGCCAAGTGTCTGCCAAATTATAACACCACTTGAGTTTACATCGAAATTAACAATGATTTCCCCCCAAAAAGAGCGAAAGACCCCTTTAGAAACACCCGAATGCAACCAAAATTAAAGGTGCCCAACTAGACCCCATTAGGAGTCTACGTACTAAATTTCAACATTCTAGGACTTACCGTTCTTGAGTTATGCGACATACACACGCACATACAAACGTCACGAGAAAATTCATTGTAATTAACTCGGGAATCGTCATTACGGATATTTCGCGGGTCTATACGTTCTTAGGCATAGTATATCCACGTCTTGTCGAGTCGAAAAAAAAAACCTCAATATTCATTCGGGGTGAGTAAAATTGAAATTTAGGTCGATTTTTGACTGAAAATTTTCTTGCGAATACAATACTTCCTTTTTTTTCAAAGGAAGTAAAAAAAGTTGCTTTTGCTATCTATATTCAAGAAATAACAACACTACACGCCTTTGTGAGCTTTTAAAATATTTTAATTTTGGAGAGACATGTTGCATTGTCCCTTCTAAAGTTTTGTCTTACACGTATTCGCGAGCATATTCTTGAACACATATCGGTGACGTCAGCGTATTCTCACTTCGTTTGCCATTTTTTATACAATTGCGTACATGCATTGTAAAAAACAGTGCTTTTTTTATTGTTTACGCGTGAGATATTTCAGTCAAATTTTGATTTAACCGCAGCTTTTTTTGTAAATCAACTTGAGAAAACTGAAAGACAGAAAAATAATGAAAACGCGCTTACTGATTCTTACCCGTCCTTCTGTCAAATAGCAAAGTTTATGAAGGCTTGATCCCCACTCATAGAACGCGCCATCATTTTGTTTTAAATTGTTAACTACGGTGTTTCTAGGAAGTACTTCACATATAAAACAATAATTTCGTAAAAATATTTTATAGTTTTTTTTTTACATAATACATGCTGTCCTATAAATAGGACAATAGTCCAAAGCACAACAAAAATCTCTTTTTTTTTCTCTTAACTTCCGGGGAAAGAAATTGCTTACGAAACTTTGGAAAATAGTCAGAACATTGTATTTGTTGCAAATAGTGATTGGTTTTCTATTGCAATTTTACAATTGGCATCTTCTTTGTGGGCGTTTTTTACCATTACATGCTCATTGTTAAGAAAAATGATTCTTTGTCGTTTTGTTGCAAATTGCGCTGTCTTATTTTATTCATTGGAATTAAAAAGGAATGACATTGAAAGCGCCAACATTATTCATAGTGAGATGCCAACACCCATAATTTATATCCAAATTTGACAAAAGTTTTTTTCTTGAACATCATACAGCTATGTCTGCTAAAATAACGCACAATTCTTTCATCGATTGTTACATTCTCGGAAAATAGGCTGCAAAGAAACATTAAGTTTTCTAACAAGGTTCAAATTTTGTAATAACGATCTTGTCTGTCGATTTTTGAATTATCATTGAAATGTAGATAATGTTTGTTACCAGTTTTATTTATAGCATTCATAACAAATGTTATGCCAAGATCGGTAACATTTTTCCAATATATTTTTCACGGGGCTAATATACCGGGAGGTTATAAAATAACGTGAGGTGTTCAGAGCCCTCTAGCGAGCAAAGTAATTGACGAAACTTTGTCAAAGTTCATTGGCATACTCAGTATACCATGGGATTCAATTTCTGATGTAAAAAAACAAATAGTACCAAAAATCACCACCAGGGGAAATTTTGGCGTTGAAAAGATGTAATACTGTGACTATTGAAGGATTAAATGCTAACTGATAAAATATGCATCAATTTTATTCACAAAATATGATTTTTACCAACAAGTGAGGTTCAAAAGGACCAACATCGAGATTTTCTAGGTACTGCATACTCCATATTTTCCACACCTCTGGGGGGGGGGGGGTATTCATTTCGCCTACTTGTAACATTTTTCTCGTTTTAAAAGTTGATACATCGGAAACATGTACCAGATAAACAACGCCATTACGAAATCCCCATGGTTAAAAATCACAAGTGGAAGATTGGGCGACCACGGTCTCCTTACCGTACGATATGCATGACTAATAAAACTGATATCAAAGAAATGTTGCCGCCATACACTCAGTACTTAAAGCCCAACAAGGGGTAGTGCGCCATCTTACATGAATATTACTCAGAAAGAAATCCTTGCTGCCATGCCGATATTTCTTCCTGACGACTTTTGGTAACATTCTTCTCTTGCTACAAATTGAAATATCTTGTTGGTTTTATTGAACCTCATTTGTAAACAACAATTATTTGTAGCAAAAAACTTGATGTAATTTTCAATTGGCATGTTTTAGCATTTAGATCTTCAGTATTCGAAAGTAATACATTTTTGTAGCACCAAAATTCCCCTGGTGGTGACTTTTGGTACTATTTTCTTTTATTGTAGAAATCAAAATCCCATGGCCTGCTATGTACGCCCATGAAATTTGGCGATGTTTCGTCCAATACTTCACTTGCTAGAGGGCACTGAACATCGCACATTATTTTATACCCACCCTGTATAATAACCTTTAAAAATATAACACAAGGAAAAGCTGGAATTCACTTTCAATTCTCAAAGATACTAAAAGAATGATCATTATTTTGGGAAACATATAAGGGTTTGTTTCTCTAACGGTATGTGATACAATTTCTTCAGCCATTACATGAAAAATTTCAATAGAGTTTTTAGTGTTCTTGTAAAGGAATAGATTTTGTACACAGATACAAATTTTGGTTTATATTTTTTCCCACTTGGCTTTTTTCATATCGAAACTGGGCTGATCACATTTATTCTTCGTAAACATTTCTGCACTTCCTGCAGCATCTTGTACAGAAGATTTCTCGCTTCATGTTGCTGCGTGAAAATTTGTGAAAGAGTCATCTATTTCTTCTTTGTCACTAACTAAATCAGGTTCAGGAGGAAGAATAACAGCTTCTGGTTCATCAATTTCATCATCAGAAAAAAAAATTCTTGTACTCAATAGCTTCCTCAATTGTCAGAAATGTTTTCACAATTTATTAGAATTTAGAATATAAAAAACTTTCTCATTATTTTGCATTTCCCTGTAAGAAACATTATAAAACAAACCAAACAGCAAATTATACTCTAATCTAAAAGGAAACCTAAGATTCAGAATGATTTCTCTAAAGAGAATAGGTGGTGTACACATACAAAAGATCTAGTTTTGAGGAATGCAAATCTTTACATGCCTTGTATACGCAAAATAATACCTGGGGGGGGGGCACTCATGCCAATCAACCAGCAACCCATCCAACTAAAAACTCCACCCACTTGACCTTGTTTTATTATTGTATAAATACTGCTTGTTACACGAATTTCTGGTAGGAGTGTGTGAATCAGTAGAAAAAAAGGGCCCTTATTGGACTGTTGTCCTGTTTTTAAGACATATTTCACTAAATATACCTACAAAATATTATTGTTTTCTTGAATATTTTTATTCATAGCAGTAGCTCATTCCTTATATTCAAAAACAAATCCTTTATTTTTGTACGGAATGTATGTTTTTATGTAATCATGAGTAATTTAAGTTTTTTAAGTGTTGATTTTATTGGTTCTTTCCAAATTTAAATTTAATTTAACTGTCAGACTTTTCCTTGTATATTATACACATGTTTTGTAGTAAGTTACAACCCTAAATCCAGGGCTAAGGCAGAAATACTTAAAATATACCACCAGCTCAGTTATTCCATCCGAGGACTGCAGTTTCGTGCTTTTTAGCACTCATCAGCCCGGAATAGGAATCACATGAGCTGGAGGCGAAAAATCTCTTAAGGGAGCCAAGAGAGCCAAACAAACTGGTTGCTAATGCAGAATTAGCAAACCAGATGAGCGACCGCAGCAATGGTGTGGTTCAACTCAAAGATTGATGGCAAAGCTAAGGTATTTTGTAGTAAGTTACAATCCTAAAGCCAGGGCTAAGGCAGAAATACATAAAATACACCACCAGATCAGTTATTCCATCCGAGGACTGCAGTTTCGTGCTTTTTAGCACTCATCAGCCCGGAATAGAAATCACATGAGCTGGAGGCGAAAAATATCTTAAGGGGTTACTGGTAGCATTAGCTACCAGTTTGCTTGACTCTCTTGGCTCCCTTAAGAGATTTTTCGCATCCCGCTCATGTGATTCCTATTCTGGGCTGATGAGTGCTAAAAAGCACGAAACTGCAGTCCTCGGATGGAATAACTGATCTGGTGGTGTATTTTATGTATTTCTGCCTTAGCCCTGGCTTTAGGATTGTAACTTACTACAAAATACCTTAGCTTTGCCATCAATCTTTGAGTTGAACCACACCATTGCTGCGGTCGCTCATCTGGTTTGCTAATTCTGCATTAGCAACCAGTTTGTTTGGCTCTCTTGGCTCCCTTAAGAGATTTTTCGCCTCCAGCTCATGTGATTCCTATTCCGGACTGATGAGTGCTAAAAAGCACGAAACTGCAGTCCTCGGATGGAATAACTGAGCTGGTGGTGTATTTTAAGTATTATACACATGTTTATCAAAAACCTTTTGTGACCAAGTTTGGATAAATTCATCTCTTAATTTGTCATATATGCTTGTTTATTTCAGCAGTCCTGTTTATAGGACAACTATAAATAAAAATCGATAGCTATTTGAAAATTTCAAATAACGATAGTATGAATTTAAGTTTACGTGTCGTGTTTTTTTTTCTAGCGTTGGTGAAGTGTTATAAATCAAAACATTGCATCTTGTTTGGTCTTTAATTTTCTGCAATCAGTTGTTTCAATTCAACAATTCATTTGATTTTTTGCCTTGCAGCACAGTAATCTTACTTAATTCTCTTTTTTATTTATGAATGTATGCATTAATACTGAATCATTGTGCCTAAATGTTTTAAAACAGCCCTTAAACATGTTAATTTAGTTACTAAAATATGACGTCTACAAATTTAGGCAATTTACGAGGCAACGAAAAGTAACTTTTGTGATTGACAACCGGTGACTAAAATTTTATGCTTTTCAGAACAATCTATTTGCAATAATAATTCTGGAAATGAAGTGATCCATATCCTCTTACTTCATTACTAATACGACCGTATATGAAAGTCAAACCACGGAAAAAATATCGATGTTGACGTAAAAAAGAACATTTACGAGTACCAACACTGACCTCCTTGGAAAATTTAACTGAAGCTGAACAGAAAACATGTTTAATTAAGAGAAACTATTAAGGCAATGTGATTCTGCTATGTGAAATCCAGCCGGCGTAATATATATAAATTTGGCAAAATAATACAACTTCTATTTTTAGTAAAAAGAGTAGCGTTATACCTTTATTTTTAAAAATTTATAATTCTTATAAAGAAGAGGGGTTTTTGACGTAACTCTGTCCAATTATAATTTTGGTGTCCCCCCCCCCCCCAATCTCGCCGACACGAAATTTCCGCCCCCTCCCTATTTTTCTGTTTCTTTGATACAGGAAAGGGGTGGAAGAAATTTTAAATGTAGGCGAAACTGGGGATAAACCGCGATTTTTGCTTAATTGTTCAAAGATATCTCTAACTTGTGAAAAGTACACCCATGTGGGATGTGATCATGTGATTTAAACAATAATTTATGTGATTTAAATAAGAAATATGTCGGCTTTTGTTAAAAAAAAAGTTTGAAAGTGTCTCCTTCTTCCCTAAACTTAAAAGTTCAGTACTTTTTTTTTAATTAAAGTTTATACATCATCAATTAGAATAGCTATAATTTACAAGAATCGTTTGCTTGCATTTCGACCTTTGATTGAAAAACCAGAGAGTGTAACACTTAGTGTATATGTATTTTTTTTCATACCTTTTAGTTTTGTGTTCGATCGAATTTCGAAAACTTTCAATCCCGCTTTTTCTTAACCAGCATCTCAAAACTTTGTTCATCTTATAAATATTTTCCTAAAATATTCGCCTAGTAAATGTTTTATTTTAAAAACTTCAATGCATCACTCAGTAAGAAATCCTCTACAACAGCATTCTTTTGATTTCCGTATTTGAAACACCATAATCTGAAATCCAATACTTTATTTCAAGTTGGGAAAAAAGGCTTCTAGTTTGTTAGAAACTTCATCCGATAACAGATAAGGGATCCCCTTTTTTCAGAGATACGGCAAGTTCGTAGGATATCAAGCCCCGAAAAAAGCACATTTTTCTTAAGATGAGCTGTAATAAAAGTAAATAAGACGCTTAATAAGGTTATCTTATCTATAAGGTGAGTGGGGCTTTTTTACGTGTAGTGCGTAGTCAATGAATCTAGCCCATCTCAACTAATCACGGCTTCAAATAGAATGCATAAAGGTTCTATGGGATGCATTGTTACCTCTGTGAGGGATCATTCAATTCCCAGGAAAATCTTCTGCTTTATATAAACAGCTAGGATGATGAATGGGCTTAACTTTTAAAAAGATGAACCATTTCTGTAAGAAATAACGGCTTGCGTCTTCAAGCATTTCATAACTGAGATAACTGCGCATTTAAATGTGTATATTTATTTTTGTTAAAAATATTTTTTCCCATTTAAAAGCTTTTGATATATTTTCAATGTTCTTTAGCTTGATTTGGTGTGATAATATTTTTAAACGTCGCCAAAAACAAGTTTAACTATTTTAATTATCAAGTTTATTGTTGTAAAAGTTTAAAAAATAATTTCAACGTCGCTGACTTGAGCAAGCATAGAATTGTGGGTTTTGAACAGTTGAAACGTTTCAAATAATGCTGGTTTTCGAATCTTTCTTTTAATTCAAATAATCGGTTTGGACTGTTTTTCAAGAGCATTTAATTGCAAAAAATACCATTGAAGATATGTAAAAATGATTATGAATACTTTTGAAGCATTTAGAAACTAAAAAAGTGTTTGGGTAGTAGCAATTAGTAAGAGTGGAACAATGACTTTAAGCTCATGGGATAAAACAAGAATTTAACCTGAAATCTATCGATATTACTACCGGTAAACGGAGATAGACCTCTTTTATATTTAATTTCATTTACATTTTATTACTTTTTTGTTTACATCTATATATATATTTCTCTTAGGCACCGAGATGGTTTTAAAATACACTATCAGTTAAAAGACCTATCGCATTGCACTTAAAAGTTATGAAAAAATAAAACTGAAAGCAGTTTTTTTTGGGGGGGAATAATATGTATTTTTACTCCTACATATTTAGAGTTAAATTCCACAAAATCATTTTTACTACTTTAAAACTAATATCAAATAAATCTGACGGAAATTTTTAGTTTAAATGAAACATATTATAAAAGTTTTAGCACTTTAAAATAATTTTGGAAATAAATGAAAAAAAAGAAAGAAAGAAGATAAACCACGCAATTGTAGCATAAAAAAACGAACTAAAGCTGTTTTACTCGCACAATTGTATTCGTATTAAATGAAGATTTATCGTTAAATTGCAGTTTTCGAAAATAATGTTAATTAAAAAACCCACATTTTGGAAAAGTCCCAAATTTATCAATACAATCTAAATGGAAATATCAAATACGGCATAATGAAGATTTTGCATTTTAGGATGATTGTTTTGTGCATAATATAATCAGAAATTGAGTGAAGTTTTGGCAGAGTTGGGTGAAATTAAGTTAGATTTCTTACAAATGATCGTTGCTTCACTGCTTGGATAAATACACAATTATCATTTTGCGAAAATAAACTTCAAGTAATTGTAACAATTTCACCCATTTTGTAATGACTTATATCTCCAGGGAAAAAACATAATAATTTGGCAGCATTATGCATCCAAATAGAGGAGAGAAAACGTAAAGAAAATAAACCAATAGGTATGTACTTTTTTCAACGGAACAGATTTTAAAACATGATTAAATCTGATTTTGAATCTGTATTATTATGATTTTGATCTTGATCTTGGCTATTACTTTTAATCATAGAATCAAAAACGGGATTTAAACAAAAAATTAAGTAAGGTATACCGACCAGTAAATGAACATTTAAGCACAACTCCATTTTAAAAAATTCATTGCACCCTAAAAAATGTAGCATTTGGCACACAACAGTAAAAGCGTTATAAATACGTAATTATATATATATATATATATATATATATATATATATATATATATATATATATATATATATATATATATATATATATATATATATATATATATATATATATATATATATATATATATTTTTTTTTTTTAATTTTGGAGAACTTTCATAAATCGGTATGAGTTTTTTTAACTGGCTGAAATTAAAAAAAGAAGCCATGACCCAGTTAACAAAATCCCCAACCAGTGGGCAAACAAAGCATTTTCTAGTCGTTTTCTTTCTGGAAATGTGTAGAACGAAACTACTCCTGTCAATTACTCTAAGAAAAAACATTTTAAAACCATTTTTTCCCTAAGGAATTAAGAGGTTTCCTCTCACAAATCGTGTAGCCTGATTCTATGCTGTATTGATGTTATGAGTCTGTTTAAACTAAATTGAAAATTGACAAAACATTTTCTTCGTTACATGCAATATATCAGACAGCCCGGTTGTCACATTCTGAGACTGAAGTTTCGTTTTTGTTTGAATTCCTCAGACAGGAATAGTGAATAACCGAACCCCAAGCTTTGCATTCAATGCACGAATCGATTCGCACCATGCTGCAGACACTCGTTGGTAAGATAAATTCACTATGCAAGTATGTGGGCACTCTGCTTCAATTAGATGACATCTGCCTCCTGTTTGGTTATTCACTATTCCTGACTGTTGAGTACTAATAAGAACGAAACTGCAGTCTCAGGATGTGATAACCGGGCTGTCTGGTATATTCCACGTAGTTCTGGGGCCGTAGTCCTGGCTTAAGGGCGGTAATTTACTGCGAAATTTTCTGATTCATTTACAACTAATAAATACAATTGGATAAACTTAAAAAGGTTTACCGCTCGGGTTTAAATTGAGTCGAAAAATACAGAGTTATAACAAACGATTTTTATGTTTGCCAAACGGTGTACATTTAAAACCATTGCACTCAATGATAAACATATATTAAAAAAACCTCCAAGTTTACAAATTTTTGGAGTATTACTTGCACTGTCAATTACCATTACCGGGACGGTGCTACAAAATGAGTGGGACGAGTTATTCAACCGCCTGGACATATTTTGGTTGAACGAGGGGGATGGGAGTACATCGAATAATTATAGTGCATGCTATAAAAATTGTATATTTTTAAAATTTTATAAGATATTTTTCATCCTCACCCTTTATACTTTTGGATAAATAGCCTTTTGAATACGAAGCAGAAATTTGTAAGTAGCCATGCATATTTTCTTTCATTCTAACGAAACGAGTCGCACCATTTTCCATGTATTTCTTTTGCAGCATTATTTTTTTACTTGTGCATACTTAAAGTCTACGCGTCTTTAAATCATTTTAACAAAAAACTTCATAACATTTAACTTAATGAAGTGTCTATATTGCTGGAAATTTAACATTACATTTTACAAACTTCATACAACAAGGAAACTCTTAGATGAAAATTGATATGTACCTTCTACTCTGAAAAGAGTAAATCTCGTTAATTTGAAAAAAAAAAAATTTACTATGAAATGAGAAACTCGTTGAGACTTGGTTTGACTTGCTTCAACTTGATCTTAGTTCCCCGCATCCATTTAGGGCGAGAAATGTGATTCTAAGTAATGAATAGCAAAAATGGTTTTCATGCGATCGGAAGAAATCTATTTCGGAAAGTGACAGCACACCTCTTAGGGGAAATTAATTCCATCTTATTACTTTACGTGCTAAAAGTTAGAGCACAAATAACAGTTTTTGCTCAAATCTTGTTTTAAATTTTTGTTCTGAATATTAGACGAAATCACACATTGCTTTTTTTTTTAATGTATAACACAGAGGATTAATTTTGAACAAAATTTTTGGTGGGATAACTTTTTGAGTTTTTTTATGGTAAAATTGACATGCTCATTTTCGAACTGTAGTTAGTTTTCTTCTACAGACTTTCTCAAGGATTTTTTATTACGAGGGCCATCCGGAAAGTAATACCCGTTTGTGAAATAAAGACACAGAAGTAAATATTAAGAAATGTAAACATGTTTATTAAAAAGAGCATACCTTAACTACTTCTCCACATAATCTCCAAGCAAATTTAAGCATTTGTCATAACGTGTGACGAATTTTTTGTATTTCAGCGTCATATTCCTCCACTGCCACCAATTGAAATACGTAGTCACGTCGAATATTTCCCAATTGAATTGCTGCAGAAATTGTTGTGTTATCCCTGCTGCATGAGGCCTGGCATTGTAATGGAGGAGAATGAAGTCATCAGACAATAGACAAGGCCGAACGTTTCTTGCGTTGAGAAATTTTATCACAGTCCTCCCTTCACAACAGGCGGAGTTTTCAACTTTTTTACACATTATGAATGGCCACAGAGAAACAACACAGGCAACGCTACACTGTAAAAAAATTCCGAAACATTACTGGGTATTTTCGTGTTATGTTTCTGGATTTTAATGGTTTTTATCCACTTCCTGGAAAAATCAAGTATCATCGTCAAAAAGTTTCCTGAATTGCTACAAGTCGCACGAATGCAGACTTTTCACAGTTGCAAAAAATATTTTTAGCTCCCAGTTTAAAGATTAACTGAGCGTGTTTATGGCTTTAGTTAAGTTGCGGCCGTGTCCATGCTAATTAAGCCCCCAAAGGGGGAGAATAAGTATGGATTACGTTGCTTTGCAAGAATTGCAGGCGAGTAAAATTCTCGTTACTTACCAGCAATTCTGGCTTAGCTTTGGCCATGTTTGCAATAATGCTCTTGGAACTTCCTTGATAAATCAGGAAGATACCGAGCTATTATATTATACCTTCTTAAGTTTACGCGAATTTCCAGAGACAACACTGGCTTTTAACGGGAAGATTTCTGAAATTTTCAGGAGGCTTACAGGATAATGTCAGGAAGGTTACTGAATTTCAGCGAAAAACGTTCATGGATTTTGCAAGATATGTTACTGGCAGGAAGTGGGCACATCAGCTGCCCATTATTTCCCAGGAACGTTCCTGAATCGTTTTTACAGTGTAGCGTCACGGAATTTGCAACAGAGAAGGCAGACAAGCCACTGAAGCGGTCTGATTTTGACAGGCGGCTACTCGCGTCGTCAGCGCCTTATGCGGCGGAAACGAGTACTGCTTTCCGGATGGCCCTCGTATTATTATTTCATATACATTTTATACACGACTGTTGATCTTTCTATTCCGGTTTCAACTTATGATTTGTCTTAAGTGTGTGTCGATTATAAAACTATTTCAGTGGTGTAGTTATTCAGTAGTACTTAGAATTTTCTAAACTACAGTGCTAAACACCGAACATATTAGTAGTTTTTCATAATTTTAGTACCCACTGCATGACGTCACTCAAAGATCACCATTAGGAAAAACAGTGCAAATGATCAAGATTCATACTATTCAGCCTTCCAAAAAAATCAACAATTTTGTGTCTGGTGCTATTCAGAAAGACAAGGTGAAAGAGAGCTACACTCGGCAATGTGTACACAAAACGTTCCAATGTGAAAGTCGCCCCACTTTTACTTGTTCGCAAAACTCAACCGATTTCCTATTCCTACGGTAGTTTCTCTGCTTTGCTGTTCATATTTTCTTTTCCTACGTTACACATATTATTACAATTACAAAATATTAGTTGATTGAACATTAAGATAGGTGGTAACTGGGGTAAGAGGGCGGTATGAAGTGTTACATCTTTTTTCGCTTTAGGATGTGAATTAAAGTTTTAAATTTAAAACCTACAACTTCTTTAAATTATTAAAATTATTAAGAAATTAAACTCTGTTTTCTCTCGTCTGGTAATATTTTTTTAAAAATATGAAAAATATGTCAGCAAAAACTGAAATCGTTTTTCGCCATCTTACCCCACCTGTGGGGTGAAAGGATGAAAAGAAGTGCGTAAGATGTCAAACACCTAAAAGCACGCATGAAAAGTGAAAATTATTTTTTACAAATACCTACAGCTGATAAAAATGGTATAACTAATACGCTCTTTCATCCCACACGCTAAACAGCTTGCTCGAAGGATGTTGTCCGCCTATATCTCTCGCAGATACGTTTCCAGTTGGAAAGAGCTAGACCTGAATGGTTCTGCTGTATTAATTATTATTGATTGATTTACAATGATAAACACTTTGTCTAACAAACTACCTGTTGATACATGTTAAAGATCATAGCCACAATTAAAAGTGCTTTTTTAAAATGAAGTTTTGGCGAATGGTTTAAGTTAAAGTTAACGAAAATCGATCGAAATTTGGAGTTTTTGGCTCTTTATCGTAACAATTTTGGTTTTCTTTCGTAGAAGGGATCCTGAACTTCAAAATAAAGAATGATTCTTGTGTTATTTCAAATCCAATATTTATTTATTATCAAAAATTACAAAGACTTGAAAAACCCGCTTTGCCCTACCTAGGGGCCTAAAGCGGGTAATCCGTTCGTGTAGAGCGGATAATCTGAACTAATTGTGATTTAGTACATTTGATAGTTAAATATGAGGTAAAATTGATTAAACCAATTGACTAGCTAACTTCCATTACAAAAAATAAATAAATAAATAAAATTCTTTTAAAATAAATAAATTTGTTTTGAGTTTTAAATAAAAATCTAACACAGCACATTTGTTTACTTAACATAAAGACATAACTAGTTGAATCAATAGACTAGCTAATTACTCTTATAAAAAATAACTTGTTAAAGTTATACTTATCCTATTTAAATAGAAAATCTAAGTCAGTACAA
This sequence comes from Uloborus diversus, assembly GCF_026930045.1. NCBI lineage: Eukaryota > Metazoa > Arthropoda > Arachnida > Araneae > Uloboridae > Uloborus > Uloborus diversus. The sequence goes on along the minus strand of NC_072732.1, from coordinate 70,184,365 downwards.
TTTACCAACATATAGAAAGCGGGTATAACCGCTTTGCCCTACCCACTTTGCCCGGAAGCAGTTTTTATTTCAATAATTATAATAGTAAATTTAAAAAAAGAGAGAGAATGAAATCACCATGTTTGTTTGTAGGTGAATGATTTTCAATAATAAAGTAATATTATTGAAAAATTTTTAAAAAGCTGGTCTTCTACTAATCACAAGTTACATACAGCTGCTTCACTTTGACAAATTTATACTCGAGGGTATTCGGGCAAATACGGCATATGTATGCATCGCCGCTACCCGCCATGCCTACCCGCTTTGGGTCACTCTCCCCTAAATGCAAAAGGCGAGTATGAAAAAAAAATAATGACTACTAATGAAACAAAGTCTTAAAGTGTGGCATGAAGGAAGCTTTCTCCTTTCTTGATTGTATTCCTGATGGTCATCTTGAAAGGAGAAAATGCTGGAAAAATGAGGAGATACGGAGAAAGTGTCAAGGAATTCTTTAGGTGTATGAGAACAGTTTATAAATTTGCAGCCTTTTAAGTTATTGTTTTTGCCATAATAGGACCTGAAGAATAGTGGTAAGGAAGAAGCTTCTTCTTTTGTATCCTGGTTGTTTTCTAGTTGACTATCTGAAGTTGAGAGAGCGGAGGAAGTGTCTAGAAAGCTGATATCTGAGAGAAAACATTTGAGGAGTTAATAGACAATAAAGGTAACTTGTTTGGATATGGGGACGGGGGAGGGAGTGAGGGATAAAAATAAATATTTTCAATTTGATATTAGAAAAAATAATTGCAACTATATACACACAAAGTTAAAATACATTCAATGAACCTTTTTCCTTTGAAATTTTACAAATGAATTCGGAAGTTAAAATACTTTAGTTTCACTTTTGTTTCTTTTATTCACACACGTCGTTTTGAGGAAGAAAAAACTTAAGCATGTTCAATAGTGTATCCAAATATGTACTCTGCCCGTTATAGTATACTATGGCTGAATTTTTGTCATAATTGTGTTTAAATTTTTCGATTAAACTAGAGTGAGAGATTCCCAAACAGTCTGGAATAGTCAAGACCTAATGTTAACCCAGAGCTTTTGTAAAAGAAAATATTAATTTTATCTCTAAACATTTTTCATTGACAAAAACATGTTTGTCTCAATATCTACGAATATTTTTCAACGCGGGTCATCGGATAGTACGCCATTTAACACCCGTAACAGACTGTCCTTTGCAACCTCAGGCACTTAGAGTGTATTCTCCTGAGCACTCTCATTGATTTTCTTAGAGATTACAACGGAGTTAATTAAGAACAACGCTTCCAGCCGCTTGTTTGAAATGGAAATTCGATAATGGCAAGAAGAGGGAAAGAAAAAGAAAGAAAGAAAAAAAAAAGAGAAAATTTACATCTGCCTTGGGAAAAGAAGACAATGTATTTGGGGTGTGGAAAAGAATTCATGGATGAAAACTATTAACCGCAAAAAAGAAGTAAATTGATGATAGACGAAAGTAGGGAGAAAATTTGAACATTGGATTTTTATTCTCAAGATTTATTTGCCTAATGTGTTTCAAGACAAGGATCGTTAATGTAATTAATGTTCGATAAACCACTTGAAACTGAAGCAAGAAATATTAGGAAACTTAAGAAGAACGTTTTATTAGAGCATATTTCTTCATTCTTCATATTTTACTTTGTTCTGCTGTTGTGCTTTTTCAAAATATTTTCTTTCCTCCAAAAAACAAACAGTGTTTTTTTTTCAATGCAAGCGAAAAATATTTACTCTTCATTTTCCGCCCTTATGTAAGTTTTTATTTCCCGTTTTCTTTTTTGAGTAGAATATTTTACGAGCAATAATATAATTTATTTGCTTTAGAAAAAATATATAAAAAGCAATAATGCAGATTTGTTGAAGAAATGCAGTTACTTTTTATATTTAAATACAACTTAAACAATTGTGCAAACCAAAATATTTCGTTACTTTTAGTTTGTAAAAGAAATTACCAATTTGTTTAAATGTTTGCCAAATTTTGATCATTATTAAGTCAAAAATATTGATTCGTACATTGTACTGAAAACATTTTTATAACATTGTATTTATAAAATAATATTTTTTTAATTTATAATATCTACTTAATTTTAACAATTTCATCTTACCGATAGTACCGCATACTTTCATCATAGTTGGGTTGCTTCTAGTGATGTACTAAATAATCGGCGGCTATCGGTAATTGGTCATAACCGGTCTTTTTTTACCGATGGTAAAATGGCTTTAGGTATCCGACTGCGTTCGAAGACATTTTTTTGAAAAAAAATCTGAACATTTCTTTAAATGTTATTTTTTAACTACATATGTTTCAAAACTATGAAAAAAATGTAAAAAAAAGTTTTTAAAATATTATTTTTAAAACATATTCTACATTTGAAGAAAAGTAGTGAAAAAACGTGTCTTATGCTAACAGCTGTGGGAAAAATTTGGTTCTAATCGCACACAAGCACTTGTAGTAATACATTTGTATGACATTAATGTGTGTTTTGCTCTAAAAGTTTTATTATTTTTTTAAAAACGTACTGAAATATAGCCGAACAAAGTTCCTACACTGGTATTTTTTCGTAAACAAACGCCTTTGTTTAAACTTATCCGCATGAAAATATTACTTAATAATGAAATTCAGCTTAGGTTTTAAAGGAAAATATCAAGCATATTACAGAGAACTATCTCAGAATATTTCACATCAATACTCGAATAATTTTTTGAGATATCATTGTTACAGTAGACAGCTTTCTTTAAAAATATCGTTCTTCAGAAAACGCGTTTAAATGCAACTTCCGGTCTTTAGTTTAGTGTACGACTCTGTAATAATACGGCTATAACTCCAGTTATAATTCACGTAGAGTAAAATCTAAAACAGTTTTGGAAAGCTAATGAGTCAGACTACAAAATGAAATCATAAAAACTATTACGAAAATTTCATCGAAAAATGTCGATTTTAACACAGTAATAAATAAAAAATGTTGCTTTAAAATAGATAACTATGCTGAATGAGTTCATAAATAGTAACTAAATTTGCTTTTCTCCAATAAAAGCTAATATGAGTTTATAAATTTATGTTAAGAACAATAAAAATAGGGAATTAAAAATGCTGAAGTCATTCCTCTTAAAGATATTTATTGAGTGTTTGCTTTCTTAAATAAATTTTTCCGCAGTTATTCTAGAGGCTAACTGCAGTACTTACATGGCATAAAATTAGAAGATAAAGAGTGTAAGTTATAATAGTTACTTCCAAACTGCAAATATTCAATAATTGTACTGAGAACTAAATGAATTTTCCAAGGTTATAATAAATGTAGAATATGAAGCTTAATGTTAAATACGGATTTTTCTTGGGACCTTTTTTTTTAATTTTTGGGTGTATTTTTACTACTACTGTCATCACTGTGGTAATTTTTTAAAAAAAATGTGTGTGCGTTATGTGTATAGTGCCAAAATAAATGTTTTTAGATGTTATATTACTAAGATAATTCATGCTTATCTGATGGATATCATTTGGAGAAACCCCGGTATCGTGATTCCGCAGGCGGGGAAGAAATGGTGATAGCCCAACACCTTCTGCACTTCCAATACATTCTTCGGGAGCTGAAATATTTTGTTTAAGACATTATGTTGTACGCACATAAAATATTAGACTCGAATCATTCTTATATAGTTGCATCGAACAGTGATTCTTCCGTCTTAGGTGTATTGGGAAACCCAGGTTCTGAAATATTAGGTATGAACGGTGTAGAATACATCACAAAAATAATAACCATGATCAATTCCAGGTAAACTATTTATTTTTCATTTACTTTCCTCTTTTCTTCTTTAATTTCATCATTATAACACAAGAAAAATATCACTCATGACCTTAATATATATGTATAGATCAATCAGATTTATCACCCACTATGTATATGGATGTGCAGCAATCGCCGCGCAAATTGTGTACACTTATAATACTAATTTAAAAGAAAGGAGATGATACTTATCAATATCACATTTTACGAAGGAGATAGGGTCCCGATTTTCGTGTCGATGCTGACGGCACGCACCCATTCGCCATCAAAAGTAGCGGGGCAAACTCAATAATAAGACGAACTAAAAAAAGAATGCATCACTATCCCCACGCCATGCCGATCTGACTCCCTTCCACGACGCGACCCCGTAGCATCAAAAACCCGTTGCCAAACGGGAGAAAAACTCCCCTTTGCCCGTAAGAGACAACACAACTCGATGGACCTGGAGCGCCGCCACTTCGAGTGAAGTAGAGGCAAAGCCGATGCATTGTACGGATCGAAGTGGGGTGGAGTCGCGACGCAGAATGAGGTAACTGATCAAGATTGCAGGCGGGAGTGCTGCAAATGAGAGGAATTAACAATCGTGGTACTGGAAGTTACCACATCCTCCCCTTCGAAAGGATGAAAAAAAAAAAAAAGAACTCCAAGTGGAAGACACAGAAGTGTGGAACGGAGCATTGTCGAGGATGTACAATAGTGAGCCAAGGAGGTGGTAGCACCAGAACCCAGGGCAGAAGTTGTCGGCATACAAAAGAGACGAAAGTGACAGAGTCTCACGGTCAAAACGTGAATACAACCAGAATGCGGGAGAGATGAAAACAATATATACATGACAAAGAAAATCGTGTGGGAATACATTGCATGCGTCATGTGTACATAGGTATTGGGGAATATAGCAAGCACTGAAAACCAAAATGACAAACAGAAAACGACTTATATTATGATACATGTGACACCCTTCATTGGTACACATAACACAAAAATACTGTCACAAATTTTTCTCATGATTAAATAGCACATACTACACTTCATTCTGTCTTAAGCTGCAGGAATACCAATTGACAATTAAAATACCATTTTAACAAATTGTTCCTGGAAAAAAATGTATATACATATAACAATTCAATTATGTACAATTTACACGTCGAACAATACATGTATGCAAAACAACAAGTAGAATTTAAAAAAAATCATTTCGTACATGTGGTGGCCAGCCACAATTTGTAAAAAACATATGAGAAGTACATACATAAGAAACATTACAATTGAGTACTCATAAAAATGTGTCAGGTAAAACCAGAATACGCAACAAACATATATGTACTAAAACCAGTTGCACAAAACAATATGGATCCTTAAAAAAACAAATATTGAAAATATAAAAAAAAAATACCAAATGCATGCAGGAGGGAAAACGGTTGGTGGTGCAGCGCTGCAGAGACATTAGGTCGCACAGAGGACGGAATGCTAGGGATCCCAAGCAGGAATAGGAATGCTAAAAGATTTAAACGCACAATGAATAATACAAATCTTACGAATTGTTGCTAAGGCATTCACATAAGAAAATATTGACTGTTGCTAAAAAGAAAAGATAACTTTGACCTGGGCACATAAATACATTTGGAGTGCAGACAGAAAAGATATATATTATGGCATATTAAGAGTACCAGGAAATGTCCACAGGATTTTTGTATGGTTGAAATCCAAAAAGTAGTGTGGCTGTTGAACACAGGAGCAGGTGTACCAGACGATCAAACAGAAGCATAGGATAGCTTGAGCAGACAAGTCCTCATGGCACGGAACGAAAAAAAAAAAACATGCAGCTGACACACGGGCACATTGGAGCATATGGGGTCGCAGGGGTGTCTCACCATCACTGTGTAACCACAGCATAGGACAGGCCACGTCCAGGTAGGAAGCCTAGATGATTGGATCCAGGGTGATCAATTCCGGAACAGAACATCAAGACTCAGATGAGGAGCAGGGCAGGTGGTTCGATGGGTCACTGTTGCAGACTTACGGTGAGCTCCAAATCATCCCGCAGGTCGAAGCCGGCACATGACACAGGGGCGTTGCGGCAGGAGGACTAGATGGGCTGCTTGGAGGCACGGGGACGCAAATTGTATCTAGCTGCTGAAGGAGCAGAAACTTGGATAGGGCTCGGGCTATTGTCATTTTCTGCAGAGGAGAGAGGGAGATTAGAGGCAGAATTCACTGGATTGTAAGGAGGAGGAGGTGTGGAGGCTGCAGGGGCAGTTATTGATGGGTTGCCGTTGGTTTCATTGATATTGGATAGATGGGGTGCCCGAGGAGGGACCAGCAAGATTCTATCAATGTGTACCTTAAATTTGTGGCTGTTTGGGATGTTGGATTTCTGGATTACAGCCACGACATTAGAGATCATTTTTAAGATGCAGTAGGGTCCGCCGTATGATGGTTTAAATTTGTCTTTTGATTTCAGATACACCAGGTCTCCTTTCTGGAATGTGCGAAGCTTTGCCTTAGGGGCTTGGCGTGCGTTCTGTCTTCTTCGCTTCACCAGTGTGTTCTGGTACGCCCTGTCGTAAATAACCTTGAGCTCGTCAAGTATTTTGTGCAGCTCGAATGCTGCATTGAGTGAAAAGTCTATGTTTACGTCGATGGTGTCTGTGAGTAAGGATAAGTTCCTCCCAAAGTGAAGGACATTAGGTGGAGTTTTAGTGGTCGAGTGCATGGTGGCATTGTAGATTGCTTTGTGGACTGCTATAGCATATTCAAAAGACTTGTTCTGAGCCATAAGGGCGTTGACTGAAGATTTGATCGAGGAATTGATCCTTTCGCTCAAACAGTTGGCTTTGGGATTGCCCGAACATGTGTGCCTCAACTGTATACGAAACAAGTCTTTAAAGGCGTTGAAGACTTCTGCAGTGAACTGTGGTCCGAGGTCTGCAAGCACCATCTCTGGTCTGCCAAATGTTGTCACATATTGGAAAAGCTTCTTGACAACGCATGTGGCAGAGGTGTTTTCAAGAATGTAGAGTTCGATGTGGCGAGAGAAGGCATCTATGACGGTTAAAATTGATTTCCCGTTTGAAAATGGGCCAAGCAAATCCATCGAAATTAATTTCCCTGGAGCGTTAGGCGTTTCAGGGGTTTGGAAAGGTGCCTGCGGAATCTTGTGATGTTTAGATTTGATACATATGTGACAGCTCGCTATGTAATTGATGACATCAACCGACATGTTCTCCCAATAGAACTTGTTTGACAAAATTTGATAAGTCTTCGAAACACCGAGGTGGGTGAGATGGGCAATTGCAAGTGCCTTGGCTTTTAACGTGTTGGGGACAACAATTTTAAAATCTGCATTAGTAGGATCCGTACAGGGTTTCTTGGAAAACAACAAAATTTTTCGTTCTGGGTGTATGCAGTAGTGTTTCCATTTCTCTAAGTTAGTCCGGTTTAGTATGTCATTGTAGATTCGAGAGAGCTTGGTGTCGTGGAGCAATTCTTTTAATAGCCCAGTTTCAGTAATTTCTAATTCAGCATCTCCTGTGGTGTCTTGAACCAAGGTAAGGACTGTTTCTACATCCTTAATTATGTTTGGAGGATGTGATTGGATAAGGTTGCATTCTGTGGGATCGGGAATAAATTGAGGGAGACTGGAGCTGGATATTCCTGCTTGCTCTGGTGAGATTTCAACAATTTCTGGTAGCATAACTTCGTCTTCTGGCGTCATGTCAACAACGGGAGTTATCTCGGGATCGGTCAGGATATTTTGGTTGTCAGCGACACTTGTCTGATTGCATGGTGTCCTTGAAATAAAGTCCGCTAGGCGATTTTCCCTCCCCGGCAGGTGGACGAATCTGTATTGGTATTCGCTCAAGCTGAGCAACCAGCGAGTTGTGAGGGATGCAGGTGATGTTGTTTTTGAGTAAACCTTGAGCGGGGCACTGTCGGACAAGATATAAAAGGCACGGTTGTACAGGATGAATTTAAATGCGTGTATTGATTTTACAATGGCCATAAGTTCGACCTTGATTGCAGGATACCTCTTCTCACTCTCAGAGAGAGTCTTGGAAAAGTATGAGACAGGTTTTAAAACGTCTTCCTCTTTTTGCATTAGTACCCCTGCAATTGCAACTAAGCTTGCATCCGTGTTAAGATAGAATTCTTTGCCCCAGTCAGGCTGAATTAGGAAAGGTTTCTTAAAAAAGGTATCTTGAAGTTTCATGAATGCATCATTACACTGTTTAGTCCATATGAAGGAAGACTTTGGGTGGGTGAGACAATTTAGGGGGTGCACCAGGTTTGAGTAATGGTGGATTAGGTTTCGGTAAAAGGCACACAGTCCTAGGAATCTTTTAAGTTGTCGCTTGGTAGTAGGGGGTGGAAAGGAGACAATTTTGGAGATATTTGCTTGAATGGGATGGATCTTTTTTGCAGAAATTTCGAATCCAAGATAGTTGATTGAAGATTTATATAGCTCGCACTTCTTCGTAGAGAGAGTCAGGTTAAACTTGGTTAAGACTGAGAATAATTTGGACAGTTTTCTTGTCATATCGGTGAAGGAGTCAGCACACAGGACAAAATCATCTTGATATGCGAAAATTCCAGGCTCATTTACTTCCTCTAGGACGCAATCTACCAGATTTTGGAAAATAGAGCTTGCGGTACGGACCCCGAAGCAAAGACGTTGATACTTAAAGGTTCCGAAAGGAGTGACGAAAGCAAAACGGTCTCTATACTCCTCAGGAAGGTGAACGTGGTGGTATGCACTTTGTAGATCAAGAGATGAAAAATAGCGGTATTGGGAAATTGCATTAATGATTGTTTGGATCTTCGGAAGTGGGTAGCTAGCATGGCAAATTAAAGCGTTGACCATACGTAAATCAAGCGCAAGCCTGTATTTGGGTGCGGTCACACCGTCACTGCGTTTCTTGACCAGGAGCATTGGGGAAGCCCACTCTGAATTTTCTCTGACTTTTATTCCTGCTTCCTGGAGTTGATGGATTTGGTTACGCGCCTCTTCTATCATAGACTGTGGGAGTGGGAAAGGCAATGTGCGAATAGGGTAATTGTGGAGGAAGTTGAAGTTAACGGGGACTCTATCCGTGTGTCCCAAAGCCTTGAGTGATGTAGAAAAACAGTTAAAATTATCACTCAACAGTGCTGACATTTCTTGAGCATGTTCAGGGGAGAGATGTGACAAATTAAAGTCCTGAATATTGAACTCTTCCTTTCTAAGATTGATAATTTCTTGGGATGCCTGAATAAAATTCATTGAGTGTTGTTCATTACCTTGTTTTATTTCCTCAATATCCTCAACAGGTTCTACAGTCCCCACCGTGGTGTTTTTGTTTAAATGAATTTTCTGTGAGGAAGAATTTTTAAGAAGAACATAAAATGTGTTCGTTTTCTTGGCAGGGGTAGTTGATTCAGCAGCATCACATATGGAGTTGGGGCGAACAATGCTTAGATCAGAATCCACGTTAGTATTTTTCAAAATAGGGGTAACAAGAAGTTCCGTCTAGAACTAGACGAGCCTACTTTCCCGTATACCCATACTACTTTCTAGTACCTGATCAATATTCTCAAAAATAGCTAAAATCGCAAATTTTTTCAAACATATATTTTTTAATATTTTAAGCTGATTTCTAGGAATAAAATATTCCTTACTTTTCTTCAAAAAAACGAACAAATAAAATAGCAGCACCTTTTAAACAAAGCAGCTAATACACTTCTTTCCATTAAAAAAATTTTTTTAACAGCTTTCAAAACGAAAAAATAATAATAAGTTCATTAAAATAAATACATCATATAAAAAAAAATCGTTTCTTTTTCCCCTGTTGCCGAAAATATTTTTTTTTAAACGAATTAATGCACTTACCAAAATAAAAAAAAAACAATAAAATGTCAACTTAAAGAAATAATTTTCATTGTCAAAAAAAAAAAAAAAAATCGTCTGCGCATATTTTACGAGTTTATTCACCGAAAACTAAATACCTAAATTAAAACTTTAGCGTGAAAATAAAAACAAATCATATCAACAATAATTATTTCACAGTTAAAACCACAGCAGCGGAGTCGGAGTCGGAGTCAATCTCATTTTGGGATAAAAGAGTCGGAGTCAAATATCCAAGAATCGGAGTCAGTCATTTGTCCTCCGTGTATAAATGTTTGCCAAAGCTACGAAGTCAGAGTCGAAGTCGGGGAGTCGGAGTCCGATTAATTGTCGGGAACAGGAGTCAGAGTCAGTGTCAGGTCCCCCTAAATTCTCGGAGTCGGAGTCGGGAGTTGGTCGTCAAGAGCTATTTCCAACAAAGTTTGTTTGAAGTAAATCCACCTTCAAGTACGGAATCTACATTGACTTTCAGTTTCCCCGTAGGCGCTAATGTTAAGGGATTTGAACTGTTCAAAATTGAACGGAAAATTGTTCAAATCAAAAAGATATCTTATATACAAGTTTTTTATCAAAAGCTTTTTCCTACAAAGTTTGTTTGAAGCAAATTCGCCTCACAGTTCGGAATTGCTTTGAATTTCCCCGTAGGCGTTAATGTTAAGTTTTTTTGAACTGTTCAAAATTGAACAAAAAATAGTTCAAATCAAAAAGTGAAATATGGGAATGAGGTGTCCTCGCCGAGATCTTTCGAACAAAAAAAAGTTTATTCGAATCGGACTATTCATTCAAAAGTTATTAGGGGGGGACAGACAGACAGACCGACAGACAGACCGACAGACAGACAGACCGACAGACAGACAGACAGACCGACAGACATTTTTCCCCATCTCAATACCCTACTTTCCAATTTTTAATTTTTCAATATTCATTTAATTATTTTATTTATTTTTGACTTTTTTTTGTTTTTCACGATATTTTTAAGATGCATTAAGCCTTCTTTCATGCTGTTTTCTTCTTTTTCTGACTTTTACTGGGAAAGTAGGCTAAAAAGCAGGTTGACTTCTTCATCAAATTTCTTGGGTTGTGTATGAACTTCTGCATATACAAACGAATTGGGTTCTAAGAATGTCTTTCTTGATAACATAACATTAACTGAATGACTGATAATTTCCCCACAACATTGATGATTCCCCTTTGGTATGTTTTTATGTGACCCTAAGGGGCATTCCACATTGGAAGCATCATGACACTTGTGAACATTGCCTCTTGGCTGACAGGAAGTAGTAGAGTGACTTTGATGAAGATCATTAAAGAAAAAGATGGGGATGCTTTGATTCTGTATTGTGATGGACTTTTGAGAGGGAAACATTTGAACATTATTTTTGGTCAGGAAATCCATTCCCAATATGCCATGAAAAGTAGAATCTGCACACAGGTCAATTATAAAGAAGGTGTTTTTGAAGAACTGCTGTTGCATTTTGAAAGAGAGTTCTACACATTGGCGAAAGTTTACGGTAGAATTTAGAGTTGAAATGGAAACGTTTACCACAATCACTGTCACTGAACTTTTCTGACACCATCTCATTATGTTCTCTTATCAGAGCTGGACAACTCTACGGGTAAGTGACTAAAATTTTTTAAGCAAAGCAATAAGTATTTACACAGCAAAATGTACTTTATACAAAATATCCTTTCCCCTGGATTACTGTATGTTTTAAACTAAATTTAGTAGTATAACTGAATTCCCAAAATATATTTTGAATGATTAACAAAAATGTATGTGTGGTAAATAACTGACATTTTAAATAGTAGCATGTCAGCCAGTTACAATGCTTTAAACAGTTTTTTTAAAGATCATCTAAATTGTATTCTGACAATTCCATTTTTTCATTAAATTAGCTTAAAAAACACAATACAAGATCTTTTGTTTAATGCATATATTGCACTGAATGTTAAAATTTTTTTACTCTGACAGTCAGTAAATGTCAGTCATTTACCCGTTTATTTGCCAAGCTATAAACTCTCATAATTATACAAATAGTATTTTATGTATCTCTAACTGAGCATCTTCTTACACGTTCCCCAAGAACTATCCATTTTCTGAACCCAGCCAGGACAGAAATTAAACCTTAGAAGAAGTTAGACATGGGTGACTCTAAAAAAAAATATAAAGATTAGGGCTAGTTTCTATTTAGACCGCAGGAGGAAAAAGTTCAAATGGACAGTTTAAAATTCAAATTTTTTTATTTCGACTATACTTTTAACAAAAAGTTACTTGTTGTTCTTTTATTTTTCCAGTAAAAGCACCTTGATATGAAATTATGTTTCAAAAACCGACTGAAATGGTTATTATCTAAACTCAAAACGACGTTTTGTGAAACATTAGAAAAGAAAGTTTTAGAAGAAAGATTTAAAAAAAAAATGAATTTTGACATCTGGAATACAAATTAAGTTTTTCGCAATCACGAGTGTGTGTGTATGTAGGCGTGTGTGTTTGTGTCTGTGTGCAGGCATGGGTGTGTGTGCGCATGTGTATTTATGTGTATGTAGGAGTGTGTGTATGTATGTGTATTTGTGTGTATATGTGTATTTGTGTGTGTATGTAGGAGTGTGTGTACGTGTGTGTATGCGTGTGTAATCGTGTAGGTGTGTGTAGGCGTGTGTAGGTATGCGTGTGTATGTGTGTATGCATGTGTGTGAGTATGTAGGTGTGTGCGTATGTATGTGTAGGTGTGTGTGTAGGATATGGACGCAACCTTGAAACTGTTTTCGCTATAGTAACTTCATCGTGAGGTCGATCGACGGTGGTGCTGCAGAGGGAGGCGGGGGGAAAATAAAATAATAGGAATTCAAAACAGTCAAATGAGAACAATAAGCAATGAGATAGCTCAAAAAAAAAGACCTAAATGTTTAAAACTGAGTGAAGCAATAAGCAAGTAAAAAAAATAAGCATGCAAAAATTGTGTGTTAGGTGTTCAAATATTTAAAGTAATTAGCGAAACATTCTTCGGAAATGAAGACAAAATAATAAGAGGACAAGTAAGCGATCAAACTGCATTTTTTGGTACCGTTTTTTTTTATTTCTTGTTTATTTTTTTATCTCTCCCATTTCCAAATGATCCTCCCTTTCCTTGCTCTGTTTCGTAATTTGGTGTTTTCAAATAAGCGGAATGAAATTTTCTGAATAAATTGAATATTTGATCTCGTTTTAAGCGACATCCCTATCCGTGTCCTAAAAAAGGCAAATTAATTTCTTTTTCGTGCACTTTTATACAAGTGCCAAGATATTATGTTATGCTTAATTATTTTTATATGCATGAAAATAGCGTTATAAGCCATCTAGTACTGATATAGTCAGTTGAAAGTGTTTATACTTTGTATAATCATACAGAACTAGCTGCTGATTTGTCGTATTAAAACTAGTGTTGCAATGTTAGGAAAAAACCAGGTTTACTCCCTAGAATAAACCAAAACTTTGGGGAAGGAAATTTTGAAAATTCCAAAGAACTTTCAAGTAGTTTAAAGAAAGGAACACGTTGTTTTACATTGAAACATTTTTACTTCCTTTTATAAAAAAAAGGAAATATTGTATTCGCAAAAATATTTTTACTCAAATATCGGCCTTATTTTGTATTTTGTTCACTCCCAAATGAATGTTGGTTTTTTTTTTCCCGACCCGAACACATGTGCATATATACCTACATATATAATGTATACTCTACATATATAACGCATAGACGCCCAAAATTTTCATTTGACGATTCCCGAGTTAATTACAATGAGTTTTCTCGTTACGTCCAATGTACGTATGTATGTGCGTATGTATCTCGCATACCTCAAAAACGGTATGACGCAGAAAGTTAATTTTTGATAAGCAGACTCTTAGTGGGGTCTAGTTGTGCACCTCTCTTTTTTATTGCATTCAGATGTTTCAAAAGGGGTCTTTTACACATTTGGGGGGGGGGGGGATCATTGTTAATTTCGATGCAAACTCAAGTGGTGTTGTAATTTGGCGGACACTTAGCGAGTTATATATCGACAGACTTTTGGTCACCAAGTTTTGTCGCCAACTTGGCGACAAATTTGACGATTTTTTTATAATTATTTTTAAATCTGTTTTCAATATGGCCACTATTGGCGATATTTAGAGAGTTAACCATTGAATCACATTTAAATTGCCAATAATGGGGAAATAAATCTGTGTCAGTTTTTCTCTTTTGGTTCGCAACAAACTAGGGAAGAAAATATTTATTGTTTCCTTGTTTACTCCAAGACACTACTATCGTAAAATTGGCGCAAAAGGAAGTCATGTGATGCACACATCAGTTTGTTTCCTAAACGATTTTAAAATGTTTTTTTGCTCTTGCAAATGCTAATTACGTAACTTTTTCCAAATAAAATTAGCCAAACAGACGTTTAGTTACCCATTTAAAGATTATTTTTATTGATTTGTAATTAAATATTTAACTGATTGATTTGAATTTTTAGTACATTAAAAAACATTACTAATATGTAACTAATCATTTAAATGATTTAAACATTAAATGTAAACAGTAATACGTAGGGTATTCACTCAAATGAATCTACTTTTTCACCAACTTTGATACTACTGGCATCAGAACATTTAAAACACTACAAAACGAACAGATATATTTTCCTTGTTATTATGACATGTCCATGTAATATAGGATAAGTTAAAATAACGGTAGAACTTCAATTAAAAGTACTACACTTTGATGAAATGAAAAATCTATAAACAAATAAAAAAATAAAGGAAGAAATCACTTTTATGCTAAGAAACACGAAAATAAAAATAAACTTTCGGAAAAAAGTCCATCAAAAAATTAAGCAAAGTAAGTGAGAAATGGAGTGAGAAAAAGAAAAATATCGAACATATTTTCTGCATAAGATTTATTTTCCTATCTAAGGAAGAGTTAGAAACGTTTATTTAATTGATGTTCAATAAGTAATTTGAGAACAAAGGATTTATCTAATCACTTGAGAAACAAGTTTCATCAGAAAATTGTTTTTTTGCAATTTTATTCTTTCTTTTATTTATTATTTTTTTACTATGCTTTATTCTTTTTTTTGCAATAATGGAAGTATGCATATGCAAGTTTGCAATAATGCATATAACTAGTGCATTTTATTAAAACTTAGGATACAAGTGATAAAGATTTAAGTAAATCGTTTAGGTTGAATTAATTTCAACTTTTAAAACTGAATATATTTGGAAAGCTTTTTTTTTACTTGAAGTGTATTGAAAATTTATATTAATAAAAAAATTTATATTGATTATAATTAAATACTCCGCAAAAGTTTCTTTTTAAATCACAAAGATTTTTTTGAAGCATGTAAAATGTTGGCATAAACTTATACCTACTTTTCTTGTTCGTTTTGTTTTTTGCGTTCGTCCGACATCTACGGAGTATATTCTAACAATAGTTTTGGCAAATTTAACGGACAGCTTCGGAGTGCTGCAACTTCACAATGCTGCCAGGTTAGGTTTTCCCCAACTATAGTTGTGTAAAAGCTGATGTTTTGCGTTATAAGCATTATCAGTGATCTTACCTACGATTGAGGAGGTTATAGGTGTTGTTTTTTCTTCGCATTCCCGAAAATGTTTTATATTGCTTCGGTCCGCAAATGCCAATATTCATAAACTTTAAAAATTATAAATTTGTATGTTATTGTTGTTTCTGCATAAACGTTAAGTATATATTGCTTCAATATTTCTTCGATCTCGAACAGTAGTTAATGCATTATGATGCAGTATAATGATGTATAGAAAGGAAAATACATAATATCGGAGAAACTACTCTCGTTTCTTTTAGAGAAAGAAAACCGGTTATTTGAAGCTAAAAATGAAAGTGAAATTGTGTATATGACAGCGCATTGTTATTTCCTATGATATTATATACACTGGGTATACAGATAGCTTGGCTTCAAAAATATCCATAATTGAATTTTATAGACAGCACAGCCCTTCGAAAAGAGTCAAAGATTTGTTTGAAGTAACAAATAGTTGGTTAATGAAGTGCAAATAGGGTTGCCCAATAGGGTTTACCAAGTATTATATTTGAAAAATCGCAAAATTGGACCAACCCAGGAAAAATAAACCTCTTTTCCAATTTTTAAATACTTATAATTAATACCTAACATTTTTGTTGTATGCTATTAAACAGAAGTGATCCTAGTACCAGAACTCAGGATTTCATTGTATACTTAATACTATTATTTAGTTTTTAATCATGTAAATTTTACGTGACAAAATAATTTGAGCCATATTATAAGCTCTTTTACTCTATTTTTTTCAATGAAAAAAAAC
This sequence comes from Uloborus diversus, assembly GCF_026930045.1. Taxonomy (NCBI): domain Eukaryota; kingdom Metazoa; phylum Arthropoda; class Arachnida; order Araneae; family Uloboridae; genus Uloborus; species Uloborus diversus. The sequence continues at coordinate 70,168,341 of NC_072732.1, read as the reverse complement.
CATTTCGTGCTATGTATTTCTGCTGCAAAGAGCGCTGTTATTTTGTGAGACATGCGTACTTTTTTTTTACAATTTCCTTAGCTTAGAAAACTTAGCACGTGTTATGTAATCCCATTTCTTCTCAGATACTGGTTGGTGCAAACTTACAACTTAGTTTAGACAGTTCTTAAACGTACATTGTAAAGTCAGTCCAATATATCACTACCACAAATGAAATAATGAAAAAATTAGTACACATTCGGGATTTTTAACAAGCTTATTTGTATAAATCTACTAAAATGACACACCATTCTGCCGCTTTGTACTTATAAAGTGTGTGTTTTTTAGAGGCAAAAAACTTTAATTGTTGATAAAACACAAAACATATGTCTAATTTTCATGCAATTTGCTTTATTAAAAAAAAAGGAAACTTTGCATTTTGCATAGAATCGAATTGCAGACCTTCAGTGAGGAATCTTCCCGTATTAATGAACATATTTCTCAGACATCATTAATATTAAAATAATCTTAAGTATGCTTATAGAATAGCATTAATGAATATTTATATTTCTAGGGAGGCATTACCCCCAATATTTTTCATTATATTAAGAAGTGATAAACAATGGAGCCGCTATATCCCCAAAAATATAAATATACACAATGATGCTACTTTAAAAGCATATTTAAGTTCATTTTTAATCATTTTTATGTTGGAAATGCAAGTTGAATAATTCGGGAAGGTTTTTTACTGTTGATCTGAGGTGCGAATTTTTGATTATGCAAAATAATATGCTTCCAATATATATATATATATTTATCAACGTGAAAATGTTTTCATTGGAGTCAGTCCTCTGCTCTTGTTTTATGCAAAAAATAATAATAATAAGAGAAAAACTGTAAAACAAACCCACAGGTAAAAAAAAGAGCGGTTTTGTTATGTGTATGGGGGGGAGAGAATACCCCCATGAGTCTCCCAACTTTCTTCAAAGGTTCATGCTTTGGAACTTTACACCTCTCGAGCTCCTCGGAAGAGTGTTAGTGGATAGTATAACACCCGCTTTCCCTTCAACTAAAAATAATGGCTACGAAACTATCGATAGCTGAAAAAAAATAGGGGGCGCCATTCAAAAAAGTGGGATAATTTCGAGGAAACCGGTGGTCATATTTGGATTCAGGGGGTTATTTTACTTAAGAATCAGCAAGAATTATATCAGAAGCAATTCGAAGGATTTTTTTGCCGCACGGTGTAATCCAAGGGTGTCAAATCGCAAGGTGTGCCTTGTGGGCCGGTGAAATCATTGGTCCATATGCCTTTAGAAATGAATGAAGAACGAACTTTACAATCAAGGTTGAGATTTTTACTGAGAAATGATTACTAACTATCTCCTGCCTCGATTGTAAGGAATAAATGTTGCAAACATGTAGATTCTGCGGGACGGTGCCACATGTCACACAGCATGCGATGCAGTTGATTTACTCAGAATAACCAAATAATAATATCCCAAAATGGACCTGCCACCTCATTCTTGCGATATGATACCCTTAGTATATTTTCTCTTGGAATATGTGAAGTCCCTACGCTGATGAACCAGGAACAATGAGCAGGAACATTCAGGGCATTATTGCCAGCATTTAGCCATATCTACTGCGATAAGTATGAAAACTGGACCTCCCGGATACGCCATGTACACGCCAGCCGCGATGGTTACATGCCCGACATCATATCAAACATTAATGCCATACAATTATCTTTATAAAAAATTGCCCTGTGTTTAACAACGGGTTTGAAGCGCATTAAAACAGGATTTAACTGCAAGAGATTTTTTTTTTTTTTTTTTTTTGCAATAAATATTTTTTACACTTGGCATTTGATCACAACTGAACTGGAAAGTAAGTCAATGTTGAAACCTTTTCTGGAAGAAATAATGAATAGCAAATAACAATGTACTTAATTCCTTCAATCAAATCATATTGTAGCATTCTTCAACTCTGCATTTAGTTTGTAATGCACCCTTTAAATCACTGTATTCAGATTAATATTTTGATTAGTGATTTTTTACTGATATTCCATGGCAATATTTCGTACATTAATATATAGATAATACTTATCCTTCACTACATCTAATTAGGACACAATACTATGCGACGAAATCAATGTTTGTTAAAACTTTATTATAAACCACGTTGGAAACAAAATATTTCCCAAATTCTATTTTGATGGAATTTAAAACTGAAGTGCAGTTGCCATCAATAGTGCAGAAAAATTTGACCTTTCTTGTATAGTAAAACTGGTTGCGTCACATTAAGAAAATATCCCTTTGATGCATACCCTCATAAACTGCCGAATTCATTCTTAAATTGGATTATCACGGGTATAAAACGCTGTGTTAATCCCGAAGGTAAACGGCAATAAACGCAGTGATAGGAGTACTTCCCGAAGATTGCCGCCTGGTAAGGTCATTTCATCAGTTACCATAATTGAAGCAATCTCGTTCCTTATTTGCCGTTATAGTTAGGGCTCCTACAGCGTTGGGGAGAACAGATAAGAATTTATTCTTCTCTTTTAGTAATGAATAACAATTTTAATCCCCGAAACGTTAGGTCTTTATTAATTTCTTCGGATTGTATTCGTATAATTAAATTTTGCTTGCAAAAATAAGATGACGTTTAACCCTTGATAAAATAGAGAAACGCAACGAAATGAACCAGTTGAAGATGGGTACTTATTTGTAATTTAAGATAGTCAACATCTGGGAGTTATTCTTCAATGTTGATCAATGTTCATGCTTCAAAACAACTAGATAAATAATTGTGTTTAGATACTTACTTTACAGTGCTTTAATGAAACAGTTTTAGCAACATGTGTATATTTTCAGCAGTATTGAGAGAAGTATGCGTGTTTCATACGTTCATTTTTAGATTTATAACCGAAATCTAGATGACTGAAATAAATTGGAGCTTAAATAGTAACAAAAAATTTCTAATTTTAGTCTTTGTCATTATTTTCTAGATTTTTTTTCTTTTTTTTTGTTTACATTTTCCAAGTTTGCTATTGCAAACTTCCATTTTAATTGTAAACTATCTTGAGTAATATCGTTTAAGCATATATTTCTTTTGTTTGAATTAGGTATGCAACTATAAGCAAATTAGCCGATTACTTTCTAATCAATTGATCGGCAAAAGATAATAGGCCTATGCCAATAAAACGGCTGCCGATAAATTATAAATATGAAAAACTTTAGCATATTTTCTTTTAATATTTCTTTACTTATAATTTGTCGCTTCATAATTAGTTCATGGTTCTTTTTTTCCTTAAGCGATGATTTATTTTTCTCTATTTTTGTTTTGTTTTTTTACACTTAAAAAAATGTTTCAGCCTTTATGGTTAAGTTTTCAGGTTCTTTTTAATAAAACTATATTTTGTTGTTAGCTAGACATTAAAATTCAAATATTTATTTAATAGTTGCCTGAAGACAATTTTTTTTAGCATCGACTTTTCTACTATTTTTTTACCTTGAATTTGTTTACCTTTAATGCATTCTTTTAATCTTCACAAAAGTTTTAAGGCACATCAAAGCAGGATGCTAAAAGTAAGATATGGAAAAATATATTGACGTATGATATGTTGTGCATGCGGTAGAAACACATATCAATAAAAAACAGCAAAACTTTATTTAAAAGTTAACATTGCTTCAAGTATTCATAATTGTAAAAAAAAAAAAAAAAACACTACAACAACTAAAACTTCTTGAACCATAAAAGTAGTGATTTTGAAATAGAATTATAAAATGTGTATTGTAATTAAATGCGTAAACATTGAATACAATTAATGCTTAACCAAAAAAAAAAAAAATGAATCCTAGTATTCCTTTCTACGTTTGGGGAGACTTGTGGAACTGATAGACCAGCATATCTGTAGCCATCTCATAACCACCTACTCAGTAAAAAATGCATTAATTCAATAAATATTTTTAAAAATGTATGATTCAACTCTTTTTTATTAATTCTGAGTTATTATCATTAATTTGTGAAAGAAAGATTTTTTTCATTAATTTATTGTTTAGTATGAACTCATTTAGTATAGTTTCTAGTTCTGGTCATACATGAAGTATTTTTTATTAAAACTAATGGGCCGATTAATCAGTGAAAAATAACTGATTATAAAACAAAACTGCCAAGGTTTCTGATTATGACTGCATACGATTAATCGTGGCATCACTGGTTTACATCCTATAGATATAGTACACTGTAGTATAGGTTACTTGTTTTCCACGTAATTTAAGATCCTTAATTTTACCTATCCAATATTTTTAATGTATGTGCCTATACTTGAAAAAAAAAATTGACAGCTATTTTCCATACTGCAACTAAAACGGTTGTAAACGTTCATAATACATTGTATCTAATAAAAAAAAAGCATTAAAAAAAAGGAAACAAAGTGGGAAAGATTGTATACTTAAAAGCGTAAATTTAGGTTAATAAGTTATGTATTTTTTAAAACATTTCAAAGCTTTTCTTTCAGTAGTCACAAATATACAAAATAAGTTTTCTCTGAAGAATACAGTTTAACGAAAAGCTCTTTTAAATGTAAAAATTGTGAACATAAAAGTTCTTTTAAATTTTTAATCCACAAAAACGTACATGTTTGCAAAGCAAAACAAAATATTATGTTTTCATTGAAGATACAGTGTAACAAAGCTTATAGTAGCTTGTAGTTTACTTAACTTTTACTAGTGGAAAAGCAAACATATAGGGATTTTTTTCCCTGATTTCTTTATAAAAGGCTCTTATTTAGTTTTGACGATAAAACAATAAAAGAAACTTCAACAATGCATTGTGTAAGTTTGAATAATTCATTGTTTAGGGAAACATTTCTAGTTTTATTTGCATTTAATTTCGTTGCATGAGCGAATTATTTTTAATGAGTAACGTGGGAGATTTAAACTCTTTACCATAGAATACTTTATATAAGTATAAAAATTTGGAACCCTCTTACTCAAAAGAAAAGAAAATGGTTGCGTTTGTAGGCACATCATAAGTCATGCAGAAACTTTCCATACCGTATTCCGTAAAGTACATTTACAAAAACAATCATAACATGTTCTCTATTTTAATCGTTTATTTACTTACTTTCCTCGGGCATAAATTTTAAAATCCCTTAATTATGTATGCAGTTGTTGTTTTTAATTCCTATTCTATTGTTTTTGGTACATTATTTGAAAGTGGAAGCTTTTGCACCTAGTTCATTTTACCATAATTCTTTAGATCAACGACCCTTAACCTGTCGGGCGCTCTCCCTGTTATGTACCAGCACAACAGAGTCTCAGTTTTTATAAAGAAAATCGTCTAAAGTTTTTCAGATGCACACAGCTCTAAAGTGTAAACCGATCCTTTTTGCTTGGTAAGGAAATGCGAGGGAAAACGAAATGGTAGTAGAGGGGCTATGGTAGAAAATAGAGCCGGAAACTGCCTTTTGTGATAAAATTATGAAACTTGGCATGCATGTAGACAATGTCCTTACCAACATTTTTAGAAGGGGAGGCATTACAAAATCTCCCGCCCAAAACCTCTCTGGCTGCAATTTTTGGTCAAAAATTCATAACTACTTTTATTTTTTATTTTTTGAGAAACACCCACTCTTTCTTCTTTTGTGAGTTCTATTATGCTTACTAAAGCGTAAAAAACCATCAAAATATCTCTTTACCTCCTAATTTTCATAATAATTTCAAAAAACTTTGATTTTTTTAAACAAAACTTAATTTACTAAAGTCTTGAACATTTCTGGAGGATTTGTTTAAGAAATGTTTTTTTTTGTGTATTTTAAAGCACTGTGTTAAAAAAAATCAATTCATTTATAGTAGAACCCAATAATTCGAACCCCAGAAATCCGAAACATTAGAAAATTCGAACATATGTTTTAAAATTTACCGATAAAAATTGATTACAAAACTAAGAAAAAAAAACTAGAAATAAAAAATCATGAACAAAGCTAGTATTTTTTTTAAATTTGAAACAAACATTGCAATTGTTACTTAAGAATGTATACAGTATCTTGATTAGTTAAAACGAAATCAATTTTCATTTTTGGCGAAACAAAAAAGAAAACTTCAATCACTTTTTTCGCAATTTTTTTGGAAGTTTGACTCTCATTCTGCAGTTTTATAAGTTAAATTTGCAGTAGCAAAATGAGGGCGGGGGGGGGGGGGCACGGATATTTTGTTTATAGAACACCAAAATTTATTATTTAGCGCTTTAAAACAAATTTTAAGTATTTTTTCAGACGATTGGAAGCGTTTGTTCTATGCTTTAAACGATGTAAGAGGAATAAATTATTAATTACTGCAATATGAAGTTTAGTGCTATGTATGTTAATAAAGATAAAAATATTGTTATTATTAGTAAAATTGTTATTGATTGAAATATAACTCACTATTGCAAAAACTACGACTAAAACTACAACAAATCTGAGTAAGTGATATGTACAATGATTATACAGAAGATAATTTTAAAACGTTTGAATTTACATTTAATATTCATAATTTCGTAAACAAAGTTACCATTACTACGCACAACTTTGTTGTGAACATAGTCTGATAAGAACATAGGAAATTAAAGACTTGTAAAAAAATGAATTGGAAGCAATCTAGGACTAGATGACGTTAGTCCACCTCTAACAGTACAAAAATTTACAAAGCTGAAGAAAAACATGCAAAAGTTGTTTTTGGTAACCATTGAAAACCCTTTAGCCATGATGGCAAAGAATTTGAAAAAGTACTTTCTTGCTGACAACAAACTGATAGAAAGTTACGCGTTGGTTAGAGATCCATTTCATAAGATTCCCGAAGGAATCTCTCTCCATGGATGAGGAAGAAAATATTCATAGACTTTACGACAAGTGGCGAAATCAAAAGACACTTTAATAATGAATTACTATTTGAAATTTGGACAAGAGAAGAGGATTCTTTTTCCGCACTAAAAACAAGGACATTTCGTATTCCATTACCATTTTGACATCCTACCTTGTTGAAACTGGATTTTCTACTGTGTCTTCTTTGAACACAAAATATAGATCTCGACTTAATATAGAAACAGAATTGAAAGTGGCTTCCTTCGTAAAACTTGGTTCTTTAAGACATGCCCAAGGAAGTCACTAATAATTACGAAATTTCTTTTAAATTTGGTATGTTTTAATTCAGAAGTTTTTTACTTTAATACGATAATTATTAAATTTTTCGAAATACATTTTCTTTTCTATTTGTATGTCTGCTTTTCCTTTCAGTCAGCTAATCAATTCTTCTAAGTAATATCTATATATATATATATATATAAAAATCTTGTGTCACGGTGTTTGTTCGGGGTAAACTCCGAAACTAATGAACCGATTTTTATTAAACTTCATACGTATCTATAATTTGGTCCAACTTAAAAGATAGGATGGTTTTTATAATTTTTTATTGCAAATAAAACGTTTATTATACATTAATAGTGTGTATTTATTGTGTGGTTCCATCAATTTTTAATAGATGGCGCTGTAAGTTAATTCATCCTCAAAAATGTTATTCTTAAATTAATTAAAATTTACAAATGATACTATGTTACGGATATTGATGATTTTCAACAATATCGCCGTAGAAGGGAGGAGTATACTGGCCACACTTTTCAATATAAATGTCAAATTCTGCAAATTCAAGTTGAAATTGATATAAGCGGTGGGTAGTTCCATACTCAGCAGTGCTTTTAAAAACGTATGAGGCTCAAATAAATGTCGAGTTTTGCAGTTCCGTGAAATCCATTAAATACTTTGTCAAATACGTTATTAAAGGTCCTTATTAGGTCAAGCAACAACGAAGCTATCTAGCAAAATTTAGTTTCCCCATATACGAAAGAGACCCTTCTGTGCAGCATCTTGCAGTACATCTTGAAAACGGTCGACGAGTATATTTTACCGAAGATATTTTCTACGAAGAACACTTGAACCATTAAAAACGATCCTGTTTTTTTTTTTTCCATTGTCAAAATGTGTTTGTCCCGATTCTCAGAAATAAAGTTATTTACCAATGTTCCACGCTATTTTTCATGCACTGTAAAAAAAATCCGAAATGTCACCGATTATTTAAACTGAACATGTTGGGATTTCTTCGGTCCTCAACAATTTTATTTGGAAATCAAGTATCTGCGTCAAAAAGTTTCCTGAATTGCTACAACGTCATGAATGCAGTATTCTCACTGTTGCGAAAAATATTTTTAGCACCCGGTTTAAAGATTAACTGAGCGTATTTATTAAGTGTATCGGCTTCAGGTCAATACGTTCCGCCTGCATTGCCTAAGCTCCCAGAAAGAGTGGATGAGCCTCTGGCCTGCTTTTATTACCATTTTTACCTGCTTAATGTAATACATTTTCAATTTATCAAACCAGTGTTGTCTATTATTTTAATCCTGTTTAATGGAATATTTCGCTTATTAGAATATTTTTTCGAGGAAAATTGGCTATTCTATTAGGTAGGCTCAGCTGTATAGCCTCAACATTTCAAAATTTCAAAATTACTTGTAAGTGTTTTTTTTTTTTTTTTCAAGATCTGCTAAATTTTATGCATCATCATTATCATTTTCATCACAACGTAAGTAACTATTAATTTTTGAATTTATTGCAGGTCAGAGAATTCCTAATAGGTGCAAACAATGTCTGAAACCTTCGATAAGGGATTTTGAATCATGATATAATAATTCTCGATCTTCTGATGTCACCTTGAAACTGGGTCATAATAATTTTCAAGTCCACAAAGTTGTCCTTTGAAGTTGCTGAAGAGTTTTTGAGGCAATGTTCGAGCGACATATGAAGGAAAATCAGACCAGCACCATTGAACTCGTCAAGATGGAGATCACTGCTGTCAAACATCTGCTTAAGTACATCTACTGTGAAGATTTACCCCAATTGTCACATCTGGATGTATTTCTGCCTGTTTTATTTTCCTGCAAACCGCTAAGACCTGCAAGAAATGCTAAACATATGTCGTAAAGTTATACTAGAAATCGTTTCAATGAGTAACGTGTGTAAAATTCCTGTGGTTGGTGATTTACACGATGATAAACAACTAAATGATGCTGTTAAAGTTTTACTTTCCAGAAACATAAAAACTCTTCTAAAACCGAATAAATGGAAAATATTTTCCAAGCAGAAACCAGAACGGTCTGTAAAGTTTCTTGAATCCGTCATTTCAACTCAGTAGGGGAAGCTGCTGTACCCACGGACGCTGGTACCTACGGACATTGATCGGGAAATTCCGGGTATAATCGAGAGAAATCCTAATAGGGGTTCAACGTGTGTGTCACAGCCCTCTCCAGTACCCCAGGAAGTTTCATCGCCATCAAACGAACATTTAAGATTCTGCCACATTTTTGTCTGTTTTAGTAGGATCTAAGTAAAAAGAAAAAAAAACCTGAGCAATTTTTTTTTCGTCCATCGTGGATTGTATTATTCATTTTTGTTGTAGATGTCATGATTCCCTATATTTTAAAGGTTTTGTTTCTGATTTTTAATGTTCTTAAACTGTGGTCTTGTCGATGAGACTGGCTTGCAAAACCAAAATGGCGTATCTTTGTACCCAAGGACACATAACCATGTGTACCCACGGATGGCAATTTTTGGTCTCCTTCGGTCACACCTGAGTCTTCTTACAATGTGAAGTACCTCAAAACGGTAACTCGTCATCAACCTTCAAAATGTGCTTTCAATAATGATGATGAATTTGAAGTAGGGCTTGAATATATAGTGTTGAAGTAACCACCATCTGTTGTAAGATTTACAGATCGTCAATCCCACCTGTTTTCATTTGAAGTTGACTCTTCTAAAGTTTTGTTGGTTTAATCTAAACTGAGTTTTTTTTGTAATGGGTTAATTTTGGTTAAAGGTTTCAATTTGCATATAAATTGAAATTATTATGTAGGTACATAGTGGTGTAGTACATACACCATACTATCATGAATCTAGTTATTTTTTTGTTTAAAAACATATTAATTATTCATAACATCATTAACTCTCTTAAGAGTAATAACTTTTTTTAAGAGTTCACTGATGTTAAAAATTAAGGAAAATTAAAAAAAAGGGAAAAAAACCTTCGATTAATTTTCAAAGTTTAATTTCTGTTGGATATTTTATTTAATCTTATTTTCAATGGATGTTTGAAGTATTTCAATACAAAATGGCTTATGAAAATGTATTGAGTATAATCGTGTGCCTCAGACCTATTTATATATTATTTTTTTATATGTCCATGGGTACAAAGGCACCTGTCCGCAGGGTGAACGGGATATTGTACCCACGACAAAAAAGATGATTTTCAAGTAATTTTTTGAAGTTGAATGCTTTGAGATTTTCACCTGAACTAAATTGCCAAATTAGATGATAAATTGTAGATTCTGCCAAAAAATCCGTTTGATTATGCATTCCCAGAGACCAGCACAAATTGAAAAGTAAATTGTGTCAGTGGGTACAGCAGCTATCCCTAATGTACTATTACATAAGCTGTGTTACGAACAACGCGGCTAGAGCGAGCCCATATGCCATTCCGGTGTTTTTCTTCAAAATGAATGCTGTTCCGGACACTTATTTCCGGTACTCCCCCCTTCCCTTTTTTAATGCCAATTTCACTTAAAAACGAAATAATCTGACTCTGCTGGGATAAGAACCCAACCGATTTTTTTTTTAACTTCCCAAACCAGTCCCAGAGCATACAAATAAATAGTGGTATGCATCAAAGTTGTTTTGAATTTTGCTTTATATCTCCCTCCATGTCCAAACAACAACTTCGATTACAATTTTCAAAAAAAATCTGTTAGGGTTAGAAAAAAATGAGCACTATGACACTGGATAAACAATACCTTAAAGATATTTCAACATTTTGTTTTTGCTTACAAAATTGAAATGCTTAAACGTAGAGCAAGACAAAGCACCGGCCGTACAGTTTTATGCAAAAGGTTTTTTTTAACAAGTTGCCTCTAATGCATGTATGAAAATCTTCTTTTCACTTAAGTATTAAAAAGCGAGTGGATGGAAGAATAAATACAGCAGATTCTCGTTTTACGCGGGGTTTGAATTAAACAGAATTGCCGCGTGTAAAATCGAAACTGCTTATGACTTAACAGTCATGTTAAAATAGGGGTTTGATTCCATTGATGAAAAACTAACTTTAATTATATAGGGATATTCAAATATATGTAATAAGTTTCTTGTTTACTTAATTTAGATATTGGGTTGTTTGGAAAGTCATTTCGTTTTTTTTTTGGGGGGAACATGAAAGACAGTTTTCGTATAATGAATAAATATTTATTAAATTATATATTGGCCATTCTGGTCCAACACCTTTTGCCATCTTTCTGGCAGTAACATAATTCCCCTCTCATAAAAGTTTTGGTCCTTGCTGGCAAAAAACTGGTTCAGGTGGTTTTTGACATCTTCATTTGAGGTAAAGGTTTTGCCATCCAAAAAAATTTTGCAGGGACCGGAACAAATAGTAGTCGGAAGGCGCCAGATCTGGAGAATATGATGGATGTTGCAGTACGTCCCATTCAAGCTGTAAAAGTTTTTGGCGAGTGACCAATTTTGTGTGAGGTCTCGCATTATCCTGGTGGAACACTACACCCTTCCTGTTGATTAATTCGGGCCTCTTCTCTTTAAGTGAATCATTCAATTTGTCCAGCTGATGACAATAGACTTCTGAATTAATCGTTGTATTGTCCGGCAAAAGCTCAAAAAAAAAAAAAAACGATTCCTTTGACATCCCACCAAACGGAGAGAATCACCTTTTTTTGGTGAATGTTGGCTTTTGACACGCTTTGAGCCGATTCATCTTTTCTGCTCCATGACTTCTTGCGTTTAACATTGTTGTATACAACCCATTTTTCGTCCCCAGTAATAATCCGCTTCAAAAATGGATCGTTTTCTTGACGTTTGAGGAGCGAATCACACTCGTCAACGCGACGACACAAACTTCGCTACGTATGGACATGGGGCACCCACACATCGAGCTTCGAGGTTAAGCCCATGCCTTTCAAATGGCCATAAACAGTCGAATTCGACAAATTTAATCTCTCACCGATCTCTCGTGTGGTTATTCACTGATTTGCATCAACTAATGCCTTTATCGCATCTTTGTCAGCTTCGACTGGCCTTCCAGACCGTGGTGCATCTTCGACAGCAAAATTGCCGGATCGAAATTTTGCAAACCAGTTCTGGCACTGGCGTACTGTTAACACGCCTTCTCCATACACACCCGTCATTTTTTTTTTTCTCGCTTGGACAGCATTTTTACCTTTTCTGAAGTAAAAAAGTAAAATATAACGAAAATGCTGCTTATTGCTCTCCATATTTAAAAGGGCACCAACCAAAAACTACTGCGTAGAATTAATAGAACTTTTTCACACACAAGCCTTGCAATATCAGCTCTCAAGACATATAATGGTTATGCGGCTTAAGTGTGAAGTTGGTTTCGAAAAAACGTAATTAAGTCCTCTGACGGAAAAAAACGAAATTATTTTCCGAACAACTCAATACATATGCACAACGTGTATAGAGAAAACGTGAATTAAATTCTCATTTATGAAAAAGAGCTGATATCCGTTTGACTGTCAATTATTTTTCTCTGTGTAGTTCTTTCTAGAGCATTAACACGTCTATGATTACTCATGTCAACTCTATGACGCGATCTTCGTTCACTAACAAATCAAGAAGATCATTTGCCATTCCCAAGGAATGAATCAAAATTTTCAGTCCAAAAACTTTCGGTTGTGTGTCATCAATGTCGGTATCCTAGCTGGTTTCGTTATCCTCTGTATTTTTACAGCTATTCTTCCAGTAAGTTCAGAAGTGTGTTAGTTCAAAAACTTTACTTCTGAAAAGAGCTCTGGAGCCAATCTCAAATGTGTCTTTAATGGTCGAAGATCGCTTAGGAGCTAAACAAAATGATGTTCACTACTTATAATCTGCAATCAAATATTAAACCATGTACAGTCGAGCCCGCTTAATGGAATATTGGATAATAGAATATCCCGCTTAATGTAATAAAATTCTCATGTTTTACACCGTTGGTGTGTGTTAATTTTATCCCGGATAATGGAATATCCCTCTTATTAGAATAATTTTTCCTGGCAAATTGCCTATTCCATAATCAAATCCACGCATAATGAGAGTCGACTGTATAATTTTTGAAATGAATTAATTAAGTACTTTTTCCATTTAAGCTGTTATTTCTTATTCTACTATTTTAGGGAATGATTTATAAGTAGCTTTTGCACATTGTGTCTGATTTATCAAAACGTCTTAGATCAGCGAACTTTAACCTGCTTGACGTGTTCCTTATTACGTACTAGCACAACAAATTTTGAAAAGTCTCTTAAAGAATAAAAAAAATAAAAAAAAATCACCTCGAGGTTTTTTTTTTTTTTTTTTAGAAGCGCACGACTCTAAAGTCTAAATTAAATCTTTTGTTTAGTAGGGAAATGTGGGGAAAAGTGAAGTAGGGAAATATTTACTCTATTTTTACCGTCACCTATCTGATAATATTTTTACCATGTAGTACCACTTATAGTCTATTACAGTAAGGAAGCATTTGTCCCTGAAGATCAACGCACAAGGTACTATAATCAGTTTTTAAAAATTGATACTCATATTGCAATATTTTAATGTAAGTCTTTTTTTTTTTTTTTTTTTTGTTATTATAAAATGATAAAGTTCTTTCTGTTAACATTCCTCCTTCACGCTTTTATTTATTTATTAAGTTGATCAAAATGGTTTCAATTCTTAAAGATATAACTATTTTATTGGGAAAATATTTTTCTTTTCACTTTTGCCCATGGAAAAAAAGTGAGCATTTTCCGTTTTATTTTTTTTTATTTTGAAAGTACTTACTTACTGCCAAAAACTAGGAAAAGAATTTTAAATACAAGATTCATTAAAAAATTTAAATTCCTATATCTTTATGCACTGCTACTTTCAAAACAAATAACCAAATTGTTAATTTTGAAAAAAAAAAAAAAAAATTCTTAACTATTTCATTTTGCCTCACATTACCCTTCTTTTGCTTTACATATATATTTTTTTCAGTTGCATGATTAGCTTACAAAAGCTAGTAAATTGCGTAGTTAAGTAAGCAGTACGATAAATTTTTTCAAAAAGTATTATTAGGGGAAATTCTATTCATGGGGATATCCAGGCATGTTACGTTCGGTTTTGTGTTCTATGTCTGAGACGTTATAGCAGCACATTTTGCAATACAGTCGAACCCGCTTCGTGGAATAGCCATTTTTCCATAAAAAACTATTCTAATGAGAGGGATATTCCATTAACCAGAATCAAAATAACACATTGTATTGGTTTGGTATATTATAAATACATTATATTAAGCGGGATATTATTTTAACCGATATTATAATAAGCGGGCTCGACTGTAACGCATTTTAAGGGTTTACAAATATTATAGTGTGATTTCATAATAAATGTACTTATATTATCACAAAGAGGATATTTCTTCCTAAATATCATGACGATAAAGGCGGTTAAAAAAAGTCTCAAATAGTAGCATTAATATTTTTAATATAAATTTTCAATGTAATAAATATCTCTCGCTACAATATACTAAAATGAGTTAAAACCGTGAATTTTCATTCGTTCATCTTCTTGTTTAAAAATATGTCGTTCAGTGAATGGTAAAAATTAATTTTAATGCATATAAAAGTGTATAATGTTTCTAATATTTACCTGAATTCGTAACAAATGAAATTAAATGTAACCTTTTGAATGTTTCTTACTTTAATCTTGTCTAATAACTTACAAATTATAAAGTTCTTTAAAAAATGAAAAGAAGTAATCTGAATGAAGAATTTGGCACGTATGATAAATGAAATTGCCTTCAAAATGACAATTTGCGAATGCTTTTCTAATTTGAGCGAAATCTTACTTTAAATGGGATGGAATGTAATAAGATAGAATCAATTTATTTCACAGCGGTGAATATATTTTTCGATATGGTTATTACATTTAAAGGAAATAAAAATGAAAGAAAATATCAAGAAACTAACCGAACAGATGAAATTGCTTTTTCTACTTTTTCACAATTCAAACTCCCTGCGGCGAATCAATATTTTAGTGGAATTGTGAAAAAATATTGATTACTTCCTGACGCTGTTAGGTTAAGCGCTTTTTAAACCATTCTTGATGTACAACAGTAAAATTTTAGGATTATTAGGTCATTTGCTATGAAGAAGAGTGGAAGAGGAAATAAGTGTGGTAGGAAAACAAGAAGTGTGGGAACGCTTAATATTATCTGCAAATAAATATAGATAAGCTAATGTTATTCATGTGCAAAATAAAGACTAGACCTTCGTATTTTTGATAAGAAAAATTAAGAAAAAAATATCTCTAAAAAATCTGTTAGATTGATTTTGCTTAGCATTTCTTACAAGTATAAATAAATCATATTTTCATACATCATCCGGTAGTAAATAAGGCAGTGGCGTCACAACGGGAGGAGGTGGTCCGAACCGGGTTTCGTTCGTATGGGGCTTGACACCCAAAGTGGAATTTCAAGTTTCTGAAAAATTTGAAGCTAAAATGAGTTATCAAGAATACAAATTTGAAAATAATCCGGGAAGGAACCACCTCTCTTCCGTCCCACATAATGGAGTGATTTTTTTTACTCAGGATGAGGTTCTAATTGTCAGTACTTAGATTAAAGATTGTATGAAATCATGCTTAATAGAATATTCAACTTTTTTCTTTTTTTTTGGCGTTTGGGGAACGGGAGGGGTGACACCACAAATTGTTGCCCCGAGTGTCACCCATGCTAGGTTCGTCACTGAATATAGCAACACTAAAAACCAAAAAACAAAAAACAAAAAAGCGCGGTAAAATTATGTAATACACGAAAGTGCTTTAGGTTAAAGTAAACTTCAACTTCGTTATGACTATTCCAGACAGACCAACTAAAAACAATGTCTCTGCTGGGAATTAACTTTACCCACATTAATATAAAGACTTCTTTACCATTTCCAATTAAATTGCAAAACAGTTTCTAAAATTATCCGTTTGAAAATCTTCAAGATTCCTTAAAAGTCAAAATAAAATAGTACTTTCATTTATCATCTGAGAGAATATGGGTCATTCTCCAGAAAACGTAGAGGAAGTGGTCTAAATCTGGGCAACCCGTTGAAAATATTGGAAGGGGGTTGTACGCAGTCACAAAAATGGTACCGAATGAATCAACAGGAAGAGGCAAAAGCGTAGTGAACAAATAACATTGATAGCTAAAGTTCGTTCTTTGTCAGGAACTGTTTTATAAGAAACACTCGCTTTTGAAGAACTCAAAACTTTTCGAAGCTTATACAAGTTAATTTATATCTCTCTAATTTATACAGTGAAGTAAATGGTTTCTATCTTAAAGCAAAGTAGATTATACGGCTTTCTTTCAGTGTACTTGATTTGAAATATTTGTTTGTTTAGTAATGGTTTAGTACACCATAAACTTAAAGTACAGCGTGGTCTAAAAACAGGCTACCGATGATGGTCCAAAAACGGGCTAGCCCGTTTTTGGACCACCATTGGTAGCTCGTTTTTAGACCACGCTGTTTTTGATACTTAAAAGTTTTGACTTAATATAATGACTTAAATTAACTCAAGGTAAAGCACTGTGTCCCCACTATTGCAAGGAAAAAGAACAATCGTGGCCGCAAGAGTGTCTAGACTTGCATCATCACTGGTAGTCCGGTCAGTTTAGACAATGGAAATAACAAAAATTCCGGGAAAGCTAAATTTTTGTAGAGACCTTGGGTTTAGCATTACAAATAAAGTGCCAAAAGTCCCCGTCGATCCCATGTGCGCTAAAAAAGTTATTCGGGGTCAAAGGTCAAAATTTTAAGTTTTTTGGATTTTTCTCAAAAACGGTAAGTTTTATCGAAAAGTACCTCGGACCAAAGTTGTAGATCTCAAAATTCTCTATAAAAATGGTCCTTATGATTTTTATCTACAAGACCAAACCATTTCCCAGATATTGCGTACTCTCAAAAGACAGCCAGTCACTTACAGAATCCCCTCTACTCGCATGGCTTTGAATAACATCTGGCTATTCTAATCCGTGTGGTATCGTTCACGTACCCAGAGGTGCCCAACCCACTAAGGCCATGGGCGCACCCCTCAATATCGCGGACCCCCTCAAAAGCAACAGTCCCCCTCCAAAAACTGAGAAAAATACCCCTCAAAACAATCCCCAGCCTGGGCCATGACCCCTTCTAGGTAGGCTGACGTACATGCTTCTTTTAGAGTTAAATCGTCTTCTGTTTGTGCTGATCAATATTTAAATAAAATGTCACAATTTTGCTTTATTTGCTACAAACTATTGACTGAAGGTGAAACTGTTGTGCTGGGCAGTCGTGGAATGCCAACTTTAATCGATGCAAGTGTCTGGAGAAGTTATAAGAATGCTGATTATTTAAGAAGTCAAAAGTCCGTTACAATTCGCGTGGATTGCAGAAAATCATACACCCGGAAAAGTTCAATCTCTGCAGCAACGCGAGGATTTAATTCCAAGGCCAAATACTTCAAAAGTAAGTCCTCTTCGTACTGTAGCGCGATTAAGTGAATTTAAATCCAGCTTTTGTTTTCAAAAACACTGCTTATTTTGTGGCTGTGAAGCGGATGAGGAGGCTGAGAAGAAGAAAGCGCAGAATTATCGCAGAAATATTCATAAAGCAGCGACTAAATCATACTCAACATTAAAACGTGCAAGGGCAGCTCTTGGTACACCTCCGAACGATCTTTAGCTAATTTTAAAAGAGATTCTTTGAATGCAAGTGTAGAAAATTTACTAGTTGAACTATTTTGCTTCTCATAATTTTCAGTCTTGATTGAAATTGTGGCTTGATGGTATTGCGGCTTAATATTTCTAGATTCTAATCTGAATCGAATAAATCCATCCCTTTTGGTTAGACAACAAACTGTACCTGTCACTTCTTTCTCTTAATTTACCTATCGTCTCACTGCTTTAGTATGACATGTGAGGTTTTGAAAGCCATACTACTCAGCAGGTACGCCATCAAGCAATTTCTTTCAAACTTTTATCAAAAGTCCCCTTTTTGAAAGAGGGAGCTGCCGAGTTTTACCAGTTCTGCTTATCAATGAGCTCATAGTATTATCTCAGCTTCAAAATTGAAATCTGGAATTATAAATGTTCTTTGTCCATCTTCGAACTGGTCGTCGTAATCCGTCTCGAAACAAGTTCTCTGATGGTCATCCGCAATACCTAGTGTTATATTTTTTAGATTCTCAAAGTAACCAGTTTGCAGAACAAGAGCTGATGATCCAAACATAATACGATGACAAGTTTGAAGAATTCGATTGTACAGCGAAAATTTACAATTCCAGATTTCAACTTGAGTTCTTTGATAAGCAGAAGTGGGAAAACTCTGATCATCTTCTTAAGAAAGGAATATCAGATAAAACTTTAAAAGAAATGGTGCTTGATTGCGTAACTATTGAATTATATGATTTCCAATACCCCACGTTATACTAAAGCAGTGAGACGACGCGCAAAATTAGATAAAAAAGCGTCAACCACAGTTTGTTGTCTAACCAAGAGAGATGGATTTTAGAATCTAGAAATCTTAACTACAAGGCATCACTAAGGCCAAACATTGTCAGGAGTCAAGATAACAATGCGACTCGCCAGCCAAACTATGTTTTATTTTATGAAATGTGGTTACAGTTTGAGAGCTCAAAAAACATTTAAAGCGGGGGGGGGGGATTGTTTAGAGGGGTATTTTTCTCAGTTTTTGGAGAAGGCTCTTCTTTTTGAGGGGGGGGGGGCTCCACGATATTGAGGGGAGCGCCCATGCCCTTAGTGGGTTGGGCACCTCCGAACGATGCCACACGGATTAGAATAGCCAGATGTTATTCAAGGCCATGCGAGTAGAGGGGATTCTGTAAGTGACTGGCTGTCTTTTGAGAGTACGCAATGTCTGGGAAATGGTTTGGTCTTGGAGATAAAAATCATAAGGACCATTTTTATAGAGAATTTTGAGATCTACAACTTTGGTCTGAGGTACTTTTCGATAAAACTTACAGTTTTTGAGAAAAATCCAAAAAACCTAAAATTTTGACCTTTGACCCCGAATAACTTTTTTAGCGCACATGGGATTGACAGGGACTTTTGGCACTTTATTTGTAATGCTAAACCCAAGGTCCCTTCAAAAATTTAGCTTTCCCGGAATTTTTGTTATTTGATCACTATTTTTATGTCTAAATTGACCGGGCTATGGATCACCCTACAAAGACGAACTGGCCAAAAGTTTGGAGCGTGCGTTGAGCAACAGTCGATGAATCGGTTGGTCGGGGAAGAGAAAACATCCAACCTAAATTCAACAAGGCCAAGCCGGGCCTTAGCTTTGCCAATGCGGTCACGGGCAAACAGCCCGAAATCGTCGCCTCTTCTAGTTCGACCAATGAGGGAACTCCAGTGGCTCCTAAAGCCACACCTCCCCCCCCCCCGATGTCGGATAATGCCTTCTCCTTCTTTGATCTCATAAAAGAGATCAAAAATATATTTGCAAATCCTGACATCATGCAATACATCAATATCATCAGGAATATTATTCCCGAAATTAAGAAGGCACCCACCGGGTGGGATAAGATCTTTATCATTTTTGAGGCCCAAACTCAGGCCAATAATGCTAGTTTTTCTGCCTGATGGGTTTTTGCCTTGTCTGCTGGAACTCAAATGGTCTCCGTACCAGGGTCCCCGACCTCAATTACTTCCTTGTAGATCAATATCCTGACGTTTTAGCCATTTCTGATACCAAATTTGGCCAGGGGATGGCTGACCCCGTCTTTGACGGTTACGTCTTCTATCGTAACGATAGGCAGGTGTTGCGCCCACGCACTGTTAGGGGTAACCCTTATGCTGCAGGTGGAACAGCTATTTTAATTAAAAATAATATCCCCCATCACTACATTAACACACCGACTCTGAGAGCCGTCGAAGCCACAATTATTAAAATAAACTCATATGTCATTTGCCCAGCTACAATTGTCTCCATTTACATACCCCCCAATAGGCGAAACAGAGAAACAAGCGCTGGAAGAAGAGACATTGAGAGGGATCTGCGGAAACTTCTCTCTCTCGATTCCAACGTTATCATATGTGGAGACTTTAACGCTAAGCATACCCTTTGGAACTGCTATGTTAACAACTCCATTCGCAACGTAATATACAGATTGGCGAATCGCCTGGAGATAACGATAGCAGCTCCCCCTACACCTACACGATCAGATATCAATGGGACTAGTGTAATTGATTTCGGATTAATTAAGGGTTTCCCTTACAGGTTCGAGGTAACGTCGCTTGCGATGTTAAATTCGGACCACAATCCGGTAAAATTCATTTTTCTCATAGATCGCCTTGTCTCACCACAAACGCGCAGACTCATTCCTGATTGGAGGAAATTCACCTCCGATCTAATCTCCACACATCTTGACTACGCAAACATTACCTCGGGGATACAACTTGACAATGCTGTTTCCCACCTTAATAATACCATTACTGCTGCCCTTGAAAGAAACTCAAGGCATATTGCAACTGAAAATTGTCGACATCGACTACCTGAAAATATTGTAAAACTCATAAAAACTCGCAACCATGCGAGAAAATTTTTCCAAAGGACTAGAGATCCTGCTGATAAAAATATCTACAATAATGCTTGCAGCCAACTCCGAACTCAATTTCGCAAACATAAAAACGAATCTTGGAACACATATCTATCCCCTCTATCCCCAGACAACTGCTCCATCTGGAAAGTTGTCGAAAGGTTAAGAGAGAATAGAACATACATTCCGCCCATTGA
Organism: Uloborus diversus; assembly: GCF_026930045.1. Taxonomy (NCBI): domain Eukaryota; kingdom Metazoa; phylum Arthropoda; class Arachnida; order Araneae; family Uloboridae; genus Uloborus; species Uloborus diversus. Next base: position 70,147,479 of record NC_072732.1, on the reverse strand, counting down.
AGGCCGGGCAGGGATTGCATACTCAGATGCTGAAAAAGCTGAGATCTTTGCAGATCATTTTCAGCGTCAATTCACCAATAATGACATACATCACTGATCAACAGAACAAGCAGTTGACTCTACGATACATAACCTCCTCACGAGCCCATTCACAAACACACACAAGGTATACCCCTCTGATATCTTAGAATATGTTAAAAAAGCCAAAGTCAAAAAAAGCCCGGGCATTGACGGCATTACAAACACTATTCTCAAGAAACTACCCATACGCACAATCTTCTCACTCACAACTTTAATCAATCACTCACTCAATCTTGGATATTTCCCAGCTCCTTGGAAAATCGCAGTGATCACAACTATACACAAACCAAAGAAACCGGTCGAAAAAGCTGAAAGCTACCGACCGATCAGTCTTCTGCCTGCTGTTTTTCCAAGGTTGCTGAGTATTGCATCTCTATGCATCTACACAAGTGGATTAGCCACCACAACATAATACCACCAGAACAATTTGGTTTCCGAGCCAAACACTCCACCACCCATCAACTACTACGGCTCGTAGAATCCATAAAAACAGCACAAAACAATCACAAACGCTCAATAGCCCTCTTTCTAGACATTGCTAAGGTTTTTGACAGAGTGTGGATACCTAGACTAATACACAAACTTGTACACCTTGGGGCCCCCCCCAACACTCGTACAAATCATAACGTCCTATCTCACGAATAGGCACTTTGTCGTTCGTATCAAAAACACTGTCTCCACAAGGAGACCCATATGCAGTGGAGTCCCGCAAGGGAGCATATTGGGTCCCATACTTTACAATATTTATACGAGCGACATCCTACGACTCCCTAACACAGAACTCTACACTTTTGCTGATGACACGGCAATCCTAGCCCACCACAACGACTTGGCCGAGGCCCTAAACACACTACAAAACCACCTACATTCACTGGAGCTCTGGCTACGCAAGTGGAAAATTGAAACCAGCCCAGAAAAATGCCTAGCTATGCATTTCTTCGACCCAGCACCTGCAAGTAACCTCGTCTTAGACGGCAAAGCCATCTCTTGGGGGGAAAACTATAAATACTTGGGGGTAAATATTGACTACAGACTCCTTTTTAGAACTCATATTATTAACATTCAACAAGAATTCACTCAAAAAAAAAAAAAAAAAAATGATCCTCCAACCATTGATTGGTAGGAGATCAATTATCTCAATCGACAATAAACTATTGATCTACAAGGCGTATTTGAGGCCAAAACTCACCTATGCTTGCCCCGTCTGGGGGAGCACAACCTCAGTAAGCAATCTCCAAAAAATTACAATTCAACAAAATAAAGCTCTTCGCGATATTGTAAATGCACCCTGGTACATTCGTAACGAAGCCATTCATAGAGAGCTGGGTATACACCGGCTACCCTTCTACATTTCGAAACTCAGTCGAAATTTCTATTCCAAATTACACACCGTCAATAATGATTTATTGGACGCAATTGAGTCCTATGACCACAGCGACCCAGCTAATAGGCGAAGACCGAGGGCAATTCTTGCCATCACTACCCCTTTTTAATTTCTTTTGCCATTTTTCCATAGTTACCCACAATAGTTACCCAATTTTTTCTATGTGGAAAGGAAATTTTCCTCCCCTTCAACCTATTATACTAGTATGCCAACCATCCTAGGACCGGTTCGCCGCTCCTATACTAGTATTGGCAGTCCTGTTAACATCTTAAGACTGGCAGTCTCCTTCCCCTGCCCGGAAATTGGCAAATTAATATTTTATTAATAAACCGATAGATGAGTAGGGGTGCTCTGCCATTCGGGAAACTCGGGCGAGTCATGTATTACGATGTTTTTCTCTAACGCCACCTGACCCGACCTTTATTGATGCAATTCTACAGGACTGAGGCGATCGCGGAGAAAATTGCTCTCTGTTGTCGCCTCGGCTTCACATCTTCGAATGACCCCCATTCTTACGCGGGATTTCGCCACCAGGGTGGGAGGAGCCATCCTCTCCTCTGATTGGCCTATCCACTCATTTCCTTTTATTTTTTATTTTTTTAATTTTTTAGCCGTTTTTAATTTTTAAACTTTCTACTAGACTTATTATACAGGGAATTTAGGAGCTCTAAGCTCCAGGCGTTCCAGAAACAGTCATATGTTCATGTTCAAGTCAAGCCAACAAGTCAGAGAGAAATCCCAACGACAGTAGTTGGACTCGAAAGGAGACCACTTCTGTAATCTTCCTGCTGATGTCAACGTCAAGGATGACGAGTTGGTACAGCTAAAGAATAAAATAAATGATTTTTATTTTTCATTAAAAAAATTAATACAATTTTTGGATTAAAATTTCATGCTTTTTACTTATTGTTTTAAGAGATAAAATAGTTATTCCTCAAATGGTCCGTTTTTGGGCCACCTCTTGGAAAACGTGATTTTTTCTTTTTTCGTAATCGTGAAGTTTTAATAGACTAGTGTAATGGTTTTTGAACCCTAAGATCACCTTCATGAATGATTTTAAGAGTTATTGGCACTAAACGTATCCTTGTAGCCTGAACAGGAAAATCAGTAGGTAGAAAATAAAAGTGGTGGCCCGTTTTTGGACCACTTCCTCAAACTTTTGAACGCAAATATTTTTCAATTTTGAAACCTTTTGTTTTCTTTCCTTTTTCATTCTTACATGAAAGTTTTACTTACTAGAAGTAACCATAAACAATGGCCCGACTAAGTCCCAATTATATTACTCATTAATAAAAAAAAGTAATAAATGCATTGTTCGCGGAAAGAAAAAAAAATTTAATATTTGAAAATCGAGGCCAATTTAAGATCAAAGTAGTAATTTTGTTAATTGTGCAAACAATCAGCTATTTTAATGATTAGTGAGAAAATGATATTAAGCTCTCTTAATTAAAGTACGGCTAAATTAAGGTAAACGCACTAGTAATGGCCACAGTTAAGCATATTTTGTGTCTTTTTTAAACTGTGGGTCCACAATATTAATTCCAATTTTAAAACTTAATGAGCGTATTATAGCCTATTTCTTAATCGTCCCATTTTCTAAAAATCCCAGAATTTCAATTTTTTGAATTTTTTATCCAATTTTTCTCAAACTTCAAATTTGATCCATTAGTGGCCACTCCAAAATCTGAGATTTTAAGTAGTGACCACATGCGTGAGTCAGTAGTGGCCATCTGACAATCTTTCCTTAGAATTTATATTACTTGATAATAACTGATGAATAAAATTGATTAAATATGATAGTTACATTAAGTACCAATATATTAATCACACTTTTATTGTACATTTCATTCTTTAAAGTACATAAGTACTTAGGATAAAAGAAACAGTTTTTAGTAGAAAATTTGAATTTGTAATTTTTGTACGCTAATGTAAAAAATAAAGTAAAATAAAATGTATGTACTTATATAAGTATAATACTTATAAATTTTGGTAAGTATGAACTGAATAACTACTGTCACTTCAAATTCATTCAATTTAAAATAGTAAGTTTCACCATTCAATGTAATTCTAGGACACTTCCTTTCCTACAACTTACCAAGACACTTCAATGGATATAGGAAATTGGTAGCATAAGTTTTCAATACTACTAAAGACAGGGTGTCCGCGCAGCTGGAAAGTCATGAATTTCGGCTATGATCGAAAATGGTCATGAAAAATCATGATTAATGCTCAAAAATCGTGCAAATTGGCAATTGATCAGGGATTTTTAGTTCAAGAACATGCATATTTATTGAATTCTACACATTAGATTAAACATACGTATCTTGGCAATTTTTTACGCAATTACGCGTAAATCCCAATTTTTCACACATTTCAAAATCCGATAGCATCCGCTCCTTTAATACTCGCTCGTTTTTCTGCTTTATGTGATTTTATCATTTGGGCATTTGGAAACAAAAATGTGACAGTTTAAAGCAAAATGTTGATTTAACTGCATTCAGAATCATCTTTCTTCTTTCAATCTTAGCAATTTTTTCATATTTATTGTCGCCATGTTTAGTCTGGTAAACTACTTTTTTTGGCAATACCATACGTTAAATATTCATACGCAACAAGCTCAGAGTTGCAACATAAACAGTCTCACAAGGTGTGTGACATTCCACGGAGGTGAGAATTCACATGCTGTGAACCAAAAATGTACAAAAATAAAAATTATTATTAAAAAAGTTGTTCACAGGTTTAGATACATTTTTACTGTAAAAGACATGTAACAGAAAAGTTACACTTTTTGAAGAATGACCCATATATAACATCACCAAAAGGAAAATAATATGTATAAAATAATGAGTTGCGGATGGAAATTCTTTTTTTCCGTCACCTTCGATATGGCTATTTCAGATAGACGAGCTCAATACAAAGACGAACTGTAGTTAATATTGCTATCTAGGTAGTTTGGTATTCATTTTCATTTTTTAATAAATAGGCGTACCATGCTTGATCATCTCCCACAAGTGTGCAATAATATGTTTCGCTAAACGCGTGAAGATGTACTTAGTTTCCCTATGAGAATTTTGCCTTTAGATTTCTCATGGCTAATCCAGACCCATTAACCTGAAGATAATTGAACTATACTGGAGCTGAGCTGTAGGTTGAAACTACAGTCTCTGGATGCAATAACGAGCTGTTCAGTATTTGCTGAAAGTTCTGTCTTACTTCCAGTTATGGTGTGGTTACTTCTGCTTTATGCCCAAGTCTTTACGATCACACGTCGATGTGGAGTCGTAACATGTTTGCGCATATGTCGCTCGCGTGGTAAACTATTTTTTACTACCAGAGACAGATTAACTTTATCCTAGATTTTCATCCTTCAGCTGTGCCACGGCTATTTCAGACTGCTGAAACCAAAACAAAGGCAAATATATTTTGACAAAAATTTCTCAGTAAATGCTTGCAATACTAATTGACACTCTGCTTTGCATACGCGAAAATATATGCCTCATACGTTTGTAGATACATCCTCTGTTATCTCTAACCATAATATTTAGCAGTGAATTCACTGTGAAGTACACAGTGGTAGGATGAATTATTCGGAAAGCTCTTGTGATAGAGTCATAATATGAAGCGGTAGCTATAAAAAGTAGGTGATAGCTGAGGATGTAAATCAGCAAACCCGTTTACGAGCTTTTTTACTAGAGCTAGTCGCATAAAATACATTCATTTCTCTGACTCGTCTTTATCTTATGCTGCTTACGCTTTGTTTTGCAAATTTTACTTTTATGAGAAAGAGCAAACACAGCTTCAAATACTTTACATGCGAAAAACAGAAGTCAGGCATTTATATTTACGAACCAATATTTTTTTTTTTTGCATACGATACCCGAAATGGCCAAAGATAAGATTCATTATGCAAAAGCAAATATCGTTATCGAACATACGGTTATAGTCGTTATTTTTTACATACATGAAATGAAGCCTTGTAAACACGTTATCAAAGCATTAACTGAAGTGCATTATGTGACAAGATTTCTCAATATATTTACTACAGTAATTTTCAAAAAGTTAGATTGAGAACTAAGTATATCGAGAAGGTGGCCAAGTTCTCCCTCTTGTGGTATCTTGGACACATAAAGCTCTGGGAAGAAAAGAAACTAAAATTTTTCTGCTTATTTTTGCATAATCATGTCTTAAAATAGCAATGATTCTGTTTTTCCCCCCTCGTGATTGCCTTACTAATCTGAACTATTGCCCATTTATTAAAAACTAATTGAGTCCTAAGCACAATTAGAAAAATGTGTTTAAACTATAATTAATCTATTTTGTCGGATGTCTTTTCATCCATAAGCTCATTACTTTTTGCATTGAAAAAAGCGTTCCCTGTAACGCCGAAACACGTGTCTGCTGTAATTGGCAGTTTGTGCTTTTTTGACGTTGTTTTTTCTTACTTTACTGTTTAGCACAAAGGTATTTATTTATCTTATAATGCACTGATTAAAACAAAAGTTATATTTATAACGTTGTGCAACCCGTTTCACATAAAATCATTTTACAATCATAATCCACCATTGTTTCTCGTTTAATAAAGAATTTCTAGATTTTTATTTTTGAAAAACATAACCAGTTTCTTTCAAATTAAAAAAAACACATATTGCAAGAGAAAACGCTATATAGGCTTCATCGGTGAGCATTATCAACAACACATCTAATGAAAAAGATAAAAAAAGTCTCTTATGTGTATGTTCTATTGAAAATCACTCCAAGTAAAATAAAACTTGTAATAAAACACAAATACTGGTATGTATCCCATAAAATGAAGTAATGAATTTTGAATATTTTTTATGTTTCTTCAAATGCTTGGATTCTTTTTAAATGATGATAAATTTTATATCGAAACTAAAATGATTACATAAGTTATGTAAAGTGTAGTTCAAGCATGTTCTTATTACGAGTTATGTCTTTTAGAGAAATAATACCGATGCTTAAAAATATTGTAATTTACCCACTAATAGACATTCGGCTGAAAATACAACTTGAAAAAGTGTATTTTCAATTGCAAGTCCACATATTTCATGGGGTTTGTTCCGATTCGGCGCGACTATTTCGACGCGGCCGTTTCGGCGCTGGCCGATTCGGCGTTGACCGTTTCGGCGCCGGCCGTTTCGGCGCCAGATTTTTGCATTCTCAACTTTATGAATTTCAGAAATTTTAGTTCAAAGAAAGAAAAAGATTTCTGGAAGAAGAATGTGAATTTAGCGCTCTAGAAGCTAGTTAAAATTTATTTTAAAATTTACAGTGGGGGAAAAGAGAGGGCATATGTGATCCACGTATGTTTTACTGCGATAACATAAAAGAAAATATCTTGAAAAATTAGCAAATAATGCCAGTACCAGTCCTACCTCTTTGTCGATTTTTTTTTTTTTTTTAATCAATGCTGAGCCGTTTTGTGTTTCTGTGGTGATTACTTCTTTGTTGTATCAATTATTAAAAATAATTTCATATGTCTTCTTCACGTGAAAACACGTTTCAAACTAACCAAAAAGCTCGACTTAACTATTACAAACCCATGTACGGACATCAAGGTAAATTTAGGGCAATGTTTGATTTTTTTTTATTGACTAAAAAATCATTTATTTTTTAAAGTTAGTTCTAAACACTATTATTTTTCTGTAATCAATTTATAAATTTTTTTGTAAATTACTTTTTTTAAGTTTTATTATTATTATTTTTTTTATTATTGCCTTTTTTTTGTTACGAAATAGTCAGTCGACAGTTTAGTGCTATAGAACAGTTACAGGAACTAAAAAGACACAAAATATTTTATTTTTATTTAAAAAAAAAGTTTAAAATATTTTTTATTCATTATATTAGTCTTTATGAAACTTAAAAGCAATAAATAATAATAATCTTTACATAATAAAGTTTTTTTTTTGTCTATCCTGTGTCCAAAGCACACTACACAACTTAACTTTGTAGAGAGCAGGGTTACGTGTGCGTTTCTCAACACTTTAACTTTTTCCAATAAAAAATATAAAAAATTCATCTTATTTTAAGTTGACATTTTTTAATTTTTTACAGAAAATATATTTAAGTAAGTGCACAAATTAATGATCAGCAATGAAAAAAAATCATTTTAAATTGAATGAGTTTTATATTTACATTTCATAGAAAAATGTGAATGCTGTTTCGTAACTTATCTACTTCGAAAAATTATGAAGATGTTTTTAAACTTACATGTTATCAACTAATAATAAAAAAGAAAACAAAATACACCTTTAAAAATATTACTTCATAAAACGTTTTACAAAACCTAAAAAAACAAAAGATATCTTGAATTTTGAAGAAATGTTTGGCAGATTTACATGCTGACAATTTCGATTTTTGAACAGGTCGAATTAAAATGGGCCGCGCCGAAACGGTCGCGCCGAAACGGCCGCGCCGAAATGAGTTTTGCGCCGAAACGGCGGCGCCGAAATGGGTTTTGCGTCGAAACGGCGGCGCCGAAATGGGTTTTGCGCCGAAACGGCCGCGCCAAAACGGCGGCGCCGAAACGGCCGCGCCGAATAGTCCCGTTCCGTATTTCATGTTTCATCATGAATCGTCAAACCACTACTAACTACTACAATACGCATAGTGAAGTAGTTGATATATTTAGGCTGCTAGGTCACCTGTGACAAAGTGCTTCATTCATGGAAACCCACAAATAGTTACATATATATATATATATATATATATATATATATATATATTCATATATAACAACAGTAAGAAACAAAATTTTTATAATTTTTGAAAACTCCATTAAATAAAAATTAGTTCAACTGAAAAACTTGTATGGTTCATTCACTAAATTTTTATATAAATTTAAATATAATTTCAATTACTTCTGATTAAAAGTTTGACATATGGCCATTGAACAACTACTGAGAGCATGTCATAGTGACCTACAGGAATGATTACGTTGGCCTTACCTAAGACTTCCGATAATATGGGGTCCCGAAGGCAACTTTAAAGAGAAAAATGGAAGCTAATAACTATTTTGCTGTTGACGAAGAGCCACTGGATAGAAATTTGGAGCTGTACTCCCTAAAATAGAAAAAGAATCAGTAAAATCATACTTTGAAACTGAAAGAGATTACGTTGTTTTAAGATCAATTCTAAATATCCGCGGGAATGGACAGCTCAAGTTGCTGAGAAAATAATCTCTCTACAAGATATAATAATGTCAAAAAATCTAGTACGTGCAAAATGGTGCTATAGTTTCCAGTAATGGTATCCATTACTATATGGATGGTGGCATTAAGCCTCTTGCTACCAGAGAATGTTGAAATAACTTGAGCCTTTGGCTTCAGTAAGTAAATGGTAAATAAATATTTTGAAATTTTAGAGTGTCTTGGTTGACAAACGCAATCTTGGTGAAACAAAAGTGTTCAACATGGATGAAACTGGACTCCCAACAGTTCAAAAAAGGTGCCAATTTTTTATATTTTTATTCTAGAAGAGCAATATGTTAGGAAAGTATAAAATGGTGAATGAGGTGTGATGAAAGCAGCTGTGTAGTGTGTGAGTGCTAGGAGTTTTAATGTTCTTCGTATCTACTCTTGAAACAAGTTTTCGCTTTTTAAATTACTTATTATTATTTGTCATGTTTATTGAATTCTTGTTACAAATATATATAATTTACACATTGTTTTCTTACTTGAGAATGAAGTCCATTGACGGAAATTCGATTATGCATCCATAATAACCGGGTGCCATGAATACATGATAAAATATTTCTTATTTTTTTTATAAATATTTCTTAATTTTTATTCCTAATTCAACATAGTTATCACGAGCATGACGCTTTTTATTCAAAGAGAACAAACTGAGTAATGATTCTTATAATAAATGTAAAATTTAAGTTGAAACTACTTCCAAAAAATGTCCATGTCCTCCATTGACGGTGACCTTCCCCTATATGTTCATGTTTTTATTAAACTTTTTCATATTTAATTTCTTGTTTTTTAACAGAATTAAAAATCCATTCAATCAATTCAATATATTATTTTCTCGAATCTAAATAATACATATTTTGAAAATTCGTGTTGACATTTAGCAATAGCGATCAACCTACGGCCCGCGAAGCTGATCTGTGTGGTCTTTGTTCAATGTTAGAAAGTGATAAACAGAATTAGTGACACCGTCACAAAGGTGGAGCTAAATATTTAGTGACTGGTTACTGAAAAACATGAATTCAATATAATAAGCATCAAAGTAATGATAGCAACAACTATTGATTGGTTATTTTCCCATGTTATATAGAAAATAATGAAATATTTCGAAATTGTATATGTGTTCTGGCCAGCGAGAATGTTTTTAATTTGAGATGCTGCCTTCGGGCAGAAAAAGATTGGGATCCACTGATACACAGGAATGCATTTTGATGCAAAATTACAGCAAAATAAAACTGAAGATGTTTTTTCTGTACCTCATTAAATTCCTGCATTTAAATTAGCAAAGTTGTTTTCATTGTTAGGAAAAAAAATAGTTTCAAAGACACACACACACACACACACACACACACACACACACAAAAACCATCCAACTGAGTTGTTTTTAAGACTTTACGTGACTACGTTTGGTGGGCGTTTTAGTGAGTCTATAACGCTGGAACAGGAAACAATAACGACATGTTTAACATGTAACGATGAACGATAATAATACCATTCTCAATGATAAATCAAAGGCACACATTTGGCAAATTTTACATACGTGTAGCTATACTTTCCGTAATTAACACTCATTTATGCATATTGCATTTTATTCGTTCATTCAAGGCATTTTATAAGAAATTCAAAAGTGCACAGCCCCAAGAGGTAATAATACACTATTCACATGTTCACTTAAGTCTAGTTCCAATAAACCTGAAATATATTTTGCTAAAGAAAAAATCTCTGCTTGAAATCCGACTGCCAAGCACAGTAAATTAAAAAGATGTCATTCGAATAACAAATTTGAAGTAGAAAAAAGACTCAATAAAAAGCTTCAAGAAAAGTGTTTTGCTTTATAAACATACTTTTACGAAACTCTACAAAGCGGAATGTATTTATTTTACAATACGAAATGTCAAGCACCAAGAATTCATAAAATCTGAAATTTCAAAAGGAAGTTTTTTTCCAAAATATATTAGATTGGTAAAAATGACATCTCTCGGAGCAAACGCAGAGCCGGTCTTTTTTTTTCTATTTTAAACTATTTGAAAGTACATAAAATCAAACACAAGTGCACTAGAATTATGAAAAGGAAGGAAATGTGGCGCGAACTTGAAGTATATTAAAATATAAGATTGATGTTTTTTCTAGTTTGCCGTCGAACAAATTACAGATGCTAGCGTGTTGGAGTTTTTAGCTTTTATATCCAAGCAAAAAAGATACTGTTCTGGAGTTGCATGTATGATTTTGAAAGGAAAAAAATAGAACGCATCTAAAACAAACATCGGATGACTTAATTCAAGGCACATGGCATTGAATTTCACTTTTACATAAGGAAATAGGTTTGGTTTATCTCTTTTGTGTATAAAAGTGCAGTACACTTTTGTCCATCTAACTATCCCTACGAAGAAAAATGATAACAGATGAGTTTATAATTACAAACGTATTGTCTTATTAAAAAACTGAAATGCTTTTTAAGTAGTACGATTAGTTTTTCCTATTGTTAGTTTTTTTTAAATTTAATATACGCATATATTAATGCCAATCATTTTTGTTTTGAAAAAATAGATTGTACGAATAATATTTAAATTATAATGTGCAAACTATCAAATTCAATATTGGTATTAATTTACATAAGAAAACAATATTATGTCACCACTTTCTTGGAAAATGTCTCACAGACTTGCGTTAGTTAAAAGCTAAAAAGGAGAATATTCCTTTACTCACATCATTGTTACTAAAATAATAAAAAAATTCCAAGTATAAGCCAAGAAAAATTGTTAAACAAAAAAAGTCAAGAGCAGCAAAGGAATTTTCTAAAAATCGAAAGTTAATTTTTAATTTACTTTACTTTTGATTTTTAATTCAAAATTATTAACGGGGAATGTCGCCACCCTGGCTATTAATCAGAGAAGTCTGAATGTGATGGGAAGGTCCCGGACTCAAATCCCAGCTTGGGCATAAATGTAGTTTCTGTCTCTCCTGTCATTGTCCTTCTTTTGTGTGAACGTGCTGTTCTGTACATAGTTGCCTACCCTACAAACGGATCCTTTTGCCAGCTTAGCTGGCCCAAGACAACAACAACAAAAACGGAGAATGTTTTGGTAATCCTCCTTTTACCACAGTTATTACTCTTACTTCCTCACAGAGTATCGCATCACATGTGGTGCGCAATGCAAATCAATTATGCGATAGTTTACCTCAGTTTCATTTTCTAAATTTTCAATTTTTGCATTGTGTTCACAATTTGAACAGAAAAAGCCTAAAACGTTTTCGAAGGTCAATCGCAAATCGTTAAAGGCTCATAACGTGGTCCTTATTTTTCAACTCAATAAAAGTTTCAAGAATTGAGTTTCACACAAATATAATGACCGCCACCCTTCCATTACAACTATTGGTGCTACTGTAAAGTTTAAATTTATGGTGAATTCACCCTACAAATTAAGAATATCTTCTTTAGGCATCAGTAACTGTTATTGACCCTTGGCAAAGTATCTCTTTCGCAAGGCATTGGTGCAGACTTTCTAGTAAAGAATGATACAGTTGTTTATCCTTCAAAAAACTACATTACCATTCGTGACAATGTCATCCCATTTCATTAAGCCAAAAAACCTGCACAATACAATTTTATCCCTACATATTTTGTCAGTGAAAATAACCAAGATTCAAACTTTTAGATGGCATTCATGTCAGAGAAAAAATACATACCGACCACGTTGAATTTCCAAGTCAACAATTCTGGTCGTTAACCATCCTGCCCAGAAATCTAATTCAAAGAATTAAAAAACTCCACAGAAACATTTGAATGTCTTCCACTCGCCAAATGTGACGAGCATGTGGCAGCAAGGTTCCAACAAAGAATTTGTTTGTCACATCTCTGTGCATGGGTTCAAATCGTTTTGGGATTGAGATTGTGTGAATATTAAGTATAAATTTTAAAAAGTCACTTTGACATGGGTGTATTCAACATTGTGGAAATACCCTCCTATCCCCTAGCATTCATTCAAAAAGCCAATCATTAAAAAACTCACAAATTCATAATCCATGTGAAGCAATTTCTGTTAACAGTGCTCGGCTCTTCAAATTCTGCTCCTCTCAGACCTGGCAACTCAAACTCTGCTCCTCTCATCTACCCCGTGGAAGTATATCCACCTACCTCTTCTATTTCAAATTCGCTGCCTGAGGTTCCTGATACTAATAGAAGAAAATGTTTCAATTTATCTAAAAAAAAATTGAAAAAAAAAATAGAATCGACTTCAAATTTGCTCTAAAAAGTGAAAAATAATTTTATTCTTTAAACACCATCGATAATATTTTTAAACATAATTTTTGAAGTTGACGCAAAAACAAAAAGTAAAACCCAGTGTAACCATATGCTTCGTTCATATTTTTTTTTCAGAAAACATCTAAAGTTAGAAACGTAACATTTATACTAAAATATGCTGTTATCAATGCATAATGTATAAGGTAGAGAAGAAACTGGGCCTGTTTAAATTTATAGTTGTATCTGAGTTATGGTTGTGAATGATTTTGTCTATCGTTTTTGCGCCAAATTCAAAAGTATGTTTAAAAATATTATCGATGGTGTTTAAAGAATAAAATTATTTTTCACTTTTTAGAGCAAATTTGAAGTCGATTATATTTTTTTTTTTCAAAATTTTTTTATTTCATTCTTTTTAGTGTAAATATTTCAGAAATAGTAAGAGTTACCATCACGAAACTTCACCTTATTTTTTTCAAAAATGAGCTCCATACTAAAAAAAATATATATATATAAAGATGCCTTAAAACTTTAAGCGATTGCCACTAAAAAATTACCCTTGTTCCTCTCTGGAATACAATAGTGTTTTAATTTAATTATAACTATTTAAATATTACGTTTTCCCTAACTAATTTACATTTCACAGCATACAAGTTACTTGTGATGCAACCCTATATCTCCTTACTTAGCCTAGATCATCTATTATTGACATAGTTGATAACGATAAAAATACTAAACTATAGTTGAGGCAAACTGAATCTGGTAGCATTGTGAAGGCTAAGCAGATCCTAGTTACTGCATCCCCTCGCTTCCAGGTTAGGTTTACCCCCCACTATAAAGCAATGACACTGAAGAAACTTGATGCTTGCTTCAGAAAAGCCATCATTCAAAATTATCATTACAATTACTATTAATGTTACTGTTGTATGGCACCAAACTTTTATAACAATGGGTTATATATTCAATTATTTAATAGGGAAAGTGCACTGTTTTTTTCCCATAACTTTTTTTCTATAGAACAAATATGGTCAAACAAAGTAATAGGACTTAAGTTGAGCCATCTCCTATCCATTAAAAAAAGAATCATCAAAATCAGTTCACTAGGTGAGACGCTGTGAGTGGACAAAAAAAAAAAAAAAAAAACATACATACGGTATGAACTGATAACTTTTTGAAGTCGGTTAAAAAGAGAATAACTACGTTTTTCTTCAAGCTCAAATCCTCTGCCTGTGGTTCCTGAGACTAAAAGACAAAGGTTCCGAGACGAAATTCTAGTTTTGCTCCTCTCAGCTCATCTGGGAAGGAACCACCACTTACTTAATAATAAGAGAATAAGAGCACACATTATTATTCGAGTTTTGCTTCCCTCAGCTCATCTGCAGAAAAACACCACTTCCTTCCTCAAGTTCAATTCATCCACCTGTGGTTTCTGAGGCAAAGAGCAGACAATCTAATTCAAGTTCTGCTTCTCTCAGTTCATCTGTGGAAAAAGCACCGCTTTCTTCTTCAAGTTTTATTCCCCCGCATGCAGTTCCTGAGACTAAATGTAAAAGATCTAATGTTCTTTTCTCCCCGACAGTTTTCCAGCTATATGACAATAGCGACTCGTCCACTCTTTCGGATGATGAATAAAAGGATAATGATCAATGAAAATCATGTAGGAAAAACACTAAAGAGAGATTTATTCCCATTAACATCAGATCAAGAATTTCCGTCCGAAACTAAACGAACCTACTTTCCCATGTTTGATAACTGATTTACTACCATCAAATCATAGGTATCTTAATTAGCTAAAATAAAAAATTATATCAACATACATTTTTTACCATTTAAAGATGATTTCTTCAAACAAAATATTCATTTCTAATGAAAAAAAAAACAATTTGATAATACAAAACTAATATCTAAATCAGTTTTTAAAATATTAAGTGTATTTCAATAAATTTTAACCTTTATGATCTTTCTATTAGGACTAATATGAGTTTATTTATTTATTTAATTACTTTTGTTTTTATTTTTGAACACACTTAAGTACACAAATTCAGAAGGAAAATTGAAGAAAAAAAGGTTTCGTCTATTCAATACATGTAAAACTTCGACGCTCTGAACTTTGTTTGTCCATTTCATATTTATCGCTTTCGTTGTGGTAATTAGAAATCAGATTAATTTAATTAATACTAGGAAAAACGTATCTTTAATGTTGTGGACTTTGTGAAAAGCGAAAAAAAAACATTACTTTGAAAAAAAAAGAAGAAAAACACCAAATTGCAATTACTACCTTTTTTTTTATTCTCTGAGGGGCGTGCAGCGTATACTAGCCTACAAATAATTTTAGTAAAGGATTAACATAAAATAGCCAACTTCATGTGTTTCATTTTGTCTTCAAAAATTACTTTTATATAATTAGAACAATTATTTAGAACGGACAATGTTAGTTTTGTGCTTTCAAAACTTAATACGCATTAGTTAGACAAAAATTAAAATCTTCTTCCTTCTGAGCAAAAAATATCTTAATTTAAAGGTGTTCTTTAATAAGGCCCAGAGAGAACCTGTTTCCTCCCCCCCCCCGCAAGATAACGAACTTTTTTGAAAAACTTTATAAGCAATTGACAAAAAAAACTAAGAAGTTTCTCTTTCACGAAAAAAAAAGTTAAAATTACACGTAAAAAAAAGAACAAAATTAAAATGAAAAAAAAATTAAAATGCATCACATTTTGACGCCTCTTCCACCTTCTTTCCCCGAGACAAAAAAGCAAAAGCACAAAATTCATTGCACGAAAAGTCCCTAACAGTAGTACATGAAATGTATTGCTCCCATGTTTGACAAAACGCTCTTTTGAATGAAAAACGCATCATACTTTCGTCATTTTATATTTTCTGAAGATTCCTCGCCGGTCAATCACATGCGAAGAAGCTTCCGAGACTAATTGCCATCAAAACCTGTCTGACTTCAAATTGTAAACCTCAATAAGTGGTAAGTGCAATTCTTTAGATGTCTACACATTGATCGAAGGACGACACTTACTAATTGTCCTTGCATATCTGCCGGCAGCCTCGTGCAGAAACCAGATGCACTAAGGTATAGGCAGCTTGCATTGTATTTCGTTTTAGTCTGTAGCTCTTACATCTATTAAGCATCAATGGATTTCAAATATTTCATTAATTTACTTCACATGTACAAAATTGTTCGTGTCTCATTTTTGGCTACAGTCTTTGGAAGTAAAAACATTTATTTCAATTTCATTACTATGCAATGTGAAACGAGTTTCATTTGCGGTCGAATTATTCGCGGTTCGGGTTATCCGCGGGTCCTTTCAAATTTTTGTACTTCTTTTTTAACTTATGATTGTGTTATTGTTCGCTTTTTGATTTTCCACATATTTTTAATGTTCATAGTTAGTAGATGCAATGTAGTAATGTTTTTAGTTAAAACTTAAATGTATCTGTGCGTGTTATTAATACTTTTTAGCTAATTGTGCGCACTAAGTATCGTCTTTTAATTATTATACGAATTACCCGCTGTTTTCGCTTATCCGTGGTTACCGTGCCACCTTATTCCACGGATTATCGAGAATTTACTGTAATACTACAACAACAACTACTACTACTAATAATAATAATAATAATAATAATTAAATAATAGATATGCGTAGTATTGCCTGCATTAAGAAAGGAAAAAAACAACAACAAATGCTCGCTTAAAATGCCCTCAATCCTTCAATGTCAAAGCCCGACAGGACGAAAGATAAATTCATTGCTGCTTATCACCGTGACATCTGCACGAGTTCCCAACGCTTTAGACCAAAAACAATGAGAAACGAAATTTTTACGCAGTTGAAAATATTGTTTTTAAGTTTATTTCCTAAAATTTAGAAATAATCCCAAACTGCGCATTTGCTTGCAGTGGTTTGTACCATTCCTTCACCTAAGATGTTCTTACTGCAAAAAAAGTACTTAGGCTGCAAGATAAATCTTTAGAAAAAAGAAGAATAAAATCTTGAAAGCTCTTAAACATTTTTTTAAAGAAATAATCCTTATCTGCAACCAAAGTTTCAATTATTTCGCGTTAAAGTTAAAAAAAATAAATAAAATAATAATAATAACAAAATTAAAAAAAAAAAAACACCAAAAGTTCAAAAGCCATATTTTTACAGAGTACAGACTTCGGGCAAATATCATGTTAGGGAACTTATTAACTGAGATTCGATATGCATTTTGGCACAAAATTAAATAATATTGCGGAAAAAGATTAATATATATATTTGTACATAAAATATAAAATAAGAAATATAACAAAGTCATAAAACTTTATTTTCAGATTAATGTAGACACGTGTTTTGGTGTTCCAAGGAATGCCTTTTTCAATACAAAAGAAATGAGCTCATTGATGAAAAGACAGCCTACAAAAGTTGCTTTTGTGGGATGTATTTTCATCCGTAAGATCATTTCTTTTGCATTGAAGAAGGCGTTCCTTGTAACGTCAAGACACGTGTCTGCAGTAATCTGCAATTTGTAATATTCGCCTTTGTTATTCCTTATTTTACATACTCCGGAATATTTTGAATTTGAATAGGGTAAGATAAACAAATTTGAGAAACGTTGATATTAGTAATGGTTCAATTGAGTTCAGTAATTATTATTATTATTATTTTTCGTATAAGTATTTATTAGACAGTTGTAAATTTATACAAACAAGAATTTATTTTCTTGGGAGTTTATAACAAATTCAAGTAGCCTAGTTGTGTTAATTAAGAACACATTCAAAGACAGTGAAGTTGGTTCTTATCTGAGAGATATTTTTCCTCAAATTTGTAACAAAACTTTTTCTGGCTCTTAAAATGCATTGTTTTTGAAGAAAAAGATCGTGAAATTGAGTGGTAGGTGCAATTTAGATGGGTTTGTTCCGACACTACGATGGAAAGGCAATTATAGACTGGAAACAAATTAGTTGCTTGCATAGCATTTCATAATCAGAAAAAAAAATTAAAGATGTATATTTAAGGCAAAATTTTGAGACTCACAGCAGAAATTTAAGGTCCTTAGTTAAAATTGCTCTACAAACATTTTTTTAGGTATCTATTAGGTTAATAAGAGCCCTAAAATACAGTTTTACTCAATATTTGGTTAATTAAGGAAGTATCCACCTCTGGTTCTAAAGGAAGGGACAACTGAAGCCCCCCGCCCCCGCTCTGGATCCGTGCTTGGGAAAATGAATATATGACTCCTTGAAATAACTATAACCTGCATTGAAGCATGATGATTTCAAATTGGAAAGCGTGTGCTGAAAAAAAAATGAAAAGTGATTTCTATTTTTTTTTCTTTTTTTTTTTTTTTTTTGGAAGCGCTGATTGACGACTTCTATTTGTTTATAAAGAGATAACTTTCTGAACGAAAATACAAACCCTCCTTCCCAAAAAAATACAGATGCTAATGTACTTTATTAAACACTTCAAATGTGTTCAGCTGTGTAAAATTTTTTCCAATACAATACAAGTAAACTGAAAATTTTGATGTATGATCTCTAAAACTGATACTGAGCAGAATCCAGAAATATATTTTCAATTCGAAAAAAAAGCAAGTTAAAATATTTAGCAAAATTTTTACGCATCCATGATAGTAACTGAAAAAAAAATTAACATTACATTCAAGAAAAAAATGAAATGGTCAATTTTTGTGTAACAGTGTTATTGTATGATCCCTACATTATAATTTAACACAATCGAAATTGGCGCCAAAATGCCTCTGCATCCATTGTAATGGAATTTTTTTCCATGTGTAGTGTATCCTAACAGTTACCCTCTTAAAAGACAAAGCATGGTGTCTTACGATTTAATTAAATATGTTGTATATTTTTCAAGTTCAATGATTTGTAATGTTGTACAACATATATTAAAGAAGCTAACTTATGTAGCATATTTCAAGTGTAATGATTGTGTAAATTTGTACGCATTATATTAAAGAATGTAACTTTATTAAAATGCCGAATTCAGTTTACAGACCTGACACAAATCACACTTGCAACACTAAGTTCCATAGACGGTAACCAAGGTACAATTTTGAAATTGTATTATAAAAACTGTTAAGTTTCATTTTAGGAAAAAATACTGAACTTGACATGTGTGACAGATCAGTGCAAAACTCAACATCAATTTATTTATTTGAACAATAAATTATGTCATTACAGTTAGAATATTATAAATCAAATTGCTTTAAATGCATCTTTTTGACTTCAAATTTATATTGTTTTTATTTATTTCTATTATAATTTCATTTATTTCACATCCTTGGTTTTTCCGGGAAGAGTCATGGTAAGTTCTTTAAAGTACTTGATTATTACTCTGAACGCACCCTGTTTTATGGTCATTCATGTTGAAATTTGTTATCTTATAATTATTTAACTTTCGGTAGTTGGACGCTTCTACTATATTTTTCTTTCCTTCAAATAAATAATTTTTTAGACTCAAATAAATAAATGAAACAGCGTGAGGACTTAATTATAGCAAATTGTAACTGTTTTTATTACATAACATAGATACACACAAAATATGACAGCGCATGGTTTTCAAAACCAAGTTAGATAAAAGTGTGAACCAAATGAAAAGGTAAAAGTTATATTGCACTAAACTACGTACGTAGAGAAAAACATGGACATACATTTTTAAAAAATGAAAAAAAAAAAAAAACACGCAACGAATTTCTTTAATCAATCTCTCTTTAAATTATATGTATTATACTAGCAAGTGGTAATGTTTTTAATCAATAATCCTGAAAAAAAAGCACTACGGGAAAAAAAAATCAAGCAAACGTTAACTGAACTAAAACAAAATTCTGCGACGTTTTATCAGACATTTTTATCCATAAAATATTCGCAGGTCCAGAAAATCAAAATAGTGAAGCTTAAATTTTGGTATCCCATTTTTCTTATTTTAAACAAAAAGAGAAACTCTTATTTACGATTTATAAATAAAGAATAACTCTTCTCATTTGATATTACTTTCTAATTACATTTTTAGGTTCAAGATTTATTTTTATGCTATTTAAAGATATTCTGATTTTCCCAAAAGCACACGTAGACAATAACTCTTTAATGCAATTCCAAAAACCAATAAAAAATTTGCATCTTTCCATCAGTTTCTACTTAAAAAATATGAAGCCTATAAAAATGACTAAAAGTAGGTTCCAACATTTTACCTCCTTAATCGAAGCTGAAGTGGCGCATATTTGCTACCAACACGCAAAGTAGGCAACTGCAACTACTTATGCTTTACGCTGAGTAAAAGCTCCAGAAATCTAGTTTTCTCCACCTTTGCGTGCTAAAACTCATTAGTCTGAGAGTTATGTTGGAAATCATTTTAACTTTAATGCAATCCAGTGGCACCTGAAAATTTCCATCTAGTGCTAAAGTTACCGTTTTGAGGAAAAGTGACTTAGGAAATGTTTCTTTAGGTTAACATTATATAGTCTCGAATATCTTTCTTCAGATTTTTTATATAGATACACAAAAATAATCATACACTGGAGATAATCGAATAATCGAGCGACAACTGTATACATTACGCAGAGAAAGAGATAAATAAATATACGAAAATCGACAGGTAGCTTGAACAATGAGTTACTTTTAAAAAACATGTAGAAATAAACATGCAATATAAAAAACCCCAAAAAAAGAAGAAAAAAAATATTTGTAATGATTACGTGGATTGCATTTGTATTCAAATCATTGAAAAAATGAAGTGAATATTCACTTTTCAAAGTGCGGGGTTACTTAAGACTTGAAAATGAAAGATATTTTTTTCTAAACTTAACTTTTTTCCATGTATTAGGCATTATATATGTGTCAAAATTTTAAAATATTTGTAAATTAATACCATATTTTATGATTACTGTCTTACATTGTTTTAAACTTTATACCTGTATATGCTACAAATTTTTGCAGACGCAAACATCATACAGGACTGTTTTTAGTGCAAACATACAAAAAATCAGAAGATAAGTTGAATGTAAGTATTAAAAGCTGCTAACTTAGAAAATATGTTTCTAAACATATTATGAGACCACAACTTTGATGCATCAAGCTTTATAATACTTGAGTAAATAATGCATTTATTGCTATCGACGCTTTATTGAAGTTTGGAAAAGAGATAGATAAATAAAGTTTTGAAAAAATATAAGGGCTTGAATTTGTTAATTCTTGGTCTAAATGCAATATATGGACACTTTATCTGTCTTAAGAAGTTCAGTATGGAGACTATGTAAAAAAGAAAAATTATATATTTCTGAAGATACTAGCTGAACCCCCAAACCTTGTTCTGCCACATAAATTATTTCTAGTAAATATTTTCGTTGTTAATTAAGAAATAACGAATATATTGCAAGTGCGTGGGAATGGAATCTATTAAGGAAAGAGGAATGAAGCACTGTAGGAGACGATGATCACCTATAAGAACAAAGAACATCTACCACTCATTCGCGATACAATGTATTTCATTAACGTAACAAATAAATTCATTGTTTGATTTCTTAAAAGTTAAACGTAGTATGAAAAAAAAACATATTTTTTCTCCTTATGTATAACGTGAAAATGGGTCAAACCGTTTCGGAGGAGTTCAAAAATTAACACCTTGACTGGAGATTTTTATATATTAGATTTTAAATGCCCAATTCCTTTTCGTAACTTATAGGTCATTATAAAAATATGCACTTTTACACACACACACACACACACGCATGAAACTGTTATAAACCTTACTTTGTATTTGTGTGCTTACATTTAGTGAATTTATAAATAAATATCACTTCTTAACATTTTTATTCATTTACATTCGTTAATATAATATAAGTGTTTTGAATACATCATTATTTTCTGGTTTCATAAATCACAAAATGGAACAATATTAAAACTAAAATACACAGCATCTGCTTTAATTTATCTCTCTTATTCTTGTAAAAGCTGTTTTACTCTTAATGCACTGTTTTCCCCATCATTACAGTGGGGAAAAAATCCACTAATACACTTATTTTACCCCATTACCAAACATCCCGTTCACCCACTAACAAGCTTTTTACTCTCATGGGATATGCCACTTCCACTCGCTACTTTCGGCAAGTTCAACCTCTGATGTGGAGCTGCGACGAGGACGGGGAGAGAGGAACACATTTGCAGCCCACTCTGTGGAAGCGCTCTATTCTCCGATACAGAAATTCATCGCTGCCTCCAGTGATAACTGTGCTTTATGTCAACGACATTAATCAGGGAGACTCGTTACGGAGAGGCGATGTCGTGACAGATAAACTGAAATGGCAATGATCTCGGTGCCTTATCTCAATGTTAAATCAGTCGCACGTTTTGTGGCAGTTAGAATCAGTGATTCTCATGCAATTTTAAATGTTCTCGGTGAAGTAAGTTTAATATTTTGTTTAGCATTTCTTTTCAGGTGAAAAATATTCCTTAATTGATTTGGATAATTTCCTTGAAATAAAAGAAATTTTTATTTTGTTTAATGCAAAAAATCTCACACTGTAGGCACACATTGTAAAATAAAAGTGGTTTGGTCAAATTGAAAAACCCACGTAAATAAAGCATAGACACTCAAGAAATATAGCAACAGATATTTCAAGACCACAATGCAGTCTCTTCATCAATGCAAAAAACTCACCAAACAGCCAGAATGTTTTGAGAGAACTGAACGTCGACCACGAGGACACTGGTATTTATACAAAATGGGTCAACGTATAGGAATTAATAAAGAGACAACAACCACCCAATCAGCATACTACAAGTCAACCCGGGGCGGTTTAAGTTGGCACTAAGCTTAGTATGACTTTTACTTAACTTTCCACCCTTTCGCGGCCTTTAATACGACATAAAGGTCTTTTTTATCTCTCAGATACATTATTTCTTACAAATATTTTTTAGCAGATCTTGCTGATAAACCTCGTGTGCCAAGTGCTCTTGTCACTTTGGGTAATGACCTGAGGTAATATTGACGTTTAGTTAAGTTTTGAAATACAAGTAGTATATCGGACAGACACTCGACGGTTTCATTAAATTATTGTTAACTATTTAGTTAGATTTTCTTTATTTTAAAAGGACGCTTTGATTCCTGTAAAAAACAAAGTGATTTGAAGCACAGTTTTGATTGCAGTGGAGCACCGCTTAAACGTGTTTCAAACGTTAAACAATTCAGTATAGTTTCGTATCAACGCGATCCGATCTTACGCGAAATGGATACAACGCGAGTTTTTCATGAGTGATGATTTTTTTATTATTGCTGACGCAAATTGCTCGCCTGCAATATGATTTTTTTTAGAAATTAGTTGCAGAGACTTAAAATGGATTTTGTTGAAACTAAATATGTATTGGTTTTGTGAATGAACTTTCATCCTTTAAGCATCACTGAAAATGGAAGTTCACACAGTGTACTAGTCTAAAAACGTTTTTCTTTAAATTAGTGTACTCGTACACCTAACCACTCCGATTCTTTAGATTTTTTTAACATTCTACATATGAACGTTGATGAGATAGAATGGCTCTCAAGCGTTATTAAGGCAAGTTATTAAGGCATTTAAAGTCCTTTATAGAAGGAAGTGTCTCCAAAACCTTGCATAAGCAATGAACAGTTTGGAAAATTCAACCTGAGAGAGTACTGAAGCAGTGCACAATTGCATCTGCACTTTTCACTCCAGAGTTCCCCGCACCTACCACTATTTCTAGCTCAAACAGTTGGATGGGACCCTGGAGACAGCTCTAATTTTTTGAACCAGACCAGAAACTGAGCAATCCCTGGTCCCCCCCCCCAGGCAATTGCAAATTATAGGCACATCATTAGAAGCCATGAAAACACAGACAACCAATGCAAGTTGGAAGAAACGTTGATCGGATATCGTGCTTGATTGTGAAGGCTTTGCTCCTAAAGACATTCACCGTGAAGCAGTTCAAAAGGCAGTGGCGTTGGCGAAGCACCTAGGCGGTGAAGCTGCATAAAGGGAGCTGCATGAACTTAATTTTGGAGTCCGTAACAAAATGAGCATATACACTAGCGAAATGATATAACTGTCAGAAGCGCAAGATCAGGATAAGATGTGTTCCATTACCTTCGCTAATCACCTTGCGTCAGCTATAGCTCCTTTCAACAATTTACTTGTTTTAGAGAAGGTTTAACTAAGGCAATCAAAGATAACATCCTTCTTGATAAAGATGACTGCTCCACCGAAAAAACCCCGGAGTGATACTAAAAAAGCCGAAGATGAACCATCAGTCTTTCTTCTTCTTCTTCCGACGAGTTTCTTGACGTGCATGCGCAGTCAGAAAACTGATAACAGTCATTCGCACTGCATAAACTATCATCTTCTTCATTTTTAGAATTATAATTAAGTTAACTATATCTACTGTTCAGTACTATTATAATGTACATAATGTAAGTACCGTACTCCCTGATTAATATTAATGTTTTATTTCATGTCTCTGTCTCCTATTGATCATTTTGTGCTTCATAACCGAATTTAAGTTAATTACTCTTTTTCTAAAATACAGAAAAAGCCAGTTCTTTATAAAAGAATCGGTAGTATATAGTTAAGAAATGGTTTGAAACAATTCGGGTGTGTTTACAAATGTCTAAAATGATTGGGCATGCTTCTGGAACATACGTTGTTCCATAACGCGAAATTTCGACTTACACGAGGGGTATTCAAACACATCTTTCGCGTTAGTTGGGATCCGACTGTAAATACTAACTATTTTGAAAAATTAAATCATGTGAATTTAGGAACACTTTAATTTTGTGTGATGAAATGATGAAGTCTGAACGTAAGTTTTGTCCACCCAGTTTGTATTAATTGAAACACTGTGTGACTCCGAGACCGCTGCCCTAGTTTTAACCAGGACTAATCATCTCCGAAGAATCACTAGCAAAGTTTTTATGAATGGAATGTCTGATCCATCGCGTGTATTAGTTACACACGAACACACGCATGTATATCTTTGATTCATAATATAAATAACTTGACATACTGTACTGGTTAAGATACAGTTGAGGTTTTAATTCTATGGACTAGATGTAAGCGGAGATTATAAAATTTTAACAGCCTAGGTTTTTTCCTGATAGTTATCTTTGGAAAATCATAAATAAAGTATTAGTTATTGTAATAACAGTTCCATTGTGTGCATAAGTTTCATGCAAACACGTAAATGTCTATCTAGGATTCAGAATTCATATAGTATCATGTCATACTGTAATGGTTCAGATGCAGCTGAGGTTTTAATACTTAGATCAGATGTTAACACACACTATACAGTTTTAACTACCTCCACTGTTAAAAAAGTTCCTGAAATTTTACAGTAAAAGTTACTGGCATCCATGTTGCCAGTAACTATTACCGTAAAATCCTATTTTACTGTAAAATTTTACGGTAGAATAAACGAGAGTTAAATAAATCAAAAGTTGAACTGCAGGTTCTATCTCGGGACCTTCAAAATGGCAAACGGCTTTCCTACCCACCGTACGAGTTGAGACGATTTGAGCAAGGAAAATACGGTGTTAAGTGCTTTGTACTGTAAGTCACGTGGTGTATCAATTGGCACTGCAATCGTTTATTTTCTTCGGTGCAATTTGCTCTAATTTTTTTCCTGCACTGTAAACACTCCATTTTACAGAAATATTTACCATAAAAGTTTCCTGAATTTTTAACAGTGAAGGGTTTTTTTTATAATAATTATCTTCGTCGAATCATAAATAAAGCAATTCTTAATGTAATAACTGCTCCATTGTGTGCATTAGTTGCACACAAACACACAAATGTATATCTATGATTCCGAATTCAAATACCTTGTCATATTGTAATGATTTAGATACAGTTTGTACCACACGGTATTATGCCGATGTCACTTATATTAATCATTTCACCTGGAATATTACCGGACCTTATCTATTTGAGAATAGATTGAATTAGCTCGTAAACGGATTTATCGTATTAGAATTGTTAAAGGTTTAGGATTGATCTGTAATCCAATGCGTATATTCAATTCACCTCGAAAATTTACAACTGGCATAGAGTAGTTCCGAGATTGATGAGTGTTCATTTCGAGACTTGGGATTGTTAATTGGAGCAATTGTCACAAAAAAAATAAATAAATAAAAAATGAACAATTAAATAAAAGAATAAAATTAATTTGAATTCTGAAATTTAGAATTCAAATTATGTTTTTCGCAATCGTGACAGGACCCTACTGATTGGACTTATTGTTTTCAGAAACGACTCCTGTCCCCCCCAACTCCGCCCTTCCTCCCGGGGGGTTTCTTGTGCATAGTTGGGTATGTGTGTGCAGGCGCACGTGCGTGCATGTGTAGGCTTGTGCGTGTGCGTAGACCTGTGTGTATGCACTTAGGCGTGTGTGTATGTGTGTAACGGCTTGTGTGTGAGAGCATGTATGTGCGTAACGAAGCGTATGTGTGAGCGTGTATGTGTTTGAGCGTGCGTGTGTGTAGGACATGGACGCCACCGACCAGGAGAAGCGGCTACCGGGGGACAGTGCTCAGGACCGGAGACCGGTGAGCGGTGGTGCTGCAGAGGCCTCTCGTCCAAGCTGAAAAAGGAACCACAACATCAAGGACAGTCAAGTGAAAACAATAAACAATCGTGATTGCTCAAAAAAAAAAAAAAGACTGAAGTACTTAATGATTGTTGCGAAATATACTTTGAAGTAATTCAATTGAAATATTGGTATGTGTTACAAAGTTTTAAATGTGTGACAAGTTTGAAATGAAATGCGAAATTCGAAAACTTCTTGTGATCTAGATATAAATCAGTAGGATAAAGCTAATGCATCTGATCAATGTAATTTTCTTTTTTGTAATGTGTTTTTGTAATGATATCAAATAGTACAAATGTAAAAAATTAAAATAAAAAAAAAAACTACAAAAAATAATCCGCTGAATTTTGGTATCAATTGCTTCAACAAAATTATTTTCAATTAACTAAATTTTCCAAAAAAACTGAAAGAAGACATAGTTAATTCCTTACCCATTGCAACTCAAGGGAAAAACAATGTATGAGATAAATAAATGTTCTGCTATCAAATTTCTCATGTAATGCGTACATCCATTTTTAGATTGTCCTAAAAACTGCTAATTGAAAAATAATTGAATGGTGATCATGATAAATTTTTCCGAATGACTGTCAATTTTTTTTAAAGAATTGCCAAATTGTCCAAAAAAATGACTTCGAAAATATTCCTTCTTTTTATCTATGTAGAATTTGAGCAAATATATATGCGAAACTGCTTATTTTATTCTGTGTATCATGTTCCATGTTAGTTAGTCTATTCCCACATTTTTCCACTTTTAATTACCAACTTCTGGTTATACGTTTTGAAATATGATGCTTAAATAATGTATATGTTTTGAATATTTGAATACTTTAGAGCTATAAATTCTAAACATGATCAATTATGAAAACAAGTTTACCACTGACAAGCTGTATCGTGTCACATAGTCGAAATCGAAGTGCTATCAATACGTCCACGACTGCTGCGTTATACGTAAGTTTTATTCTTGAGATAACCCCCCAAAGCAATTTTTGAAATCCTAATTGTTCTCCACCGCTGGAGATCAGTCACCTTCTGTATCAATTTATCCTCAACATTTTTTCAGTTTTGTAAAATGCCGAAAACTCGGCCTTATATGGACTGAAACTCATGCGCCGGTAACAGGTTTTTCGCGTGGGTATTTTTCATTCTGCCATTTCTTTATTCGATGTAGTTGTCAAGGGCCGAGTCTTACCTCACTCTTCTTTAAAATCAGTTTTAAGGGATGTATTTGAATCGATTCTTTATTGTGAAATAATATTGCATTTAAATGGTTAAAGTCTGATAATCTTGAAATGTATTATGAGACTTGCTCTAGGAGAAAGAAGGAAGTTAATTACTGCTTCTTTCTTTGAGACTTCGTTTTTTCTTAAAACTTTAGCTGTTCTTAAAACTCAGTGTATTTACCTCGTCAGAAAATTTCAATTAAAAACGGCTAATTAAAGCTTTTAAATTTCTTAAGAAAAAACATGCACATTTTTTTTTAAAGTTTTTATCAGTGCATGTGCTAAAACTGATTTTCAGAGCAATAAATTTGAATGAAATAAAAAAACATTTTAACAACATTTAATGTTTAAAAAAATTTAAGAAAAAAACTACTTAAATTATTTAATTTTAAATTTATTATTATTATTAATATTAAATTTTATTAATATTAAATTATTAAAATAAATTTTTTAAAAAATTAACGAATTTTTTTTTATTTTACAAAACTGCAGAAATACATGAGCAACATTCTTGAGACGTATACGAATGCTTCCCTGAATTGGGCTTTTCAATTTTATTTATTGTTTTATATGCTTCCAAAAAAATTAATGATGTTTTTTAAAACAATTTTTAAATTGTATAACGGAGCTACGTTACAGCTCTGACTTATGTCAATACTATACCAAAGGTCACAAGGCATTCATTTCTATTAAGGAGTTGAGGTTGCGTTCATAAATCACGCCTGCCAACGAAAAGGCCATCCCAAAGGAGAATCAAAATCAGAGGCAATTTGCGACTGGTCCCCTGTCGCAAACCCATTCCAGAGTCAATGTGGATAGAAGCTATCGAAGTGAAGTCGCTCTCGTGATTTAGTGGCCGTGATCGGAACTGGAGGCAAGATACGGGGACATCGAAACACACTGGATCATTCACTGGTCGATGGTCCAAGTACCAGGAGAAGAGCTTTTTGTTTGGGAATCTCACTTCTCTTCCTTTTTTTTTAGCATTTGCCCTATTTTCTTTTATTATTTTTTACCTTTCATCTTCCTTTTATAGTTTTCTTCCTCACGCTCTGTCACTCTGGCTTATTTTTCTTTATTTTTTCCAGCTTTCTACTTCGAGAAGGTCTCTCCTCCTTTCCTTTCATCATTCTTGATTTTCCTCTTCAGTTATTGCGAATAGTTTTCTTCGAGTCTTGGTGTTATATTTCTTTGGGCTAGAGAACTTCTCTTTTGTTTCTTCCATAAAAGTAATCCCGCCGTTTATCAATGCTGGACTGCGGTGTCTGAGATTTCTGAACTTCTTGTTTTCGTTATTTTTTTTCTTTCGAATCCTACCGGTTATAGATTTTCTTCTTCTTATGGTTATGGTGTGTTAACCCTGTCTTCAATGACAGGTCATACAATGACTCTGCAGTGTCCTCTTCATTTTAACAATGTATCATTTTTTCTTAAAGCCATCAGAGCAAAAAAGTCATTCAGCTGATTAATCCTCACCTCCATTGTCTTTTTTGTGCTGAGAGATAAAAATTTATGAACGACCTTATGATTAGTTAAAAAAGAAATGATAGTAATTGCTTACTGCATTTCTATGAAATTCTGCTTTGCATTTTCAGTTTTTATCACTTTAGGTTTCATCGAAGAAAAATCTGTCGTTTGTTTGGATAGTTTAATAATAATGCATTTTTAAGTACAGTAGTTTTAAAATGATAATTAAAATTGAAATTACGATGAAATTGCTACATAAATTATAATGAATGTTTCATGTATGCAATTAAATATTTAAATTCAATGAAATCAGATATTACGTTTTAAATACATAGGTATAAATTCGTCTTCCAAAGTAATTGTGGTAAATTGGAGTACGTTAATTAATCATGATTTTGTTTTTAATTTAATTATTATTACGTGTGCTGTCACTTTCAATGTAGACTTCAAGATGCATTACTAGTTCGTTTATAGCATCCTACTGGTTAGCTACAGTATAAATAGTTAATTGAAAGTACTAAACAAAACACGGTTGCTCACAGAAAATGCACCTCATAAAAAGAAGTATAACACCGAAAAGAGGCTGCCCCATGCGTACAATGTTGCAGAGGTTTCAAGATTAGCTAATTAACATAAACTCACATTATTAGCTCCTTCTTCTCTTGTTATAAGCCATATATCAAGTAGTAATAAAATACACGCAATATACCGACAGCCCGTCATTCGACATTCGGAGACTACAGTTTTGTCCTTGTTACGAACCCATCAATAAGAAGGACGACATTTGCGAGTATTTTACCACTTAAAACAGTATACTGCTGTTTTTGAATACAACAAATTATCCAACCAAATTTTGGGGCTGGAGTCTTAATAAATCGTAAAATCGTATGTACGACAGACACCAAAACGGCAAGTTTCTAATTTTGACAAAAAGAAAACTTTTCGTATCAAAACTCTTCTGTAATTTAAATTTAAAGGTAAATAAAGGTTATGTGTGGATTTATGTGTGTATGTATTTGTGGCTTACTATCTCCTCTAGAGCATATACCGAAAATTTGGTATTTTCTACTGAACTTATTTAATCTTTTTTCATCTTTGTATTATATTATTTCACAAGTATATTACTTAAAAAGGTACACAGCTTTTTTTGATCAACTATTAAGTTATATCATGAAACTCGTTTAAAATTACATGAATTGGAAGAGCGGGTTTTTCTACGTAAGATGGTATTCTTTTGAAGCTTTTAAGTAACATTAAAAAAAGTGTGTGGAAATGTATTACTGTAATTTGTTAAGTTCTTGTTTATTTTTTTAAATTCTTTATTAATACATAATATGAGGCTATTTCGCTAATGAGCTTCTAATTTCAACTCAATAGATCTTGTCGTGCAAATTTTTAAATATTGAATTAAGAGGTTTTGTAACCTTAAAGCACTGTGTCTAAAAACTCTCATTGATCATATGTGCAAATTAAGCACTGTAACAACGTAATTGCAACAAAATAATCGTTAAAACGGTAAGTCTCGTTTAAAATATTTTTTTAATTACGTTTTTAGCTCCTTATACCGAAAGTAGGACCAATTCTTTCGATAAATTCTAAACAAATCAATTTCAGACGGGCTGATTTGTTTTGATTTCACAGATAAGATTTCATATAAATTGTTCAATAAACGTCATCAGAGCGGTACTCCCTTGCGCATGATATATATTTTATTACAGTACAGAATACATATAAACAACACATGAAAAAATTTACATCAGAGAGAGGGGAAGGTACATCCGGAGCGGGGGTGGGAGTCGAACCCACCGCTTCAGGTGTGAGAAGCAATCGCTTAGACCACTCGGCCACTGAGGCCCCATTTAGTAGACTTAGTAAACAAATAAATCAGGCAATGCAAGCTAGCTGCATTTGTCGCACGCTGTGCTGCACGCAGGTAGCGTGCGATACGATCCTGAACTGACAAATAACATTTGGTAGTTAATATGGTGAGTTTTGATTACTGTCATGTGTTTAGTGACACTCCCAAGGTAAAGACAAAATATTGACGATAGAATTACCAAAATTGGCCAGGGCGTTTAGCCCCTACAACGTCACATAGAAACAAACGTACTTACATAGACTTATAAACACATTACCCTCGTTTGCATCGAGCGCGCGCAGTCGGGTAAAAAAAACGTCCGTCTGAATGTTAAATAATTTTTGTAATATTACTCTTTTAGCTATAGTTTTGCGCTCCAGTTTATGTTGCCAATGCTTTTATCGATCTTTGATATCTGAAATATATATATGAACCAAATATTGTACTTTTGTGTACGTCCTTGTACACGATGTCAGTGGCTAATAAGGCCTACCAACTTTGATCGTAGGCCTTATTTTACTCCTTTGTTTCTGCAATATGTTTGTCAGTGTTGCATCCTATTTTAAATCTTAATTATGGATGTTTATAAGTAGGATGTATATAAGTAACATATCTGATATTATGGTTGTTTATAAGTAGTTACGACTATTTATTAATTGGTTAAAGAACCAGCAAACAGCTGTTTCGGCACTCTAAAATACAAATGCCATCATCAGTGCATTAAAAACGAAGACAGGTTCACCCGATAAAAACACAGTCGAGGCGAACAATGGAATGAGAGACGAGTCGTAAAAGATATGAGAGCAGTACCGGAAACGATGACGTCAAGGTTACGTCAGAACTTCTGACGTCAAGGTTACGTTCTGACGTAACCTTGACGTCATCGTTTCCGGTACTGCTCTCATATCTTTTACAACTCGTCTCTCATTCCATTGTTCGCCTCGACTGTGTTTTAGTCGGGTGAACCTGTCTTCGTTTTTAATGCACTGATGATGGCACTTGTATTTTAAAGTGCCGAAACAGCTGTTTGCTGGTTCTTTAACCCTTTTCCATTCTCAATTTGTACTTTATATACGTTGTCATATTTTATTCACTATGCAGTACAAAGTTTTCGACTACTTTTTATGTATTTATTAATTGGTTCAGTGTTATACGTAGTAATATCCCAAGCAGCTAGCTCTCTGAAAAGTTTTACCACATTGTTTACGGTTCTAGTTCGGACGATGAAGAAGACTATGGCAGACTCATTCCATTAAAAAGTACAGCATTTCAGGAGCTTATACCTACACTAGAGAAAATTATGAAGAAAAAAGGAATCAATTTTTAGAAGATTAGCCATTAATTATCGGAAAACCCCAGTCTTCAAAGACTTGTTTGATATAAAAACAAGAAAGAACAGAAAAAAAAGACGTAAACCCTTAATGAAGGAAGTGATACTGAAGAAAACGATGCTATACACTTGTGTGGGGATAAAATGAATAACATGAGACCATATCTAAAATGCAGCTAGTGGTATCATAAGGATTGCGTCGGTGTGGTAATCTATGACAAAAATCATTTTGAGTGCCCTGACGATTGTACGAGCGCATTCAAAACGGTCTTATTACCTGCAGAACTGCTTCTCTCATTTTGGTTTATTTTTATTACTGGTTGGTTTTACTATTGTTTTACAAGTAAAACATGCAGTGTATCTATATTTTCAACGAAATATTCTAGAGAAAATAAGAAAAGTAAATAATTTAGTTTATCAACTAATCCCACACAATCGTTCAAACGAACAAAAGTGAACACTTGTGCAAGACAAAACAATATTGCGCATTGAAAACAGCATGAGTATTATTTTGCTTACACATAGAAAAGTGGGTTTACATTATTTTCAGCAGTTTAACCCTAGCGTCAATTACCGGGTACCCGGGTACCTTTTTTCCCACTCTTATCATAATTTTTACCCTTTCTAACTAGGTTTTGGTAGAATTGCTTTTGATCCTTGTTACTTACATGAATCTGAACTAAAGAAAGTTGTAACCGTGTTTCTTAGAAAAAAAATATTAGAGGGAGTTATTTAGCATTTAAAATTTGTCTACCTATATTCAATAGCCAGGTACCCAGGTACCCATTACATTGCACATCGAAAAATACCCCTTCAAAATGCTTCTGACACATATTTTGATGATTCTCATGTAAAATGAGCCCTTGAATCAAAATATGACTACCATTGTCCCCCATCACTCCCCCTCCCCTCTATATCGCGCCCCCTAGTTTTATTCAGTTTCCGGCAATTACATAGCAATCATTTATATTTGATAGGGAAAACAGCATTGTATTCACCATTAATATTCTTATGAAGGGTTAGAGAAGTGTATAGTTCAAAAGCATGAACATTGTATCAAGTTGAGCCATTCAAGCGAATCCCCCCCCCCCCCAAAAAAAAGAAAAAAAATCCAAAAAATTCTCACAAGCATTCTTTTTTATATAAAGGTTCGTTTTTCAATTTTTTCACTCATTTTCTTGTTTTAAATCCAAAGTATTTGACTCACTTCCCATGCCCGAAAATTTTTTCACGCTGTAAAAAAATAAAAATTAATAAACAATTGAAAACATTGCACATTACATACGAGTCTCACTGCAGATCTTACACTCAAAGAGACTTACCGTATTACTGACATTTATTCAAATTACATTTGAGGATATACAGTCAATTTGCTATAAGTCGAAGTCCCATAACTCGAATATTAATATAACTCGAAGCTTTTTTTCAAGTCCCAAACCCCTTGGACTTTAATTCCATGCTAATTATTCTGAATATCTCAAAGTTAACTTCCTTTAACTCGAAGTTTTTTCAAAGATAACTCGAAATTTATTTCAAAAGAACGTAAAAAAGAAAGAAAGAAAGAAACAAGTGACTATGAGAGAAATTAATTCACCTTCAGTTGCAATTCCAGCAAAATAGATCTCTGAAGCAAGAAGAGCACCTGTTGAGCCAATGTGCAATAAAGGAGCGCGTAAATGAGTTGGCTTGTTTTCTTTTGTTGTACCGTACTGTTTATACTTTGACGTGTTTCCAAACTACAAGTTTGCTTTTAAGCTGTCAAGACAACTGATTGTACCTTTATTCAAAAGCTGACCTAAGTTAAGATTCGTTCCCCTTCATTCTTTAGTTCGATCATTTGCAGATAAGTTCCTGAGAAACAGAGTGAATTTTCTTTACTACACTTTTAAAGATGTTTAAGCAAGTATTCTGTCAATGATATTTAAAAAAAGAGAAACTTCTAAAGTGATAGAATCCATGAATCTGAATATGAAACGAATGAAGATGTGCACCTTTCCTGAAATAGAATCAACTCCATTCAAGTGGTTCTAGCAGTTTTGAAATAAAAATTAAGCTTTTGATTTCTTTCTCTCAATATTTTTGATTAAACTTTGCATATTGTGTTTAAAAACTTTTACGTTCTGTAATTTTGTCTGTTATACTATGTACACGTGAATTAATTTATTCAATGGTTTTTAATATTAAAATGTCGAAAACCAAAACAAGCGGTAAGTCGAACTTTCGATAAGTCGAAGTTTTTTGTGGGCCCCTTTAGATTTGAGTTATCAGGAATTGGCTGTAATTAAGTCTTTAAGTGAAATTTAGTATACTCATAATATCGACTAATGTATTTTTATATTTCAGAGGGCACTACACCCATTGTTTATCAACATTCGATCAAATGTTTCGAAATTATCGAAACATTTGTTCAATCGTGTCAACACCAGATTATGTTTTGTCATAAAACAAAATAGTTGTGACTTTTGGTTGCTCCAGAGTTGCTTTTGTTATAATGTGAAGTGGAAAACAATATTTAGGCATTTTTTTTTCTTTTTGTTGATGTACGATCATATTGTTACAGCGTCAGTGATACCGAATTAGAAACTCCGTGTCTCTCGATACGTAGACAATAATACCTACGAATGTCAGACGGCATGACAACAAAGGTTAAGCAAATGATAAAGAGGATAAAAATTACAGATAATATTTTTCGATGCAATGGGCCACATATATGACTTCGCGAGCCCCATATAGACCGTCAGTTGAACATCACTGGTATAAATAAATAAAGTACTACAAATTCACTTTGAAATAGGAAAGCGTAAAACTTCATGCATCCAGTATTTTAAAAAAAAAAAAAAAACTGGAAAAACACATTTTTTCTTACAAACCATTTAGCGTTAAACGTAAACATAAAACGCTCGAAAAACAATAAGCCATTTTGTTTTTTAGTAAAAACAGGAGACACACACATTTCACAAGATGAGAGGGGAAGTAAACGTTTCAATTAAACAGAAGAGGTGTCAGAAAAAAAAAATTATTTTACTGCTCTAAATCTTCGAAATTCAAAATGGGTACCCGAGTACCCAGTTATTGAGACTAAGGGAAAAGTTTGGTCATTGACGCTAGGGTTAAAAATAAATAGCAATATCTAAACATATGCAACATATTTTTAAATATTTATATTATATCCTAAGCAGTGGAAAATATAAAGCGTGCTAAGCAAAAATACAAAGTTATGTTCTACAAGAATGGGTTATCGCGTATTTTTCATCGTAAAACTTAAAATGGCATAAGCGCAGAATTCCGCTTAGCTGAAAGTGTAAATTCGAAGAATTCCTCCAATTGGCTGAAAAACCATATGCATGTTCATTAAATACACCGCCAGCTCAGTCATTCCAGCCGAGGACTGCAGTTTTGTGCTTATTAGCTCTCATCAGCCCGGCATAGGAAGTGACTGAGCTGGAGGTGGAAAACAACTTAAGAGAGCCAAGAGTGCCAAACAAACTGGTAGCTGGTATAGAATTAACATTGACTAAATGATTGACAGAAGCAATACTTCAGTTCAACTCGAAGTATGAAGGCAAATCATGGTATTTTCACTAAGTAACCGCCCTATAGCAGGGCTAAGGTAGAAATACATGAAATAAACCACCAGCTCAGTCATTCCAGCCGAGGATTGCAGTATCGTGCTTATTAGCACTCATCAGCCCGGCATTTGAAGTGACTGTGCTGGAGGTGGAAAACTTCGTAAGGGAGCCAAGGTGCCAAACAAACTGGTAGCTAATATAGAATTAGCACTGACCAGACGAGTGACAGAAGCAATGGCTGAGCTCAACTTGAAGATTGAAGGCGAGTCATGGTATTTTCAGTAAGTTATCACCCTATAGCCAGCACATTAAAAATATAAAAAAGTCCTCTATAATGCTGCATGAAACACATAAGCATGCCCTTATTTAGTAACAAAACTTCAGTACGTGTAAGAAAACTTCATGATCGATGCTAAAGTATTGAAAAGAAAACAGATTTAACTACGTTATTCTCGTCACGGTTTCCTTATTATTCAATTAACGTGAAACCCATCCTTCCCTGATCTCTAAATGAAATTACTGTAACAAAATTCGATGCTGAAATCTTTCCTACAATTCCCTTATAATTTCTTGGACAAAAGAATCTCTAAAACTGCAGCTGCAATGAAATAAATATTTATTTTTCATTAAACGGTTATTTTAGGTCCATCACTTTCTTTTTTTTTTTTTGCTAATAGTCTAAATAGTAAGTTATAATTAGATTCTCCTAAAGAAAACTTGATACTGCAATTACTAGTTACTGTCTGACCACGGATTGAATGGAAATATAAACATCCGTTTTAAAGCCAGAAATGGACAAATCTATTATTTTTAACGAAGTCAGCTTTTGCAGAAGCAGAGTCTCATTCAAACAAGCGGAATACACGCATCAAATTTTTACTTTTCCCCCTCATTCAGATAGATTTGTCTCATTTGGACGTTTGAAAATTCCATACAATCCGAGGTTGGACAGTAAGTGTACTTTAAAATTGTCTAGTAATGCTATTAAGAAAACAGTGCTTGCGTTTCTTGGGGAGAATGGTTTGATTTTTAGTCAAAACGTAAGGGTAAGATTTTAAATAATAAAGTCCCTTCAAGAAATAACAAATGATTTAAAAACAGGGAGACATTGAACAAAGTAATGTTTTGTCCCAAAGCAATGTTTGCCTATCGTTCATAAAAAAGTTCATAATGTTTTTCTTATTTATTTATTTATTTATTTTCTTTTTTTAGCTCAAATGTAGCTTTATGTTGCGTCTGTCATTTTAATACGTCTAAGAAAACAAAGCCTGCGTTTCCAGAGATGGATGGTTTGACGTTTAAACAAAATGATAGAGAAATGTTTTTTAAGAATAACTTAATCACTGATGGAATGATACATTATTTGAAAAACAACTAATGACATTTTACAAAGAAATATTAATATCAGCAGTTGCGTTTTTTTTTATCTTGTATGAAAATTCAGAATATCATTATCAACAATTTATATTTTTTGAGCAATTACGAAGTGATTATTGTCTTCACTTGATTGAAGTTTGTGTTTCGGGTCTTTTTTGCAGTCCCCCGGACATTACGCGCGGATGCGCTTCCTGGGGATTTTATTACATTTTATTACATATTAGCGATACCCATACGGCTTTGCCCGTGGTAGGGAAATTAAAAGGTCATTTGGTTCGCTTGTACATTTGCAAATAATTTATGATGAATTTCTCCTCAATTTGCTAGGTTTATTTGCTCACCTATGTTACGGTTCCACTTTATGATAATTTATTAATTTACTTGTCCACGTTATGATAATTCACTCGGTAAAATGTTCTTAAAAATGGAATAGAAGAAAAACAAAATCGAATTTTTTAAAACTTGCTTCGAGGTGTTCACCCTTATGTTACGAACTACTTCTGTGCCAAATTTCATGAAACAGTGTTGGCCAGTGTAGGCGCTCTGCGATCAACAGACATTTAGACATCCGGAGGCACAGACACCAGAGACACAGGCTTTCAGCTTTACTATTAGCAAAAATTTAGTAGCGAATTTTTGAAAAATCTTATTATTTTATCTTTTTGAACGAAAGAGTGCATCATCAGAAAATAAACTTAAAATGAAATTTTCGCCTGAAATGAGGATTGAAGGCACATGTCTCTTTTAGCATTTGTTTTCGAAATCCATTTAATACATGAACTCCAAACCATTTCTCCATGCCCAGAAATTCACAGATATCAAAACCTTACTTAGAGGATAAGACCTCATTCCCAGAAAACTCCCTTGATAACAGGATTCTACAGGAAGCCGGGAAATTTCATTAAGGATCCTGTGAGGAAATTCCGATAAAACCAAATATTAAACATTAGTATAAAGGCCTCTGGTTTCTCCACCTATCTGTCACAAAATTCACACATACACACACATAGATGAAAAAAAACCCTCCGAAAATCGCATGTCAATATTCACAGATATAGAGCTTAAATGCGTCTCCTTGTGGCGATTTTAAAAAATAGATAAAGGGGCTAAACCTTTTTTCGCCAACCCCCAATATCCTACTCAAGTGGTTCGGTTTTGACTTTACTTATTTTAGCAACTGCTATTAACCAGTGACTGCAGCATCTGCAATATTTCATTTAAATCATCAATAAAAAAATAACTTTAAAAAAATGAATTTTATTTGGGTTATCTAGAAAATAAAGTAAATTATTTTTATGCTAATTTTAACTAATTTTCGCCTAATTTTACATTCGTATTTTTATTTCAATCTCGTAACTAAAAAGTGGAGTATATTTCGGTTATATACATGCATGTTTTATCATAAAAACTGAAATGTGCTAACTTAATTTCGTAAAAACCTTTTTGAAACATTACTAGGAAAAATTAGTACATTGGATGAATATTGTAAAAATTTAATACTTGTCAGAACTGTAGCATTTCATGTTAACATAAAATTAAGTTTCAGGATTCATTAGGCATTTTAGGCTGCCTGCTTGGTTATATTTTCTCCTAAATTGTGAAAACATAATTTAATACAAGCGTTAAAATTTATTTGAGAATGGTTTTTAGCTAGAGAGAAAGCATATAAAAATACACGCATACTAATATTTACAAACTTTCCTTCCCGTACTTAAAAATTAATTTTACTATATAATACCTTAAAAAAATTTTTTATTTTGACTAAATTTCATTGGGAGAACTTAAAGTAAACTTTATTAAAATTAAATGTTAAGTTTTAATTTAAAAACAAAGGCTTTCAACATTTCTTCGACATGATATTTAATTAAGATATAAATTGTGCAAACAGGAGAATTACGTAACAATTTATCTGCCATTCCTATTTAAAATATTATTACATTTTCTATACTTAAATTGCAGTTGTTTAAGATCGAATGAATGTAGGTTTTTAATACATCGAAGGACATAATTTGCTTTATTTGAACTCATTTTAATTAGAAACTAATTATTGCTCTATTTACCAAGATAAAAATGATGCATCGTGCCTTAGCATATTTGTTTTAAACACCATTCAATTGAAATTCATAAACACG
The DNA here is from genome assembly GCF_026930045.1 of Uloborus diversus. Lineage (NCBI taxonomy): Eukaryota > Metazoa > Arthropoda > Arachnida > Araneae > Uloboridae > Uloborus > Uloborus diversus. Next base: position 70,108,025 of record NC_072732.1, on the reverse strand, counting down.
ATTAAAGGCTTAAACAGCAACAGAAACTGAAGACCCTTTAATGTCGTTATACATCACGGCATTGGAAGAAAGTACTTCTTCACTGAAAAAAAAAAGAAAGACAGACAGAAACAAATAGAGCTTAGAAAAAAAATGAAAGAAAACTTTCATGTTTTCAGCTCACAGATTGCAAAGTTGTTTTCAAAATTTAATTTTATTCTTCAAGGTTTTATTTATTCAAATTTCTTTGCTGATCTTTATATTGCATTAATTTTATTATTTCTTAATTTAGGCTTTAAATATTTTTAACTTGTACTTTTTTAACTATTTTTTCAACCCCCTTTTAATTTTTTTACGCTTATTTTTCGGAATGAAATATTCCCAATTATTGAAAGTAATATTGCAGAAAATGAAGATTGTTTATATTTAGTTCAAGATTTTTATACTCGTATACGTGTACTATAAAAATTGTACTCTTGTATAATTTTTGAAATTCTTCAAAGACAATTTATCTATCTAACTTATTTAAATTCTAATACTTTATTAAGTCGTAAATCCAAACCCATTATAAAAGTGATACACTGTAACTTAAAATAGTAAAAATGGTAGCTTTCTAGCATTAGAATATTTAAGTGTTAGAAAATACGTATTTAGCTCCAGGAATGTTTTTTCTCCTCTCGCATAGAATAATTATGGAAATAAACAAAAGGAATGATGACAAGGAGATATACATTTACGAAATTATCACCGAAGGCAATATGAATATTGACTAGATAAATCTATTAATTGTGATTATTATTCAGCATTTTGTTAGAGACATAGTTCTAATCATTATCTTCCCTATTCCACATGCATTAAGAAAATGTATTAGTTTATTACGTAATACAGAAATTATGGTGGTTTTAATTATATGTATGTCTATTAGGAAAGATTGTTTATGTGTTACAGAGCTTCCAAGGCTCGAATGAGTTACTATTTGAACGAAAAAGAAATTAAGTAGCATTAAATTTAGGTCATAGTAGGGCTTAATTTTAAATTTTCCTTAGTGAAAATTCAAATCTAAATAGATCATTTAAAAATAACATAAATCCCATAGATATGGTAAGCATAAGCTAGTTAATTGTACCGTATTTAAATCTCACGAACTGATAGCATATTTATAGAGTGTGCTCAATGACTGTCCAAAAATAATATCCCCCTTTTTCGATACATTTGACCCCCGATCTACCTTTGTTACAAAATGTTGCATTTCTCTTTGTCCCCTGACTTTTCTTTATCATTTCTTACGCTATTTTTTCATATAGATTACTAAATAACAAAAAAGGAAATTTGAACTTAGGGCATCTTTCATTCAAATCATGTTTTTCACAATCTCGAGTGTGTGTGTGTGTGTGGGTGTATTTATGAGTAGGCGTGTGGGTGTGTGTACACGTGTCTAAGCGTGTGTGTGCGTGTAGTCGTGAGTGTGTGTGTGTGGCTAGGCGCACGTGAAGGCGTGTGTGAGTGTATATGTGTCTAGGCGTGTGTATGAGAGCAGCTGTGTGTGTGTATTTAGACGCGCGTGTATGTGCGTAGGAATGTGTGTGTCTCTATACACGCATGTGTGTGTGTGTGTTTGCAAACATGTTTGTATGTAGGCACGTACGTGTGCGTATGTTTGCAAACGCGTGTATGTGTGTGTTTAAGGCTTAGACGACACTAGGGTTTCCAATCCCGCCTCGAATTTAGTGCCGTGGGATTTCGGGATTGCAAGGAGTCAATCCCGCGGATTTCGTTATCCCACGGGATTGACTTTATTCTTCTAAAAATTAAAATTTTAGGTCGAATTAAAAAAGGTTGTGCTTTTTAGGAAGGACTGCTTCTATTACTTGAATTCACAGTCTTTTTCAAATTCGTATAGCAATTGTAAATTACTGCTAAGTCAGATCCTAAGTAGAAATTAACGTTTGGTAAGCAAAAGTGTGCCGTTCGTATGGGATGGTAAAGGATTTTTACTCTTAACATTGAACTGTACTTAAACATTGCGCTTGATGAAAATACGTGTCCACTGCAATTGGTTTTACTAAAATTAAATAATAGTGAACATTTAGAAAAATATTCGTATTAACTTCATTACCTTGTGAAATAGATTTTTCTTTTTTTTTTTTGTTGAGTGTTTGATCAAGAACTGCAAATTTTGTTCAATCGGAAAAAAACGATGTCTATTGGATATGTGTTTTGCTGTATAACAATTTAACTTGCATTGATAATAACGCTTATTGCTTCATTAACGTTGGTCATTGTATGAGTGAATTTAATTCATCACAGCAAGGGGTGAATAGTGCTTGATTTCACCATTTCACCAAGTTCCAATCTCAGTAAAAGTGTTTGGATAACTAATGGGAAAAAGTAAAGTGTTGGATAACTCACTAATTTTACGTCTCACTTTAAAGAGGAATTCAGAAACGTGAGCAGCTTAACTTACTGCATTGTCATGCGAGTCATCCTATGTTTCATACAAGTTTCTGTCGCCCCTTTCATAATCATGCCGAATCTATAAATAATGTCAGATATTTCATTGTTTTCTCCTTGTGAGTGCCTTTTTTATAACTTAAAGGCTTTGAGCTCATTACTAAAGCTTACAGAAGTGCTCCAATATTGCATTCAAGCCACTTCAGCGGTCTTTGGAATATATAATACACTTTCTCTTTATTTTTCTAAAGCGTAATTTACTGAATTTTAAATTTTAGTAAACATTTTCAAAAATGCTTATAAGTTATACGCATTTTCTCAATTGCTAAACGTAAAAAAACTGAAACTTTGAATGGGAATACCAATGAATTTTCAGAAAAATATACTCTATTTTTATTGCATTCTTAAATGGTAAATCCATCGTTGGTCATAAAAGACACAGTTTTTCTTGCTCTTCTTGCAGATTTACGAGGAAGATGATTCAAACTTCAGATGATGCTTGTGAAAATAGTCGTTTTATGAGCGGCAAAAGGTGGAAAACGGTTGAATAAAAAAAAATTGCGGGATTAGGAATCTCACGGGATTGAGAGCAAAATCCCGCTAAATATCTTGCGGGACTCGGGATCGGGATTTCGGGATTGGAAATCCTAGCACGCCACCGCATAAGAGTGGTCCCGCTCACGGAGGCCGGTGGACAGTGGAGTTTGAAAAGTTAAATTAAATTGCATGCTTAAGTAAAGTCTGGAATGACTGCAGATGATTTGTGACCATGGCGACGAAAACGTGTCCTCTTAATATTTTTTTTTTTTTAAAAAGCTAAACAAATAGTCGTTGGCGTGGTAATATGTAAATTCAGAGCAACATCAACTTTAGTCAAGAAGTAGAATTAGCAATTCTTGATATCTCAAAAAATAAATAAATAAATAAATAAATAAATAAATAAATAAATAAATAAATTGTGTTTCGTAAAGACGCGTGATAGAGGAGAGACTTTTGTATTACCGGGAAACACTAAGCAGGGAAAGGGTGGCATTTCCTGTTATTTTAAAGAACTCAATGAACCAATGACTCCTCCTGGAACTCTTCCAGACAACCAGTCGACCTATTCTACATCTTGGATCCAGGACTGCTTTGGATTCAGCATGTTTCAAGTACTTGTACACTTTACTTTAGCTGCAGGTTGTAATGTAGTAAAAATATCAGCTGAAAAGTGGAGTAAAAGGCACTTTCAGCAAATTTAGCAAGGAAACTAAATTCTTGAAATAAATAATTGCTGCTTGGGAAGTATTGTACATTAAAAATCGAATGTTCATACAAATGTGAATGAATAAAATTATCAGGTTTTGCTATCTAAGAGGGAAAAAAAGAATAAAGTAATGAATTGATAGGGAAATGAATGAATGAATGAATAAGTGAATACAAATGAATTAGTCAATGAATGAATGCGTACGTGATTAAATAAATCAATAAATAAAAATTAAATAATCAATGAAGAAATACGGAAACATTTAGAATTAAAGCATGAAAAGTATTAACTAAATACGTACTTCGCAGGACATCAGTACTCCTCTGTCTAACCCCCGATAAGAAAGAAATGCTATGATCCGGTTTGGTTTGCAGGCGGAAGTGGACTGATCTCTTAGCTTTCAGAGATGCCAGCTTTTGCATATGTGTGTTAGCCTCAAAATTAAGCAGCCACATTGAAATGAACAAAAAACGTGCATCAAACGCTTACTTTTTCCCATTAAGATAAACTGGTTTTAATTGGACGTTTCCTAATTTCAAATCAATCGTGGGCAAACAGTAAATCTCATAAAATGTTAATTACGAAAGATTAATCCTTTTAGAATAACAAACATATTCTTGATAAACCATAAAATAATGCAATATGCGCATCACATTCTGGAATGACTTGTATTACTACATAATCTTGATCTTTCGATCTGTTTATTTTTCTACCGGAATTAACTACAGGATTTAAAAAATAGTTTAAATATTCCTATCGAGGTGGTGCTAAAAAACGCAGATTTTGTTTCTTCTTAATCACTACACGGTGCCTCACTAGTTCACTTTCCCCACATTAGACTGACCTTTGTTACATATTATAAAAATCAAATAATGTTGAACTGTCATAGAATTAAATTTGTAATCATTAAAACTTTTTATGAAAAAAAATTTAAAAAAAAAATGCAAAGGTGAACTTTTTAGATGATCACCATCATCCATAAGAGTTTTCCTTTAAAAGTTCTTCATTATCCAAAATTTTTAAACATTTTTCAAGATGTGAAATGGCACTCACTTGACTAGCAGCCGATCTTTACAGAAAGAACTACGGGAGTAAACGGTAAGTTCATTAGTAACAGTTTTCTTCTTTACCCAATTTTTCGGAGCGAAAAGGTAACTGTCCCGTCATATCACTTTTAAGTTACACAACTTCTCCGCTTTTATATTAAGAATATATGGATGGTGCAAATAAAAAACCAAAAAGTTAAAAAATAAGTATGGATAAAATAGTTGTGAAAAGTTCCCCCAAGCCTTGCGACTTTGAATGTTACTCTTTTTTTTTTTTTTTTCTTAACGTTGTTCTTTTAACCTTAGTTCCCTTTTATTTGAATTGATAAGAAAATTTTGAAAAATGTCCTCAAATTTAGCGTCACAACATTTTTCTTTCTCTCTCTACGGGATCTAAACTTTTTCATCAGCCTAACATCTTGGGCAACAGTGCTGCCATCTCTTACTGAAGAACATCAACTTAAACTTAGTTGGTGAAAACATTACATAAATTTATTATATTAATAATGCATTAGAACATCATTTATCTGACCTCCATTTATTGGGATCTCCGGTTAATCCAGATCAGATCTATTGATTTTTGTCAAAAAGTTTAATTTTCATGCAAATGACAGTTTTAAATTATGGTAGCTGATCTCTCAGTTCGCTGATTATTCACTTTTAAACGGTATAGTAAACAACGTAGATAAAGCGTGATTTTTCAAATCATCTACGATGCTTACTACAAGCATTACTACATTGTGTTCCACGAAGATATTCATTCACTCCTTGTTGTTATTATTTTTATTAAATTTACAGCTCCTGCGTATCGCGTGCAATAAATTACTGTAAGGCTTACTTGAAGTGTCAATCCGATACCACTACAGCTAAGGCCCCTATATATCTATACAGCGGGTCTAACTACAGCTGAACTATAAAGCAGAAGACCACCATATAGCGCTGAACCATAAGTGCAAGTTTTCATAATTTAATTTTATAGTGGCATTGCCTTGCTAACTTGTTGGAGTTTGAAATGAAATACAAGCACACACACACACAAACATACAAACTATAAAATTATTTTTTTTTCAAAATGCAATATGTTAGAACTAGAATACTGACATACAATGGTGAATTTCAGGGAGCGGGCGCAGGGGGCTTGAGCTCTCCCAAAGGGACGATAGTTACATTATCTTTGTTCCAAAGGAACACAACGATGATTTAACTATACCGTGATTTTTTTTTAAATTTTTCTCCTATTAAAATATTTCTTTAAAAAAATCAATCTTTAAAACTATCCGCATTGCTCGGAATAACTGGGGTTTTGGTAATACGGATGTCTTTGTTCCCATTTGGTCCGAGTAATCAAGGTTGTACTGTACTGTAGCACATTTGATTAGGTTTGATTTGAATTCAAAAAAAAAAAAAAAAAAAAATTGAAAGAAAAATAGAGGATACGGATTTCAACTGAAGAAACAGAGCCATGTTTAAAGAAATTGCTGAAAAATATCTAAAATTAATATGTAGTTACAACTTAAAGATATATTAAAGAAAACAGCAGGTTTGTAACTCACACCATTGCTATGTAACTGGAAACATTTAATAAAACCACGGTGAAGAAATCAATGGAAAATCAATGCAGAGTGAAAATATTTCGTTTCCAGTTAAAATACTACCTCTTGAACCACTTAGCTACAAATGTTTTTTCCGTAACCCACTGATATGTTAAATACCCACTGGGCTCAAATGGGTACTCTTTGGTATTTTTGCATTTAATAAAAATAATTGTATTATTTGTGTTTTGCTAAATAAATATTTATCTGGAAACCATAATCGTCAACTTCCTGTACCACACCGGATTTTATTGGTGTTTGATACTCAAAATAAAAATTAATTCAAAACATTCAGCTAGAGCCTTGTATTTTTTTTCCGTCCTGTGACATCATTTGTAAATGAATGTCATGAAATGAACAAATGCAAACTACTTGCGCAATAAAATTACATAACCCCAAGATGATAATTTTTATTTACATTGAACTGCAAGACTTTTTATGCAGAAAGAAAATAAGGTTTTTTTTTTTTTTTTTTGCTATTGTAGGAACTAAGACTTTAAAAACAGTAACTGTTCACTGCTAGAAAAACAATAATTGCACAAGGTAAAGCTTTTTCAGAATTGTTCATTTGAATTAAGATTGAAAATTCATTTTAGGCGTTGGGGAATTTAAACGATGAGTTGTGTTTAGGATTAACATCCGATGTAATTAATTTATCTATTTCCCTGTTGGGCGACTATATAGGATAAAGGAAGTCGCTTAAAAGCATTATTTCAATTACTAAATAAAAATTAATAATTTAAATTTTTTAAAAATATATATGGTCAAATATTCTGAATAAGATATAGGAACTTGAAGCATGTTCCGTCGCATTCTTCATACAGCTAAATATTGTATAGGTTGATTAAAATATTTTGTTTATTTGTATCTTTCTAGAACAGGTTCTTTACTTGAACTCAATGGGAATGCTCAGCCTCAATGTATTTTGTTCAATAGGTGTGGTATAAGCAGGTGCTTCAATCCCCTCCAAGAGCAAGGGCGCACCCCTCTAAATACCGCAAAGACCTCCCTAAAAATCGAATCCCCCCCCCCCCCCCGAAAAGAATAAAATTACCTCTTAAGGGTTAGACTTTGGCCTCGTACTCCTTTGGTCGACAGTTCTGAACTCGTGGTCCAAGTACTCAGTCGGTGGATTTTTAAGATTAAAAATTCGTCATCATCCTTAGCAGCACTAAAACATGCAGCATGATTATGCGACTTGTATTGTAATAATATTTTATATATTTGGCAGTAAATTTGTACTCTTCAAAAAGAAAAAAAAAGAGTGAAAGTAGTCCCTTTTTGTTCTGTTCATGGGGAAAAGTGAGAATTTTTCGAACGAAATATTTTCTGATTACTGAATTTTTTTTTCTATTAAATGAGTAACTAAATAATGAATGAATAAATGGATACATAAGTTAATTAAGTGTTTAATGTATGAGAATAAAAAAAATGAGTGAATAAAATAGTGAATGAATATTTTTGATTTAAGGAATTCCCGATAATTCATTGGTAAATGAGAACATAAGTTATTTTATAAATAACTGAATAAGTAAAAAAATAAATTATTTTAATTTCTCTCAACCACTTTTATCCGCATGTACTTGACTAATTGAAATAAAAAACATTAATATGAATTAAATAAATTGTACTGCACTGAATATTAATAGGTTTCAATTATTATAAAAAAGTTATTAAAAAAACCTTACCCATTAATAATAACCAAAAAATGCTTTGACTTTCAGAAAAATATTGCAACATAAGCATAGATTGTTTAAAATTGCTTGGATGCTAATATAGTTATTGCTTCTTAAGACTGCCGAACTACAAGGATGACTGTTTTATTATACAGGCATAATTCACAAATCAAAATATTTCTTTTTCTATCCAAAAACATGCAACATATATTCCCATTTTTATTTCTCCTTCGATACCTGCACTTTTGAAAGTGCTTATTTATTGGTGAAATGGCCTTACAAAGATTCACGATTGCTTGTATGTTGATATTTCACAAATATAAAATGTAAAAGAAAAAATTAAAAGATGTATATACATATAAATGATATTTTAGTCATTCGGACCACACGTTGGCATTTGTTAGCTCTCACAATTGTATTTTATTATTTTTATGTGCTTTTTGCAAACAAAGTTGGAACATTCAAGTGTGGTTTCTATGAGAAATAATAAAAGAAAGCAAGACAAGAAGGCAATTTTCAACTTAAAACACAAATATGTCACCCAAAGGACATTTAAAAAAGGGTAAATAATGGTCAGATCTTGGTCAAGTGACTATTCTGAAATTCCTAGCTGCTTTCTCTCAAAGTGGCGTACTCAGTCCGTTTTCTTAAAGGTTGAAAAGCCTTATACACACACATTCGTGATCACGAAAACATAATTTGAATTCCAGATGTGAAAATAAAAATTAATTTTTATATATTTAATAAAAAAAAATCGCCAGTTTCTTGGGCTGTAGGGTCCATTAAGCACGTGGACCCCACTGCACTGCGTGTACGCAGATCCGGGCCTCGACCAATGTTGTAAAAAAAAAAAAAAAAAAATCTGATACTCTCTACGCTGGATCTGGTTGGTGGCTGACTGTCTTCTAAATAAAACTTTCCTAATTTTTTTCCTTGTTTTTTTTTTTTTTTTTTTATTTATTTTTTTTAAGAGAGAAACCGATGATTGTAAAATAATTTTTAACCCAGCAGAACTAGAGAATTTTTCATTTTGAAAAATTTAGAACAAGCAGTGCTGCCATTTGTTCGAGACAGTCGGTAGTTATGTAGTTCTTAATGTTTTTCCCAGTGCCTTTCTTTCTTTCTTTGTTTTATTGATCCATAATATTTCTAAGGTTTCTAGAGTGGGTTGCACTTGTGCCTCACACCTTCTTTAGACAGAAATTATTTTTTCAAATAAAGTTTTTTGTGGAAAGGCAGGTAATTTACTTGTAATTTTGCAAGGATTACGTTGTTATTTTATTTCTGAATACTCAGTCATTATTTGTAAATGCATCAAAAACATGAATTTCAATGAAGCTGGGCAGCGGTTACATTTATTCATTAAAGACGCACGAACCGATAAAGAGATTTTGGGGCTGTTGGCTGTAACAACCGAATTTTTTGGGCATCGCTAGGTATGATCCTAAATTTATAGTACGCTCAAATTTTCTAATGAAAGGTTTGTTTATGCATTCTCCAGTGTCAACATGACGCAGTTAACATTGATACTTAAAAACAAGATAGTGCATCAGATAATTTGAAACCAAATATTAAAAATGTGTCTAAAAATAATGAAA